>NC_090345.1:9320916-10055732 GCF_035084215.1 Heptranchias perlo | reverse complement strand
TGCCACTTCTATTGGGCTGTCAGCCCTACTGCATCGGCCAACTTTAATACCCCATTTTCAGATGCGAGGCCTTGCCAGGGTGCGGACCTACATCAGGGATGTGATGGGGCCGTGGTAATGGCCTGGTCCCCCAAATTTGGATGCACTATGAGAGGGGTGGAGGGAGCTCAGAAAAATCAGCTCCATAATGTTTCCCCCCCATCCCCGAGCCAAAGTTCTCCATTAATACTCTCTCGGCTCCTCAACTCATTGTCTCCTTGTTGGGGTACAGTTCTGCAGGAGCCCGTTGCCTTCTGATACCTTATCCAAATGACTTTATTATTCATGTGTGAGCATCATCATGAATGCAGGCTATTTGATTCTAGGTATCACAGCTGAGCCCGATCCAGATGCATGGGAACACCATCACCTCCAAGTCAAACACCATCCCGATGTGGACATATCTCCTCCTCCTCCTTCATTGGGTCAAAATCCTGGGGCTCCCTACCTAACAGCACTGTGGGAGTACCTTCACCTCATGGTTCAAGATGGCGGCCCACCACCACCTTCTCAAGAGCAACTAGGCAATAAATACTGGCTTTGCCAGCGATGCCCATATCCCAAAAATGAATTTTAAAAAGGCCTCTCTCAACATCTACACATGTACCCGTCCAACATAGGTGACACTGGATAGTGATCAAGAGCAGGCACCTTAGCCAACTTTCTCCTTTCTAACCCAAATTTAGTTCCCCTGCCACGATCAGCTAATTTAGGACTGACCAAGAATTGGGACCTTTCTAGTCTCTATAGTTCAGCTACTCCATGAAGAACTTGCTGAACCATATACAATATCAAAAATACATTATTAGCAGAATCATAGAAGGATACAGCACAGAAGGAGGCCATTCGGCCCATCATGCCTGTGCCGGCTCTTTGAAAGCGCTATCCAATTAATCCCAAACCCCTGCTCTTTCCTCACAGCCCTGCAAATTTTCCCCTTTCAAGTAAAAAAAGTCTCCTCTGTTCTTTTGCCAATGACCTTAAATCTGCGTTCTCTGGTTACCGACCCTTCTGCCACTAGAAACAGTTTCTCCCTATCTACTCTATCAAAACCCTTCATGATTTTGAACACATCTATCAAATCTCCCCTTAACCTTCTCTGCTTAAGCCATACAATGGAAAAATAAAAGGACTTTGATTGGAAAGTACCTTCCCCAATAGTATTATTCACCTGTAAGTCTGTCACTCTTACTGATAAAGTGACCCACTGAATAATGGCTGCCCAGTGACAAATAGATGTAATAACATTTTACTTCATGTCAGCACTCAGCTCATAAGTATTTGGGTTCAGCCTTTGGCACTTTCACTGATACTAGGCGTGAGATGAGTAATGGACGCAAAATGAATAATAGTCACAAGTATCGCATTGCTCTAAGTTTTCGTCTGTGGGTTTAAAAATAAAATATCAACACTGGTAAGTTTAAAGAGGCATTGTCTTCTTCCCCCTATTTCTTCCCTCCAGCAATGAAAATGTTGAATGTTGCTAGGATACAAGTCCAGTACCTCACTTTCTGTATGCATGACAACAGCAACTTGCATTTATATAGCGCCTTTAACGAAGTAAAACGTCCCAAGACGCTGCACAGGAGCGATTATCAAACAAAATTTGACACCGAGCCACATAAGGAGATATTAGGACAGGTGGCCGAAAGCTTGGTCAAAGAGGTAGGTTTAAAGGAGCGTCCTAAAAGGAGGGAGAGGTAGAGAGCCGGAGAGATTTAGGGAGGGAATTCCAAAGCTTAGGGCCTAAGCAGCTGAAGGCACGGCCGCCAACGGTGGAGCAATTAAAATCAGGGATGCGCAAGAGGCCGGAATTGGTGGAGTGCAGAGATCTCGGAGGGTTGAAGGGCTGGAGGAGATTATAGAGATGACTTGAGTGAGGTACTGGACTTAACCACAGGGGACTAAAAAGGCATCTCATCTCAATCCTGAACTCACCCGAGGTCCATACAAATAATATTGGATAACAAAGAGGAGCAGGGTTATCCCTCTCCCCCTCTCTCTCCCAGGACAGGTCCGAGTCCCCACCTCTGCCTCAGCTCAGGCTGGCTAATGTGGCAAAGACCACAGATTAAACCTGGAGCCCTTCAGATCTGTGCGGCTCACTACCACAGCAGGTGGTGTATTTACACACAGAGCGATTAGGGAGCTCAGCACTGAGCTTACAGAAAAGTATTTGGCCAAATCTTTTCTGTGCTTGCAAACATAACCACATGATTTTTTTAAAAAAAAGACGTGTTACTTATGTAGCCACTTATTTTTATCTCTCGGAGATGTCCCAAAGTGCTTCACAGACAAGTACAATCACTGCTGTTATGTAGGCAGTATAAAGCAGCCACCTGGCACACAGCAAGATCCTACAACCAGCAATGAGATGAATTACTGATTAGGCTGGTATCGGCTGAAAGAGGAATATTGAGCACTCCCTGCTCTTTGCTGAATGGTGCCATGGGATCCTTATCATCCACCTAATGCAGCGGGACAGGGTCTCATCCAAAGGACAATGCCTCCAATGATACAGGACTGCAATGGAGCGACAGCTCGGGTCATGTGCTCAAGTCCTGGAGTGGGGCTCGAACCCACGACCTGCTGATTCAGATAGGAGTGTGAAACCAACTGGTCAAAGCTGATACGTTAAATAATGACCCAGTTTACATAAACATGACAGCATTTGTATAACTACATACATAAATACGACATTGTGTTACCACATTGCAACTGAGACTAAATGCATTCTATTGCATGCTTCTAATTTTGCCAGTATCAATTATGGACACCCCAACCACCACTGATTCTTATGAACACAAGGGCAAAAAAACCTGAGGTATCAAATATATTTTACAACTTTTTTTTAGCGATAATAAAATCCACCATTGTGTCATCCACCTCCCTGTCCTTTCAGATTTTTAATTTGGAAAAAAAATCAGAATACTTTTTTGATAATCAAATTATCCCTGGCTGTCATTTGTAACTATTTAAAATATTGGGAAGATGAGTTTTCAAGTTTAAATGTTGTCTAGAATTGTGCTATAGATTTTACACTCAATGAAAAATAAATCATTCATAGAATCATAGAATTGTTACAGCACGGAAGGAGGCCATTCGGCCCATTGAGTCCGAGCTGGCTCTATGCAAGAGCAATCCAGCTAGTCCCACTCCCCCGCCCTTTCCCCATAACCCTGCAAATTTTTTCCTTTCAAGTACTTAACCAGTTCCCTTTAGAAGGCCATGATTGAATCTGCCTCCACCACCCCCTCGGGTAGTGCATTCCAGATCCTAACCACTGTGTAAAAAAAGTTTTTCCTTATGTCATCTTTGATTCTTTTGCCAATCACCTTAAATCCATGTCCTCTGGTTCTTGACCCTTCCATTTTGAAAATCAGATTGTATTGCGTTGACATTGTGTATGAGTTTCCAGGTTCAATACTGAAAGTCTGTGGCAGCTGGGTTCCATAACTGATACTGGCAAAATCAGCTGGATGCAAGGGTCATTGAATCACATGCCTGAGGGGTCAGGCTGTAATATGATGTCACGATGACATCACAGTTAAACAGGTCATCATTTGGTTTTCTCTGTAAAACAGAAAGAGGTTTGGCAAAATATGAACATACGAGCAATGACAGACAGGTAAAGACCCTCTGGTCCGTCCAGCCTGTCCCACATGACTGTGATGCCTTGTGCATCACAATATATGGACTCTCCATTTTTCCATATAGTATTCCTTTAATTTAATGAACTGGGAGTTAGCGAGAGTGTGACTCACAAGAAGTGACATAGCAGCTGCTACTTTCAAGACGGAAGGCACAAGGGAATGTACGTACATATTTGCTACTGTCAGGCTTCCATCAACGGTACTTTATGCTATTGTCAGAAGGTCAAGGTGTACTTGCAAGAGCAGCTCAGAGGTCACTGTCCCTCCCTTGCTTGATTCTCAGTTTGGTTTAGAACAAAAAAATTAAGATCTGCTTTATTTTTTTGTTTCCGATGTAGCAAAATCTTGTTGTAAATTTATGCTGGACATTGGAGAATTTTTTTAACGCCTTTTTCACTGGCTGTGCGTGGTCATCCATGACCCAATGCCTCCTTGACTGGTCCAATCCACACCCTCCCCACTGAAAGATCACAGAGTAACCAGGTGTTGCCATGGAGATGCACCCTTCAGATTGTCTGTCACTGATGTCTACGGACCAGGCAGATCTCAGAAAATGGGGCTTCAGTGACAGACGGAGAGAAACAGTATTTTTTAACGATACTAGTGAAACTCCCTCAGCCTTGTTGATGATTTGTCCGAGGAATTGGTATGTCTTTTGCCTACGTGTGCTGTAAAAGGTTTGAGAGGGGTTACAGTGCCACCTCTGCCGCAAGAAAGAATAGCAGGCATCTTTGTAATATGAATAGGAAAATCTGCAAATCTGAAATTAAGTCAGAAAATGCGAGAAGTACACAACAGGTCAGTCAGCATATGTAAAGACAAGGTAATATTGTTTTTTTCAAAAGAGGTTACAGTGCTACCTCTGGAGGAAGTAGGAATACCAGGTGATAGTTACCATTATAGCGTTTTCCATTGACTTCAATGGTCTGGGGACAGAACATCGTTATAAACTCAAGGATTTAAATATATTATTAATGAATCTCCCATGGACTTGTTCATGGTTAATCAGAGGAAGTGGTATAACTTTTAACTGTGTTTGTTGTAACAGGCTGGCAGCGGTTACAGTGCCACCTCTGGAACAACTAAGAATAACAGGCATTCTTGCAATATTGGATTTTTTAAGAGGTCACAGCACCATCTTCCGAAGGAAGTACGAATAGCAGGCGTCACCATTACTGTTACAATATCTACTGATTCCAATGAGCTGGGCTCATTAGAGTATCAACCAGGATTTTAAAATATTTATTACATAAAACTTCAGTTTTCCAGGAGGTGAATTGTAGATATGGTTGCTTTGGAGTTTATATGCAAACAGGCAGTGTGGCCACACCTGTACCTGAACCAACTTGGGATCTCAAACTCACTTAAAGTTCACCTTTCACCACCCATTTATGCCCTCATTATTATTCACTGTATTACAATGTTGCATTAGCTCAGGACTTTGGAAATAATCAAACCTGCTTCTCTCACTGATGCAGCAATAGCGTTCACTGCTTTACATGTCGTCTAGTGACAATGCAGTTAGCGTTTAGACTTTTTTTTCTGTTTCTCCACCACCTCACTGATGCTGTCCCCCTCGTCGTCACTGGGGGTGGGGGGTCTCCTAATGACTTTCTTCTCCATTTTGTATTTCTGCTCCCCAACCTTGGGGTCTCCCTTCACCAGATACTCCCCATTCTGGTAGGTTACGGTGACAATCGTTTTGGGGTAAGTGCCGTAGACTCGCCGCAGTTCATCTTGGACAAAGTCGGGCAGTTCCCTCTTGGGTCCAAACGTCCGTTCCATCTTACCCCAGTGCAGCTCTCCCTTCATGGCGAAGCCTTCAGGCCAGGCACCCATGCTGAGTACAGGCTGTTGTTGGAAATAAGGGTTATACGGGTAGTATGGTGGATACATGTACGGGGCTGGGTTTGCAGGTGGTGAATACCAGTACGGATAGAAATAGGGGGTCCCGTAGAAATGATGGTACTCAGTGTGTTTCCCGGTTCCCTCAGGGTCATTGTCCACATCTGTCATGACTATGGTTAGGGGCCTGCTGGAAAAATTATGCATCTGAATGGGAGGTAGTGAAAAGCCTTCTGCGGTAGTCGCGAATCTCCTGGGCACCAGAGGTCCATATGGCCCGGCAGTTGGGTACATGTTTACATAGGGCTCTGTCACTGCGCTAGTACAACAGTTCACTGTACGGATATATGGGTTGAGGGTTTCTGCTGCTGTTGTTCTATTGGGGTTTTTTTATGCCGACGTTTCCCGACGCTGGCTGTAACCTTCCGCTTGCTGTGAAAAGAAGAAAACACATTTCTCCCTCCTTTTTCATTTTCTTAAACCAAATGAACGGTAAATTTTTCTCAACAGTATGTATAACATGTTTGTTTGAAATAAATTCACCTGTGCATTATTTTAATGCTATTTGGTAACTCGTTTGCCTTAAATGGGTAACCAATGCATTAAAACAGCAGACACAGAAATTTCGTACAAATGCATCAATGTGTTACAAATACCATCACAAGCAATTTTACCCGTTAAATCTATAAAGCGAGACTGTTTTGTCGTTTTCACAAGGATCTCTGAAAGGCTGAAATTATTATATCACTCTGGACTCTGTGAAAATACCACATTTATAACTTATAGAAAGGAATAAAAAATAATTGTGCTTAAACTTGGCTCAACGTTAGCACTCTCATCTGAGTCAAAACAAAAAGTGGGTTCACACCCCACTCTGGGACTTGGGTACAAAATCTAGGCCTGACGCCTCAATGCAGTACTGAAGGAGTGCTGCATTGTCAGAGGTGCCATCTTTCAGATAAGGCGTTAAATTGAGGCCCCATGTGCCTGTTTAGGGAAAGGACCTCAGGACATCCCAAATCACTTTACAGCCAATAAAGTACTTTTGAAGTGCAGCCACTGTTGTAACGTAGGAAATGCAGCAGCCAATTTGTGCACAGCAAGTTTCCATAAACAGCAATGTGATAATGACCAGATAATCCGTTTTAAGTGATGTTGGTTGAGGGATAAATGTTGGCCAGGACACCAGGGAGAACTCCCCTGCTCTTCTCCGAATAGTGCCATGGGATCTTTTACATCCACCTGAGAAGGCAGACGGGGCCTCGGTTTAACGTCTCTTCCGAAAGACGGTGGACGTAAACGATCCTATCGCACTTATTCGAAGAAGAGCAGTGAGTTCGCCCTCGTGTCTTGTCCAATGTTCATTCATCTATCAACAAAGTTCACTTGTCACTCATCTCATGGGGACCTTGCAGTATGCAAATTAGCTGCCGTGTTTGCCTACATAACCACAGCGACTCCACGTCAAAATTCATTCGCCACGGAGCGCTTTGGGACTTCCTGAGGATGTGAAAGCTGCTATATAAACGCAAAGTCACTGTGTCTTTAAAATCAAAACCTGGTGAAGCTCAATTATAAAATCTTTTTCCTCAAATTTTTTGCCTGCCTTTTTTTTGTTATTCATTCATGGGATGTGGGTGTCGCTGGCAAGGCCAGCATTTATTGCCCATCCCTAATTGCCCGTAAGATGGTGGTGAGCACATGGACATTTCTGAGGGCAGTTAAGAATCAACCACATTGCTGTGGGTCTGGAGTCACATATAGGCCAGACCGGGTAAGGAAGGCAGGTTTCCTTTCCCTAAAAGGACATTCGTGAACCAGATGGGTTTTTATGACAATCCAGTAGTTTCACAGTCACCATTACTGATACAAGCTTTATTATTCTAGATTTTATTTGATTAACTGAATTTAAGTTCCCCAGCTGCCATGGTGGGATTTGAACTCACGTCTCTGGATTACTAGTCCAGTAACATAACCACAGTGCGTCCGTACCCTCTTGTACTGATTCATACTGAGGTATTGTTCCACATAGACCAGCAGCCTTCTGCACCAAATCTTAATGATCAGTCTTCATAGTGTCAGTAAATGTGAGGTGAGCAGGAATTATACTCTTAATGGAAGTCGGCTCGGTGCTGTGAAAGAGCAGTGGGATTTGGGGGTACATTGAAGGCAGCACCTCAGGTTCATAAGGCTGGAAAAAAAAGCTAATAGAATTCTAGGTTTTATCACACAAGGTATAGAATATAAAAGCCAAGAGGTAATGACGAGCTTTTTAAAAAAAAACCTTAATAAGATCTCAGTTAGAGTACTCTGTGCAGTGGAGAATATTGTGGATTTAGTAAGGGTACAACACAGATTCACTAGGATGATGCCTGGTATAAAGAAATATAAATATGAAGAAAGACTTGATAAATTGGCTTTTTTTCCCCATTAGAACAACGCAGATTACGGGGCAATAATATATAAGTGTTTAAAATTAGGAAAGGATGGGACAAAGTAGATAGAATCAGACTGTTTCCAGTAGTTGAAGGGTCAAGAATAAGATTAAATGTAAGAAGTTTAGAACAGGGGGCAGGAGAAACTTCTTCGCACAGAGAGTTGTGAGGCTGTGGAATTCACTCCCAGGCTCAGTGGTTGAGGCAGAAACTATGTCAACATTTAAGATTAGATTGGATAGGGTTAGGATTAGTGGATGAAGGAAAAGCAGTTGAAAGGATATGGGAACAGGGTGGGTAAATGTGATTAGGAGTATTTGCTTGTGTGGAGGGTTGGGCCGAATGGCCAATTTCCATGTTGTAACTTCTATGTCTTTCTATGACAGTGAGCATCTGCTCTTTCCCCATAGCCCTGCAACTTTTTCCTTTTCAAGAACATATCTAAATTCCCTTTTGAAAGTTACTACTGAATCTGCTTCTGCCACCCTTTCAGGCAGAGCAATCCAGATCATAACAACTCGATGCGTAAAAAAAGTCTCATCTCCCCCCGGTTCTTTTGCAAATTATCTTAAATCTGTGTCCTCTGGTTATCGGCTCGCTTGCCAGTGGAAACCGTTTCTCCCTATCTACTCTATCAAAACCCTTCATAACTTTGAACATCTTTACTAAATCTCCCCGTAACCTTCTGTGCTCTAATGGAGAACAATCCCAGCTTCTCCAGTCTCTCCATATAACTGAAATCCCACATCCCTGGTACCGTTCTAGTAAATCTCCTCTTGCACGCTCTCATCCTTGACATCCTTTCCTAAAATGTTGTGCCCAGAACTGGGCACAATACTCCAGCTGAGGCCTAACCAGTGATTTATAAATGTTTAGCATAACTTCCTTGCTTGACTCCATATAAATTAAGCAGACGGTCAAGAGGGAAAAATAGAATCTCGGGCTGCAACCATTAGAAATAACATTACCTCTTCAAAAATATTCTACAAAGTTAATAACTAAAATGGACTTTACCAAAACAATTATTGTAATTAACATACCCCAAAAGATATTGCATTACAACAACTCCTAAGAGCCCCCCCTACTAATTATAATATACTTGTATTTGCATACCTCCTTATAGCATCCAAATATCTCACAATACTTCACACCATGAATTGCTAGTGCTGTATGCAACAGCAAATAACATGAATTGTGGCCCGTTCAAAGAACTGACGAATCTGTGAGCATGTTCCCAGTACAAAGCTGCCTAAACCTCTCGTTTCCCAGTGATATATGAGACCGGGGCGGGAGTCACTGTTCCACTGATCATTCCAGCTGATAAAAGGAATAGGAGGTGGAACTGGGCGCTTTGAAACTCAAAGGCTATTTCATGCATTTTTTTTAATAAAAAAACTAAAACTTCAAAGGGATCAGGCTTAATAAATGTGAAGAATCCTTTGATGCTTCTGAAGAGGGGCAAAATTGCACAGTCCAAAGTAACCCGACACTTCATTTTGGTGTATTCTCCAACTTGGCTGAACTGTACCTGAAATAATTTACACCAGCAAAGTCTGACTGTACTCAGGTAAGAGAAAGACTAACCTACTAAAATTTACTTTTTGGTACCTTTTAGGGATTTTTTTTTAAAACGAAAAAGATATATAAATTGCCTTGTTAGGAAGAAAAAATATTCAGGTAACTGCAACAAGATTGTAAAATAGTGGTTGAAAGAAGGTATTGAGATATTTACCTGGGTGTTCACAACGCCCGAGAGGAGCTGGAGAGTTCCTCCGCACGGCACGAAGCCTCTTACTGGAGAGAAGCCCCGCGGCACAGCAGGACACTCGGCTCCCCCGGACCGATGTCCCCGCCGCCTCTGACTGGACGCGGCTCACACCCAACACCAACAGACCGTCATATCCGCTGGGTGGGACCCTGTAACCAGGCGGAGTAAAAGGAAACAAGGCAGAAAGAAGGAAACAAGGGGAGGGAAAGAACAAGGCAGAAAGAAGGAAAGAGTGGTGCTGGTGGTGGGTGGGGTGAGGAGAGGAAACAGTAAGGGAAAAGGAGTAAAGGAATGAAGAAAGAATATAGGAAGGAAAGAGGGAGAAGTGGAGTGAGGGAAGAATAAGGGCAACTCTATAACCACTCCATCACAAAGACCGCCCAATTCCACCTTCGTAACATCGCCCACTGTCCGCCCATCTGCTGTCGAAAGCCTCGTTCATGCCTTTGTCACCTCCAGATTCAAGTATTCCAATGTTCTCCTGGCCAGCATCCCATTGTCCACCATCCATAAACTTCAGCTCAACCAAAACTCTCCGTCCTGTATCCTATACCACACCAAATCCCGTTCACCCATCACCCCTGTGCTCGGTGACTCACATTAGCTCCCGGTCCACCAAAGATGCAAATTTAAATTTCTTATCTTCATGTTCAAATCCCTTCATGGCCTCGCCCCTCCCTATCTCTGTAACCTTCTCCAGCCCTACAACCCTCAGAGAACTTTGCATTCCTCCAACTCTGGCTTCTTGTGCATCCTGAAATCCCTTCACCCCACCATTGGCGGCCATGCCTTCTGCTCTCTTCCTCTGTCTCCTCCTTTAAGACCCTTCTTAAAACCCACCCCTTTGACCAAGCTTTTAGTCAGCCCTCCTAATATCCCCTTCTTTGGCACAATGTTGATTTTTGTCTGATTACACTTCTGTGAAGCCCCTTGGGACATTTTTCTATGTTAAAGGCACTGCATAGATGCAAGTTATTGTTGTTGGAAAGGTGGAGAAGCGGAGTGAGGAAGGAATAAAGGAGAAAAAGAGGGAGAAAGGGAGTGAGGAAGGACTAGCCCAGTGGGTAAATGCATGACTGAGTGTGGTGTTTGTCCAACAGACCAGGAAATAGCAAAAACCAATCCAAACATCAGGGGACTGGCGAGGGACCTGTTAAGAAATACTTGGAGTAGTTAATTATTTTCTTAAATGCATCAGTTGGAAAATGTACTGATCAGTGTGGAACTGAGCCATAAAGATAAGGACAGTCTTGGGTTCAGTCATCACTATGGGATAAATCACTTGCTGTCAGTCAAGGCAAAGGTGATCACGATTGGCTCAGTGTATCCCACACAAGAGAGGTGAATAATCAGCCTGGGTTCTTGCTCCTGATTACTAGTCAGTGACGGCTGTGGTTAAATGCATGTGCGTAGATTTCAGGTCAGGACTGGCTTGGTACTTTTAACTCAGTAACAATAGGAGAGGAAGGAGAAAAAGCAAAAATACTGCAGATGTGGAAAATCTGAAATCAAAACAGAAAATGTGGAAAATGCTCAGCAGGTCAGGCAGCATCTGTGGTGAGAGGAAGGTATGGTTAATGTTTCAGGTTTTATCACCCTTTCTCAGAACCAGCTCTGACAAAGACTCATAAGAGCTGAAACATTAACTCAACCTTCCTCTCTCCATAAATACTGCCTGACCTGCTGAGCATTTCCAACAATATGGAGGACACTGGCCTTTCACAAAGCAACTGTTAAAGAAAGAAAGAACTTGCATTTATATAGCACCTCTCACAACCTCAGGACGTCACAAAGCACTTTACAGCCAATAAAGTACTTTTGAAGTGTAGTCACTTTTGTAATGTAGGAAACATGGCAGGAATGTGTGCAAAGCAAGGTCCCACAAACAGTAATGTGATAATGTCCAGATGATCTGCTTTAATGATGTTAGTTGAGGGATAAATATTGACCAAGCGAGAATTCCCCTGCTGTTCTTTTAAATAATGCCATAGGATCTTTTATGTCCACCAGAGAGGTTTACCATCTCATCCAAAAGACAGCACCGCACTCCCTCACTGGGAGTGACAGCCTAGATTATGCGCTCAAGTCTCTGGAGTGGGACTTGAACCCACAACCTTCTGATTCAGAAAGTAAGAGTGCTACCAACTGACCCACAGCTGATACACTTGAGAATCATTGAATGTTACAGCACATAAACAGCCCATTTTGCCATCACGACTGCATCAGTGCTTTTCTCCACATGAGCTATTTAGTCTAATTCAGTCTCCTGCTCGCTCCCCATAACCTTTAATATTCCTCTTTTTCAAATAACTATCTAATTCCATTTTAAGAGAATTTATGAACTCTGCTTCAACAGCAGTTTGTGGTAGATAATTCCATATTCTAATCACTTTCTGTATAAAGATTTTTTTTCTAACCTCTTTGATTCTTTTTTTGCTAATCCTAAATTTTTGGCATCCTGTTACCGTCTCAGCAACCAGTGTAAACAACCTATTGTTATTTACCTTTTAATAACCCATCATAAGCTTGAAGACCTCTCTCAAGCCACTTCTCAACCTTCTCAATTCTAATGAAAACATTCCCAATTTCTTAAATTGTTTTTCATAACTGTAACCCCCTCATCTCCGGTAACCTGCTAATGAATCTACGCTGCACCATTCCCATTGCTTTTATATCCTTCCTATAATGGATGTCCAAAACTGTACATAATGCTCCAACTGCAGCTTAACTAAGGTCATGTACAAGTTCCAACTTATGTCTGTTGGACGACACCTTGGGTGAATGTCAGACACCAGGATGAAAAGGGATGCCACAACAGGCTTTGTTGATTCTCTGAAAAGACTTGTTAGTGCAATATTGCTATGCTGTTGTTTTAGTTGTAAACTCGTTAGGTTGTTAGATTCTCATGTAAAGAGACATAATAATGTATTTTACATATTTTTAAACCATAATAATTTGAAATAGCTAATCAATGTTTCAAATATCTGAACAGACGGTGCTGTGTGAGAGAATAAGCTGTAGCACCAAATCAGATAGTGTGGAAAAGCCCTTGGGAAATGCTGAGGCTGAGTGTATGGAAGGAGTTTGTGAAGATGAAAGTGGGATGACTCCTAGAGTTGAATAGCCTTCAGAAAGAAGGGAAAGAATATGCTGGGTCAAAGGTAGTTGATGTTTACCAGTGCTAATTGCAAAAAACATCAACAGCAAAGGGGGCGTCATCTGCTCAGACAAGTGCAATAAATCTCATGGGAAAGCTGAGGAAAAAAGGGAGCAGCAAAAGAGCTGTCACACCGCACACACACAGAAAGGGTATAAAGGGAAGAGTCTGCACCTAGACAGGGAGCTACGGTGAATCCTCCACAGAGGCTGTAAAGGAAACAAAAATTTGGAGAGGTGTACAACGGGTGGCCAATCCGATATGGCCCGTTTTACACTAGTCAACATTACCCCGAACACTCTGATGTTACGCTAGAGAGTAACAAGGTTCATGACCTAGGCACTTGCACAGAGGGAGCTTCAGTCTCTTTTTGTATACTTGTTTATCCCGTTAGGCATCTTGGTAACAATGGCCCAGTGTATGAAGGGCTGCTGATTCCACATACCTTTGCAGATTTTACAATGGGAGGAGTAGGTGGTGGCACAGACATGTTTAGATTGCAGAAAGAGAGTCATGTGAGCCTTAGGAGTTACAGATGTTGCATCAAATTTATTTGATTTGACTGACACTAAGAGACCAGATTTAATTAATAAATGTTGTACAACCTGTGTGGGCAATTAGAGGATGTGTCGTATCAGATTCCAACTATTGGCCTTTTGATGCTTCTCCAGGACAACTGGCACCTATCAGACTTGGACTGGAGCAACCCTCTGACAGGTTAACTATAATACCCTAGGGTGTCAGCCTTGGTTCAGTGGTAACATCTCGCCTCTGCGTCAGAAGGTTGTGGGTTCAAGCCCCACTCCAGAGACACTCTAGTGCAGTACTAAAGGAATACTGTACTGTCTTTGAGATGTTTAACTCAGGCCCTGTCTTCTGTCTCCGGTGAATGGAAAAGATCCCATGGCACTATTTGAGGAAGAATAATATACTATCCTGCCCAATAGTTATCTGTCAATCAACATCATTATACAACAGGTTATCTGGTCATTAAATCTCATTGCTGTTTGTGGGACCTTGCTGTGTGCAATTTGGCTGCTGCATTTCCCTTCTTTACAGCAGTGACTACACTTCAAAAGTAATTAATTGGCTGTAAAGTGCTTTGGGACATCCTGAGATTATGAAAGATGCTATATAAATGCAAGTTATTTCTTCTTTTTCCTTTTGCATCTGGGCAAATGGTCCTTGCTTGGAGGCACGGGTCAGGAACATCAACCCTCACTAATTATTTGTGGGGATATCTGGTTAACAACCACAATTAAACCAATGATTATGGGCAGGGAAGCCTTAGGTCAGCCCAGGCACTATTTTCCATCACTTCCAGATATTTGAACACGAGAGTAAATACAGTTGCAATGTCTGTATTATGTTCAAAAGCTGTCTATGGTCATGTATTTTTTTCCCCTTAAATATTTTCTCCCTATTTGATTATTTTAATTTTTTTTGTCGCTAAGGTTCCCCTTTACTATGAAAAACTAACAGGACATGTGGAATACCTGAGAAGAGAGTATCTGGACTGCAGGAAACAAGCATAAGTTATAAAAACATAAGGAAGATCAAAAGCAACAGCTGGCATTTCAAGGTTCAAGCCCGTTTCTGACTGGGGCGGAGATCATTTTGTACAAGAGTACGAGGTACCTTGTTACATCAATCAGAGTAATCTCCTGGACTGGTTGCGATCGCCTAAGGGATGGTGGAGGGAGGAGGGGGGGTTTGGAGAGGAATTTTCCAGATTTTTTCCCCCCCTAATTGGCCTGGGTTTTTATCTGGTTTTTCGCCTCTCTCTGGAGATTACATGGCTTCTGGGTGGGGTGGAGAGTATATATATTGTGATGCGCAAGACATCACAATTATATGGGACAGGCTTTTCCTCTCCGTCATTTTTCGTATGTTTGTACCTGCACCCACGATACCTCAAATGGGAGGACGAATTGCTCTGGCTGCTATGCTATATTGCTGGATTGTAAATGAACTTGTGTTTCCAATTTTGCTACAAATGTCAATCAGAGGAAATTGTCACAAACCCATTTACAAGGTTGCTACATATAGTGACCAGAGAAATTCTTACCCGTGGGGAGTTCCTCATCTCAGCCGTGCTGGAATTCCCTCCCTAAACCTCTCCGTCTCTCCACTTCTCTCTCCTCCTTTAAGATGCTCCTTAAAACTTACCTCTTTGACCAAGCTTTTGGTCACCTGTCCTAAAATCTCCTTCTTTGGCTCGTGTCAATTTCTGTCTGATTGCGCTCCTGTGAAGCGCCTTGGGACGTTTTACAACGTTAAAGGTGCTATATAAATGCAAGTTGTTGTTGTTGTGGTGAAGTGCATTTCCAACAAAGAAGCAGGGATAACCAGAGGGCTGATCAAACCGAAGAACTTCTCTGGGGCCAGTTACACAGCAGCACTGGCAGGGCCTGAAAGCTAAACTTCCACGTGGCTTTTTAGTCGAGCCTAATACAGAGGAACCTAAAGGATGGAAGAAAATTAAAGAATTAAATGGGGAGAAAATATCTAAGGGAAAATATATGAAAATACATGAACACAAGACAGCTTTTAAATTGAATTTGTAATATGATTTTATAATAAATGAGAAGTAATAGAACTACGAAACTTCAATTATATTTACAATACATAATGATGACATCTGCCTCCCATGTCCACTAGGGGACATTGTTGTCAATTTTATTGCTGTCAAGCAAATAATTTTACAAATTGAATCAGACTCTGCTAAAATATATTGCAATAAAACTTCAGCATCTATTGAAAAGCCTTCATTGAAAGTATTGTCGATTAAATAAAGAAAAGTTAATAAATAGTGGGGAAAAGTGAGTCCCAGAAAACAATGAGAATTGTTAACTAAAAGATCCTGACCCTTCCCTGATTACTTAGTGAACAACTTAGCCATAAAGATCCTAGGCTCAATCCTTGGTTTGTATTTTGTTTTATCATTTTTCGATATATGGGCGTCGCTGGCAAGGCCTTGAGAAGGTGGTGGTGGTGGGCCTTCTTCTTTTACTGTGTGGTGAAGGTGCTTCCACGGAGCTGTTAGGTAGGGAGTTCCAGGATTTTGACCCAGTGACAATGAAAGAATGCCGATATATGTCCAAATCAGGATTCTGTGTGACTTGGAGGTGAACTCGGAGGGGATGGTCCTCCCATGCGCCTGCTGCCCTTGTCCTTCAAGGTGTTGGAGGTTGCGGGTTTTGGAGGTGCTGTCGAAGAAGCCAGTGGAGGAGAGAGTGGATGTTGAACCTGGTGGATGGGGCGCCAATCAAGCGGGCTGCTTTGTCCTGGATGGTGTCGAGCTTCTTGAGTGTTGTTGGAGCTGCACTCATCCAGGCAAGTGGAGAGTATTCCATCACACTCCTGACTTGTGCCTTGTAGGTGGTGGAAAGGCTTTGGGGAATCAGGAGGTGAGTCACTCGCCGCAGAATATCCAGCCTCTGATCTGTTCTAGTAGCCACGGCGATTTATGTGGCTGGTCAGTTGTGTTTCTGGTCAATGTTGATCCCCAGGATGTTGACGGTAGGTCACTCGGTGATGGTAATGTCATTCAATTTAAAGGGGAGTTGGTTAGACTCTCTCTTGTTGTAGATGGTCACAGTCTGGCACTTGTATGGCATGAATGTTACTTGCCACTTATTAGCCCAAGCCTGGATGTTGTCTAGATCTTGTTGCATGTGGGTATGGACTGCTTCATTATCTGAGGAATTGCGAATAGAACTGAACACTGTGCAATCATCAGCGAACAGCCCCACTTCGGGCCTTATGATGGAGGTAAGGTCTGATGAAGCAGCCGAAGATAGTTAGGGTTTTTCTATACCTGGTCTGTACTAAGTAAGCTGATCTCAGCCAGGCCAGGAGTAGGGGATATTACAATTGGGCTCAACTACTCTGGGGATTCCTGCTCATGATAGCTGTAGAGCGACACACTGCTGAAAGTCTGCATGTGTAGACTTTGGGCGAGGAGTTGATTGGGCATGGTGGTGATGCACACCATGTTGGAGCAGCATGTCAACACTCACTATCAAAGGTCATACATGAACACTAGCCCCTTGGGTAAAGTATTAGAAAATGCCTGACACCACTGTAACACTCCAACAAGAGAGAGTCTAACCCTCTCCCCCTCACATTCAACTGCATTACCATCGCTGAATCCCCCACCATCAACATCCTGGGGGTCACCATTGACCAGAAACTTAACTGGACCAGCCACATAAATACTGTGGCTACAAGAGCAAGTCAGAGGCTGGGTATTCTGCGGCGAGTGACTCACCTCCTGACTCCCCAAAGCCTTTCCACCATCTACAAGGCACAAGTCAGGAGTGTGATGGAATACTCTCCACTTGCCTGGATGAGTGCAGCTCCAACAACAGTCAGGAAGCTCGACACCATCCAGGACAAAGCAGCCCGCTTGATTGGCACCCCATCCACCACCTTAAACATTCACTCCCTCCACCACCGGCGCACCATGGCTGCAGTGTGTACCGTCTACAAGATGCACTGCAGCAGCTCGCCAAGGCTTTTTCGACAGCACCTCCCAAATCCGCGACCTCCACCACCTAGAAAGTCAGGGGCAGCAGGCACATGGGAACACCACCACCACCTGTATGTTCCCCTCCAAGTCACACACCATCCTGACTTGGAAATATATCGCCGTTCCTTCATCGTCGCTGGGTCAAAATCCTGGAACTCCCTTCCTAACAGCACCGTGGGAGAACCTTCACCACACGGACTGCAGCGGTTCAAGAAGACGGCTCACCACCACCTTCTCAAGGGCAATTAGGGAAGGGCTATAAATGCTGGCCTTGCCAGCAACGCCCACATCCTGAGAATGAATTTTAAAAAATACCCCAGCAAGGAATCACCATTTTGAAAAGAGTGGAGAGCATTGGATAGTAGAAAAATAGGGCCTTTCATCTCCTCACGGTGGCTTCTTGGTTTCTCGTGGATGTGGTCAAAGAAGTTACAAGGCCATTTCTATTCATCTCAAAGAGGAGCACATTGAAGTGTAAATGTAGTTAATCTATGCACCCACTTGGGAGCTTCATTTGAAGGGAGTGTGGGTGGGAAATACAACGGTATAGAGCACTGATTTACGCTTCCTTCAAGTGAGGTTGTGAGCGAGGAGTTATTGAATTCATCATTATAATAGAGCAGGAAAGAGATTAAATATAGCAACTTTTGAAGAAATCGTTGCAGTTCTCACAGATTTGTAACAGGGACGCATTAAAGTTACACCATGAGTACACAAATCACAGCACTGATAAGATCATATTGTAATCACAATAAAAGATTACAGTGCTAAAGGGCAATTTACATTTGAATAAGTTGCCACAAATTAAACTAAATAATAAAGTAAATAAATATTATAAAATACTTCTTGTACTGAATAGAGTGTAGGGTAATTTAGAATTACACTCATTTTAAAATATATCCCTTAATCCCTGCTATCCCTAAAAAGTGAATGGGAGCTTCCCCCTCCCCCCCCCACCCCCTCCATACAGTGAAAGCTGGAATGTTGAGGTTTAACAAAATGGTCAAACCATTTGTGCCCATTAAGATCAAAATAGCTGAGGACACTAAAGAATTAACACACAAGGTATAATTATTTAGAAATGTAGCATATTTAAAAATGTGTGATTACAGGAAGGCAAATGGGAGAGTAAGAGAGAGTGGGGGAAGGTGCACGACCTGACTGGACAGGGTGGCAGGAGAAAAATAAACAGGAGAGTTGAACTAGAGAAAGACAGAGAAGTAGCAGCCAGAATAACAGTCTGATAGAAAAAGGGCCCCTTGTAAAAGGCTTGAAGCTCCCGACATACTGTTGCACCTACAAATAGCGTCATATTAAATAAAGAACAGTCTTGAAAACTTAACTTGGTATCGGTAATAATGCAAAAAAACCCTACCCTACACTCTATTCAGTACAAGAAGTATTTTGTAACATTTATTTACTTTATTATTTAGTTTAATAAGTGGCAATTTATTCAAATGTAAACTGCCCTTTAGTGCTGTAATTTTTATTGTGATTACAATATGATCTTATCAGTGCTGTGATTTGTGTACTTATTGGTAACACAATATCAAGTGAACTTTGGATTTTAGGGCCCTTATCAAATTCACAAGTGACATCCTTTGTGACTGTGACCGTGGTAAACCATCCCTCCTCGTTTTTCTCGACCTGTCTGCATTCTTTGACACGGTTGAACACACCATCCTCCTCCAAAGCCTCTCCTCTGTCGTCCAGCTGGGTGGGACTGTCCCTGCCTGGTTCCATTCTTATCTATCCAGTGGTAGCCAGAGAATCACCTGCAATGGCTTCTCTTCCCGCTCCTGCACAGTTACCTCTGGAGTCGCCCAAGGATCCATACTTGGCCTCCTCCTATTTCTCATCTACATGCCGCCCCCCGGTGACATCATCCGATAACATGACGTCAGATTCCACATGTACGCTGACGACACCCAGCTCTACCTCACAACCGCCTCTCTTATCCCCTCCACTGCCTCTGATTTGTCATGCTGCTTGTCCCACATCCAGTGCTGCAGGAGCAGAATAGTGGAAAGACCGAAACCATTGTCTTTGGTCCTCGCCACAAACTCCGTTGCCTGGCTACCGACTCCATCCCTCTCCCTGACCACTGTCTGAGGCTGAATGAGACTGTTCACAAACTTGGCGTCCTGTTTGACCCTGAGATTACCTTCAGACCCCATATCCGCTCCATCAACAAGACTTCCACCTCCGTAACATTGTCCGTCTCCGCCCCACCTCAGCACATCTGCTGCTGAAACCCTCATCCATGCCTTTGATACCTCTAGACTGGACTGTACTAATGCTGACCTGGCTGGCCTCCCATCCTATGTAAACTTGAGCTCATCTAAACTCTGCTGCCTGTATCCTAACTCACACCAAGTTACGTTCACCCATCACCCCTGTGCTCGCTGACCTACATTGGCTCCCAGTCCGGCAATGCCTCCATTTTAAAATCCTCATCCTTGTTTTCAAATCCCTCCATTGGCCTCGCCGTTCCCTATCTCAGTAACCTCCTCCAGCCCTACAGCCCTCCGAGATCACTGCGCTCCTCCAATTCTGGGCTCTTGTGCATCCCCAATTTTAATCATACCACCGTTGGTGGCTGTGCTTTCAGCTGCCCAGGCCTTAAGCTCTGAAATTCCCTCCCTACTCCTCCCTGCCTCGTAAACCTCTCTCTCCGCCTTTAAGACGCTCCTTAAAACCTACCTCATTGACCGACTGTCCTAATATATCCTTATGTGGCTCGTTGGCAAATTTTGTTTGATAATGCTGCTGTGGTGCCCCTCGGGTCGTTTTACCATGTTAAAGGTGCTATATAAATACAAGCTGTTGTTGTTGTGGTTTTAATTGATGTTTGACTGTTCTACCCCCAAGTGCAGACTTAAAACAGTACTTTGGTTGGTATATCCTAACAATTCCATCAATACAAGTATCAGCTTGGCTCAGTTGGTAGCAACCTTGCTTCTGAAAGATGCTCAAGTCCCACTCCATGACTCAAACACATAATCTAGGCTGATATTCCAGTGTAATATTGAAAGAATGCTATATTGACAAAGGTGCTACATTTTGGATGAAATGTTAAACCAAGGCCGCTGTTGTCAGCCTATTCCTTTCAAGTGAACATTAAAGATCCCATAGGGAGTCCTTGTCAACATTTCCCCCCTCAACCAAAAACAGATTAACTGGTCATAGATTTCAATATTGTTTTTGGTATCCTTCTGCATCAAAAGAAAGAACTTGCATTTATATAACGCCTTTCACATCCTCAAGGCATCCCAAAGCCTTTACAGCCAATGAAGTACTTTTGAAGTGCAGTCACTGTTGTAATGGAGGAAACGCAGCAGCCAATTTGTGCACAGCAAGGTCCCACAAACAGCAATGAGATAATGACCAGATAACCTGTTTTAGTGATGTTGGTTGAAGGATAAATATTGGCCAGGACACCAGGGAGAGGTCCCCTGCTCTTCTTCAAAATAGTGCGCATGGGATCTTTTACGTTCACCTGAGAGGGCAGACGGAGCCTCAGTTTAATGTCTCATCCGAAAGATGGCACCTCCGACAGTGCAGCACTCCCTCAGTAGTCCATTGAATTGTCGGCCTAGATTTTGGGCACAAGTCTCTGTTGTGGAACTTGAACCCACAACCTTGACTCAGAGGTGAGAGTGCTACCAACTGAGCTACGGCTGACACCGACATCGTTAATTCATTATAATGCAAGTTATTTCTTTCTTATGTGAAGTGCTTTTGAGACAAATGATATTTGCTAGCATGCTATTTGCTTCAAGTCTTACTTTTTATAAATTGCTGGATTTCTGTTGTGTCATAGAGGAGCATAATTTGGGTTTGTTCATAGTCAGTTCCATTTTGGTGGACATAAGCACAAGAATGACAACAATGCTTCAAGAGAACCTTTAGATCTCACTGGCCAACAACACAATAAATATTGCATTCCTTTCATCCTAAACTCACTTTGCACGCAGCAGTTTATTTTAAGAGATCTAAATTCAATTTTCTTTCACACCTGTTCTAAAGCCGCTAATTCCCACTCCCACACAGTTATACATAGGGTTGCCAACTCTGGCTGGACATATTCCTGGAGGTTTCATCCCATGACATCCCGCCTCAAACCGCTCCGCCCAGTCAAACAGCCTCTTTTATCCTCTCCAATATTTTTTAAACTTATAAACTAAAGTGTTCAAAGAAAATGAACACTTTTGTCTAATAGCCCTATGATTTTTCTCCTGAGTTGCTCATTAGCAGTGTCTAGGAGATTAACCTTTACTTCTTGGAGTCTCCAGGACAATCCTGGAGGGTTGGCAATCCTAGTCGTACACCTATCAGCAGCCCTTCTGACAAGTGGCCGTTCTCTATGCACGTCTAGTCAGCGACTATTTCCAATGAGGGGCTTCACAGTTCAAACCCCACCCCGGATACTGTCCTCCCCCGAAATCTACTTTCCAACAGAGGTGACTGAATAGGAGTCTCGAACAGGAGGCCTGTCTTTTCCCCTCTCTCTCTAGCCCAGTGGTGTTGTAGCCATTGATGTGGCACCTCCGCCTCCACTGCGCCAACTCAGCAAAAGCTGGGAGTCAAACACTAGGCTTTCCAAGTCTGTGTGGTTCGGTTCCACATTGGGAGATTTTATTTATTAAATGATGAGTGGGCAACGTTCGTGAAGGGGAGTGGAAATTTCCTATGATTTTCAACAGCATTATGCGCTCTAATTTTAAAGGCGCTATTTCCTAATGTGATGCAATCAGATTTAGGGAAAAAAATCTGGATATAACCAAGCATTAACAAATTAGGAACTTTTGTACTTCAAAAGTACTTGGCTGTAAAGCGTTTTGGGACGTCCAGGGGTTGTGAAAGACGCTATGTGAATGCAAGTTTTTTTGAAATCATTGCAAAAACTTGCATTTGTATTTTAACGAGGTATGTTCGTTTCAATCAGGTAATATTTGTAAAACAGCACGATTGTTTCTAAACTTTCCTCCTGGAAATAAGGGGAAGGAATAAATACTGGGAAATTATTTTTTCATAGAAATAAAAGTCAACGTTTTTTCATTTCGGCAAATTTATTGCAAACTCCTATTGCAGATTCCTAACCCTCTTTCATTTTTTTTCTGGTGTTGCTGCTGCTGTTGTCTCTTTGCAGCCTGGTTTCGGTTAATTCAGCCACTTCCACTCCAATTCCCCCGCGGATACCCTTTTACTGCCACGTCTGCACCAGCTGTCAATCAAAATAGGGGCGCGCGGCCGCTGGCGCGCGACTCAACTGTCCTCTGCCTGGGCGCGCGCGGGGACGCGGTTGGGGGAGGTGGGAACGAGCGGTTGTGGGGCGTCACCTGAGTGACAGCCGACCTAGCCAATCGGAGGTGGGTTTCTGTCGGACGCGGCTCCATTCCGACCAATCAACGCGCCGAGGAGGCGGGAGGGGGGGAAAAAAAAAAATTCGGAGCGCTGGTAACAGGAGGCGTCAAACGGAGCGAGAGAGAGAGAAAAAAAAAGCGGTTGGTTTCGGATGTTTCGTCGTCTCCTCCTCCGCTTTGGTGTAAAGGGGAAGAGCGGGGCTACGTGGACCGGAGAGATGGAGACTTTTCAGGTAGTTGCTGCCTCACAAATCACTGGGAAGGTGTAACTGTGGAGATTAATGGAGCGCTTTCTCTTAAAAGGTAGGCGAGGGGATTTAAGCTTGTGTGTGTGTGTCTCTGGTGCCTTTCCTCAGTAACGGGAAGGGCGGGCGGGCGGGCGGGCGAAGCAGGTCTGTGTGTGTGGGTGTCTGGTACCTTTCCCCAGTAACAGGAAGGGTTGGGGAGGGAGGAGGGGGGGTAGCAAGTGTGGTGGGTACAGCGCAGGAGGCGGCCGTTCGGCCCATCGCGCCGGTGCCGGCTCTTTGAAAGAGCTATCCAATTCGTCCCACTCCCCCTGCTCATTCCCCATCGCCCTGTAATTTTTTTCCCCTTCAAGTATTTATCTAATTCCCTCTTGAAAGTCTATATGTGTCAGTCTGGTGCCTTTCCCCAGTAACAGGAAGGGGGGGGGGGGAGCAGGTCTGTGTGTGTGTGTGTGTGTGTGTGGCAGGTGCCTTTCCTCAGTAACAGGAAGGGGGAGAGCAGGGTGAGTGTGTGTGTGGCAGGTGCCTTTCCTCAGTAACAGGAAGGGGGAGAGCAGGGTGAGTGTGTGTGTGACTGGTGCCTTTCCTCAGTAACAGGAAGGGGGAGAGCAGGGTGAGTGTGTGTGTGACTGGTGCCTTTCCTCAGTAACAGGAAGGTGGAGTGAAGGGTGAGTGTGTGTGTGTGACTGGTGCCTTTCCTCAGTAACAGGAAGGGGGAGAGCAGGGTGAGTGTGTGTGTGACTGGTGCCTTTCCTCAGTAACAGGAAGGCGGAGTGAAGGGTGAGTGTGTGTGACTGGTGCCTTTCCTCAGTAACAGGAAGGGGGAGAGCAGGGTGAGTGTGTGTGTGACTGGTGCCTTTCCTCAGTAACAGGAAGGGGGAGAGCAGGTCTGTGTGTGTGTGACTGGTGCCTTTCCTCAGTAACAGGAAGGGGGAGAGCAGGTCTGTGTGTGTGTGACTGGTGCCTTTCCTCAGTAACAGGAAGGGGGAGAGCAGGGTGAGTGTGTGTGTGACTGGTGCCTTTCCTCAGTAACAGGAAGGGGGAGAGCAGGTCTGTGTGTGTGTGTGACTGGTGCCTTTCCTCAGTAACAGGAAGGGGGAGAGCAGGTCTGTGTGCGTGTGTGACTGGTGCCTTTCCTCAGTAACAGGAAGGGGGAGAGCAGGTCTGTGTGTGTGTGTGTGTGTGTCAGTGCCTTTCCTCAATAACAGGAAGGGGGGAGCAGGTCTGTGTGTGTGTGTCTGCTCTCAGCCCCTTGCATTACTGTACCGGGGTGGTGGGGGCACGGAGAGGCAATCAGAAGCTTTTCTACCCATTTTAATAAGAATATTCTCAAGAAAATGTCGTCTTGTTGGAATTGATCATTACACAAGTAATGGGGAAGCTTTAAGGCTGCAAGATTATCCAGAGATGAGTATTTGCAAGAAAAATGACTTTTTTATTCCTCTTCTCCTTCCCCAATTGCTGTAGTAAAATACTGTACTTCTATTAGGAAGAGAGGTGTTTATTTTAGATTAATTTCAGGTTGTGATTCAAGTTTAAAAATTTGTGGGATATTGTGCTTTTAACATAACTAGTACTTGTATGTCCGTTGTATTCACCATATGATGTATCCACTGCAGCGATTGTAAGACTGCAATTTAACAGTGATCTCACCACAACCATTTTTATGTAAGTTTTGGCTTGCACACTGGTGATTATTCCCTGCTTTTTCTGTCTCTTAGCTGCTATACTCCCTGCTTTGTCAAAAATCTTCTCGCACCCCCCACTTCCAGCCTCCAAACCATTCCCTCCTTTTTTAAAAAGCTTCTTTTAAAAGAAATAGTGCATTTGCACCCATATCAACTTTTCAATTCTGTTGTTGTCTTCCCCCTTTTTGTAAAGTATGTTGAGAACTTCTCCGATTCTATAAAACTGTAAATTGTTGTATAGTTATCACCTGAACCCTAAAATGAGATTATTGGCTTGAAACTATAATATAACCCTCCTGAGTTTAAGGAAAAGCTTAATATTACTTGTGAAGTAATATGAGATGCCATTGCTACTTGTCAAATTATGTGATATTGTAAAAGCTTGCTGGCAAAACAAAGAAAAAACAAAAAAGTGGTAAGAAATCCCTGTTATTTTGATATTGTACAAAATAACACCTGTGCATGTCACAAGTCAAAGGGTGCATCTTGGGTTGAAATGATAACTACTCAACTTTTGCTTTCATGAACTCTCATCACTTCAATCTCCTTTTGTTACTGTCTTGTAATATGGTGCAGGGGGTGTGTTCTGTTTCTAATCACTCAGCAACAACTTGTATTTATATAGTGCCTTTAACATAGGAAAATGTCTCACGGCACTTTACAGGAGCGCTATAAGGCAAAAATGACACTAGGTCATTGAAGGAGATATTAGATGGGGGGACTAAGGGTCTTAAAGTTGGAAAGGCAGAGAGGGAATTCCAGAGCTTAGGGCCTAGATGGTTGAAGGTATGGCTGCTAATGGGGTGAATGAAAGGAGTGGGGATGCACAAAAGTCTAGAGTTGGAGGAATACAGAGTTCTTGGGTGATGGTAGGGCTGGAGGAGGTTACAGAGATAAGGAAGGTCACGGAGGGATTTTAACACAAGAATAAGAATTTTAGAATCGAGATGCTGGTGGACTGGGAGCCAATGTAGGCCAGCAAGAGTGAGTGAAATTTGGTGCAGATTAGAATACAGGCAGCAGAGTTTTGGATGAGTTCAAGTTTATGGAGGATGGAAGGTGGGAGGTCATCCAGGAGAGCATTGGAACAGTCGAGTCTGGAGGTAACAAAAGCATGGATGAGAGTTTCAGCAGCAGATAAACTGAAGCGGGGCAGAGATGGGTGATGTTGCACCTTTTTATTATTTTAAATTAGTGAAAATTACATTTAAAATAAGATTAGGAAATGTTTCTTTCGCAATTGGTGAAAAATGTTCAGAATAATTTGCTTGGCAGTGTAGTGGAGGCTTTTCGGGATGAATGATAGGAGTCAGAGAGTGTAGGAACAGTGGCAGATACTCAAATTGGCAGGATGTGACTAGTGGTGTCCCACAGGGATCTGTGTTGGGTCCTCAACTATTCACTGTATTTATTAACTAATTAGATGACTGGATAGAGAGCCACATATCCAAGTTTGCCGATGACACAAAAATAGACAGCACTGTAAGCAGTGTAGATGGAAACATAAAATTACAGAGATTATATTCATAGATTAGGTGAATGGGCCAAACTGTGGCAAATGGATTTCATTGTAGGCAAATGTGAGGTCATCCACTTTGAACCTAAAAGGGGTAGATCAGAGTGCTTTCTAAATGATGAAAAGCTTGAAACAGTGGAGAGCCAAAGAGACTTAGTGGGTCCATGTATATAGGTCATTAAAAACATGGACAGGTACAGAAAATAATCAAAAAGGCTAATGGAATGCAGGCCTTTATATCCAGAATACAAGAGGTATAAGTTATGCTACAGCTATACAAAGCTCTGGATAGAGCACACCTGGAGAATTCTGCACCGCACCTTAGGAAAAATATATTGGCCTTGGCGGGAGTGCAGCGTAGATTTACTAGAAAGATACCTGGACTCCGAGGGTTAAATTGAGGATAGATTACACAAACTAGGGTTGTATTTCCTGGAATTTAGAAGATTAAGGGGTAAATTGAGCGAAGATTTCAAGATATTAAAGGGAACTGATACGGTAGATAGAGAAACTATTTCTGCTGGTTGGGGTGTCTAGGACCAGGGGACTTAGCCTAAAAATTAGATTCAGGACTTTTAGGGGTGAAGTTAGGAAACACTTCTACACAAAGGGCGGTAGAAGTTTGGAACTCTCTTCTGCAAATGGCAGTTGATGCTAGCTGAATTGTTAATTTTAAATCTGAGATTGATACATTTTTGTTAACCAAAGGCTTTAAGGGATATGGGGCTACGGTGGGTATATAGAGTTAGGATACAGATCAGCCATGATCTCACCAAATGGTGGAACAGGCTCAAGGTGCTAAATGGCCTACATGATCAAAATGCAACTGGGGAGCGAGGTACTTGAGAGATGAACTTTGATGGGCTTTACAGCCTTTTCTTCTTCTGTTTTTAGTTCATATTGTGAATTTTTGGGTAACTTTTTTTAAAAAGTTTTTTTCTCCCCCAAAGATGATGTATTGGCAAAGACAGCAACAGCTAGAGTATTCCATGTAGTCGATTCATTCATGTGTCAGCTGTGGCTTGGTGGCAGCACTCACGTCTGAGTCAGAGGATGTGGGTTATTTCAAGAGTACTTCATCGGCTGTAAAGTCACATGATACAACAATAATTAAGCAAATGTAACCCCACTATTTAAAAAAGGAGGGAGAGAAAAAACAGGGAATTACAGACCAGTTAGCCTAATGCTCGAGTCTATTATAAAGGATGTGATAACAGAACACTTGGAGGGCATGAACAAGATTGGACAAAGTCAGCATGGATTTATGAAAGGGAAATCATGCTTAACAAATCTATTGGAGTTTTTTGAGGTTGTAACTAGTAGACTAGATAGGGGAGAATCAGTGGATGTGGTGTATTTGGATTTTCAGAAGGCTTTTGATAAGGTCCCACACAGGAGGTTACTGTGCAAAATTAA
The DNA here is from genome assembly GCF_035084215.1 of Heptranchias perlo. Taxonomy (NCBI): domain Eukaryota; kingdom Metazoa; phylum Chordata; class Chondrichthyes; order Hexanchiformes; family Hexanchidae; genus Heptranchias; species Heptranchias perlo. Next base: position 10,028,070 of record NC_090345.1, on the reverse strand, counting down.
AGCACATGGAATTGGGGGGAATATACTGGCATGGATTGAGAATTGGTTGACAGACAGGAAACAGAGAGTAGGAATAAATGGGTCTTTTTCCGGGTGGTAGGCAGTGACTAGTGGGGTACCGCAGGGATCAGTGCTTGGGTACCGCAGGGATCAGTGCTTGGGCCCCAGCTATTCACAATATATATCAATGATTTGGATGAGGGAAATGTAACATTTCCAAGTTTGCAGAAGACACAAAGCTGGGGTGGAATGTGAGCTGTGAGGAGGATGCAAAGAGGCTCCAATGTGATTTAGACAAGTTGGGTGAGTGGGCAAGAATATGGCAGATGCAGTATAACGTGGATAAATGTGAGGTTATCCACTTTGGTTGTAAAAACAGAAAGGCAGATTATTATCTGTGTGGTGATAGATTGGGAAAAGGGGAGGTGCAACGAGACCTGGGTGTCCTTGTGCACCAGTCGCTGAAAGCGAGCATTCGGGTGCAGCAAGCAGTTAGGAAGGCAAATGGTATGTTGGCCTTCATTGCAAGAGGATTTGAGTACAGGAGCAGGGATGTCTTACTGCAGTTATACAGGGCCTTGGTGAGACCACATCTGGAGTATTGTGTGCAGTTTTGGTCTCCTTATCTGAGGAAGGATGTCCTTGCCATGGAGGGAGTGCAACGTAGGTTTACCAGACTGATTCCTGGGATGGCAGGACTGATGAGAGATTGGGTCGACTAGGCCTCTATTCACTAAAGTTTAGAAGAATGAGAGGTGATCTCATCGAAACATATAAAATTCTAACAGGACTAGACAGACTAGATGCAGGGAGGATGTTCCTGATGGCTGGGGAGTCAAGAACCAGGGGTCGCAGTCTCAGGGTACAGGGTATGCCATTTAGAACCGAGATCAGGAGAAATTTCTTCACTCAGGGTGGTGAACCTGTGGAATTCTCTACCACAGAAGGCAGTGGAGGCCAAGTCATTAGATGTATTCAAGAAGGAGAGAGATATATTTCTTAATGCTAAAGGGATCAAAGGATATGGGGAAAAAGCGGGAACAGGGTACTGAGTTAGACGATTAGCCATGATCATTTTGAATGGCGGAGCAGGCCCGAAGGACCAAATGGTCTACTCTTGCTCCTATTTTCTATGTTTCTATAGCAATCATTCTTTATCAGTAAGTCTACAACAAACCCAGAAATGACACAAGGAAAACTCCAGTGGTGGAGAGCTTTGGGAACCATAGTTTCAATGTCACCTTTTCCCTCCCAAGCCTGCTGCTTACACATGGAAGGGTTTAGGCAGGGAATTCCAGAGCGTGGGGCATAGGTGGCTGAAAGCATACTAACTAATAGGTGAAGAGGGGTGGCGATGCACGAGAAGGCAGAGTCACAGGAACAGAGAACTAGGGAGGGGCGGAGGTAATGAAGTGGTTTAATCATGAGGATGAAAATTTAAAATTTTGAGGTGTGTGGGGCGGGGGATCCAAGACCAAGGTAGGTCAGCAAGGACAGGATGATGGCTGAGTTAAACTTGGTATGGGGTAGGATACGGGCAGCAGACCTTTTGGCTTACCTGAAGTTAATGGAGGATGGGAGGCTGACATGTCCCACTCAACCATCACCCGTTCTCAGACCTACATTTGCTCCTCATCTCCCATTTTAAAATTCTCACCTTTGTGTTTAAATCCGTCATGGCTGTGCCCTTCCCTATCTCCGTTCCTCCTCCAGCCCTATTAACCCCCACTCCCCCATTTTGGGATTCCCTGCTTAAACCCTTCCATCTCCGCACCCTCCTTAAAGCCCATCTCTTTAACCATTCTTTTGGTGACCCCTGCCCAATATCTCTTTGGCTTAGCATCCTTTTTTTTCTGATTTTCTTCTGTTAAACGCCTCGGGACACTTTTGTACATTCAAGGTGCTATGTAAATGTAAGTTGCTGTTGTACCGTGTATTTTAATTTGAGACTTGCAATGAAGTAAATGTCACTTTAAAAAGGAACTATCTAATAGTAGAATCATAGAATGGTTACAGCACAGAAGGAGGCCATTTGGCCCATCGAGCCCCTGCTGGCTCTTTGTAAGAGCAATCTGGTTAGCCCCATTCCCCTGCTCTTATAGCCCTGCAAATTTTTTCCCTTCAAGTATTTATCCAATTCCTTTTTGAAAGCCCAGATTTACACTACATTGATTGTAACGATCAATAATACTTTCCAGCATTTTGTTACAACGGCAAAGATCACTCTTTTACTGAACAGAATCTGAAGGATCAAATCATGCTGGAACAGCATTATGTTGTATGCAAGGCCATAGAGAGGTTTATAGGCCAGAACAAAGATTTAGAATGTAATGCAAGTTAGGATGGAGAGCTAGCAAAATGAGTAAGGGTTGAAGTGGGGGCGGTGGTGACAAACAAACAAAACAGTGCGTAACAGGATACATGCAGCAGAATTTTGGACAAATTGGAGTTTAGGGAGGCTGGAGAATGGGAGGCCAGCAAGGGCAGCATTAGAGTAGTTGAGTCAGAAGAACAAAAAAAACTCAAATTGCTGTAAATACACAGAACAGTATCAGTTCTGATAAAGGATTACACCTGAAACATTAATCTGCCCTTTTTTCCCCCCTCACTTTATAGATACTGGTTGACCTACTGTGCATTTTCTGTTTTTGGTTCTTTAAAATTACAGTAGTGTTTGTATGTTTTCTGCAGGGGAAGTATTATCCTGTTTCTCAAATGAACATTTTTACTATGATGTAAGCACTCCTCAAAGACTTTTTGTTGAGATTTTATTGCATACACTGTCCATGAAGTAATTGTGCAACAGTGATTATATTTCAAGGAGCGCACTTAGGTGTGCTAGAGATGCAGCAACTTTAAGGGTGATTTATTCTACAACTGTTGAGCTGGTGTAAAGCAAATTTGCCAACGCTGAAGTGTTGTAGCATAAATCCAGATTTTAGGCTCAGCCTCGTTCTGGAGCAAAGTGGAATAAGTCTCCTTCCTCTTCTTTCCCCCCCCCCCCCCCCCAAGGTTTTACTTTGTACTAATGCTAATATTGCGATCTAAGTGCAGCTACAAATTAAGTATAACAAAAGCAAATTACTGCGGATGCTGGAAATCTGAAATAAAAACAGAAAACGCTGGAAATACTCTGCCAGTCTGGCAGCATCTGTGGAGAGAGAAACTGAGTTAACGTTTAAGGTCGATGACGGTTCTGATGAAAGATCATCGACCTGAAACGTTAACTCTGTTTTTCTCTCTCCATAAATGCTGCTGAATATTTCCAGCATTTTCTGTTTCATATTTCAAATTAAGTATAACCTTAGTGAATGTCAGGAGGTACTAAGAAAGAAAATTTGAATTGAACTGCGTGTCAGTTTAAAAATAGACTTGCCAGAAATATCAGAAGAAGGAGTTGGCCCTTAACCAGCCTGGGTTCTGATGCGGATGGTTACTTTTGAGTGCAAAATAAAATGAAGCATTCAGAGACTATATTATAAAATCACAGGGTGGTAAGACTTGGTTTACTAATGTACACAAGACCTTGTCATCTGTGGCAGCATAGACCAACTGGTTAGCCAATTTTCCTCCCTGTGCTGGGAAAATGCCTGAGAGTCACTCTGGGCTATTGTTGTGCATGTTAAGAATAGACTGGGCAACAGATTGCCTGCCTTGCACAAAAAAGTGGTGCATAGCATGACGAGAACCAAAAGGAATGGCAAAGTAAATGTTGAAGAAGAGGAGTTTGTGTTGTGAGAATGTGAGGACAGTACAACTGACATAAGGGTATCCTCTATTGTTGCAGTATATTTTCTATTAACATTGTTTAAGGTTGCACTTGCAGTGCTTAATTTGTTCCCACCAGCATTCTGTTTCCCTTCTTGAAAAGAGGTTTGTGGTGTCATGGCCCAACAGCCTTTTGCCCAAGTGGTAATTCTTGTATATGCTTGGACAGTGACATACCAGAAACAAAGGGAATGCTTTACCATTAACTGCTTATTGAAGCCAAGTCAGTCATGACACTTAAGAGGGAATTAGATAACATTTAAAGAAGAAAGGTATGAAAAGGTACAGGGAAATGGGATTTGAGTAGATATCTTTGGTAGGAGAGCCAGCACCAACATACACACAGTGGGCTGAATGACCAGTTCAACACTGAGGACAACTTTTGGTGTGTCTATGCATTTCAAAAGTGTTATTGAGTAGGAACTCTCGACCAAGGATGTCCAACCTTTCAAAGCTGGGAAATGGATACATGTGGCAAAACTAGTGAGTGAGTTGCATATGATTATGCAATAAAGCAGGACCTTCTCCCCATTAATTAAAAATGCAAGACACCCAAACACAAAAATGAGATCCCCACAAGTTAGCTTCACATTAGATTCACACAGAAACCCCCACATATGCACAAAAGCAATGCCCCCCACCAATGTACCCTCTTCCTTTCTCCCAAACCTGACAACTTGCAAGCTTCAAGCTTTTCGTGTCCCTGAGCATGGAGAATGGAAAAAGTCCGCTCCATGAGTGGATTTTGATCAACCGGGGCGCAGGCTTTTCTAGACCTTCAGGTCTGGTATATTTAAAGAGCTATCCAAAGCTGTTGAAATCCGTTTGTAACAAATGCAAAAAGACTACTGGGCCAGATCAAAGGAGCTGGTGGGCCATATCTGGCCAGCTGGCTGCCTCTTGTACATCACTGCCCGAAATGATCTTCCCAACCTCCAACTTGAAAGACAATTGTTGTACACCACCACCATCCCAGCTGAGACAATCAAATACGGATCTTCCTGTTTTGCATTTTACCCAGAGCCGTTCAAGAGCTCTGCAATATTCTACATATGTTTGTTATATGTCTGATAGTGGAGAAGTTCAAGTTGGAATATCTTTAGCTACATTTTCAGTCTATTTGGTGAATCATACTTCATTTGCAAAACCAAAATTGTAAGTGTACTTGCCAAATCCCATGTGACATTTTTGAAGTAAAGCAAGGGAGTTTGCCTTTTCCTGTCATAGTTGGATTGCTGTTTAAGGTAATAATTTGGTGTGTATAGCAGATGTTTATTTAGCTCGTGCCCACTGTTTGTCCTGATGCTTAGTGATTGGTTTTGGAACTTTTCTAGAATAATAGTTACTTTGTAATGATGAGTGTTGAGCCGTGACCTTAACATAATAACAGTTTCAGGCAGGAGAAGACTTTCGATCCATCCAGCCCACCTATCCACGGTACTCCCCTGGTGAATTTCCAATGACCTTGAATCCCATTTGTTGACCTGTCTCATTCCTTGAAACCCATTAAGATTTCTGTATGAGGCGCAAGTTGGCTATGGTTGATTAGGGAACTACATTAAAAGGTATGACGGTAGACAGGCAATAGCTAGCATTTAAAGAATTTAATACATAATTTGCGACAAAAAAATATATATTCCTTTTTAAAGGTACAAAAAACCCAACAGGAAAAGTAGTCCAACCGTGGCTAACGAGAAATTTAAAGATAGTATTAAATCAAAGAAAGAGGCATATAAAGTTGCCAGAAAAAGCAGTAAGCCTGAGGCCTAGGAGCATTTTAGAATTCAGCAAAGGAGGACCAAGAAATTGATAGAGGGAAAATGGAATATGAGAGTAAACTAGCGAGAAACATAAAAACAGACTGTAAAAGCTTCTCTAGGTATGTAAAAAGGAAAAGACTGGTGAAGGCAAATGTGGGTCTCTTGCAGACAGATGGTGAGAATTTATAATAGGGAATCAGGAAATGGCAGAGAAATTAAACAAATACTTTGTGTCAGTCTTCACGGAAGAAGACACAAAAAAACTCCCAGAAATACTAGAGAACCAAGGGTCTGGTGAGAATGAAGAACTGAAATAAATTAATATTAGTAAAAATAGTACTAGAGAAATTAATGGGACTGAAAGTCGATACATCCCAAGGACCGGATGATCTACATCCCAGGGCTTTGAAAGAGGTGGCTATAGAGATAGTGGATGCATTGGTTGTCATCTTCCAAAATTCTATAGATTCTGGAACGCTTCCTGCAGATTGGAAGGTAGCAAATGTAACCCCACGATTTAAGAAAGGAGGGAGAGAGAAAACAGGGAACTACAGACCTGTTAGCCTGACAGTAGTAGGGAAAATGCTAGAATCTATTATAAAGGATGCGATAACAGGACACTTAGAAAGTAATAATAGGATTTGGCAGAGTCAACATGGATTTACGAAAGGGAAATCATGTTTGATAAACCTATTGGAGTTCTTTGAGGATGTAACTAGCAGACTAGATAGGCAGGAACCAGTGGATATGGTGTATTTGGATTTTCAGAAGGCTTTTGATAAGGTCCCACACAGGAGGTTGGTGAACAAAGTTAGAGCACGTGGAATTGGGGGTAATTTACTGGCATGGATTGAGAATTAGTTAACAGACAGAAAACGGAATAGGAATAAACAGGTCTTTTTCAGGTTGGCAGACTGACTAGTGGGGTACCGCAGGGATCGGTACTTGGGCCTCAGCTATTCACAATCTGTATCAATGATTTGGATGAGGGGACTAAATGTAATATTTCCAAGTTTGCTGATGACATAAAACTAGGTGGGAATGTGAGTTGTGAGGAGGATGCAAAGAGGCTTCAAGGAGATACAGACAGGCTAAGTGAGTGGGCAAGAACTTGGCAGATGGAATATAATGTGAAAAAATGTGAAGTTATCCACTTTGGTAGGAAAAACAGAAATGCAGAGTATTTTTTAAATGGTAAGAGATTGGGAAATATTGATATTCAAAGGGACCTGGGTGTCCTTGTACAAGAGTCACTGAAAGCTAACATGCAGGTGCAGCAAGCAATTAGGAAGGCAAATGATATGTTGGCCTTTATTTCAAGAGGATTTGAGTACAGGAGTAAAGATGTCTTACTGCAATTATATAGGGCCTTGGTGAGACCGCACCTAGACTATTGTGTACAATTTTGGTCTCCTTACCTAAGAAAGGATATACTTGCCATAGAGGGAGTACAACGAAGGTTTACCAGGCTGATTCCTGGGATGGCGAGATTGTCGTAATGAGGAGAGATTGAGTAGACTAAGCCTGTATTCTTTAGAGTTTAGAAGAATGAGAAGTGATCTCATTGAAACATACAAAATTCTTACAGGGCTTGATAGGGTAGATGCAAGGAGGATGTTTCGCCTAGCTGGGGAGTCTAGAACCAGGGGTCACAGTCTCAGCATAAAGGGTAAGCCATTTAGGACTGAGATGAGGAGAAATTTCTTCACTGAGGGTGGTGAATCTTTGGAATTATCTGCTCCAGAGTGCTGTGGTGGCTCAGTCATTGAGTACATTCAAAACAGAGATCGATAGATTTCTAGATATTAAAGACATCAAGGGATATGGGGATGATGCAGGAAAATGGCGTTGAGGTAGGTCATCAGCCATGATCTTGTTGAATGGTGGAGCAGGCTCGAGGGGCAGGATGGCCTACTCCTGCTCCTATTTCTTATGTTCTTCTTCTACCAGCCGTGCTTGTAATCCGTTTCTTATACGTACCAATTTTTTTAGTTTAAAAAAGCTCTTCTTGCATTTCTTATTTTCTTTTGTTGTCTGTAATTTGTAAATATAACCCCTTTTAAGCTTAAATTCTGTACACTGAGGAAAAGCTTACTCTGGTCCAATTTGTCCAAACCTTTCATAATTTTAAACACTTCTATTATATCCCCTCTTTATAAGACTGAAAATACCCAGGGTTGTCAGTCTTTCCTCGTACATCATTCCCTTATGTTCTGGGATCAACCGTGTAGCCCATGCCTGTACGCTGTCCAATAAAAGATGAGTACAGAAAGGATTGACCGAACATTTAAACTCTACCAGGAAATTAGTCACTGCGGAATACAGTACTTCAGGAGTCGTGTTGCAAATCCCCCTATGGTCAGGCTGGAGAATGGGATGGTGACTATCACTGCTTACAGACTTCTCCAATGCACCACCCAAAAATCCGCACTGTTTCGATGCTTGCGGTGTCTCCACTAGCACGTGACAGCAAAATGAGAAATGACAACTCCGTAAGGTGAGGTATAAGAAATAGTGGGCATAGTAGCCTAAAAAGATCCAGATATTTTTACTTTGTGTCTCTATGCTGTCTTTCACTATATTAATGATTTAGATAACACATTAGAGAACCGTATATCTGAATTTGCCAATGACCCAAAGATTGGTGGCATAGTGTAGATGGGAGTGTAAAATTACAGACGCATTTGATAGATTAAGTAAGTGAGTGGGTAAAATTGGCAGATAGATTTCACTGTAGCTAAGTGTGAGATCCATTTTGGACCAAAAAAGGATAGATCTGAGTAGGTTTTTTTTAATGATAAAGCTAGCAACAATGGAGGTCCAAAGAGATTTAAGGATCCATGCACACAGATCACTAATATGTAGTAGTCGGGTACAAAAAATAATCAAAAAACTAATGGAATGTTAGTCTTTGAATTTAGAGGGCTAGAATATGAAGGGGAGGAAGTTTTACTACAGCTGCACAAGGCCCTGGTTAGACCACATTTGGAGTACTGTGTACAGTTCCGGGCACCACTGTAAAAAGGATATGTTTGATTTTGGGAGGAATGCAGCGCAGATCCACCAGAATGTTACCAGGGCTCCAAGGGATAAATTATGAGGAGAGATTACATAAACTAGGCTTGTATTCCCTGGAATATAGAGGGTTAAGTGGTGATTTGTTTATGGTTTTCAGGATTTTGAAAGGAATTGATAGGATAGATAGAGAGAAACTTTTTCTACTGGTGGAAGAATCTAGGACAAGGGGACATAAAATCAGAGCCAGGTCATTCAGGAGAGAAGTTAGGAAACACTTCTTCCCACAAAAGATGGAAGAAGTGTGGCGCTCTCCCACAAAAAGCAGTAGAAGCTAGCTCAATTAATAATTTAAAATTTGAGATTGATAGATTTTTGCTAGCCGCGGGTATTAAGGGATAAGGAGCCAAGGCGGGTAAATGGATTTAGATACAGGTCAGCCATGAACCCATTGAATGATTGAACAGGCTCGAGGGGCTGAATGGCCCACTCCTGTTCCTATGTTTTGAGGGGAGAAGGGATATTAAACATAATACTGCTTTTACATTCTTCCCTGGAAAATTATGCCAATGATTATGCTGGTAATTTGCTTTATGCAAATAATATTCAAATATGTAAACATCTTAAAATAGTATCACACTTTTTTAGTGGCTTTCACAGTAATGTCTTTATCTTGTTCAGAGCTTGTTTAGACTGTTACAGCAAAATGTATGTGTCAGCACTAGACATCACATACATTTGAGCTTAATAGAATTTCTATCCCTTGTACATATTCAGGATATGTTGTGCATGGCAGAGCTTTTGCAATGAGATTAAGCTGAGAAAGACAAAAACATTTTGTTTTTGGGTATCTTGTACATTTCCTGCTGAAGATGGATGGAGAAATTCAGGGAAGGTTACATCGTTTGACGATCCTGCCACTGTCTGAATAAAGAATACATCTGTGTAGAAATTTACCTTTACCATGTAGTTGGATTGATTTTAAAACTTTGATCTATGCACAAAAAGAAAATTGATGTTATGCTAGTGGAAGTACAAGTGGCTTACTGGAGTTTCCACTGGTGTTGACAGGAAAAGTTGATGGAATGTTTTTTTTTGAAAAGTGCCCTCTGAAATTATATAGGACAGCAGTTTATTAATGTCTCCCATTCCAGAGTGGGATTGTAGGACATGTACCAGTCCTTGTACGGACTTGCTGTAAGACTAGCAATCTATTGGAGGCAAGATACCCAGGAATGCAGTGCCCATTAGTGTTCTTTGTTGGTGGATGTCCTCTACCCCATCCCCTGTGGCAATCTGAAACATTTAGGTTGGTATTGTTGTATAATCAATGATTTTGTATTTAGCAACTTAATAGAGTGTTGGGCTATGGGCCCTTTTCATGTCTTTGACTTTTCTTGGATTACGTTGGTTGTATCAGAAACTAATGGCGTTTCAAAAATGTTTGCGGTGGATTGTTCCTGTGATTTGACCATGGCATATAGTAATACAATTCACCTAAAACTGCAGCAGTGTTTCTTCCCTTTTAATATGCATCTTTCACTGCACAATTTGCTTTTTTTGTACTGAGCACAGTATTTGTGCACCTTTTTATATTCATAGGAGCATTTTATTTTTTAAAAAATTTTATACGCTGCTCACTGCACTCATGTTTTTATTTAATGGTTTGTGTTTGTCACTGTACCTTTTTGTAAACTTACCCAAAAGTAGAAAGCAGAGAATTTCATCACATCAGTCTGACTGGATTTTAACCACTCAGGCTTCATTGTTAATGTGTAAGTTAAACTGACATGCCCACACAAATAACTTTAGACATTCAGAAAGACACTAAAATAAGTGTGAGGTGGGGGTGGGGGGGACTACAAAACAGCCATTTTACTTTAGTGTTTAAATGTAACAATTTCTATATACGTGACTTATTGGTGGTGAATTTGGGTTACAGAAATGAAACTAATCACATCAGTTATAATAGAACTCAACATCCAGTAGCTAAAATAAGTGTGATTTGCACTTCACGTATATGTCCTGACTTTTTATAATCCAAATGGAACAAAGAACTCTCCTTTTCTTATGTACTTCTGTTTGTTTATCTAGTTTGGGGAGAATAGCTGTGCTGTATCTTGTATAATATAAGATGCCATAGAGAGAAGGAAAACTGGTGACTGATATTGGGGAATATAACAGCTTGGATTTTGTGCAGTATATTGTAGGGGTGAATATTGTTTTGGTCTTGATGAATATACTAATGTTATCTTTAATTTAAAAAAAATCCTTGTATTGCTGTTCATAGCTTACCACGGATTGGCAACTTTTGGCCACTGTCGGAAATTTGAGACTTCTGTGCCAAAGACAGAAGTGAAATGACTTTGAAGAAGCTGGTGCTACAGTGCAATGGACTGCTGAAGTCATGGGAATCAGACCAGTGAGCTGCCTGGACATACCTACAGCAGTGCTGTATGGTTCCTTATCTCTCTTTGTCTCCATTCTGCATAATGTATTCCTCCTGTACTACGTGGATACATTTGTATCTGTTTACAAAATCGATAAAGTATCCTTCTGGATTGGTGAGGTGAGTGTTCTTTTTTAAAAGTTCTATTTGGCAGTAAACCCATAACTTTTCTATCAGCACTCTAGATACTTGGTCACAGCTGCTACTGTTCCATGGCAAGCTGTCTAAAATGCTTTATAGAATTATTTTATTGCCACAGTTGACTTGTCATTGCAGTATTAAGCTTTGCCTATTGCAGAAAGTGAAATGTGCAACTTGTCCTTTGTCGATTGCTCAAACCTGTAAGTCCAGGAATTAAATATTAGTCACATTTTAATTGATTTTTTGAGGTGTAATATTTTTATCTAAGGCTAGCCTACACAACTTGCAATTGTCAAAAATATAAGCTAATCTTCCAATAATATAACCTTGATAATCAATGAAAGGAAATTAATGATCTGGTTCAGAAATACTTGCAAATCCTATTTAAGTGGTGAATATAATAGACAAAATAAGATTCTGGCTTAAAATGAGACCTGATTCCAGTTGTTCTGAATCAAAATGACCCTTTTTGTCTGTTAGTGAGAAACTTAGATTATGAATAAATTTTGTAACGTAGACCATTTTTAAAATGATTTGTAGCAACTTGAGAAGACCAATGCATTTCTATTTGTCTTCAAATCCCATCCATAATAGGGAATGAAGTATAGTAATGCTGTAAGCCACGTCATTCCGAAAAGCTCTTGCACAGTCAGAGTGTTGAGAATAGTACAAAGTAAAAACAGACTAATGTAAATAAAATCCATGTTTCAAAGTTCAATCATTTGCCTGTTGAGGTTTGCTGAAGACAGTTTTGTAAAGAGTAATTGTACTCCTTGAAAAAATATTTGGAATATTTTTGTAATCTCTTCAGTTGCTGTTTTTTTTAAACAGATGGTAATGGGCTAGGCAGAGTGAAAAAACAAATTGAGCAACTGTCATTTTGAATGCTGAGATATATCTTGATGTGGAGATGCCGGTGATGGACTGGGGTTGACAATTGTAAACAATTTTACAACACCAAGTTATAGTCCAGCAATTTTATTTTAAATTCACAAGCTTTCGGAGGCTTCCTCCTTCCTCAGGTAAATGCGTAGGCTTCGAGGAGCTCCTGAACATTTACCTGAGGAAGGAGGAAGCCTCCGAAAGCTTGTGAATTTAAGATGTATCTTATACCACATGTTGAAAAATAATACTTACCCACGCTGTACATTGGCAATACTGCTTACAGCAATGTAAGGGGGTTCAGAAACCTCTTCATTTCGATAGAAACCTGTCAAGTCTATAACCCTGGCAGTATTCTGATTTACATATGGACTTTTGGACTACCAATAGGAGGTTACTTGTAGGAGATTAATTGAAAGACAAGTTGCATGTCCTCAATCAGTCTGCTGTCCTCATCTCTCAGTATCACTTTGTTACTTTCTATCTTGCCTCTTAATATTTTTTGAATGGGGCAGTAAACAGATTTGAACATATTTATTTTCTGATTAACTGTTATGGCCAGTGTAAATCATATTTTTGTGTCCAATAATTATGGTGTTAAAGAATGGGTATAGAATGATGGATCATTCATTGCTGAACCTTCAAAGGTATATCATTGGTAAAATGTACAAAAGCACATACATTCTTTATTTATGTTCCATTGCTTAAGACTCTCTACATGCAATTGGTCCTGTGTCTCAGTACAGGATTGTTTATTGCAGTACAATCTTGTTTTAAAATGTGGGTCTTTTTGATCCATGACCATTAAGATCTGCCTATCCAGAACAGAACGTACGATCACTGAGAATTTCAGCATCCCTGTACTTGCCAGCTTACGTGCTTCGCTCCACACCACTTATTTGGAATGCAGTTGCAGTACATGGAAAATAATTTACACATATTAGTTTACACACTGTAACTATCTACATACTTTCAACAAGCAGGCTGTGAGCCTGCTTTTTAGCTGAACTGCATAATCTCAGGAAATTAAAAAAAACTTTTAAATGTTACTGATATTTTTCCTTTTAGAAAATTCAATTTTTAAGTAGGTCAGGCACACAACACTATACTAATTATGATTTACCTGTTGAATACTTAATTTGAGTGTTTTAATAATGCAACTACAGTAACATCTTAGCAATGGAGGGCTTAGTTCTTGTCCTATTAAATTATTTAACAGAATCTCGTATATGTCAATTTTAGAAAAACAAGCTTTATTTCTGAACAAGAATAATTGTTTTCTTTTTCCCTTCTGAAGCTGGGCAGGATGCATAAGAAAGACAGCTGTGGCAGAAAATGAGTGTTGGAAAGCCAAATTGGGCAGAATGCTTGGTTTCCTATCTATATTAGAATTGCGTGTAATGTTTAACGTCTGTTACTGATGAGTAGCCTTCCTTGCCGACCTTAGTAAAGGAATGTTTTGCATACCGAGACAAACTGCCAGGTATATGTTATACACCTGAACGATCATAGCTGACCAGAGAACCAGTTTTTATTTTCTCCTCTAGAAGAAAGTGAAGGTTGCTATTACAATATTGTATTGATTCTGTTGTGGCTTTATTATATTTAAGATTTTTTTTTTATTTAAAGGGGAACAAAAGTCTAGGACAAACTAATTTTGTTCAAAGTACTCCCCATTTCATAGCAGAAAATGATAATTTTGTTTTAAGTTTCTGTTTTTGGTCTTAAGGATGTCAATTTTATTGTTGGCATGGAGATCTTTTGCATTGAGTCTTCATGCTGACTGCTCCACTTTTGTCAATTATGGAGGAATGTCCTGGAGCAACTGCATTGCAAACGGCAAGGCACGTGACTGGGGGAGGGTGGAAAGCACACTGTAGTCTGGGGTAAACGGACTTCACCAAAGTATCCTAGCAGGGAGAGAGAGTTTGAAAAATGAAGAAATTGAAGGTATCTTTGTGATAGTCATTTATTTCTAGAAAAAGTGGATGCACTTTAAAAACGGTACTTTTTAAATAACATTTCACTTTAAAAAAAAATCTTCATGCTGATGGAAGGTGTCAGTGTTGAAATTCAGTTCAATATATAATTTTAGTCATGTTTCTCAATTTGCTGATGCTGTGATAACTATAATAAACACAGCATAACAAAGCCAAGGGAATTAGGATTCTCTGTTTTTGTCCCGTAGTCATCTTTTAAAAATACATTCTTAGGATATGGGCATCGCTAGCAAGACCAGCATATATTGCCTATCCCTAGTTGCTCTTGAGACGGTGATGGTGGAACCGCTGCAGTCTGTGTGGTGAAGGTACTCCCACCATGCTGTTAGGTAGGGAGTTCCAGGATTTTGACTCGGCGACTATGAAGGAAGGACGATATATGTCCTAGTCAGGGTAGTATGTGACTTGGAAGTGATGTCAAAGTAGTCTTGGCAAGTTGCTGTATTGCATCCTGTGGATAGGACACACTGCAGCCACGTTGCACCAATTGTCCTGTGTGTGATCAGAAGCTAAAGGATTTTGATTTGTAATGACCTTTCCTGATTCTTAACTTCAGTTAATTTACGATAGCTACAAAATGGTGTGCTGGGTCTCAGAGGATAGAACAGTACATGGGGACCTCAACGTGCTGCGCCTCAATGTTAGAGCATAGATTTAGCCAATAGTCTGCTGTGTGCTGAGTTTCCATTCTCCACCATGCTGTGAACATGCTGAGGTCAAGTGATTCTCCACAATGAAGGAGAATTGGATGGAGTCACCCTGGTTATCTTTAGAATATTCCAGCAGTCTGCATCAGGCCTGGTGGCCAGGGATGACACAGAAAGACAATAAGAAGCTTAAAAGGTGATACAGAAAAGTATTTGTATTTTTCTCCCTTTCTTCCATTGGTGCGGAAGAGGAAAAAATCTCTAACAATAAACATTCATGTATTTAATGGTTATTTATTGGGCAGTGTTTGGGCAGAACTGCATCAGTATTAGATATTGTTAACAAGGACTGGAAATTGTCCAATATGTTACATTTGTGAAACAGACAACATACCCTACTAAAATATGGCAGATTTTTCATTCTGTATGCAAATATTGGTGTTTCAAGTGGGGACCTGTCCTATTTCAGTAGAGAAGACTAATGTTGTAATGTATACATTCCCTAAATTCACTGGTTTATCAACTTGAATTTGTGCATTCGTGGAAAAAGGCAGTCTTCCAAAAATATAATGGCCCTGAATTTGTTGGAGCAGGGCCTGTTGGTTAGACTTTTTCCTTCACCCTTCAGTTCAAATGTTTTGTGCCACAAATTGCTGGAAATGCAAGGTCAATGGGGCATCTGGGACCTTACTGAATGAAGGAACCAACAGTCTATCTCAATCAATGAGATGTGGATTGAGAAAAACAGGAAAGAACTATCCATTATTCCTACTCCCTCACTCTTTCCCCATAGCACTGCAATTTTTTTCCTTTTTAAGTATATATCTAATTCCCTTTTGAAAGTTAGTATTGAATCTGTTCCCACCACCCTTTCAGGCAGTGCATTCCAGATCATCATAACTTGATGCATAAAAAAAAATTCTCCTCATCTCCCCTCTGGTTCCTTAAATTTGTGTCCTCTGGTTACTGACAGACCTGCCAGTGGAAACAGTTTCTCCTTAGTTGCTCTATCAACCCCCCCCCCCCCCCCCCCAATATCGTTTTGAACACCTCCTATTAAATCTCCCCTTATCCTTTTTCTGCTCTGAGGAGAACAATCCCAGCTTCTCTAGTCTCTCCATGTAACTGAAGTCCCTCATCCCTGGCACCATTCTGGTAAATCTCCTCTGCACCCCCTCCAAGGGTTTGACATCCTTCCTAAAGTGTGGTGCCCAGAATTGGACACAATACTCCAGCTGAGGCCTAACTAGTGTTTTATAAAGGTTTAGCATAACTCCCTTGCTTTTGTACTCTATGCCTCTATTAATAAAACCAACGATCCCATATGCTCTTATCAGCTTTATCAACTTGTCCTGCCAGCTTCAAAGATTGTGGATGTGAATCCCCCCCGAGGTCTCCCTGTTCCTGCACCCCCTTTAAAATTGTACCATTTAGTTTATATTGCCTCTCCTCATTCTTCCTCCCAAAATGAATCACTTCACACTTCTCTGCATTAAATTTAATCTGCCATGTGTCTGCCCATTTTACCAGTCTGTCTATTTCCTCCTGCAGTCTGCTACTATCCTCAATGTTTGCTACATTTGCAAGAAATTGTGCCTTCTATACCCAAGTCCGGGTCATTAATGTATATCAAAAGCTCATCTGACTCATTATAGGAGTGTTTAGCACAGATCAATAATTTCAGATATGACAGTGATTTTTGTCAACATTATCCTTGAATGATTTTTGGGAAAATATGCAAGTCAGAAGAATGAAATAAGGAAACAAGAGATTGTGGCCAACTCAACTATGGTAATTTATGAAAGTAATGTTTAAACTGTTTGCATAAAACAGCAAATGTTGAGAGTATTTTGCAGATTAACCCTCTCAGTGGCAAGGGTGAGTGAGCTGCCCAGACACTGTCGGGTTCTATAGGCTGCTAATGAGTTTATGTATTTAGTTAACCCCCTTCAGTATTGTATCTGTAGTTGTGCTGCTGCTTCGTCCTCATTTTCCTTCTGAGATTTAATCTGCATTTTCTTTTCTTTCAGACCATTTTTCTCCTATGGAACAGTCTTAACGATCCACTGTTTGGATGGCTTAGCGATCGGTCATTTTTGAGCTCACAGCAGTAAGTAATAATGGACGTTCTGTTTGATGGAGAAACTGTGTATGCTTTTATATGTTTTAAGCTGGATTGACCACAGCAAAATGCTTGAGCTATTTTTCACTGTGCCTGATGTGGAAGTGTTGCTTTGGGCTCTGTTACTTGTGCTACTGTAACAGTGGCTGCCCACTGTTAAACATCAAGTATTTTTATGCAAGAAGTAACAAACAGTAAATGAAAAATACAAGCTGCTGTTTCAAGTAAAGTATTAATTGTGTACAATGGCTATTTGATGGACTCCTGTAAAAGCAAACATCAGTACATGTATTTGCTTGTGCTTCATGAATGCCAAGTGCACATTTAGTGTTTTAAAGAACGTCATGAATTCCATCCCTTGTTCATTTAAGCACGTCAATGCAAATGTGTCCAAGTTCAAAAAGTTGGCTTTTCATTCTTTCCAATGGCCGCCTTGTTGAATTATTTTGGCCCAGCCCTTCCAGCCTAAGTGCATTTCTTAATGCTTTATCACCATAGACGGTTGAGTGCATTTTACATACTAGTTTTCTGCTTTATTCATAATTCATTTTACATTGATGGATCATAGTTTGTAGTAGCAGCTCAGCACCATAGTTTTTGCTGGGCTTAAGAAGTTTGTTGTAGTTATTTTTTAAAAATTGGAATTGAATTTTCAGCTTTTGCTGTTGGCTCAGTGAGGGTTTTTTTCATTCATTCATGGGATGTGGGTGTCGCTGGCAGGACCAGCATTTATTGCCCATCCCTAATTGCCCTTGAGAAGG
This sequence comes from Heptranchias perlo, assembly GCF_035084215.1. Lineage (NCBI taxonomy): Eukaryota > Metazoa > Chordata > Chondrichthyes > Hexanchiformes > Hexanchidae > Heptranchias > Heptranchias perlo. The sequence goes on along the minus strand of NC_090345.1, from coordinate 10,010,525 downwards.
TAGTGGTGAGCTGCTGCCTTGAACCACTGCAGTCCATATGGTGAAGGTACTTGCACAGTGCTGTTAGGTAGGGAGTTCCAGGATTTTGACCCAGCGACGATGAAGGAACGGCGATGTATGTCCAAGTCAGGATGGTGTCTGACTTGGAGGAGACTGTGCAGGTGGTGGTTTTCCCATGCGCCTGCTGCCCTTGTCCTTCTAGGTGGTAGAGGTCGCCGGTTTGGGAGGTGCTGTCGAAGAAGCCTTGGCGAGTTGCTGCAGTGCATCTTGTAGATGGTACACACTGCAGCCGTGATGGAAGTAGTGAATATTTAAAGTGGTGGAGGGGGTGCCAATCAAGCGGGCTACTTTGTCCTGGATGGTGTCGAGCTTCTTGTTGTTGGAGCTGCACTCATCCAGGCAAGTGGAGAGTATTCCATCACCCCCTGACTTGTGCCTTGTAGATGGTGGAAAGGTTTTTCTTTTTTTTTAACACTGTGAGCAGCCCATATAGTCTAGGCACTTCACCAACACTAAAAATTGGTGGTGGAAGAGGGTGCAGGGAGGGGTGGAGAAAGAGTTAGAATTCAGTCCATGCCCCTTTCACACACAACCTAATGGCTGTTCCAAGAACAGCCTTGAGTTGAAGAGGGAGAATGAATTTTACACAAGACTAGAAATATTGAAGTTAGAGAGAAGAAATTCAGAGCAAAACATTTTTTTAAAAAGCCAAGTAGGAAGCGCAGTGGGAAATGAGAAGAGTGTAAGAAAAACAGGACAATTTCTCCACTTGCCCAAACCCCCCAACCCCCACATCATTTCCATTGCAAGTTTCTGGTATTGGCTGTGCTACCCGGATGAAGAAAAGTCAGGCTTTGCTTCATAAGACGGGAAATCTGAGGGTTAGCTATCCCTCGGGGGGGGGGGGGGTGGTTGTGATGTGATTTTAATCCAGATGTTAAAAGCACCTCGTACTTAACATGTCACGTGATCTTACTCCTTTTAAATCTAATTGTTGCTTTCAAAAAGGAATTGGATAAATACTCGAAGGGGAAAAAATTTGCAGGAGAGCGGGGGAATGGGACTAACTGCATCGCTCTTACAAAGAGCCGGCATGGGGTTGATTGGCTGAATGGCCTCCTGCTGTAACCATTCTATGAGATTAGCAGAGATCTGCTAAATATCAGCACTCTGCTCTCTTGACCAGAGAATGATTTGCGGCCTAGTGTGATTTTAAAAGGGGAGGGGAGAGCTCAGACACAAATAACCCTTCATTACCAGTGTTACAGTAATGATCACAGTAGCTCACTATCATAAATGTCATTCTCTGAATGCAGGAAGGCAGGACTGACTGGATTATTCACACTTATTTTTTTGAAAGTATCTGAGGGATAAAGGTGGATTTAAATGTTTTTGAACCTGCAGTTTTTAAAAAAGAAATTGGGTGTCCATTTGCTTGTCAACCAAGCTTTAAACACAGTGTTTGTCCCTCCTCATCACTTTGAAGTTGGACAAATTTATTCATTACATTTTTATCAGTAATTGTGGAAACAGTTTCTTGTTAAGCAGTTTCAAGTCTCTGGAGAGTAAGAGAAAGAGAGATTTGAATGTCAGTTCAAACTTACTTTGGTCCCTGTTAACCATATGGTTACCAAGGACCAAAGAATTATATTCCATGCTAAACACAAAGCAGTATTCACATTTCTATGGCAATTTTAACTTGAAATAACTCAACATTTAAACATTTCAAGTTCTAGGTGCAATTGTAACTGTGTTGAAGGCCTGGACTATCTGTCAAGCCCAGTTAGAGATATCCACTGCAAAGACCGACTCAATTTTATTTTAAATTTTTGTCCATGAGTAACCATGTGGAAGGCCAACTAGTATTATGTAAAATTGATAATTGTCATATGACTGTGTACAGTTTAGCACAGCATGTACTTGTCTATAATATATCTAATATAATTGGATATTTTCTTGCAGGTCAGGTGCTGCAATCTCCTCTCCAGAAGTAGTGTTGAAGCGACTGAAGGCATTAATGAGGAATGGTCCTCTATTTGCGTTGTCATTCCTCTCTTTCTGGGTGGGTTGGGCCCGACCAGGAATACAATTTCTCATCTGCCTTTGTCTCTATGATGGATTCCTCACCATGGTGGACCTTAATCATAATGCCTTACTGGCAGATCTGGCAGTATCGGAAAAGGACAGGACTAGACTGAATTTTTACTGTTCACTTTTTAGCGCACTTGGCTCCTTGTCTGTATTTATGTCCTATGCAGTCTGGAACAAGGAAAACTTTCTCTCATTTAGACTGTTCTGTGTAGCAATGGCTGCCTTTTCTACTGTAGGTTTTAGTATATGCACCTGGCTTCTCAGACAACGATTTCAGTTGGAGATTAAAGTGAAACACGAGGAGACCTCCATGCTAAAGGAGTGAGTATTTATTTATTCTTCCCTCCTGCCCCAACACACCGTCTCTATCTCCATGCTAATAGGGCCACTAACTTGCTGATTTATATTGCTTATTGGTCTGTACTTTGCCTGGAATGACTTTCAATACAAAGTTCCTGTCTCTCTTGCCCAAAATAAGAATATAGGTGATGTGCTGTAGAACCATAAGCTTCTGAGTTAACTTGTGTAATATCTGTAAACAATTTTACAACACCAAGTTATAGTCCAGCAATTTTATTTTAAATTCACAAGCTTTCGGAGGCTTCCTCCTTCCTCAGGTACCTGAGGAAGGAGGAAGCCTCCGAAAGCTTGTGAATTTAAAATAAAATTGCTGGACTATAACTTGGTGTTGTAAAATTGTTTACAATTGTCAACCCCAGTCCATCACCGGCATCTCCACATTGTGTAATATCAGGTGGGTACTAAGACAATATTGGGCAGCAAAGGGCTTTAGAGGCCACATTCAACACAGAAAAGCTGTGTAGAATATCGGTTAATTTTGTTTTCAATTTGTGTTGAAAGGACTGCCTTTTCCAGGACTGTAAAATATTTTGAGCATAAGCGCAATTTATTTGAAGTCTTAGTAGTTAACAGAACTCTAATGCCTGTTTGCACTGGAGTTCTGAATTCCTCTGTGTAATTGTGAGTGATTGTATTTAGTTCATGTTTTTTCTATTTATAGCAGAACGTTATATTCAGCAAAGATGTTATATGTTTAACCTGTAAAGTTGTATGACAGGGGAGTTCTCAGCTTGTCTACTGCATGAGACACCCTCCTCAGAAGGAGGAAAAAAAGGATCTGACTTGCTCTTTCCAGCTGTGAGCAACATCAGCATGTTTGTCAATCAGCCTCAGTCTTTTTTGTGCGTGTGTGTTCAATTTAATCCAGTTAAGAGTCTAGATATTAAAAGCACCTCTCATATTTAACACGTCATCTGATCTTTTAAATTTAATGATTAGGAAACCTACAATGGCAGTAATTTCTCTTCGAGGGATTCTTGTCCCTACCAGTTGCTTTGCTGAACATCAGTATTCTCCAAATATCTAAAACCCCTCTTTGTAGGAGTTATTCACTCTAATGTGATTTGAGATCTTAAAATCAAAAGTTGCTTCAATTTACTTTCAGTACTCAGACTGTATTGCTCTGCATGCTGTGAGAACGGGAGGAAATCCAAAGCAGTCCCCATTTATTTTACCGCTTCTCACGATTACTGAGTGTTGGTTAACTACTAGCTTAATCTCTCCAGCCTGGGGGGAGAATAAATGTCCTTGAGAATCGCTCGTGCACGATCTCTGGTAGCACTGGGAGGTGTGTGTAATATATCGAGTGATTCTGAATGGAAGGGACAGGCACCAACTTGCATCAGAGATTGGTTGTGTGGCTTATACTTGTGCTGGTTGCACAGTTCATATGCCACAATTATTGTGGTGGTCCTTTTACATAGAGAAAAGTACATAAATCTTTCAAGGGGGAGTACTTTTAGTGTAAGATACCCACCCACCTGGACCTTTTTATTTTAAGTCTCATGTTTTATAATTTGTGTATATTTTAAGTTTTTTGTAATTGCCCCAATGTAAGTTGTAATTTTGATTCTTCACACTTGCAAGAGCGCTGCTCTGATAAAGTCTGCTATAGGCCTTCTCAGCAAGTGGCTTTATAGGAAGCAATGCAAATTGATGCCTTTTCCAGTCCTTGAACACATTGTCACCTCCCAAATCTGTGCCCTTTTTTTTGCAAGTAACTGATTTGAATCTCTCCAATCAGGCTTTCACTGCTGGCACAGTATCGAAATGGCCCTAATCAAAGTCACAAATGACATCCTCTGTGACTCTACCCGTGGTGCACTATCCCACCTCTGCACCACTTGACACAGTTCTCTACACTGTCCTCCTCCAGCACCTATCCTCTGCAATCCAGCTTGCTGGGACTGACCTTGCTCTTATTTGTTCGATCGTAGCTAGAGGAAATTTTTAAAAATTGTTTGGTTCAAAATTTTTGTTACGGACTGCAAAGTTTCTGACTCTTAATGGAGATGGGAGGAGAGAGGAATTGAGTTTTGAACTTCCAGGATCTGTACTAGTCTCAAATTCACCACCAGAGACTTTTCTAATGTAATCATTTATTCTGGTTTCTGCGTAGGTTGTACATTAGTCAAGCGCCTCTTGCTCAGGAACAGACACTGACGCTGGCAGAATATCTGAAGCAACTATCCAGGCACCGGAACTTTGCTTGGTTTGTGTCCATGAACCTGGTGCAGGTGAGTCCAGCTGAACTTTTTCCCATGGGATTCCTTTTCAGTTTTGGCCTGAATGCTTCCCAATATTTCATGATGAAAGATTTGGCAGAAAAAGTCAGCGAATGCTGTCCAAATATGTAAGGATTAGAGTGAAACCTGCAGTAATGCACAACAACCTGCATTAATATAGTGCCTTTAACATAGCAAAACATCCTAGGTGCTTCATAGAGTTGTAATAACACAAAAGTGGATGCTAAGACAAAGAAATAGTAGGATGGGTGACCAAAAGCTTGGTCAAAGAGATGGGTTTTAAGGAGGAGAGGGATGTAGAGATGCACAGGGGTTTTTGGAAGGAATTCCACAGCTTGGGGCCTAGACAGTTGACTACACAGCTGCCAATGATGAGTCAGTGGTGATTCACAAGAGGCCAGAGTCAGAGAATGTGGGGGTGGGGGGGGGTTGTAGGACTGGAGGAGGTAAGAGACAGAGGGCAAGGCCACAGAGGGATTTAAACAGGAGGATGTGAATTTTTAAATTTGAGGCATTGGGGGATGAGAAGCCAATGTAGGTCAGCAAGCACAGAGTGAGTGTGGGATAGGATACTGGCAGCAGAGTTTTTGAATGAGCTGAAGTTTACAGAGGGGGAGTATGGGAGGCCAGCCAGGAAAGTATTGAAATAGTTGAGTTTGGAAGTAACAAAGGCATGAGTGTGAGTTTCAACAGCAGATAGCCTGAGGTAGTGGTGGAGGGGAGGCAAAGTTAAAGCGATGGAAGTAAACAGTCTTTGATTGTATTACAAAATAGCAGGAAATCTCTTGCGATATCTTGGACTTAATCACCTGTTGATAGATGCTTGACTGAGTCACCCAAGTAACTATAGTAATTGGGGAGAGAAGAAGAAATCTTTGCCTGAGGTGACTTGTATGCAAATTTCTACACTGTAAAAGTGAATCAAAACTTACACACAGACTTTTTACATAACCTGGATATGTCTGGTTAGTGAGCAATCAGCATTGCCTAGATAGTCAAAGAAAATGCACATTTCTGTTTACAGTTGACTGGTTCATTTTCATGGAAAGCTTGACTCTATACCCAGCAGTACTTGACCTGAAACTGCTTGATGCTGGCACTGGGTGTACAGTTCTGTAGCATTCCGTAATCCTCAAGAAAAAGAAAGATTCCTGATGCTTCCAAGCTGCACTCATTTCACCCTGCCTTTGGAGAGTACTGGGAGGATGCACTCCTAGATGATATGAATTGGGAAAGACTGGTTAATAAGTTGGGGAGGTCTCAATTGTTCTAAGATACTGGGGCCAAAGTAGAAGGATACTTGGGACTTTTTAAAAAATTTGTTCATGGGATGTGGGCGTCGCTGGCAAGACCAACATTTATTGCCCATCCCTAATTGCCCTTGAGAAGGTGGTGGTGAGCCGGCTTCTTGAGCCGCTGCAGTCCGTGTGGTGAAGGTTCTCCCACTGTGCTGTTGGGAAGGGAGTTCCAGGATTTTGACCCAGCGACGATGAAGTAACGGCGATATATTTCCAAGTCGGGATGGTGTGTGACTTGGAGGGGAACGTGCAGGTGGTGTTGTTCCCATGTGCCTGCTGCCCTTGTCCTTCTAGGTGGTAGAGGTCGCGGGTTTGGGAGGTGCTGTCGAAGAAGCCTTGGTGAGTTGCTGCAGTGCATCCTGTGGATGGTACACACTGCAGCCACAGTGCGCCGGTGGTGAAGGGAGTGAATGTTTAGGGTGGTGGATGGGGTGCCAATCAAGCGGGCTGCTTTGTCCTGGATGGTGTCGAGCTTCTCGAATGTTGTTGGAGCTGCACTCATCCAGGCAAGTGGAGAGTATTCCATCACACTCCTGACTTGTGCCTTGTGGATGGTGGAAAGGCTTTGGGGAGTCAGGAGGTGAGTCACTCGCCGCAGAATACCCAGCCTCTGATCTGCTCTTGTAGCCACAGTATTTATATGGTTGGTCCAGTTAAGTTTCTGGTCAATGGTGACCCCCAGGATGTTGATGGTGGGGGATTCGGCAATGGTAATGCCGTTGATCAAGGGGAGGTGGTTAGACTTTCTCTTGTTGGAGATGGTCCTTGTCTGGCGCGAATGTTACTTGCCACTTATCAGCCCAAGCCTGGATGTTGTCCAGGTCTTGCTGCATGCGGGCACGGACTGCTTCATTATCTGAGGGGTTGCGAATGGAACTGAACACTGTGCAATCATCAGCGAACATCCCCATTTCTGACCTTATGATGGAGGGAAGGTCATTGATGAAGCAGCTGAAGATGGTTGGGCCGAGGACACTGCCCTGAGGAACTTCTCAGCCCCAGGACATTGCTGCAGATGATTGGCCTCCAACAACCATTACCATCTTCCTTTGTGCTAGGTATGACTCCAGCCACTGGAGAGTTTTCCCCCTGATTCCCATTGACTTCAATTTTGTTAGGGCTCCTTGGTGCTCCACTCTGTCAAATGCTGCCTTGATGTCAAGGGCAGTCACTCTCGCCTCACCTCTGGAATTCAGCTCTTTTGTCCATGTTTGGACCAAGGCTGTAATGAGGTCTGGAGCTGAGTGGTCCTGGCGGAACCCAAACTGAGCATCAGTGAGCAGGTTATTGGTGAGTAAGTGCCGCTTGATAGCACTGTCGACGACACCTTCCATCACTTTACTGATGATGGGGCGGTAAATGGCCGGATTGGACATACCTGGGCAATTTTCCACATTGTTGGGTAGATGCCAGTGTTGTAGCTGTACTGGAATAGCTTGGCTAGAGGCGCAACTAGTTCTGGAGCACAAGTCTTCAGTACTACAGCCAGGATGTTGTCAGGGCCCCATAGCCTTTGCTGTATCCAGTGCACTCAGCCGTTTCTTGATATCACGTGGAGTGAATCGAATTGGCTGAAGACTGGCTTCTGTGATGGGTGGGGATATCTGGAGGAGGCCGAGATGGTTCATCCACTCGGCACTTCTGGCTGAAGATGGTTGCAAACGCTTCAGCCTTGTCTTTTGCACTCACGTGCTAGACTCCGCCATCATTGAGGATGGGGATGTTTACAGAGCCTTCTCATCCTGTTAATTGTTTAATTGTTCACCACCATTCACGACTGGATGTGTCAGGACTACAGAGCTTTGATCTGATCCGTTGGTTGTGGAATCACTTAGCTCTGTCTATAGCATGTTGCTTCTGCTGTTTAGCGTGCATCTCGTCCTGAGTTGTAGCTTCACCAGGTTGGCACCTCATTTTTAGGTATGCGTGGTGCTGCCCCTGGCATGCTCTTCTACACTCCTCATTGAATCAGGGTTGATCCCCTGGTTTGTTGGTAATGGTGGAATGAGGAATATGCCGGGCCATGAGGTTACAGATTGTGCTGGAATACAATTCTGCTGCTGCTGATGGCCCACAGCACCTCATGGATGCCCAGTTTTGAGCTGCTGGATCTGTTCTGAATCTATCCCATTTAGCACGATGGTAGTGCCACACAACACGTTGGATGGTATCTTCAGTGTGAAGACGGGACTTCGTCTCCATGAGGACTGTGCGGTGGTCACTCCTATCAATACTGTCATGGACGATGCATTTGCAACAGGGAGATTGGTGAGGACGAGGTCAAGTAAGTTTTTTCCCTCGTGTTGGTTTGCTCACCACCTGCCGCAGGCCCAGTCTAGCAGCTATGTCCTTCAGGTCTCGGCCAGCTCGGTCAGTAGTGGTGCTACCGAGCCACTCTTGGTGATGGACATTGAAGTCCCCCACCCAGAGTACATTCTGTGCCCTTGCTACCCTCAGTGCTTCCTCCAAGTGGTGCTCAACATGGAGGAGGACTGATTCATCAGCTGAGGGAGGGCGGTAGGTGGTAATCAGCAGGAGGCTTCCTAGCCCATGTTTGACGTGATGCCATGAGATTTCATGGGGTCCAGTGTCAATGTTGAGGACTCCCAGGGCCACTCCCTCCTGACTGTATATCACTGAACCGCCACCTCTGGTGGGTCTGTCCTGCCGGTGGGACAAGACATACCCAGGGATGGTGATGGAAGAGTCTGGGACATTGGCTGAACGGTATGATTGTGAGTATGGCTATGTCAGGCTGTTGCTTGACTAGTCTGTGGGACAGCTCTCCCAATTTTGGCACAAGTCCCCAGATGTTAGTGAGGAGGACTTTGCAGGTCGACTGGGCTTGATTTGCCGTTGTCTTGTCCGGTGCCTATTGGTCCGATGCCGGGTGGTCCGTCCGGTTTTATTCTTATGACTTTTTGTCGTGAGATTTTACAACTGAGTGGCTTGCTAGGCCATTTCAGAGGGCAATTAAGAATCAGCCACATTGCTGTGGGTCTGGAGTCACATATAGGCCAGACCGGTAAGGACAGCAGGTTTCCTTCCCTAAAGGACATAAGAAGGGAGCACATTGGCAAGAACAAAAGGTAAGGTCCTAGAAGTCCTGTTACACTGGTTATGGGGAGAATGACAATCTACATAACTCAAAATATTAGTTTTATTTTTGTGCAGTTAGTTCGCAGCTGAATTTTGGAAAATGGGCTCTTATGTGGTGGTTTTTCTCTCTGTCGAATGATAGATCTGAGGTGTTGTAACAGGAAAGGAGTTCATCCTTGTGTAAGACAATTTTAATATTTCAACAATTTTTTTTAAAACAGAAGTTTTTCACAATTGAAAATTCCAAAGCATAATGGAAGTCTGAGCAAAGATACAAGGTGCAAAATAATTCAAGACATACCATGTCTTGGAGGATCTGTGTGCTGTTCCACAATGGTTAGATGTGGATTGCTGCTATCACAACAACAACTTGCATATATCGAGCGCCTTTTAACATAGTAAAATGTCCCAAAAATTGACACCGAGCCAAAGGAGGCGATAAGCTTGATCAAAAAAGTAGGTTTTAAGGAGCGTCTTGAAGGAGGAGAGAGAGAGGATAGGGAGAGAATTCCAGCGATTAGTGCCGAGACAACTGAAGGTACGGCCGCCAGTGGTGGACTGAAGGAAGTCGGGATGCGCAAGAGGCAAGAATTGGAGGAACGCAGAGATCTCTGAGGGTTGTTGGGCTGGAGGAGGTTATGGAGGGAGCAATGCCATGGAGGGATTTGAACACCAGGATGAGAATTTAAAATTCGAGCTGTTGATTGACTGGAGCCATTGTAGGTCGGCGAGCACAGGGGTGATGGGTGAACGGGCTTGGTGAGAGTTAGGATACGGACAGCAGAGCTTTGGCTGAGCTCAAGTTTGTCATCTTCCGTACCTTGGGTGGTTGAACTTGCCTGTACCACCATGGGAAGGTGACAAGTGGAGGCCAGATGTTTTCCTGAAGAGGAAGGGAAAATCTAAGTCACCTTGGGCTGCAGTCATGCATTCCTGTTGCCATTTCAGAGGGGCACTGGCAAAGAATTGGCAGCTGGTTCTTTGCTGATGTGGGGAAAGGATAGCTCAAAGTATCACGAACAGAGTCTTGCCATCACCGTCATATTTTGGTGGTGCTTTCTGTCGATGTTTTAACAGCAATACATGTTATGTGCAAATTCACCTTGTGTAAGTTAATGACTAGATTCGTTCTTTGAAACTATTCTAGCCATTCCCATGCCTTAAACAGAAAAATATGAAAATGACTGAATTTTGGTCGTACAGGACCTGTGCAAAGTTACGCATTTTTTCTTAGGCCAGGTGACTCTATGTTGTTAAATACCAACTTTTATTTTTTTTTAAAAGGTATTTCATTGCCACTTCAACAGTAATTTCTTCCCACTCTTTCTGGAGCATCTCCTTTCAGACAGGATTTCACTCTCCACAGGCTCCTTTCTCCTAGGTAAGCACCATGTCTGTGATTTGTGGAGCTGATAATTGATACGTTCAGCTTTTTTTATTCCTGTAGGAGTAAGACTGATGAAGAAATGTCACATTTAGATAAAACTGCATTGGCACTGGGGGAAACCTCGATAGTTAATTTCTTTTGTATGTGGTACTGTGTTTTTCAGATGAATTGTTTGTGCTGTTATTTGGTAAAGTAGTATGGTGGGTTGCATATGTCCGTTTTCTTGCGTCTGTTGGCACAGACCAGTGAAATCGCAAAGCTCTTTTCCAACACCCACCAGATTTACACCATCTTTCAGAAGAGTTAACCATGCTAAAGGAAACTCAGCTGAGAGCAGATAAAGTCTAGATTTTCATCCTAAGAATCCTATAAAATAACAAGACTTTGTTACTCCTGTTTGTGCCTAGTGCTGTGCCACCCAATAGATTCTATGCCATTTGTTTCTTGACTTAGATGGCTGGTCTTAGCTTTGGAGTTATGGTTGTGTAAACATCCTGATTACAGGCCTGCAGAGCCAAGAAACTATTGTAATTACTAACCAAACTTAAATAGCTAACAGGATTAAGATGGCCTATTAGGTTAGAAAGAAATAAAGAACTTCTATTTATATGGCGCCTTTTATGACCATGGGACGTCCCAAAGTGCTTTACAGCCAACAAAGTACTTTAGAGGTGTAGTCACAGTTGTAATGTGCACAGCAAGGTCCCACAAACAGCAATGGGATAAATGACCAGATAATCTGTTTTAGGTGTTTGAGGGATAAATGTTGGCCAGAACACAAGTGGATCTCCCCCGGCTCTTCGAATAGTGTCATAGATTTTTTTTTAATGTCCACCCAAGGGGGCGGACAGGAGCTCAATTTAACATCTCATCCGAAAGATGGTGCCATCGACAGTGCAGCATTCCCTCTATATACTGCACTGGAGTGTCGGTTTAGATTATGTGCTCAAGTGTCTGGAGTGAGGCTTGAACCCACGACCATCAGACTCTGGGGCAAGAGTGCTACCACTGAGCCTAAGGCTGACACCATAGCAAATTAAATCATAAATGTTAGAGACCCTGGGTTTAAGATTCAGATCAACTTGTACTCTGCTCAATGAGTTTACCTGTTTGTTTGTAGAACTGAATTGTGAAGAAGTGAGGAAGGCTAGATTTTTTTTTGAAGTTTTCTTTCTGGCAGGAGGAGAAAAGAGGAATGCTTCAAAGGGGAGAAGAATGGAGAAAAATTTAAAAACCTGTTTTTTTTTTTTTCCCTTTTTTATTTTTAGGTGCTTCGTACATTGCTCCACATTTAAACAACCTTTACTTCCTGTCACTGTGCCACAGATTTGGAGTGTATATGGTTATCCGAGGGTTATTCTTCTTGAAACTGGTGCTGAGCTTGGTCATGTTGCTGGCGGGACCAGATCAAGTCCACCTACTTTGTTTCTTCATAGCCAGGTATAGCAGCAGTCCCTCCATAGAACTTGCAACATTGGAAAACATTTACTAAGCCCGTTGAATCATGATCCTTAACAATTACAAATTGTTGGTCTAATTATCAATGGAAAACAATAGCTTCAAACTTTAAGCAACGTTCTTTGATTTGTCTTTTTGAAAAGCTGTAGGAAAGGAAATTTGGGGACATCTATCACTTTTTAAAATTCTGACCTCTTCACTGACCACAAGAAGCCCCATCCAGGGACGGGGATGTTGGCCCTCAACTCCATCCAAAAAGCACAAATTCAGATTTTATTTCAGATGCTGGTTGTACAATTCGTTATGCCAACCGTATGAAGATTATTGATTCAGCAGCGTAACTGTAGGCTGCACAATTCGACCCGCAGTTGTCCTGACTTTGAGACTTTAAAAAAAAAAAAAATTCCCTCTTGTATTTAAAACTACATAATTGGTGAGTGCTACATTAGAGACAGGAGGAAGATATTTTCATGTTAAACCTGAAGTACTGACTCCTCATCAACCATTTAAATGCATGTTATAATGGATTTAAACACTAATTTATACTTGAACTTACTCACTTGGAATTTTGAACTTGTCAACAGTTTACACAATGAAATATACCATTCAGTCGATATCTGAAGGACTGCAGTGAATCCGTATTGGTAATCTAGTCCAGAGATTGATGACTTTCTGTGAAAAGAAATACTTCCTGGCATCTGACTGCAACACTCTATATTTTATAGTCCCCATTTCTTTTAGCATTCTGCAGTGAATGCCATTGGGTCCAGCAGCCTGATCTGCCTTAATTCTAGCTAGGACTCTTTCTGCGTAAAGATTGAATTTTAGTCACCTTTGTCACCACTGGCAACTTAGTATCATCTTCAGTAGTGAGAACAGGCAGAGTATCCATTTAACACCTCAGTCAAATCTTGGTTCTCCACCCTAATCTGCCTGCAGGATCTCTCAAAATCATATGCAGTCCTTGATCGCTCTCTGACTCCTAACATGACTGAAAAAGAACTAATCAACATTACCACATCTCTCCTCAATCCTCTTTTCCACTGGTTTTTGGCCATTAACTTCAACTGGATCTTGTATGTACCTTTCCCTATTCTTTTGAGCGCTATTTTCATTATATACAATAAAATACCTCTTAAGGTTAATTTATCTACAGGCATCTTGATCAAGCCATTTCGGCTTCCCTTTACCATATAGCATTCCCTTTAATTCCATGTACATGCATGGTTTCCCTGTCCATTAGTATAGAATTAAAAGAACTCCATTTTTCTTCTGTACTACAGTTATTCCTGTCCCGTTAACCCCCTCCAAATCCCCTCTCAGTCTTAAAAATGTTGCGCTCACGATACCTGACACTAGCATTAAATTATCTGCAGCAGCGATTTACATAATCAACTCCTGTCTGATGACTCTGTGATCACTTGCTCAGATGTTCCCCTCACATTGAGGTCAGATACCACTGCAGGGTAAGTACCAAATCTAGTAAGCTATTTTCCCTTGTATTCTCTCTGATGTAAGAAGTGTAGCTTCTAAATGGTCAGTATATTTAGATTGGGGCATATATATTTTTGGAGTTGACCAGAATTTCAAAAAGGAGTTGAGTAGACATTTTGACTTCTTTCAACTCTCCACAACTTCAAAATCAAAAAATGAAACTTAGGCTACTTTTTGCTCAACAACTTGTGTTATTTATAATGAAAGCCTCTAATAACTATAAAATTTTCCAAGCTCAATAGCGCCACATGCTGACAATCTTACCAAACAAACAAAACTAGTAAAAATATAGTGCCAGTAAATATACTCCTACAGCTACAGTGCAGCAACATGTGTACTAAAGTCACAAGCCACAGAGCTGTACAATGGACCCCCAAAGTGCTGCCACACTTGCTGTACAAAGTAATAGAAGTCTGAATTTCTGGTCATGCGGTCCATTTTACTTTGATATTACTTCTGTATTGACTGTTGTCCCTGGTTGCCATGGTAGCTTTTAAAGAGGTATAAGTATTAGAATCAAATAATGATCTATTCAGAACAGATCCCAAAAAACAACTGACTTGATCGAGTGTTACATTGTGGTCTATTGGCAATTGGATCAAAAGTATATTACATTAACAATAAGTTCTTTGCTTAGTAATGTGAATGCAAACAAAAATGACACACAACGTTCCTTCCTCCCATAACACAAAATATGTTGCAGAAAGGTGCAGTTTGCATTTAGGAATCATTTCTGGTCAACACTTAATCTTGTCTTGGGGTGTATTGTAACTGAGATTTAAGATAATGTGTACCTTTTTATAAAGGTTTTTTTTTTAACCCAGTAGTTGCTATTAACGAGCTTAGTATTGTGTTTAACTTTGCCATATTACTGTGGCTGTATCTAATTAGCATTGCTGGGAATTCATTAAAATGCCTGGTTCTATTTAAAATTCCTGATTCCATTGCTTACTGGGAAACATGACTGGATATAGTGGTGCGTTCAAACTTTGTCCTTCAATTATTTACTTTTAACTTTTATAAAAGTTTAATTTCTCTTTTTTTCTCCCCCACCCCCAAATCAGTTCAAACATCCAGTCCTCCTAAAACACACTCCAATGTAGCATACAGCATATTATGATGTTAGGTTTGTACCAGTGACTTTCTATTACCAGTGTAAGCAAAGCTACTTTCATCCATATGACAAATATCTGTTTTAGGCGCTTAACAGTAGTTTATACCTGTATAAAATAGTAATGAACTGTTTTCATTTAATTATTATTAGAATAATTCAGATACGTTTTAACCAGAACCTTAGTATTCTGTAATACTTAAATAAAAATCTAATTTATAAAATATAATCTTAAAATGTGATTGATTTTTTTTGAAAATAAATATAAATCTTGATTTGTTCCTTTTGCTCCCACAACTTTTAGTGATCTGGGGCATCCATCCTTCCTTTGCTGGTGCCACGTTTAAGTTCATTAGGATGAGTGTGGTTGTCCCTCCCAAGCAGAAGCTGCACCTAAACCCTTTGGGAAATACCTTCAAGAATCTTGTAATACAGATGAGGCTGTAGCTGTAGCGTTAGTGTCATTCTTTCCATATGGATGGGGAATGATCTATAACATTATGCACTACTTTATCTTCATATCCTGCATTCATTGCCTGGGAAGAATTATATGGTATTTTAGTTAAAACATAATCAAATGAGTACAACGATGAAGATGTAATGATATCAGCTACTCTCCATACAATTTGTTGTGCTAATCATGTGAAGCCCACTTTATTCAGCTGTGTAACTGGGCTGCACAATTTTATCTGCAGTGTTCATGACATTGTTTTTCATATAAAAATTCTCCTTTCCATTTTACTGTTTATTCCATAATGGTGAGTGCTGAAATAGATACGGATTAAACCATTTTAAACCTGAAGTACTGAGAACTCATCTGCAAATTTCAAATCCTATGTAATGGGCATTTAACACATTAATATTTGAACTTTTTCAGTTTTGGGGTGCTGAACGTGTCACTGTTTACAATATGAAGTGCACCATTCACCTGAAGTGTGTTTTATTTTAAATACACTTGAGTACATAATCATTGTTACTTCATTGTGTATTTCCATGAAGTATGTCTCTCCAAGGATCCTGTTTAATTGTGTGCCTGATTTAACACCGTAACTGACCCAGAATGTACATCCCAGGCAATGAATGCAGGATATGAAGAGAAAGCAGTGCACAGAGTTATAGATCATGCTTGATCAACACATACAATGTTTGTTTTAAAAGGTTAAATCTAATTTGACATCAGTTTTTTTTTCAGTAGCTGTAGTTAAGGTTACTTTTGTGTTTAGTACAACCTGATCACTGGATCTGTTATTAGCACCTGCCAGGAAATCATTAAAATTCCTGGTTCTGTTGCTTACTGGTGACTATAAGCTGACGCGCTGATAATTTCAAATTCTTCAAGCGGCTGTACTCTTCATATTGTTTTCTCATGATAAACTTGATAAAGGCTGAATTTTCCCCAAACTAGTTCAAGCATTCAATCATCTTAAAACATGTGGTACCCCACAGTGATTTCTTCCCCTTCCTATCACTAGTGTAGCAAAGCCACGTTCATTCACATCACGCCCTGTTTCAGATGCTTAAGATTAATTAACATTGTATTAATGTTTTCATTTTGAATTCCTTTATGGAATAGCCAGACATCCCAGATTCTTCCATCCCGAGGCATGTCCTGTCCCACCAGCAGGACAGACCCACCAGAGGTGTGGGCACAGTGTTATACTGTCAGGTGGGAATGGCCCTAGGAGTCTTGACTGTTGACTCCGGACCCCATGAAGTCTCATGTCTTATCAACAATCAGATTTCCTTGCCCATGTTATCACCTACTGTCCTCCCTCCGCTGATGAATCCGTATTTTTCCATGATTAATACCACTTGGAGGAATCACTGAGGGTAGCAAGGGCACAATGTAATCTGGGTAGGGAACTTCATTGTCCATCACGAAAAGTGAGGTGAAGGTACCACTGCTGGCCGAGTCCTGAAGGACATAGGTGCCAGACTGGCCTTGCAGTAGGTGGTGAGAGAACCAACACGAGGGAATAACCTACTTGACCTTGTCCTCACCAATCTATTGTTGCAGATGCGTATGTCCATGACAGCATTCGTAGGAGTGACCACCATACAGTCCTCGTAGTGACCAAGTCCCTTCTTCACACTGAGGACACCCTCCATTGTGTCACATGGCACTACCGCTCTGCTAAATTGGGTAGATTAAGAACAAATCTAGCAACTCTAAACTGGGTATCCATGAGATGCTGTGGGCCATCAGCAGCAGCAGCAGAATTGTATACCACCATGATCTGTAACCTCATGGCCTAGCATATCCCTTACTCCTCCATCAAGCCAGATGGCCAATCCTGGTACAATGAGGAGCGTAGAAGAGGATGCTGGGAGCAGCACCAGGCATATCTGAAAATGAGGTGCCAACCTGGTAAAACTACAACACAGGACAAACATGCACGCTAAACAGCAAAAGCAACATGCTATAGACAGAGCTAAGCAATCTCACAACCAACGGATCAGGTCAAAGCTCTGCAGTCCTGCCAAATCCAGTCATGAATGGTGATGGACAATTAAGCAACTAACGGGAGGAGAAGGCTCCATGAACTTCCCCATCCTCAGTGATAGCGGAGCCCAGCACGTGAGTGCGAAAGAGAAGGCTGAAGTGCAACCATCTCCAGCCAGAAGAGCCTCCTCCTGAAGTCCCCACCACCACAGATGCCAGTATAATGAATGAACAGACAACTTGCATTTATATAATGCCTTTTTATGACCTCAGAATGTCCCAAACATTACAACTGTGACTATACTTCAAGAAGTACTTAATTGGCTGTGAAGCTCTTTGGGACGTCCTGAGGTCATAAAAAGGTGCTATATAAACGCAAGCTAGTTTGTTGATTCTACGTATTTGGGAAATGTATTTACCTGTAATACCACTTATTTCTAAAAGGTTTTAAAATGGAAACTGCATAATGTCCCTCAGTTTCTTCTCAAAAGATTGATGATGTGATATCTATTCCATCCCTTTTCATGTGGACTTGTTCTAATTCAGAGCAGATAGTGTCTTTTTATTTCCATGAATTGGTGTCAAGTTGTATGTCACAACACTTCTATTTGAAATATTTCCATTTTATTATACATGTGGTTACAAGTTTTTATGGTTTCTTTGCCACTAGGCAGAAATAGCTTTGTTATTTCCCAGTTCAAAACTGCTCCTAATTAATTAACTCTTCATTTCCAGGTTCATCTTTCTCTAACACTTTTTGTCACTTTCTAGTAACCGGGTATTCACAGAGGGGACCTGCAAGCTCCTGAACCTGGTCATCTCCGATCTAGTAGATGAAGATTTTGTGATGAACAAGAGGAAACAAGCGGCATCGGCACTGCTATTTGGAATGGTTGCTTTGGTAACAAAACCTGGACAGACGTTTGCCCCATTAATCGGGACATGGCTTTTGTATGTTTACACAGGTAGCTGATTTCACCGCTATTATGAGTCAGTTATTGATCTGGAGGACTGCTAACTGGTGTTGTGGTTTCTGACTGCTGCAACACCCTTTACAGTACAATTACTCTTCTATTTGAGCTCCTTTTGTCATGGACGTAAAAGTTAATCCATTATAACATTTTTAGGAATGGAATAGCCTATTCTGCTCAACAACTGTACCTCTTTTTCAAGTATACAGCAGCTTAATTCACTAAAATAACTATCAGCTTCGGCTCGTGGTAGTACTCTCATCTCTAAGTCAGAAGACTGAAGTTTCAAGCATCATTCGAGAGACTGGAGCACATAATCTAGGCTGACACTTCGGTGCAGTATTGAGGGAGTGCTGCACAGTCTGAGATACTGTCTTTCAGATGAGATGTTAAACCGAGGCCTAACTGCCCCCTCGGGTGGATACACAAGATCCTGTGGCACTTTTCAAAGAGCAGGGGAGTTTTCCCTGGTGTGCTGGGCAACCTGTATCTCTCAAACATGGGTTAGAGACCTTGGAGGTAACTAGCCTAGCCTAACCTGCCTGCCAGGAAACGGACTGGATCAGATCGTCTGCCCATTTTACACCTGCCCAATTATACACTCCATTGAAGTCAATGGAAAGTCAAAACAGGTGGTTGATCAGATTCTGTCAGTTTCTCACCAGGCAGTTGTTAAGCTTAAAATTACCCCTCTTATCTTGAGTATTTCTTCTTGTGCCACTTTTGCATTTGTTTCCAGTTTTCTAAGTGGTCTCCTAATATTTTTTTTCAGGGTATGATATCTTTCAGCATGATGCACTACGTGATATAGTGAGCACGAAGCCAGTGATGGAGCCAAACGTGGCCTGGATGACGGCGATCCGTCAGGGGTGCTTCTACTTGTTGGTCTTCATCCCCATCACGTGTGCCGTGCTGCAGCTTCTAGCCTGGTCTCAGTTCAGCCTCCACGGTAAAAGACTGCAGACAATAAAATCATTGAGGCAGAACACATATCAGGCGGGCCTACAGGACATTAAAGCGGTATAGGTCACCACCCTGAATCTACAGGAGCCAAGAAAGGTCCGTCGTGTCTCGTAGAGAAGACACAACTCTTTTTTAAGTGACTGCCACTTCAGCTCAGGATATGGAAGCCTTTGCCTTCAGTGGACCAATATTTGTTTTTGTTGAGATGATTTGAGCCTGAAATTTTGGAGACCTCATTGATCCTGTATGTAGCAGATTCCTATATTTTACGACTGATCGTTAATAAGACCCTTGTGCCTAATCAATTTTTTACTTGACTTTTTATGATTCACAGGAGGGGACCACACATCGTACTTTGAAGCCCAGGGTACATTTAAGAACATTTTGATAGCTCAAGAGTGAGTGTACATTGTCTTAAGACCTGTAGAGTCTGTTATCCCTTATTATGCCTTGAAATTCAGCAGAATTTAATTCCACCACCAATCCAATCCATCACTCTCGAGGCCAACCATTTGCAAATGTATTTGACTGAACAAAGGATGAGCACTGTCATGTTGATTTTGATACCCCACTGAACACCCTGCCGAGTTACTTTTCATAACTTCAACATACCACAGTTATGTGCATAATGGTAGGCGGAAGAACTGGGTGATGGAATGGGTTAGATATTGGTCTTTCACCTCATTTAAATCCACCCAAATTGGAATGAAAATCTGTCTGCTATCTGGGTATGAGATGAGTTTAGGCAGTCTTGCTTCAGTTCCTAGTCGGCATAGGCCTTGAGCATCAAACTTCTCTTAATTTGGCATTAAATTGGCAGTCTCATTGAGGCTACAGAGTGGTTGGTGTAGGAAAGGGCAAAATGCCACAATTGTACAGGAAGAGGAACTCTTTGGCTGAGGCACATTGTTGGGGCAGAGAAGAGGGAGGTATACTTTGAATCTAACCATGCTATACCTAACCTGGGAGTGAGTGCCTCATGCTGATACTTGGTGCCCGTAATGGGAATTTTTCCATTCCACAGCATTAACAACCCTCACCTGGATGAGTACAAAATTCATCAGAGGGAAAAAAAAAGCAGTGGGAGTGAAACAAAATTGGATCTGTCTGTGGTTTGGGCAAACTTTGTTTTATGGAACAGCAAATTGCTGTGAAATTGGGCCCTGCAGCACAACGCAGGAGGACCTGGTGATGAGATTTTTTTTGTGTCGTCAGCCCCACAGAGGGCAATTGTCCACAATTTGCCAGTAATTTCTTCAGCCCAAGACGTGCGCACTCATTGCACGTGAATGCTGTACACCAAGAAATTCTGCTTTAGCGAGTTTTATGCCTGCAAAATTTGGCAAAGTCTGCCTCACGTAATGGAGGCTCCTGGTGAAACTTGAGGGAGATTGTGAGGTTTATAGGCATTATATTTGAGCATGTTAATTTATAAAGGGTCACAGATCATCTGGCAGTGTAATAAGTGTTTAATATTAACGTGTAAACTGAAACTCGAAGGAAGCAGAGTATGGTTTGCTTTATGTGGAACTCTTAGCTCTGGAGACATTATTGGTTTGTTGAGATAGGTTGTGAATAATATATATTGCACTTAGATCTTAAACCAGCTTCATTTGTCCAGATTTTGTTTTAAATTAAGTGCTCAAAATCATATGTTTAATTCTCTTCTAAAGCTGCATTAGCTTTGAATATCTAATTATGATCAATAATAGCACAGTAAATAAACATCACCGGAGATGCCAATTATATTGGAAAGACTTAAGTGTGGGGCAGGCTTGACGGACCAGCTAGTCTTTCCCTGTCTGTCATTTTCGTAAGTTCACAATCGCTCATTTTCACAGTTCTTTAGGTAATTGAATTTCTGGTTTTTCTGTCATCTTTTTCATAACTATGTAAACCATACCAGATTTTTGTAATAGTGCTGAGAAACCAAGTTCATGTATTTTGAGAAAGCACATGCGAGGCTGGATCAGGTTCTCAATACCTTGCCTTACGAAAAAAGATGTTCTTTTGCCTACCTATCCTTTTGGTAATGTAACTCGTTTTCCTTTTGATTTTGTTACCCTCAAGCCACTTACTTTCCCTAGCTCGGAAGATGGACATGAAACTTTCTCCCAGGCCTCGGCCAATGCTGGTGCATAGTCTGTAGTTCGGACATGAGCGAGTCTATCCCACGCTGCCTGTGGGAAAATGCCAGGCCAACACTCGGCTCCTCCCTACAGCACCAGATTGAGAACTCGCAGCAGTGGATTTGCCTCAGCCCTTCCTGTGGTACTGTCCAGTGGAACTTACTGTGCACCATGGCACCATGCTGACTTGGAGTATTTAGTTTTCCATTTGCAGAGATGAAATTCCCAAGCAATAATCCTGATTGTTTAATTGCGTCTGCTGCCAAGTTGTCAAATAGCAGCGTAACTTTGAAATATAGGTATTGTCAGAGGATTCCTGACAAGAATTGTTTTTAGGTTTTTTTTTCTTCTGCTCCTCAGTACAGGAGTGACAGGTGTCCAGTCTTCCCGCCTTCTATCGATGGCACGTTAAAGCAAGATGGTAGAGGGCGTGGGTGATCACTGCTGACTTTTATTGAGGCTCCTTTTACAAAAACCTTTGTGTTGACGCCAAGTTGGATGCTAAAGTTGTAGCGTGAATTGCGAGTTGGTCCTCTATCTGATTCTGGAGAGGAGTCTTTCTCGAGTTCGCTCCTGAGTCGCATTCAGGTCCTGACTTTACAACTGTAGCGTCCTGCGTCATACCAATGCTAAGGTTTGTAAAGTAAAAGGAACCTCGTGTTTCTTCCTGATCAGAAGTTCTTTCCCATGGATTGCAACAGAAAGATTGTGCTTTACATCTGTGTACACTGCCTCGAAGATATTGCTTTTAAAGGAAACCACCATTGGATTGTGAAAAATAATTCTGATCTATCTCGACCCTTTTATTCCTTGAAAATTGAATTATGTTTGTGTTGAGGAATGAAATGATGAGATGATGACTTTTGTGAAATGTCATTGATCGACAGTGAGCCAGTAACTTTCGTTATATAAATATTCCACACAGTATTTTAAAGCCCTATGAACTATTAGTAGTCATTTGGTAAGCAACAAAATAAAGGCTTGTTTGTTTTAAAACACTTAAATCTGTTCTGTGTGTATTTCTTTGTTTTTAAATAAGCTGCAGGTCAATCAGCATCTGAAAGAGAAAGGTTGATGTTTCAGATGCAATCCCTCATCAAACATCAAACCTTTGCCGTAAGACTCCAAAGTGGGTTGAATCAGCTAAGTTAAGAATTTGAATGTGATTCTGTAGTAGTGGCTGAATCTGATTTTGTGCCATTTCTATTCCGCTCATTATTACTTAGCGATATGTTAGTGTTTATCATTCGGAGGTAGCAGTGTAGAGAAAGAGACTGTAAATTTAAACGTGTTCTCTTCCTTTCTAACTTAATACAATTTTCCCATGGCACACTAAAAAGATAAACTGTGACATTTTTCAATCCAAAGTATCTTAAGTAAAATGATTTGAGGTTATTTTTCAGAATCTTTCCCTCCCTCCCCCATAGCAGTGATTTCTACACTCCCTCCTTTCTTAAATAGTGGTGTTACATTTGCTACCTTCCAAACATAACCAATGCATCCGCTATCTCTGCAGCCACCTCTTTTAGAACCCGAGGATGTCGGCCATCAGATCCAGGGGATTTGTCAGCTGCACCTGATGGAAGAATGGAATTAAGACACAATTGTACAAAATCCTGACTTTTAGTAGGGGCTCATTTGCATTTTTTGGGCATTGGATGTGTGGGTGGGGGGGGAGAAAGAGAAACCCTTTAATGTTTTTTGTGCTCCAATTTTCTCCTCCTTCCAAAAGTGCTGGCTTATGTTGTACAGTTCCACTAACGCCAACAGCTTTCTCAAGCTTGAGCCCAGACGGCATTTGCGCTGTGTTGTTGCCCAAAATCTACACTTCTGCATTTTCCAGCAGGAGCGACAAGCAGGAGCAGTAATTGTGGCTGATTTTTCTCTTCACTAAACCAGGGGCCCTAAGACCAATAGTATGTAGTTGATCAGACTGAGATTAGCCATCTTGTGCTCTTATGAAAATAACAATTCTGGATGGTCCCGTCGGTCTGAGGTTTTTCTTTTGTTTGCCTCACCCAAGAGATTGTGACTTGGGTTTTGGTGGTCGGGGGGGTGGGGGGGGGGTGCGGTCAGCGGGATCACGATGCTCAGTTGCACCATGACTGACTGGCTCGATGGACCAGCTGGTTTTTGTATGTTCATGATGCCAATTTAAGGTGGCTCAGCAGGTGTGTTGCAATTAGGGTCGCCACCTCTGGTTGGTTGTATTCCAGGAGGTTATCACACGACCGCTCGCTGTGAACCACCCCACCCTCACACTTCCGCCACTGGTTTAATCACTGGCCTTTCACTTCAGCAAAACAAATGCATGTTATGCACACATTCCAAGGAGCTCCTCAGAGATAAAACTTCTGACCCATACAGATCAAGATGGCCCCAGGCCAGCAGTAAAGGTGCTGCAATTGGCTGCAGCAGTCCTGGGTTAGGGAAGGGAAATATCAGCTTGGGTTTCTGTTCCTGATCACTACACAGCAACCCACCTGGGCTGCACATGTAAGACATCAGGCAAGGACAGGATCAGACCCTGCTGTGATGTCGTCCGTAGATAGTCTGATACACGTAATCAAAGTTCATATGTGAATAATGGCCACTTGAGTACGGCTCTAAGAGAGCAACGTTCACCCTTGGGGAAGTCAATACCTTTCAGATGAGTGGGGAGGGGAGAAAATTGAAGAGGGAACAAAAAAAATACATTTCATTTCACCCACCCCCTCCCCCACTGAATTGATGGAACAAGGTTATTTTGAGTGTTAGAAGTTTTCTGTATTTACTAGCAAAAATACTTGGGGCTGTGAAATTCAGTTTGGTTTCTATCTGTGGGTGAAAATCAGAACTTTGATATAATTGTGATCCAGTCCTTCATTTTAGACCATAGATCAGGACTCTGCTGTTTCCTCAAGTGCAGAATCTGCTTGTGTCGTCAGATTCATTTGTGTAGCAGATGTACATGTGGGAGAATAAAAAATACATATAGGAACAGGAGCAGGCCATTCAGCCCCTCGTTCCTGCTCCGCCATTTGATAAGATCATGGCTGATCTGTGATCTAACTCCATATACCCGCCTTTGGCCCATATCCCTTAAAACCTTTGGTTGCCAAAAAGCTATCTATCTCACATTTAAATTTAGCAATTGAGCTAGTATCAATTGCCGTTTGCAAAAGAGTTCCAAACTTCTACAACCCTTTGGGTGTAGAAATGTTTTCTAATCTTGCTCCTGAAAGGTCTGTCTCTAATTTTTAGACTATGCCCCCTACTCCTAGAATCCCCAACCAGCGGAAATAGTTTCTCTATCCACCCTATCCGTTCCCCTTAATATCTTAAACTTCGATCAGATCACCCCTTAACCTTCGAAACTCCAGAGAATACAACCCCAATTTGTGTAAACTCTCCTTGTAACTTAACCCTTGAAGTTCAGGTATCATTCTAAATCTAAAACATCTCATTGGCCTGCAATTCCAGTCTGCACAACTTGACTTCCCGTTGTCAGCTTTTCCCAATTTTGAATTCTGTCCATATTTATAATACAATCACACATGCTTTTGAACAGTTTTTATTTTAAGGTTTTCAAGTACAGTGGCATCACCTGGCAGCACAGTTTGCAATACTTCTGCATGGTAAAACATTGGATGATAACGTAGTAAAAGTTACAGTCAGAATGGACCTATTCAAACTCTTCACCATTGTACAGTAGATCTACAGCAGCCATGACAAGCTAATGCCAGTGGTGTTCAGTTAATTTTGGTCACTTGCCAAGACATAGGTGCTTAGGTAAAATTTTGAAACAATTGTCTACCATTCAAATGAACTCTAACCAATAAAAGGGAGACACTGTTCTACTGTGTTGTCATATTTACGAGCAAAACATGTTCAGTAGCACAGCAGCTCCCTTCATTACAGTCGACATTAACAACTGCACCTTTTTTTTTAAAATGACTGGCACTCACAACAGCATTTATTACCGCTCGACTAGTGATGCAAGTGACATTACAAACAGTTCCAAGGCTTAAACATCAGCTTTTCATTTTAAAATAAACACTTTTTGTTTCTTTCATGCTAAACATTATGAGAGTGTTTTTAAAACAGGAAGGCTCTCCGGCATAAGTTTGAATTTTGTTCCTGATTCTGATCAACTCAAATTGCAGTATCCTTCTCTTTCCTTCCCCCCACACCTTCCACCCTGCAGTGACAATGGTTGGTAAATAAATACTTAACAAGTGCAGCCAGACCCACCATTTGCATTCCTTCCCTAGAACCATTAGTTAGCAAACCAGAGTTACATACAATATGACTGAGGTGGCGATCTGAATGAATTGAATGACATTTGTTGGCGATTGGCTTTAAACTGCATTGCGTTTACTTCTCACCTATGATTAATGACATTTTATTTTTAATATGTTGCATTTCTTACATGCAGCAACCAATGTTTAAGCTGGGATTTCTGACCTGTTTGTATTGGTTTAGCTTAAAACATTTACAGAAGAATAACTTAAAAAATTATAGTACATGCTGCACAACTTTACCACAAGTCTTTTTTTCTAATGGGTTTTTCCTGTTGGTTTGTTCTCTCCAATAACACCTGACGAAATATCACAAAATTCTTGCAGCCTGCAGGGTTAAGTACCTCATCGAGAGGGCACACAAGCCAGTATATGTTAGTGTTACTCGAGACGGACAAAAAGCACTGGGCTATATATATTCATACAGAGCTCTGCTGATATATATTTTTTTTAAAAATTCAGGAACATTAGGACGTGCAATTTGTCTACGCACAATAGGTTATAAATCCCTTACCAGTCTCAAAAGCAATAGAAACAAAAGCCTATTAAAAATTACCATTCATACCACACTTTTGACATCCACTCAACCGACTCAGGAGCTTTTATTTCCCTCTCACCTCTTACTTTGTCTTTGATCAAAGTTTCAAAGAAATTACAGACAGTGGATGTAGCCAAATACACTTGGCATTTGCTAGTGTATATAGCTGGTCTCCTACAACACAAATGTTAACAGCAAATGACAATACAATTGGAGGAAGGAAAGAGGGATGGGGGACAGTGGGTGGGGAGGGTAAATGACCAAAACTGCTCTTATTTTGATCACGTGCGTCCCAAAACCAGTCTTTGTATGTCCTCTGTGCTCTTAAATACACATTCACCTTCTCACAGGCATATGCCATTCCCAGACAAGCAAGGTTTACATCAGAGAGAGTTTGTGTATGGACCGACTCTGCCAAGTGCTTTAGAATGTCTTCCTATGGATTGCTCTGGCCCCATCTTCCTCGTACTCTTTCTTGGACACCCACATTTTCTTAAACGTGTCAAGTGATGCCAGAATAGAACCTCTAAAAAATAAAAACATCAAAAGAACACATTAACACAAAAGTATCCTTCACTGCTTACTGATTAACCCTTTAAATACTGTATTGGCAGTACTTTTTTTGAAAAATGTGCAGGAATTCTTTGCTCAACTTTTAATTGCTAATCCATTATTAATAATCTTGAACTTGTGTCTGTGTCATATTATAGTGAGCTTGTAACGTTGCTGATCGGTCTACGAGATCAGAATGGACCACAGATCCCAATATTGGTCCATGGTGTTATGTGGTTAGTACAGACGAATCAGATCCCCACAAGAACATAAAAAGCAGCAATTTTGTGTTTTCTACCTTTCCTTTCAGCTTTCTACTTTTCAATTGTTTTTAGCATTCTTTGCCACTATGTTCAACTTCTATGTCTGACCTGACTCCAGACCGTTTTACCACTCCCCAGACCTCTAGACTTCCCTGCGCCCAGCTCGTCCCTCACACCACCCATGAGCAACACCATAGGAGACCTAGCAGTTTAAGAACATAAAATACAAGCCCAGAGAAGAAACAAAGCATTGAGCCCATCAAACTGTTCCATTCGGCATCCAAATGTGATTATTCTATCATGGACTGTCCTCCCACGCCATCCATTGATCCCTTCCTTTAAGCAATGCTAAATTTTAAAAAGGTACTGATCAAGTTTTTGATTCCTTTGTCCCCTATTTTAACTGTCAGGGCAATGGCTCACGAGGTAACTTGGAGCCGAGTGGGAAGAATCCCAGAGTCTCGTCGTAAATAGACACAATGTCTCTTCAAAGCAGAGCCAGAGCAGTCAGTGTAATACAACTTGGTGTTTTCAGAGCAATCAAACACCCCACTGTTTTTTATATAAATGGTACTAGTGAGCTTTTTACAGTACTAGATGACAAGATGAATGATATTTTTGGAGGCTTGTTCGGTGATGTGCAGTATGAATGAGATAATCAATGCAAGCGAACCATAGCATGAAAACATGTTTGGAGATTAAGGCTATTATGAAGAAAGGAAAAAGTAATTAAATGTGTTGTAGAATCTGCATACTCCTCCCACATAAAATCAGCCAATGACTGCACCAACCATGATAAACAGCACAACATTATAAAAAGATGGAGCAAACAACCTTCGTTGTTCAGAACAGTAAAGCCCTACTAACAAAAACTTTACTTTGCCAAAGAAAACTGTGCCCTCACCGGGGACATGACCAAACTATATTTTGCCATGACACATTTTAAGCAGGGGCAGTGTATGTTATGATGCACCAAGGAGCACTTACCCTATCCACGTGGAGTATAGCCTCTCCTGAGGAGCAGAGATCTGTAATAAAACCCATACACATTGGATAAACTAATTCATTATATCTCATATGTTTACACAATATCTGCAAGGTCTAATTTGCAATGTTTGTTTTCTTGGGGGGGGGAGTCTTCCAGAATTTTTTTTAAGCAGCAAACTGCTCAATCGTTTAGGGATCTAAATTTTCTTTGTTTTTAATAATTTGCTAGAAACAATTCTAAAAGTACACTTATGATTCTATATCCTATATACATCAGATTTTACAATAGTCTGCAGATTAAATAATTAAAACCTTCATTTAAAAGAAAGCTGCATTTCTCATTTGCTGATGTGTACAATTGCGATTGTTTCGATCTTTGTACCGAACCTAAAAATGAGAACACCTGGGTGTGCGCCCATGTCCGTGACTGTGTGTTTGCATAAATGTGGGGTGCATGGTAGTGTAGTGCTCATACTACTGGACTAATAATCTTGAGAACGTGAGTTCAAATCCCACCATGGCAGTTTGAGAGTTTGAATTCCGTTTAAATTTTTTTGTACAGATTAGCTGTGGTCTAATTGAATGGCGGAACAGGCTTGAGGGGCTGAATGGTCTACTCCTGTTCCTATGTTCGGAAAAATTCAAAAAGATCGTGTGCATGTATACGTATGTCTGTCTGTGTATATTATTTATATATATATACACACACACACGTGTATATGAGTGTGAGTTCAAGTAACAATACCTTTATTTTTATATCTTTTGGTGCCAATTTCTTTACTTCACTCAGCAGTCTATCACCAAACCCTGTGGTTAAAAAAATATAGAAAATTAAAAAGCAGTCAGCGATGAAGGCAGGGGAAAAATAAAGCACTGTATCACACGCATTCGTCCTCATTAGATTTCCCAAACAGATGTTGGATTTGCACGGTAACTGCGCTGAATTCAACATCTGTTCTGGAAATTAAATATGGCAAACTGTGGCATTCCAAATTGATCCAGACACACTTCAGATCTCAGCTGGAGACTTAAATCCGTCCAGAATCCACTAAACAGGTGGAAGTGATCATTCTCTCAAATTCTACACATCTACAAAATAAAACTGCCACTGCACCCGTACGGGCAAATGATTTATCATCACTCAAATTTCACCAATATTTTCACCAGCTGAGAGGCATTTTCTGCAAAAAAAAGGTACTTGGGCAGCAAACTGTGTTACATGCTTTTAATGTCAAAATTCACAGGATGTCTCACCACAACAAATCACCTGCCTTTCCAAAAAACTGCTTTTCTCTTCTATCTACTTTGGCTGCTGACTGGGACTGTCTGAAGTAATCTCAAAGCAGGAAGAAATATTATGCATGCACATCTTATGGGAGTGGTTGCTGCCTATTTCCTGCAGATGTTGGCTTCTGAAACCCCTCCCCACTCCATGCACTCAGATTCCCTAGGCACAACGGTCAAGTAAAATTATTGGGTCTCCACCCCATTTACCATAGCCCTGGGATTTATTGGGGTGGGGGAATTGGTGCTCGACCTACATCTGCAGTAGGCGCAGGCCAGCTGGAACAATTCTAATGAGGCGGGAGAGGGTCATCCTTGCCTCTCGCTTCATTCTCCTGATGTAACATCAGCTGGGCGCCCCAGGGCAGGGGCGTCTTTAGAACATGGCACTGTGACCTGCTCCCAGGCCCTCTATGACCAGAGTGCATGAGTGGGTCCTGGGCCAGGTCGAAGAACTGGTTTCACTATTTTTAAGCCCCTGCCCCTCGAATTTTAAACTTGAATTGGGATCTTTCATCCGAAGGTCCCGATCGCCGAGGCCAAAGATTGAGCTGCAGGTCTGAGAGGTCTGTAGTTGCCCTGATTTTACTGCCTTTACCAATGGCTCCCACTTAAAATGTCTTGGACAGGAAATCTTGGTGATCCCAGGGCTGGGCAGGAGCAAGGCACTTTGGGTTCCCTGATCCTGTCTAGCGTCGGACATGGGGGAGAAGGAAAACCTGCCTCATTCTTTCAATTATGCCAACAACCCTTAGCTTTGATTCTTAAGCAATTCCATCTCAACTGCTTCACCTGCATGTGTGCAGATTAGTGCTTGCATTAGTACAGGTGCTTTAGTTCAGGGCTATGCTACATGTTCCACAAGATTAAAAGATCAATGCCCAAATAAAGAAGGCGTGCATTTATATGGAGCCTTTCACAACTTATGGACGCCCCAATGTACTTCACAATCAATTAAGTACTTTTGAAGTGTAGTCACTGTTGTAATGTAGGAAACACGGCAGCCAATTTGCACACAGCAAGATCCTGGAAACAGCAATGAGATAACGACCAGATTATCTGTTTTAGTGATGTTGGTTGAAGGATAAATATTGGTCAGGATACCAGGGAGGACTCCCCTGCTCTTTTTTGAATAGTGCCGTGAGATCTTTTACATCCACTTGAGAGGGCAGACGGGGCCTCGGTTTAACGTTTCATCTGAAAGACGGCACCTCCAACAGTGCAGCACTCCCTCAGTACTGCACTGGAAGCGTCAGCCTGGATTTTTGTGCTCAAGTCCCTGGAGTGGGACTTGAACCCACAACCTTCTGTCGCAGAGGCAAGAGTGCTACCTACTGATGATCTATATGAAGATACTAGTTGGTATAATAACCAACTGCTGTTACACTCATCAGGACCGTAAACATTAGTGCCCTTACTGGCTGGTCAGTAGAGTGGAAAAGATTTTTATACATGGGTCTCCTTACATTCCATATCTTTTCAAATCTTCTGTTAGCTTGGGAAATAAAGTACCATAGAAGATCTGAAAGAAAGATAACAAAGAGAACGCTCCTCTCTTGCCACTGAACAGCTGGTCAATGAGCCTCTTGTTCCAGTGGAACCTCAATTGTCCACCAGTTTCCACTAATAATCGGGGGGGGGGGGGGGGAAAGAGAGTGAGCTCCATTATAGCAGATAATCATTT
The DNA here is from genome assembly GCF_035084215.1 of Heptranchias perlo. Classification (NCBI taxonomy): domain Eukaryota; kingdom Metazoa; phylum Chordata; class Chondrichthyes; order Hexanchiformes; family Hexanchidae; genus Heptranchias; species Heptranchias perlo. Next base: position 9,979,887 of record NC_090345.1, on the reverse strand, counting down.
CTGAACTATCTAAAATACTTCAAGGTCCTGATTTTATAACCACAGTGCTATATTTTCACAACATGCATGGGGTATTTGTGAGAAAAAAATACATTAACACATATCAGAACTCAATCTCCTTGAGAATGATAAAATGAGTTGTATTTACTGGTGTGGGAGTCTCCCTGACTCATTAAGAAAGCTAAACAAATACAATCAATTTTGACTTGAACATTCAAATGGGAAAAGAACAGCGGGGGGGGGGGGGGGAAACAGAGCCTCGTATCTCAAAACGCACTCAAACTCGATGAGCGCCAGAGGATAATATTCAAACTTGTGATATCCCCATCATAATTGTGAGAAACCGTCAAACACTTTTCAGGAGTTGCTGGCTGGCTTGTAGAACATGTCAAGCATTCAAAAATCAAGTCAGGGAATTTTTTTTTTGTTTCTCTCCTAATGGCCTGCCTGGAGGGAATAAAATCTTATAGAAAAATTGACATTCCTTTTCTAGAAACCCTCATTTAACTGGTGTATGCACTAGGGGGCACTGCACTGCTGTACAACAGACGAGCTGTCTCTCGGTCAGTGTTGTAAAACTCTTGTTATCCAGCAAGCCTAACAACTGATGCATTAATTCACACGGTGCATAAAGGTGCTAGCAGCACATAGTGGAAGGAATGAGGTGCCACAACAACCATTTTAATGGGAGAGAAGGATTTGTACAACAGAGCCACATTTGTCTGATTTAAGAGGCACTGTCTGCTCTTACAGCATTTCCCTTTGTCGGTTACTTTACTGAATGTCACAAAGTCAGATGATCTTTATCTGTGCTGAAAAGAGTCCCAGAGGAACGAAAGCAAGAAACCAAAAGTGCTCTTTCTGTTGTCTGAAAGGCTCAGCCCTACTTTGAACAAGCTACTTCATAATCCAACAAGCATTGCCTTTACTCTCAGATAGTGTGTCTCTCTTTGAGGATTTGTTTGTATTTTATACTCTTGTTGGAAGCATTTACAAACTAACTAAAACATTTTCTCTCCCACATTGTCCTCCCACCCCTCTACAAAATAAACACTGCCCTCCCTTATAACGGTTGGGTAGATTTTATTAATTTTTAGCCGGGAGCAACTCTTGGGAATTCAGGAGGGAGGGAGGAGAGGTAAGTGGGCCCAACAGGATTTTCTGTCCATTAATTTTAATGGGACAACTGATTAACTTCTTTTCCTTTACATTAACTTTTAATGAGCCACATCAGACTTTTAAAGGAAAACTGTTTCCAACAATTCAAACCCATAAGTGGTAGGTTTTCACCTCTGGAATACAGCTCACATTGCTGCTACAACATGCTGTGTACATTTGCCATCCCTGCTAATTACAACAAGCCTTTGCATTTTGTTCCTATTGCAATTATTTTTGCATGGTTTCCATAAAGACATCAAAGATGGGTTTACTTTGAAATGAATTAATTCCCAATAACAAAGTCTGCAAACTGAGATATTGAATGATCGCCCCATCCTCCTCCTCCTAAATTTTTTTTTAACACAATTGTTTAAAACCAAAGTTTAATTACAACAAACCATTTTAAAAGAGGGGTAAGCTATGAGGAAAGACTAAAGAAAATTCAACTCTAGTCTAAAAAGTGCTGAAAGGAGAACCTCACTGAGGTATATAAAATATTAAATGGTATCGATAGATAGGGCAAGCCCACAATATAAAAGAGACAGTAAATAGGTCGAGACACAAACATTAACAACTTGCAATTGCATAGTGCCTTTAATTTAATAAAATGCCTTGGGTAGGTGGGAAAGAACGCACATCAACCAGGATTTAGAAAAAAGTTAGGGAAGTGACCAAAGGTGAGGTTGAGGATACACAAACTTAAGTTAGTGAGAAATTCTTTTAAAATAAATATTAGAAAGAATTTTTTTTTTACTCAATCTGTAATAAATATTTGCAACTATTTGCTAGGTGGGATAGTAGAGGCAAAAGCATTCACAATGAGGCTGCATGATATAATGGGACAACTCGGGTACTGGAGGGATGGGCTTCAATGGGTCAAATGGCCCTTTCTCACCCTGACTTTTCTTTTGGTGGATGGGGGAAATGCATTTGATGTGGTGTAGATGGACTTTCAGAAAGCCTTTGATGAGGTACCACACAGGAGAGTATTGGAGAAGATTAAAGAGTATGGAATTAGGGGAAACAGTAGCAAATTGGATTAACAACTAGTTAGAAAAGACAAAACAGAGTGTTACAATTAAGGGCAGTTTCTCAGAGTGGATAGCGGTATCCCACAGGGTCTCGTTCTGGAACTGTTTCTTTTCACATTGCATGTAAGTGTGGCTCCCTACTGTGTGTTCAGTAGGGGGAAGTCAGGTTTAGTAAGAATGCAGGGGGACCTGGGGCCTTTCCTTCTATCACTTGCATTCTATGGAGCTGGCAGCAGCGAGCTAAAATGACAGACCTTTTAAAAGTTATTGAACTTGTAAGCATATAAAGAAGGCTTCAATAAATATACAGATCCATTTTTACAAATGGATGTTTTTGAGAATGGATGATTTTAAGGATGAGGGACTGAAGGATCTTGAGATATCTGCGTTCTCTTACAGTGCTGTTGGATAGTGATCATTTGCACTACTTGCCAAATCGATCACTATTATATTCGTATCAGCTGCACCATTACAATATGGGACAGGCTCGACGAGCCAGCCCGCCATTTTCGTATGTGCCTCATACATATCCTCTTCATCACTAAGACTGCCTACTTCCACAACATAGCCCATCTCCGCCCCTGCCTCAGCTCATCTACTGCTGAAACTCTCATCTATGGGCTCGAATTTAGCAGGCCTGCGGGTTCCCAGCGGGTGGTCCTCCGGGAGCGTGGTCAACACGCTCGGCGAAATTAGTGGGTTGCCCACGCGATCGTAGCAGGCAACCCACTAATAGGAATCAATTACCTGCTCCTCCGGGGTCCACGGCGCTGGCCTGCGCGTCGGTCGGGCTGCGCATGCGCAGTACGATGTCAGCTGGAGGCTCTCTAGTTAAAGGGGCAGTCCTCCACTGACAGATGCTGCAACCAATGGAACAAATTGCAGCATGGAGCAGCCCAGGGGGAAGGCTGCTCCCAGTTTAATGATGCCTCACCCCAGGTATCATCAGATGGGGTGAGGAGGAGGGGGAGGACACAGATCTTCCCCCCGGCGGGCGGGAGGAAGCGGCCTGCCTCTGCCACCAAGAAGGCCTGGCTCGAGGTGGCAGAGGGGGTCACCTGCGCCACCAACATATGGCCCACCTGCATACAGTGCAGGAGGCGCTGCAATGACCGCAGTAGGTCAGCCACAGTGAGAACATGAAGTCTTTCCCCTACACTCCGTCTGCCACAACACTGCCCCCACCCCACATCTCCTTCGGCACCGCCAACACTATTCTGTCACATCACCCTTCATACCCACTCAAACCCCATCCTCATCTTACCTGCACTTACTCACCTCGCCAGTACTCATCCTGCCACTAACACGCAACCCAATCCTCATACAATCTCATTGCTCCATCCCATACTCACCCTCCCGTGCATCTCCCTCACGGCCAGCCTCACTCAACCTGCCACCACCTGTGCTGCAGCCACAGGGCATGCATCACATATGTGCAGTAGGCAGGGTAAGGCAAACGTGTCGTCAGCATGAAGGGGGTGCACAAGGGTGTCTGAGGGTTTGTCATGGGTGTTACCTATATTGAATTTCAGAGCAACAAACAGCACACATTATATTGACACCACCACTGCCATGTCTCCGCGAATCCTGTCCGTTGTGTCCAATAATGGCCGCTCCTGGGTATCACTATGAGGACCCGCCACTGATGCCACCCATCGTGTTACTGCAGAGTAGGTGCAGGTGTATTTGCAGGGCTCGTCCGCGCAGACGACTGAGAGACATCGGCGGTGTAGCCGGCTGCACCCTGGAAGGATGCGGAGGAGAAGGTGTGGAGGGCAGTGGTGACTTTGACAGCGACAGGTAAGCAGTTGGTGCTGGGGCCAGCCAGGAGCAGCTCGGCATGAAAGAGGCTGCAGATCTCCACGACTACATGTCGAGCGAATCTGCGCCTCCCTGTGCACTGCTGCTCGGAGAGGTCCGGGGAGCTGCGCCTCGGTCTGTGGACCCTGTGGCGAGGGTAGTGCCCTCTGCGATGCGTCTCTCTCTGCGGTAGCCCTCCCTCCTGCTGTGCAGGTGGGCATGCAACAACACCGTGTTGGGGGGATCCACGTCTCTGCGGCGGACGGCGTGGACTGCGAGGCTGCTGGGGCTGGTCATGCTCTTCGTCCTCCGAGGGTGTCCACACACCACCCATCTGGCAGGTGTTGGTCTGAGGGGTTGTGCAGGGTAGGTGGGTGGTTCCTCGGACTGGGGCTGCGGTTTCGTGTCGGTCTGTCCTCTGGCTTGGCAGGGGGTGGTGGAGGGCAGGGGTTGCCCTATGTGACGCGGTGGCCTCCTGCGTGGGCGAGGGCTCTCCCCCGTGGAGCGCACCTTGGCACCTGCCACAGGCTGCTGGCTGCAACACGCCTGGTTGAGGAGGGACTGTTTCCCCCAGTGTGGGAAACTCACTGCCTTGAACCGAAAATCCCACACTTCCTCTTTTGACAGCTGCTTCAGCTCATTAACTGACCACAACGAGCAAGGTAAGTACACTCAAGTGGAACCCCGCTGGCTTTAATTGCCTGCGGGATTCCCACCAGCGGGGCTTGCGCGCGCAGCCCCGCACGTCATCGCGGTACCCGGAAGTGGCCGGGATTTCGTCGCGATCCAGTCACGTGACCGGATATCGGGATTTTCGGGGCCACCCCGCTGGGAACCCGCCGGAAACACGATCCCAAAATCGAGCCCTATGTCTTTGTAACCTCCAGACTTGACTATTCCAATGCTCTCCTGGCTGGCCTGCCATCTTTCACCCTCAGTAAACGTGAGCTCATCCAAAACTCTGCTGCCCGTATCCTAACTCACACCAAGTCCCCATCATCCAATACCCCTGTGCTCGCTTCACCCGTGACCTACATTGGCTCCTGGTCCGGCAATGCATCAATTTTAAAATTCTCATCCTTGTTTTCAAATCCCTCCATTGCCTTGCTTGCTCTGTAACCCCCTACAGCCCCACAACCCTCCGAGGTCTCGGCGCTCCTCCAATTCAAGCCTCTTGCACATTCCCGATTTTCATCGCTCCACCATTGGCGGCCGTGCCTTCAGTTATCTTGGCCCCAAGCTTTGGAATTTCCTCCCTAAACCTCTCTGCCTCTCTCTCTCTCTTCCTTTAAGATGCTTCTGGGAGTCTACTGCCCTGTTGAATCTCTTCATACACCGATACAGAGGTAGTTCTGGGAAGCCCCGCAAGGTAAATTTGCCTTCTCACAAGTGACAAAGGTCTTTGAAACAAAATGTTGTTAGGAACATTTTAATTACACAAAAATGCTGTGATATTGTTACATTCAATAATTTTGTGATTTTTTAAGGCAGGATTTTCTGCTGGAGTTACATATATAGGCTAACATTCCATTGGAATTCCCATCTTCATCCATGGTACAGGAGAGAGGCTGTGATTCGAGACCAGGAAGCTGTACGGCAAGTCACCACTAGTTGCCCTTATGCACCACGTAGCAGCTGGTTCAAAGAGGCATTGGTAAAGGCCTGAGGACAGGCAGTCAGTCTACTGTCCTCTTCTCTAAGCTAAGGAAAAGTGCATGGCATAGCCCTTGGAAAAGACGTTTCAAAAATGGGACAAAACAAAGCAAACCAAGACCTCTAAAGAGAGCTGCATGCCACAATCTGGCATTGTTTGCATCAGACACCAGTGTTACAATTCTGCCGCCAACAGGAAAATGTAAGATTTTAACCCAATTCACAGCTCTTGTAATCTGGTCTTCACAAGGTTTCAGGGTCAATGTGTTCAAAATGTTGGTTATTGTATAATTTACAGCTCAGTGGAGATGGCATCTTTTTCTGATTATCAAGGCAAAGAGATGTCAGCTTGAGTGCATGTAAGGCTTTTCCACGTCAGCTAAGCACTCCCCTTGCGTGCACCACAGTCAAATGCAGAGTAAAAGTCCTTCTCTTCTCTGAAGACCAAGACAGACTTCCTCTGGTCACTATTTCCAGTGAAATCACAGATACAATCTCTTAGAAAGCTTTTATGATTAAACTATGTTTACCATGCTGCTATCACACAGCAACCAGAGAAAACGTCTCCCCATGACCTCTGGAACCCCCATCAGAAAAGCATCACATATTGTATCACTGACATTTCCACATCCTATACCAGCATCTTTATACCTGTCTGACTGAGAATTTGGCAATTTACAGTTGCTTTCGACTGAATTACCGGTTATGTGGATTTATGCTCATTGGGAATTGCCCAGAACCATTACACTTTAGACTTTAAAGTAAATAGAAATAGCCCACCAATCTTGGATGAAACTCAATCCAGGTCACAGAGAAGGAAGAACATATAGCTCCCTAGTCCTGAAAATGAAAGTAAGAGATACTCCAAGATCATTTACTATTTTATTTTCTGTAACACCAGAGAGTCATTTTTTTCCTGTAACTTTTTAAGATATTTGTTAGTTTTCAATCTTCTTTCTATCATGGTATGGGACTACATGCATAAAAGTTGAGGTGTCTACAATAGTGTTTTCTTTCTATTCAGGTGTATATCTGCTTTCTGTGCTAACTGGCTTTGAGCAAAGGTGCGATACATATACTCACCCTGAATGAAGTAGGTACAACATGATAAAGGAATGAAAGAAAATGAAACAGTAAAAAAAATCTATGTGGATTTTGATGCATGAATGATGGCACAATTACAAAAGGCTGTTTTGAAAAACCTTTTTAAAAAAAAAAGTGCATTGCCAGTACTTTTTTTTAAATGAAGGGCAACATGGGGGATGGGAGTTGGGAAGTACCTCCAACTCCTGGTCCTCTTTCAAAGTTCCTAACCCATGCTGGGGTGCAATTCCACAGGCACTGGTAATGCTCCAGTATCTCACCCGGAAGGTCTTCATATGTGAGCCTAAACAATGAGTTCGAGCAGGCTATTTGACTGTGGGGCCATCACAGCCGAGCCCAACATTTACCAATAATAAATTTTCATCAGAAATCACAGGATAGTGATCAGTCATGGGAACCTCGGCTGATTTTTCCCCTCCACCGCGCAAGCATACCAAGGCCAACTGTAGTAACTTCTACAGCCCTAGCGGAGCTCGGCTAACTCAGCATAGACCAGGAATCTTCCTGGTTAGTAAAATTCAATTCCACTCCGCCTTTACCAACTGACCCTTCACCGGAGCTCAGGTTCACAACGTTGACTTTTTAAAAAAAAATTCCTTTACCACTTAATGCACTTGTCTGACATTTCTTTATCCGCTACTTTAGCAGAGGTGTTAACCCTTTTAAAATAAACAGATTAACGCCGGTGTTAAAATATCAAACGAATGCAAAAGTATTCTTCCATTAATATAGTCAACAGTAGTTTCCAGATTTATATTAAGTTGTCTGTTTCTAAATTCTGATACGATGAATGTCCCTGTTATATAGCATGTTTGGATCGCTGTAGTGTGAACTTTTCTACCACATCAATGCTAAACGTGTAATTAAATGTTGCTGATTTAGTCCGCCAGCAGTGAGAACAGCTGAAAAACAGCGACCATGCATCTGCAACTAATGCACTGTATTAAGGTGGTCCTTTAAAATGTAAGTTTGAAAAACAGGCTGCCCACTGTATTTAAATGTCAAATGATAAAAAAAAGGGCTGAGGAGACGGTCAGTTGTTACTATCATCAGAACTATCATCTGTGGTCACTGACCAGTGAGAACTTTTTTTTTAATTATACATTTGACTGCACATCTGTGGAACTCTGCTTCCTCCCAATCAATACTGAGAACATTGGGCAGTATAACTGAGGGTTCCCACTCACACTGTTGTTTTCACTGTGCTCCTGCTTGATGCAGTATGACAGGGGCAAAAGATTACCAAGATGAACACACTAAAGGAATCAAAGAAAACTGGTTACATTACCAGATGTAAGGAGCTGTGAATACAATTGTTACACCTGAACATTTTTTTTTACATTGGCCACCTCACGACACTCCAACACGTTGTACCATGGAATGCAACATGCCAGTCTCTGACTATGATTTATCATACGGTGTGCTCCTGATTTTATACATGCCGTTGTGGGGATTTTCCTAGCCTTTCACGGTGACTGCTGAGATAGCCTGCCTCCTAATAGTGATCCTCACGGCAACAGAAGAGGCAAATCCCTCATTAAATCCCTGCTCCACCAACATACCACAACCAGCTGGGTCACAGGTGGAGGCTCAGACACAAAGCACCAGGTCTTCCGAGGGCCATAAGTGGTACCTAGCCATTTCACAGTGTTGTTATGAACTATTTCTTGTTAACTGGGAGGCTGCCCACAACTGAGGGCAAAGTAAGATTTTTTTTAAAAAAACAGCAATTAAATAGTACAGTCTCTACTAACAGCTTCTATGAGACTTCCAATTACGTGATTCGAACTGGATGGAGGCTCTCCTTCCCTTTAGAAAGGCACTTGTCCCCTGTTCAGCACCTCCCCACAATAGCATGGCCGAGATCAAGAGCTTAGTGCAGTAGGGGATGGGGAATTGGACTTGAACTCATCGCTTCATGGTATGTGCATACTGGAGCTCCCTAGAGCTGCAACACTGAGCTACCACTATCACTATTTGCAGCATAAAAATGCATTGTGCTGTCTTAAAAAAAAAGTTTGATGACGACAGAACATGAAGTCTGCAAATGATGGCGCGAGGCTGCACCATTTTAATATGGGGTGGTACATCAGTACTTTGCTACAAAGCAAGGTTAACATCACAGAGGTATGAAAGAGCTCCACAGGCAACCTCAGTGTGCAAGTCCCAAATGGGTTCAGTGAATAAATTCAGCAAGATACCTTTGAATAAAGTTGATCCTCCTGACAGCACAATGTTAGAGAAAAGCGTTCGTCTCAGATCCATGTCAGACTTCTGGATTGCAAAGACTAAGACTTCATGGATTCCTTCACACTCTTCACCGATCAGGTCGGGTCGAAAGAGCAGCTCTGGAGCACGGAACCGCGCAGGGCCGATCTGCAAAGAGAATAGATATATGTCAGTTAACGTTCTTGGCTCATATAGAAGACCAATCAGGAAAGGAATACACATCAAGGCAGATGAAGCATTTCTGAAGACAGTCACTCTGGCCAGAATGCTATTATTTGTCTCTATTTAACATATTTGAGACATGACTATGCTCAGAAACTGACTGCACAAGTAGAAACACACCCGTTGTTTACAGCTGGCAAGTTCTAAAGCAGGGCTGTGCAAACTATGACCAGCAGGCTATGGCAATCTGGCCATAAAGTCAATGCAACTCAACTCTGTTTGCACTTATATCTCTTACTGGTCTGTCTAGTTTGAATTTTGTGGGCCTGGGAGTTTGGATTGAGCTGTTGCTTCAATGATTGATAAATCCTAAATCAGAACACACAGATCTGTTAGTATCAGCAACTTGCCATATATGCAAATTCATGGGAACCTGGATTTAAACTTTATACTTGGCCTGCAATGCTGCATGGCACTAAACCATGAAGCCAATGAAGATAAAAAGCTTGGACACTACTGTTTTCAAGGTTCTATGATGAGTGTATGCAGTGACCTGAGAGTAAGAATGCTCCAACAGTCACGTACATCTATGTAAAATGACTGATTTAATGATGGGGGGAGGGCGAGAAGAGACAACCAGTTGTCAATTGTGCCGGACACTAAGTGACCTCAAGAAAAAGGAGGACAGATTGAAGCAACCGATTAGAGGACGCGCTGCACTAAAACAGAACGACCAGTGTTCTTTGGATTCATTATTAAGTAATTTGTTTACTTCAATATTTCTATCAAATATATGACTTTTTAGGGTTGCTCTGCTTACTCAGGATGCTACTGTTCCGGGTTCACTTTCTCTATCCCATTAATTATCCTATATACCTCTAATCTTCCTTGCGAGATATCTTTTTTCCAAAGTGAAGTGCCCCAGCTTATCAAATCATTCTTCATTGCTCCTTCCTGACACTGGAGATCAGCCTCATTGCTCCTTTGCACTGCCTTTGAGGCCTTGATGCCCTCACGCTATGCCATAACAAAAAATCTCTTCCTTCTTTGGCACAATGGGTGGAGGGAGAAGGGGAGGGAGCAATCAACATTTTCTGTAATGATGCCATGATTACAAACAATATTAGGTCACTCAATTTCTCTACTTCCAAAGGGTGCAGGAAAGAGCCATTTAATAAAGAGAACACCAGACAGTCACAAGGAAGGTCATTCACCTCATTTATCCAGAAAAAACATAGTCCCCAGTCACAGTGTCCAACTGTTTCTTAAATGATTCCAAGGTTTCTACATCCATTATCCTACATGGAAATCCGTTATTCTGCCTTTTGCTAGATTGAACCTGCGCTCCCCTGTCCTTCTGTTAGGATTTAACTTGAGCAAGCAGCATTAGCAACCATGCATGAATTAAGATTGGCGCCTTACTTCAATTGTGCTTCCATCAGGCAGGATGTACTGGGCTTTCTCGGTCTCCAGAGTTTCATCTTTCTGTGGATTTATTGACAGGTAACAGGCACGCTGTGAAGCACAAAGACAAATTGCCAGGTCATTTCTCAGAAAAGCTGATTGTACATTAAAAATTAAAATAACCATTTCAAATATATTGGTTCTCAAGGAAGGAGGACAATTATAGTGAGACATTCTTTAACATGATAATTAAATTCAAGACTCTCCATAAGCAAATTAACCAGGCAGCCAACAGGTGAAGCTAGAATGCCATTAGGCCTTCCGTTCTGTCACACTGTATTTTAACCCAGCATTCACACATCTTTGCAGAGATCAGAGCCATCATTTATTATTTGCTACATTAAAAATACATTTTTAATTTGAAAAAAGCAAAGATAATCTATAGTGATTAAGGTAAATGAAAGACATGCATTTTTTTAAAAATGAGAACACATTCCCTGTACTTTATACAAATTAGCAATTAAACTGAATCAATATATATGTATAATGAAAATGTAAGATTCTACCTCTTTGATTGTTTTCACAATCTCAAATTCTGATGATGTATGAAAATCGTATCCTTCCTTTCTAAGGAACAGACGTAAATAGCGAGACACATCGCGCCCTGCAATGTCAATCCTCATGATGGAATGTGGCATTGCAAACCCTTCATAGATAGGAACTGCATGTGTGACTCCATCACCTGAATCTAATACCACACCTGTAGTTCTACCTGTGGCATACCTTCAGAAAAGTAGAGAAGAGAAATCCATTGGTAAGTAAACCAAGTGTGTTAAAATTTGAATAATCAAAAGACACAGTCTAGCAACTCAGGTAAGCAGGGGAAACACATTCGCTCCCACGAGTGTTTTTTTATTTTTCTCATTTTTTTGTGTCCCTCAATAAACATTATCTGAGCAGTAAGCAGATCTTTCTGCCCATCCCCTCTTGGGTCACCTCTAAACTGATTTTTCTCATGGGAGAAGTCTTGCATTTTCTTGGTCACACTTTTCTGACCAAATGAAGAGTGAAAGGCCCTGTGCTGGCGAATGGCAGCTTGGTTCAGTTGGGAGCACTCTTGCCTGTGTAAGAAAGCGGGAAAGTGGGATTAAGCTGGGTGGCTCGTTTCTCAGCCGGCTCGTTTCTCAGCCGGCGAACATGACGGGCCGAATAGCCTCCTTCTGTGCCGAAAATTTTCTATGATTCTAAGAAAATTGGAGCTTCAAGTCCTAAGAGGACTTGAGCAGATATTCTAGGTTGACAGTCGAGTGCAGCACTGAGGGTATGTCATCCTCTGAGGTCCTAACTCCCTGGTAGATGATAAAAACTCTAATGGGTTGATACAATTTGGCATCCTGGAAGGATGAGATCAAATGGGCTGAAAAGCCTTTTTCATCTGAACCTATCTTGTTGTGACTTTGTTGTGTAAGGAACTGTGTGCACAAAGTAATATTTTAGCATTCTGTACTACCAGGAACTGGAGAAAGATTGCACTACACCAATACAAAATTGGTTTAGTTTGACAAACGTACTTCTGAACAACACAAGTTACAGTTTTTGGTAGTCTGAAATATACATTTTTAAAAATCAATCAGATTTAAAGCTTAAATGAAAATTCAAACAGATTCTAAATTGTAAAAATGTGCAATGGGGTTGAGTCCAGAAACAAACTCGAGTGTACAGTCCAAAAGGTTCTCAGGTTCAATCTCCAGTCTGTGTTGAGTTGGTTGATCTCAGCTGAAGTGGAAAAAGGGGAGATACCATCAAACCATCCACACTTCTGAGCCTCATCCAGCAACCCCTGCTGGTAAAGCACTCGGCTGTGACACTACCTGTGGTCAAATAGCCTGCCAAAACTTATTGTCAAGACTCGCATCAATAATAATAATAGCCATTTCAGCAAGTACAGTGCCTGTACTCATGGAACAGTACCCAACAATGAGTCAATGCCTTCAGGAGAGAAGTAGAGTGTAGAAAATCGGCAAGAATGAGAGAAATAAAATCTGTATGATCCAGATCAGATTAGGTTTCTCTGCTAATGTGTTTAGGAAGGGTACTAGGGACTTGAGGAAACTCAGGTCATATTTGCCAGCAAAACACTAATCATTCTTAATAAGTACAGGGTTCCCTCCCCCTCAAACCAACTTTATCCAAGAATAAATTAAAGTATGTTTATAGTCTACAAGAGGGAAGAATAATGTTTCAGTCACTGCCTACCACTCATACCTTATTGAATGAGAAAAAGACAAGAGATGGGGAGGAACGAAGCAAAAAATGGCTCGATGGACACTGGCAAAAATCCTTTGGCCAGATGATACAAAAGGCAAAGAAAGAACTCAAAAAGGTTACATTTCAATGATTTGTACATTTCTGAATCTCAAATACTAACAGACTAAGTACTGCCTGCATTGAGATGAACAAAGCAGGGACATTGAAAGTCTCGAAGAAAACCTCAGCAGCACGTTCACGGTTTTTCCTCGGGTTCAGGGGAGCCTCTGTGAGGAGTACTGGATGCTGGGAAAGAAGAGATGATAATGTCATTGCCTTTTCGATTAACAAAGTAGATTCTCACATGCGTTGTAAATGTAGTATAATTTAAACAGCCAAAACGCACTCGTTTAAAAAAAAAAGTTGCATCGCTTTTCAACGAAGTCCACATAGGCAATTTCTTAACTAGGAAAAAATCCCACCCAGCAAATGACTTGCTGGCAAAATACAGTTCACAGGGGAAGAGAAATCATGCTGACAAAGTATCTTTTTAAGACATTGAACAATTACAAAAGAAAACCAAGGTGGTGTGACTGAACAGGAAATATGGGGCATCTGTACTGCCAAGCAGAAAATTACACTGCAGGTGGGAAGAGTACTTTTTGGTGTTATGAACAGCGGATATTCCAGTGTAGGTTTAACACAGCAGTAAATGATTACCACTACTGAAATAACATTCCAATTTAGCCAATTATTAAAGGGGCAGATTAATTAACATTCATATTCTAACGTGTTAAATGTCTTATGAAACCAGTGCTCTTAAATCATAGTTGAACCAGGTTTTATTACTGTGAACAGACTAAATGCAGGATTTCCAATCACTGCAAAATGTTCTTTATTGGAGATATAGCTGCCCCTGTACTCTTCAACAAAAAGCAGGAAAAACAAACACTATTTTTTGGGTCAGTTGCAATAATTTTACACACAAAATAAATCTCTGGAAACATTGAGTCAAAAATACTCCAAGCTGGCATAAGGTGGTGAGGCTGAAAATCCAGTTTTAATAACTAAATAAAAGTAATGCAATGAAGCACCATGCAACTCCACAACAGCAGTGAGATGCAGTTTCCATCTTTTGAATTGCTGGGTTTTGGTTCTCAGGTGAATTGTTTTGACAAGGTGCCAGGTGAAGGACACGTGTACGCTGGCAGATTAAAAAAAGGAAGAAAAAAATTGTTTTTAAAAAAAAATCAGAAGCCTACTCTTGCACAAACTACCTACCAGCCAGGTCACCTGCCTGCTCAACCAGGAGACCAAGGGTGAAAAACTGAGGGACCTTACTCTGGATAGGGGATATAATCCATTATAATCTAATTTCTCCTGTTTATACAGTCTTGTTTCTGAATATTAAACTTTTAAGAATAAAAACGAACTCATCTTTTACAATCTACCGTAAGTTTCATTTTGGTTAATCTTACTCAAGAATAACAGCTGTCTGCATTTAGTGAGTAATCTCTAGCTGTATTGTTTTTAAAGAACTAATTTGAAGCATTGTAGTGCTACCCCACCACAGTGTCATAGGTTAATGGTTTGCATCTGATTCCCCACACTGTAAACTTTAGCTCACCCATGCTTGTTGTCCCTTTGTGACAGCAAGCAAGCAGCTCAATATACCCTACAAGGAGGGAGAGCTGGAAAAAAAACACATACATCTGAGGGCTGGTAATTCAATGCCACTTTCATAGGAGCTCTGAGACTCAGCAGCAGATTCCAGCTTGTCCTCTTGGCTGGGAAAGTGCAAGCACTGGGAGGAAGGGAGGGCGTAGGTAAGAGGAAACAACGGCAGGGAGTGTGAGCGAAAGAGTGACTACGCAAGGAGCATGGGCAACAAAGTAGGACAGAAACGGGAGAGAGGGGATGAAATTCCTTTATCTAAAAAAAAATCAAAAGTCAGCCACGGTTCCCAATCCCAGTTGCTATCCAACAAAGTGCACTGGAGCAGAAATGACTATCAAGAGAGGAGAGGTCTTGGCTATGATACCCCAAAGCTGAATATCCTGCCAATACTCATTGTTTAGGCTCAAATGTGAAGCATGACCGTATCCTAGCAAGAAGTTAACTCTTTCAGGAGAGTAGAGGGAGTAAATGGCAGAAAAGGGGAAACAAATGTTTAGTTGTGCTATAAATCAGCCATTCTCAAGTGCAGAAACATAGCTTGAGAAAGAATCATGAATTTGTATTTATGTGCAAAACTCATTAAGCGCATTGGGAAAAATGCAAACCAAATAGGTATAGCCTTATCATTTTTGTCCGATTTAATGCCATTTATTCTATCAAACATTTATAACTTGTGCCAGAGGTGCTCAAAATTAAGATCCCAGAAGTAAAAATCAAAATCATGTGTATTTCCTCACAATGTTTACTATCTGTATAGCACACGAGTACCACTAAAACTATGTGAAAAACAACGTTTTGGGGTTTTTTTCATTAAATTATATATAAAGTAAGTATGGTAATGAAACAGCCATCCTAAGAGTTGAAAGGTTTCATGCTGAAAATATCCACCTCACCTCTTCAGAGAAAGTCTGGAGTTGGTCTTTGGAATACACGTACTGCCAGATGCGTTCCATATCGTTCCAGTCTTTTACAATTCCATGTTCCATTGGATACCTAATTGTTAACAGGCCCCTGTGTTCCTAATCAATCAAAATACAATATGATTTATTGTAGTAAAATGTCACTTAGTTGTTCTTCTGACAATATTTAAAATAAAGTGGGATCAGGGAAAATTACAATAATTACACAGATATTCCTTGCTGAGGATCCAGTTTGTCGCCTTCCTAAATTGTTTTATCAAGTCTTCCATTAGCCATTTTAATGAGTTGCTCCAGCTTTGCTTTCATGTTTTATGACTCCACCTGAACCCTTCATTGAAATTATAAACTTGTAATTCTCCCACAGGTATCTGTTATTCTGTAAGCAATTCAATCAAGGGGTTCAGGAGCTTTCATACTCTATACCCACATCATAATATTAACATAATCTTTAGGACCAATGTTATGTAGAGGGGGCTTCAATTTATATCTAAGCCATGCTTCACCTATAAAGTATTACACGGAAACAGCCCATATGTCCTCCACATGAGTAGTTGTCTTTCCCATATCTCTTTATTCCCTTTCCTTCAAACCACCTATCTAACCAATTCTTAATTGGTGACATAGTCTCTTCAATCACTAACTCCTCTGGTAGTGCATTCCAAAGCCTCAAAACCCTCTATGTAAAAAAGGTTCTCCTGCTCTCTATCCTAAATCTCTTGCATTTAATCTTATATCTACACCCTTCAATCACTGAAAACAATCTGTTTCCATCTATTCTGTTCCACCCCTTCATAATTTTAAATACCATTCATCAAATCACCCCATAATTCCCTTTGTTCTAATGAACCAGACCGAGGAATGCTTAATACTGATGCGGGATGGGAAGAGGAATTGACACAGAGGCTGCGCGCCTCAGAATGAGGAACATTCACCCCAAGTTGCAGTAAATTTATCATTTTAAAAATCAATTAAACAGAAAAGTACCTCAGCTTTTGGTCCGATGAAAATATCCCCCTCCAGGGCACCAGCCATAACACGTACATGCTTGGGCCTTCCCACGCTGAAAGAAATATTTCACAGTCACTCGGTCTAAAAAGAGTTTTGATTTTTACTTTCATAATTTTAGAGCAATACAAATAAAACAGAGTGTCACAGTCTCACTTGATTAAACAGCTCATGTCAGCTCTAAAGCAAGTATTTTACAACATATAATCCAAATAGAGTACATTTAGTTTGAAATATCATACATACCTGCATTTAAGGTGGCTCTCATGCAAGACAACATCCAACCAAAATATATTTTTAAAAATCCATGACTCTCATCTAAAAAGATCAACATTTCACTGCTTCTATCCACCAAAATTCCCACCAGCTGTGGGAGAAGGGGTTGCAATCAAAGGGAAAGCTGTCATTTAAACATGTTTTTTAATTCTCCACTGGAGAAGCAGAGCAAAACAAAAGCCAACAGCTGTCGATGTACAGTCTTTGTAAAATTGTTATTCTGGGAAGAAAACCTGAAGGACATGGTTTGCGAATAAGATGATCTCCCTGACTTTTAAACCCAAACTGTGAGGTAGTTTCTGGTCTCCTGCACAAATATGTACAATACATATCACAAAGGAAACCAGGCTGAATACTCTTTAACAACACCAAGAATTAACAGTGCTCTGCTTAACCAAGACCAGTATATTTAGTGACAGACTGGTGGAAATGGGATTATTATTAGTCTGGTGAACCAGTGAATGTATTCTGATGTCTAGTAAGTGCTTACTGTACTAAAGTCCTACCAAAGGCAGCCTCTCCTGCACCCCCCAAATTATCTTCAATAAATATGTGAGAGTGTGAGGAGATGGGTGGGTATTTAGCAATGTGCTTTTCATTTCTCTTGTTGATACACCAGAATTTTTTTTGACTAGTAACGTCCAACAGTTACTGGACCTTTTGTTTTGTGGTTTCTCAGTCTTAATTTTGAGCTCCATACAGTACGATATTCATCTTTATAAATCCCAATTAAAAAGGTACATACCCCACAAATATTTTCATAATTATGTTTACTTTTGAACTTAGATCTTAAAATAGTAACACAACATTTTATTCAGTCTCATATTGCATTCAGCCATTTACAGCTTACACTAAAGTTGCTTTTATATTGATGCTGTTAAATTGGGATCCTGAGAACATGCCATCTGTTAACTGGTACCTAGTGCTTACACTGCTAAATTCAACTCTCTAATCCCAGCAGTAGAATCTTAAACCAACAATAAATTAGGTCTATGAGCCTGCCTTTGGGATAAGGGTGTCAGATTCAGCAGCGCAAACATCAGCAGACAGATCACCTATGCTGGTCTCCTAGAATCCAAATTAAAACACTGCCAATAAAATAGCTGCTATAGTTAGGCCATTAAATAAAAATGGCCCCCACTTGGTTATCACATGTTAATACTAAATGCTAGAAATCCAGAAAGACAAGATTTAAAGAGCATGAGGTCAAACTCATCGTGGACGAGGTGCTGAGGTGGAGAATTTCCACTTTTTGTATCTACCAAAGTTCATGAGACAGCATATAGTGCCTCTCACCTTTAGAAGGAAGGAGCTGTTCGGGAAGCTTATTGATGCTGCTGTGCATGGTGGATTGTGAAAAATCTTGATAAATTTTCCCACTCAGAGCCTAGAAGAGGCTTACAGTGCAGAAATTTATAGCTGCTGTTAATGAGTAATACATTGCAAGTTAAAGGTCAATATATTATTGATGATATGTCAGTCACACCTCTGTTGACATGAAGAACACCACAGATGCTCTAGTTCTATCAATGTTAAATTTCTGACATCTAAATTCTCAAAAGAGTAACTTCTTATCCTCCGAAGGGTCCAACTCCCTCCTCTGTTGCCGTCTACTCCTGATAATTCAAAGTTGTTTTTGAATTTTGCATATTGTACTTTGAATTTTAATTCAAAATAAGCAATATATTTTGAGGATACAGTTCAAATCTCACTCATCATGCCAAATTGTGAAATTGAATTTCATAAATCTAGTAATTTCTAGTCCCGTGTCATTGAAACCTAATTCGTTCACTAATGTCTTTCAGGGAACGGAATCTTCCACCGCTACTCAGGCCAGCCTACACCTGACTTCAGTCCCACACTACTTGATTGATTCTTAATACCCATTCAGTTGTCAGGACAACCAAGAGTGAGCAATAAAGAAAATAAATAACTTGCATTTACATAGCAGCTGTCACATCCTTAGGACTTCGCAAACTACTTCAAAGCCAACAAATTATTTTTTGAAGTTTGGTCACCGTCCAATTTGCGCACAGCAAAGTCCCACAAACAGCAATGAGATAAACATCTAGTTAATCTGCTTTGGTGATGTTGGTTGACGAATAAGTGTTGACTAGGACACTAGGAGAACTCCCTGCTTTACTTCAAATAATACCATGGGACCATTTATGTCCATCTGAACAGATAGACAGGGCCTCGGTTTAGTGTCTCATCTGAAAGACAGCACCTCAGACAGTGTAGCACTCCCTCGGTATTGCACTGAAGTGTCAGCCTAGATTATGTGCTCAGTTCCAGGAGTAGGGCATGCACCCATGGCCTTCTGATTCAGAGGCGAGGGTGCTACCAATGAGCCAAGCGAAGACTTACCAGCATCACCCACATCCGGAGAACAAATTTTGAAAAACACAGCAAGTGGGAATTTAGTGCCAAGAAAAATTCTAATGATCAGATAATTAAGAGACTTTGAATTAAGACTGTATTTAGACTGCATAACAAATTCTTTATTCACATGAAATTGCTGCTATTCTATAATGTAGCTAAAGGAGTCACTGTATGGGCTTGCAGTATTTAAAGCTACTATAATTTGTGTTTTTTTAATGTTTGTGAAATACAAAGATATTTATTGTGGAAAATGGCTGGTTGGTTTTGTGTCATAAGGTCTTGGGATCTTCGTCATTATTCACTAACCCATTAAGACCTTGTTTAGTTATTAAAAATGTTAACTGGTGACCAAAATAGTCATGGCACTATAAGTAGCAACAATGCATATTATTATTACAGACAGAACAATTCAGGACCACATTAGATAAATAGATAAGAAAGCCATTTGAAAGAGAAGAAAATTCCTTTGCAAGTACTGGGTCACAAATCATCCACCAACACCAACACAAACACACCAGACAGAACATTCCCTCACTGTCTATGAATGAAGTGAAAGCAGCAGTTCCTCTATAAATGCCTCATATCCACGTACCCAGTGTAAAGTTAGGCTGTCTCATGTGCCCTGTTTTGCAGACCAGGAAATGGTGGAATTGGGCAAAACGCAATCCCACTGAGAGAATTTATAAGTGTCCCCATACAAGGAGAAGACGTCACTGACAAAAATAGTCTGTCCAAACTAAATTCTCAAAAGTAAATATAAAGTAATTCAAATTATAATTGTTAGATAGTGTAATGAGGCAATCAATGCCATATGGTGCCAGAATTTCTTGTATATGAGTAGGGACAACTGACAAGAGACCTGAATAAAACACAATCATATTTAATTTCTATCTGCAACACTACCCTGAATACTAACATTTATTCAAGAACAAAGCCAAGAATTTATCATTCTATTGTTTGATGGGAGCAAATCAATTTATTTTAAAAATCAAAAGGAACAGAGCCCATATTCTGAAAACTTCAGAGAAAAACTTCTGGTCAGAGGCTCATCCCATAACTCAACGTACCATATATTGTTTTCCAGATAGTACTGAAATGAGTTGACTTCTCACATGTCGGGTAAATCTGTGGGTACTACAGAAATACTTAACACATTTGTTTACAATAGTGCAGAGATTAATTTCAACCCCTTTATGATTTCCGTAGCTCAGTATACATAAAAATCATTACTGCTATTTTAACACCCCTGCACCCAATTAACTGGATTTTACAATAACTGAGATTGCCTGTGGAGTGAACATTTTGTTCAACTCAACAATTTCATCCCTCCTCTTTTGGCTGCAGAAAATTATTCAGGGTATAGTTCCAAGGACATGAGTGACTCTACAGCATCCCACGCAAGTGGCTGTTCTTTAGGTGTCAGCCCAAACAGTGAGCACTGCTAGGCCATTTGACAATGGGAGACAGCACAGTCAAACCTGACCCTGGCCTCACCTAACGTCCATGTACATCAAATTTCAGAAGGGTTCAATGGATAATTATTAGGAGCAGGAACAATGACCAATCTTCTACCTTTTTGTCCAGTGACACTGAAAGATTGATGCTTTTGCCCATTGAGTCACTGTAGGAGTTGTGAGGCGAGCATTTTATTAACAGGAACTTAAATTGTTACTTTCCACAAAATCAACAAATTAAATTTTAACACCAACATTTCCTATACACACAAAATCGAAGTCCATAAAGGTAACTTTTAAGTGGAGTTCTTGTTGGATGTGATATTGCAAATATGTTAATGATGAAAATGTGCTAAAGCTTAATATTGGGTTATATGAGAATCAGGTGATGGATTTACCAAATTGGGCATCAGAAATGATAGGTAGAGTGTGAAAAATGTGACGAGTGCGGAACCCGCATTTCCCTTGTATATTCTACAATTTTCATAAGGGTAAACCGCAGGATTCCAGTACAAATGACTTTTTTTAAAAAATAAAATATGTAACAGAAAAGTACTTACTAATTAGGGAAGCAGTATTTTGGAATCTGATCACCTGCAAAACCAGCTTTGACGACACCGGAGCCCTGGAATGGAAGTATAAACACTCATGAATACGAACATCTAACCTAGACATTTCGAAAGTGTGGATTTCAAATTCTCTGCGTGGGAGGCCCCTGCAATAACTGGCAAGCTCCCAGGAGCCCCTTGCAATTATTGACAAGATCCCAGCGACTCCATCCTAACCTCCAAAAAGAGTGTCAGCTTCTCAATGGAAATAGTGTCATCATTACAGAATTTTAAAAAATTTCTCTTGCTGCTTACTAAATAATGTGCGAGTGATTCAACAAATACAGAAAAATATAGCGTACAGAATTCGAGACACTCTGGGCTCTTGGTTTGATGATCTGGTTCTTTCACAGACCCCAGCTTGAAAACCTGATCTCTAACAGAATGGCGAGCATTATTTTCACTACAACAGCAGGTACTGGGGATTTTACAATGTTCCACTTACAGTTCAATCAGAAGCAATATTAATACGCTACACTATATTTTGATACTTTCTATGTTACAGTATTATCACTGGAGATATTTAACTTAGAGCACAATACCCGGTAGGA
This sequence comes from Heptranchias perlo, assembly GCF_035084215.1. Taxonomy (NCBI): domain Eukaryota; kingdom Metazoa; phylum Chordata; class Chondrichthyes; order Hexanchiformes; family Hexanchidae; genus Heptranchias; species Heptranchias perlo. The sequence continues at coordinate 9,958,226 of NC_090345.1, read as the reverse complement.
AAAGAATCACATTTAACCAGATCACTTATGTGTTCTACATTGCACTTCTTGTATGATACTCTTAATTTATCACCTCAAATTGTTCCCACCAGTTGACAAAGCTGCAACCCTCAGTGCTTCATGTTGGTATCATGTCGCTTAGAAAGCTCTTTCAAAACACTGCTCCAGTTTAAAATATCTAAGTTTACACCTGTTTTTCCACAGTTCAAGTGGACATATTATGAAAATCTCACCCACCCAACATTAAGTGTCACTGAAATCCCGGTCACAACACTGATACTTTTCCTTATGTCACAAGTGGTGTTAATGGAAAGGCATTACATTTCTTTACATGGCATTTACAAGAGGAAAGACAAAAAAACTGTGGCAGCCTGGGAAGAGCAAGTCACTTATTCTGTAAGATTCCTTAATAAACCACATGCACCATGTAGAATTACACAAAATGGTACCGAGCAATGTTGACATATTTCAACAGGATAAGGCACTAGATAATTGCAAGACAGCTTGTAATTATTAATTATAATTTTCATTATTAAAGAGAGTCTGGTTGTCTCTGAAGAGCACATTTTGAGCTGTACAACATTGTGGAGAAGTACTGATGGCTATAGCTCGGTCACTGGTGGTAGTAGTGATGAAGTAATTTGATGAGAGTAGCACATTATGGAGTTTAACTTCCTTTGTGCACTATTTTTAGCACACTAATTAACACAGGTTAACGGCTACACTAAAATAACACCGGCAAGGGTTTAGCACAAATGCGTTAACCAGTGCGCTAAAAATAGGAAATTAACTCCTACAGAGGAAATTAAACTCCAAGAAGTGGATCTCAAAACATTAAAGTGTAGTGGCTTCAGAACAATTTTTTCCTAAACCATACTGATACACTAGCCAAATGACAGCAAAATTCAAAGCTATAATACAATTTTGGGATTCAGATGCAATGTATAAAATAGTAAATGCTTTGCTTTTATAGAAAATGATATAATTTGAACCTTGCTCGATTGTGTTAGTTTTATAACCACATCCCAGCTATCTACAATTCATGTGTTTTGTTGCCTTTCATTTTGAAATTATCCAAAACCAGTATTTGTTGCTCTTGATTGTTTAGATTCTCCTGTGGCATATTACTCAAAAGAACCAGAAGGTGATGATCTGCTAATAAGGTTTAGGCCATAGCCAGCTGCACAAGCCCTGCACAGCCTGAGTCACTCTGCAAGAAAGTGCCTGTTCCCTAGATACTCTGACTGAGAACAGGAGCTAACTGTTGTGTTTGGGGGATGAGAATAATGCATGTTCCAATGCAATACAAGGGAGGGAGCCACCTTCATTATAATTACTTTTAGAGATGCATATCTTAACATTTGTTAGAGAAAAAAGAATGGAAACTATTAGAAAGTTAAATATGTTTACAAGTATACCGTTATTAAAAAGACTCCAGGCAACTTTGGAGCAAGTATCACTAGTATTGTCACTAAGATTTCAATCAAGCGTGAAGTTCTCACACAACAGCACTAAACAACTTTTTCCACTAGAATTTCAGTATGGCAATGGTGTGAAATGTTTATACTATGTCCATTTAAACTGTGAAAAATACCCAGCAGTAGTCATAATTGTCCCTTCAAATTTGGATTGAGAGCATTTTGAATTATATATAACATTAGGATAAAATACCAGTGCAGCATTGATGGGAGCAATTTTATGTGGTATATTAAGAGTATTACACGAGAGGCACATTGACACAGCTTTAAAATATATTGGCTTAAGCATGATTTTTCCTATGGTGTAATGGTACCAATATGTTAAATAAAACCAATGACAACACACCAATATCTCTAAAGAGAGTTTACAGGAAAATAAATTGTCATTAGAGTTTCAATTTCAGAGTTACAGAAAGAGGCTATCTGTATAGTACATTGTTTTCACAATGCAGGTACTTAAGAATTTTTCTGGGGGAAGCATGGTTAGTGATCCACAAATTACTAGCAAATCTCCCACGCTGATGTTCACAGGTTGAGAAGGAAGTCAGAGTGTGGGGTTCGAAATCTATGTGGCTATCAGCACCAAGACTCAGGTTGATGTATAGGGTGCGCAAATAGTGGGACTGAATAGTGGGGAGGCAGTTTGATTTACAAAAACAAAAATTTAAATAAAAATAAAAATAAATTTAGGCCCGGGGTGGAGTGCAGGGGAGGTCTGGGAGTGCAATGCAAGTGGGTCGGGAGAGGGACAAAGGCATAGATTCTTTAAATCAAGTCTAAGACTTGTGTAAGCCCTGATGTCTATACATCAGCATGTAGTAAATGGAGGTATAGGTTTGTCCAGGTAATCTCTGCTATTTTATTCCCAGGAGCACATCATTATTCATTAATTTCAAAATTCACAACGGCTTTGAATCCAATACTGTGCGAATATTGGCACATGTACAGTTAGCACATTCATGTGAAATTTCTGTTTGCTTCTTAAAAGGAGGCATTCACCCATTACAAGAGCAAATGAATCATATAAAGCATTAATTATTCATATGTTAATCTCAGAATGTTTCAGCACATAATGAAGCCATCTGACCTGTCAAATATGTGCTGGCTATTTTTTCCCCATGAGCCACCCAGTCTAATCCCACTCACCTGCTCATTCTCCATAGCTTTTAGTTCCTTGTTTTCAAGCAACTATCTAATTCCCTTTTAAAAGAATTCATGAACTCTGCTTCAACAATGGTTTGTAGCAGAGAATTCCACATTCTAATCACCCTCTCTAAAGAATTTGTTCCTAATCTCCCTTTTTATTCTTCTTGCAATTATTTTAAATTTGGATCCCATCATTCTTATCTAGCCAATCAATGGAAATAATCACTATTTCCTTTATCATAATCCTTCAAGAATATATTAAAGAATATTATATCAGGCTGAATACATAACAGGCCAAATGACCTGTTTCTGTGCTGTAAATTCTATGTAAAACCTTGAAAATCTCTATCAGGTCATTCCTTAACCTTTTCAGTGAAAAAGCCAAAATTTTTCAAGTCTCCCTTCACAACTAACCCCTGCTAACATCCTAGTGAACCTATGCTGCACCTTTTCCATTGCTTTTATATTCTTTCTATAATGGGGTACCCAAAACTGTACACAATACTCCAACTACAATCAAACTAAGGACTTGTACTATTTCAACATTAACTCCTTATTTTTATACGCCATGCCTGTAGATACAAAAATCAAAGATTCAGTTATATGGCACAATGTAATTTCAAGGTCAACATTAAAAGCAACATTATCAAATGTTTGAGTCTGAGCCTGAGTGGGGACTGTGATGGCAGCTGTACCTTGGAGAATTCTTTTTATTTCAGTGTAATTGGGAAGGTTTTTTTGATGGAAATTGATTGGGGGAAAAATTGAAAATTGGGGAGAATGACTGTTTTCATTATTATGCAAATCCTATTAGGATGTGAAAAACAGACAGAGATAAGGAAGAAGAAAATTGGCACACAGACTTGACAGTCACAACGTAGGCTGAAATTTTATTATAAATATTTCAGACATGAAATTTTATTATAAATATTTCTTTGTAATCAGCTGCACAGTAAAATCTTGGTCAATGTCGACCATTGCACCAAGCAGCAAGATATGGGAAGACAGAATAAAATTACCCCCACAAAATATACAGTATTTATTTTACAAAAAAATACAGATACACAGGAGTGATTTCAAAACTGTAATCTCATCTTGGGGTTCCAGTACTGTGGCTTCAATCTCGTTTATTTTTTCCCTAATTTTCTCCCCCTTTTCCTCTCCTGAAGGTGCTGATTCATGCTATGGTATGGTTCCACAGCTGCCAATAGGCCTCGGGTACTTTAACCAAATGGATATTCTTCACAGGTAAACCATTACGGAGCGTCAGGGTGCTAGTTGACTGTGGGGAAATCAGAACCAAGCTAATCTAGTCTTTACACAATGACGACACATTTGCTATCTGGAAAGTGCCGTGGATAGCAATCAGGAGAAGATGAAATAGCAGACGGGCTCAATACCACAAGGCTGTATATTTACCCATTAAGTGCAGCTCTGCAGAGGGAAAAGACTTAAGTAGCTCCTTTCACAACCTCGGTTCACAGCCAATAAAGTACTTTTGAAGTGTGGTAATGTAGGGAAACGTAGCAGCCAAGTCACACAAATAGCAATGAGGTTAATGACCAAATCATCTGTTTTAGTGATGTTGGTTGAGGGATAAATGTTGGCCAGGACACTGGGAGAACTTCCCTGCACTTCTTCAAATAGTACCATTGGATCCTTTACGTCCACCTGAGAGGGCGGAAGGGACCTCGGTTTGAAGTGTCATCCGAAAGACAGCATCTCCTACAATACAACACTCTCTCAGTAATGCACTTAAGTGTTAGGCTGGATTATGTGCTCAAATCCTGGAGTGGAACTTGAACCCACAACCTTCCGACTCAGAGGCAAGTGTGCTACCACTAAGTCAAAACTGACAACTTACCAGTGAGTCAGGAGGTCATGGGTTGAAGCCCACCCACCTCTCCAGGATTTAATCTAGGCTGCACTTCAGTGTAGTACTGCACTGTTGGAGGTATTGTCTTTTGAATGAGACGTTAAACTGAGGCCCCTTCTACTGTTAATATGGATTTATAAGATCCCATAGTACTGCTCAAAGAGGAACAAAGAGTTCTCCTGGTGTCCTAGCCAATATCCCTCCCTCAACCAACATCACCAAAAGCAGATTATCTGAACATCCATCTGATTTGCTGTTTGTGAGACTTTGCTGATCACAAATTGGCTGCTACATTTTCCTACATAACAATGGTGACTACACTGCAAAACAAATTAATTCAATGCGAAGTGCTTTGAGACAGCTTGAACCCCTTGATGGGAAAGTGCCTGGTTATCAACCACACTCCAATTTTCTATATTATCCATTTGATATTTTTATTTTTTTGTTAGAGATGGAAATGAGGATAGTACTCTTTGTAATTATGTGAAAGAAATAAGATTTATTTTCCAGTTATCTCGTTGTTAATCAATTTAGGGGAAGATACTAGGTGACAGTTGGTATGTCCTTCACTACTGAATCCTGCATTGAAACCCAGACTTCCGTGATGAAATTCTCCCTCTCTGCTGGCCATAACAGCCTCAATCCAGTTCATAGAGGGCATGCATCCATAGCACATAGCTACTCATACATGATCAATCCCATTGAGAGAAACTATAGGTACAGGAAGAGGGGAAAAAATTACAATGGTGCAAAATGGTCTTCTGAAATTTAACGTAAACCACATTGTTGGGGCAGTGTAAAGGGTGCTGAACCCAATCTGGGAGTATTAATGCTGACTCTAGGTGATAGAACCATTTATCTAAATTTTTATTACTGGCAGCAGAAGTGCTGATATTGTGATTCCACGACCAATTAAAGCATATTTTGCAATTTTTAAAAGTAATTACCTCAAACAAAACAACATTCTTCATATGCCACCAAAGCCAGTAATTTACTTAGGTGGGGTGCATAACTACTACTACATACTCCTACCAATCTATAGCCTAACCCTGTTCTCTAGGGGTTCTGTGATACAGTTAAAGACATGATCAATTCCATAGTGACTTAGTTATTCTAACTGATTTGTAGATCTACCTTACAGTTCACTACACAAACCATTTTAATAAATAAAACAGAACCAACCAAAATGCATGAGAACACACTGCACTGACTTTTTAAAAAAGACGAGGAAAACAGTATGATGGAAATTTTTAGTGCAGAAGGTGGACATTCAGCCCTTTGAGCCTGTGCTGGTGCTAGCTACCCCACCAGAGCCATCTACTCTAATCCTATTTTTCTAATCTTTCTTCACACCCAATTTTCTTTTTATCTTTGACATTTAAATTCTGGTACTATCATAGAATGAAAGTCTCTTCCCTCGGCAGGCAGTAATGGTCCCATCTGAAACGAGTTTGGTCAGTTTCAACTCAATTCCTAATGGATGTGGGTACACAGAAGAAAACTACCCCTAATATTAGAATAATCTCATGTAGAGAGACCATAAGGCTGCTGTCAAAAGGTGAGATTAAAATGAAATCACACTACTGCATTATGGAGCTTTACTTTCCACCTCACCTGTGCTGCAAATTGCAGTGGGGGTGCAAGATGCTTACAAAGCTGGACATTCTCACCTTGACTGAAAACCTAAAATTCATTATGTAGTATATGAAAAATTTGAGGAAGGGTATAAGTAAAGCATATCACTATTTTTCAGAGGATACTTCAAAGAACGCTGGTCCTAGGGAAACAATTAGAAATTTCCGAATGAAGGGACCCCAGCAATTATTTACTTTTGCACTCCAACTGATTTAAGTCTAAGCCTCAACAATTGCCAGGGAATTTGGACCGCAGGACATTAAACCCTTTTTACTTAAATATCAAATGCACCACTTAAATATCAAATGTACCACTAAATAAAATCCGAGTATTGTTATTCCCTTTGAGCGAATGATGAGCGTTTTCTGGTCACCCTCCTTTCCTGACACTGTTTTTGCTTCCACCAAAGCGGAAGTGGGCCACTCACTTCGAAACTGACACCAATCTGCGCCAATCAGGCGGGGAGCGGCGACGTCACGGCCGAGGGCTCGCCAATCGGCGTGGGCTTGGAGGGCGGGACCTTGCGATATAAGCGAAGCCGAGCGGTAGGCCTCGGGCTTTCGTTACTCGCTCCCTGTCGTTCCCCCTCCCACTCCGCCCTTTCATAAGCAAGATCATCGGGAGGGGATGCGTGTGTGAATTAATCTTTCACTAATCCAATGACGGAATAAAAGCTGAACGCGAAAATCGAGCGCAATTTTAATGAATGACAGTTGGGGCGCGGCTGCTGCCATGGCAGCGACCGGCAATGTGAAGAGGCCCTGAATAAAAAAAAAAAATTTTTTTTTTTTTTCCCCCTTAAAAGTAAAATAGTTTATAGACCGGGGTGGGTGGGGAGGAGAAAGCCCGGCCGGCAGGTTACTCACATTGTCGATAACCACCGGCTGGTTGGCGATCACATCGTACGACTCCATCCCCGACTCCCGCAGCAACCTTGCCCGACTCCGGCCGCAACCACGCATGCGCCGCCACGCCGGCCCATTACGTCATCGGCGTTCTCTCTCTCTCTGCCTTGGCCCCTGGAGCATAGACCACAAGTTGAGCAAGAGTAGAGTGGATGGGATGGGATGGGGTAAAGACTTGCATTCATGTAGCGCCTTTCACGACCTCAGGACGTCGCACTGCCAATGAGGCATCCACAGGTCCAGGTTGGGGCGTGGCCCGTGGTGGGTTGGTGGCGGTGGCGGTCGCTCGGACTGTCTGCTCCTCTTCCGCGGAATTCTCCGCGCCCGGGTGGCCCTGGGGGATGGAGAGCACGCGGTGCCCACCGGTACGCTTGAGGCTTTTTCGCCGCCGGCGGGCACCGCAGGGGCTGGAGTGCATCCTGGACAAAAATAATAAAATCTTAATCACAAAGGGTGGGAGATACTAGCTCAATTACTAAATTTAAATCTGAAATGGATAGCTTTTTGGCAATCAAAGGTATTAAGGGATAAGGGGCCAAAGGCAGGTATATGGAGTTAGATCACAGATTAGCCATGATCTTATCATGATGTGGAGATGCCGGTGATGGACTGGGGTGGACAAATGTAAGGAATCTTACAACACCAGGTTATAGTCCAACAATTTTATTTTAAAATCACAAGCTTTCGGAGATTCGGAGAGAATAGCTTTTTGGCAATCAAAGGTATTAAGGGATAAGGGGCCAAAGGCAGGTATATGGAGTTAGATCACAGAGAATAATCTCCGAAAGCTTGTGATTTTAAAATAAAATTGTTGGACTATAACCTGGTGTTGTAAGATTCCTTACAATGATCTTATCAAATGGTGGAGCAGACACGAGGGGCTGAATGGCCTACTCCTGTTCCTATGTTCCTATGTTAATTTGACACTGGTTTTGGTTTTCTTTGGGTTTTTTGCACATAAACACACCCTAAATCCCCCCCCCTTATAAAAGGGGGGCCAAAAAACACAAAAAAAGAAGAAAAAAAGAAAGGAAAAAAAAAGCCAACCTTTTGAAGTGTTGTAATGTCGGAGGTGCAGCAGCCAATTTGTGCACAGCAAGCTCCCACAAACTGCAATCATCTGTTTTAGTGAAGCACCCATTACGTGTCACTAGTCTTTGGCCTGCCCCTAAACTGTATTTGCAAATCTGCCAAAGTCTCGTTATTTTTATTGTCTAGTAATGTAATTTTTTTTTTAATCGTTCATGGGATGTGGGCGTCGCTGGCGAGACTGGCATTTATTGCCCATCCCTAATTGCCCTTGAGAAGGTGGTGGTGACTGTCTTAAAAAATAAATATATTCAAAAGGTGAATTGGGTAAATACTGGCAGGGGAAGCATTTAAGAACATATGAAATAGGAGCAGGAGTCAGTCATACAGCCCCTCGAGCCTGTTCCGCCATTCAATAAGATCATGGTCGATCTTGGACCTCAACCCCAGTTTCCTGCCGGATCCCCACATCCCTTGATTCCCTTAGAGTCCAAAAATCTATCGATCTCAGTCTTGAATATACTCAACAACTACATAAGGACATTAGAAATAGGAGCAGGAGTAGGCCATGCAGCCCTTCGAGCCTACTCCACCATTCAATAAGATCATGGCTGATCTTCGACCACATCTCCACTTTCCCGCCTATCACAACATTCCTTGATTCCCCTAACTGATCATCAACAGCCCTCTGGGATAGAGAATTCCATAGGTTCACAACTCTCTGAGTGAAGAAATTTCTCCTCATCTCAATCCTAATTGGCCGACCCCTTATCCTGAGACTATGCCCCTAGTTCTAGACTCTCCAGCCAGGGGAAACAACCTCTCATGATCTGGCCTGTCAAGTCCTCTCAGAATCTTATAGGTTTCAATGAGATTACCTCTCACTCTTCTAAACACATACTAAACTCCATGCAGGACAGTGGGGAAAGAGTAGGGGGAATGGCACTAATTGGATAGCTCTTTCAAAGAGCCGGCACAGGCTTGATGGGCCGAATGGCCTCCTTCTGTGCTGTATCATTCTATGATTCTATGATCTATGTTTAAAGGTGCTTCTGATCACTCTTTTTTCTGATCATGTCTATGGAATTCTAGAATTCTCTACCCCAGAGAGTTGTGGATGCTCAGTTGTTGAGTGTATTCAAGATGTGGAGATGCCGGTGATGGACTGGGGTTGACAATTGTAAACAATTTTACAACACCAAGTTATAGTCCAGCAATTTTATTTTAAATTCACAAGCTTTCGGAGATTTTCTCCTTCCTCAGGCAAATGTTTCCTGAGGAAGGAGAAAACCTGAGGAAGGAGAAAATCTCCGAAAGCTTGTGAATTTAAAATAAAATTGCTGGACTATAACTTGGTGTTGTAAAATTGTTTACGAGTGTATTCAAGACTGAGATCGATGGATATTTGGACACTAAGGGAATCAAGGGATAAGGGGATGGGGTGGGAAAGTGGAGTTGAGGTTGAAAATCAGCCATGATGTGATTGAATGGCGGAGCAGGCTCGAGGAGCCATATGGCCTACTCCTGCTCCTATTTCTTATGTTCTTATTGCCTATGATCATAAATCTCGCTCCTACTAGTTCCTAATTTTGACAGTTCTTGCCCACCTGTCCAGGGCTGTTGATGTCAAGCAATTTGTTAAAGTCGGAGCTGTTGAATCTGGGGGAAAATGTAAACAGTAGTCTTTGTGATCAGCAAAAGTGACATAGAATGATACAGCACAGAAGGAGGCCATTCAGCCCATCATGCCTGTGCCAGAATATAAGCTTGTAAACCAATTTTTATTTAAAACTAGTGAATTGCCTATGGTGTTGCCCATAGTCAGTTGATAAATATAAATAACTTTATCTATAAGACAGTAATAAAGTTGGGAAGACTTAAGGAACTCACTCCGCAGTGTCACTTAGTTTTAGAGCCTGCAACTACATGGCAACTGTTTACATGCCGGATTTTCATTCTAAGGGCTCTATTTTAGCACCCGCTATCGGGTGCGTTTCCCGCGGGGGGGCTCCGAAAATCGGAGAATCCCGGCGCGGTACCGGAGCCCGCCCCGAACCCACGCACTTCCGGGTTCCCCGCTGACGCACCGGCGTGCACACGCAGCCCCCGCTGGTGGGAATCCCGCAGGCAATTAAAGCCAGCGGGATGCCACTTGACAGTATTTATTTAGGTATTTCAGGTCATTAACTGACCTGATTAAGGGACTATGTGGGATTTTAGAACAAAACGGGACTGTTTCCCACACTGGGGGAACACTCCCAGGTCGAATGGATGTGTTGCAGCTGTCAGCCTGTGGCAGCTGCAAAGGTCCATTTGACAGGTTGGGGGGGGGAGACCCTCACCCATTGCAGGAGGCCACTCCGTCACTTGGGACAAAGTTTGGCCTCCACCACCCTCCTCCTGACAGTCAAAGTCACCAACCTGCACACTTACCCAGGGGTCCGGAGACATGTACCTACCTTGCGGACCCCCTCAGATGTACATCTTGCGGATGGGGGCCGCCGTAGCTGCAGTCATGACCTCCTCGGAGGGCGAACAGCATCACCAGCCTCGCCATCCACGCCGTCCACCTCTGACACGTGGAGCTCCACAACAGAGTGCTGTGACACATCCACCTGTACAGCAGGAGGGAGGGCTACCGCGGAGAGAGATGCGTCGCAGAGGGCACTACCCTCGCCACAAGGTCCACAGACCGAGGCTCAGCCTCCTGGACCTCTCTGAGCAGCAGTGCACACGGAGGCTCAGAGTCACTCGGCATGTAGTCGTGGACATCTGCAGCCTCTTTCATGCCGAGCTGCTCCTGGCTGGCCCGAGCACCATCTTCTTACCTGTCGCTGTCACAGTCATCACTGCCCTCCACAACTTCTCCTCCGCATCCTTCCAGGGTGCAACCGGGGACATCGCCGATGTCTCTCAGTCATCTGCGCAGAAGAGCCCTGCAAATACACCTACACCCACTCTGCAGTGACACAATGGGTGGCATCATGTGGCGGGTCCTCATAGTGATACCCAGGAGCAGGCATTATTGCACAAACCAGACAGGATTCGCGAAGACATGGCAGTAATGGTGCCAATATAATGTGTAATGTGAGTTGTTCTGAAATTCAATATAAGTAACACCCATGACGAACACTCAAACACCCTTGTGCATCCCCTTCATGCTCACGACACGTTTGCCTTACGCTGCCTACTGCACATATGTGATGCATGCCCTGTGGCTGCAGCACAGGTAGTGGCAGGTTGAGTGAGGCTGGCCGTGAAAGAGATGCACGAGAGGGTGAGTATGAGATAGAGCCATGAGATTGTATGAGGATTGGGTTGCGTGGTAGTGGCGGGATGAGTACTGGTGAGTAGGTGCAGGTACGATGAGGTTGAGGTTTGTGTGGGTGTGAGGGGTGATGTGACAGAGTAGTGTTGGCAGTGCCGAAGGAGATGTGGGGTGGGGGCAGTGCTGTGGCAGACGGAGTGTAGGGGAAAGACTACGTGTACTCACTTTGGCTGACCTACTAAGGTCATTGGAGCGCCTCCTGCACTGTATGCAGATGGGCGATATGTTGGTGGTGCTGGTGACCTCCTCTGCCACCTCGAGCCAGGCCTTCCTGGTGGCAGAGGCGGGCCGCTTCCTCCCGCCCGCCGGGAGGAAGATCTCTGTCCTCCCCCTCCTCCTCACCCCATGTATTGATACCTGGAGTGAGGCATCATTAAACTGGGAGCAGCCTTCCCCCTGGGCTGCTCCATGCTGTAATTTTTGCTACTTGTTGCAGCATCTGTCAGTGGAGGACTGCCCCTTTAAATAGAGCGCCTCCAGCTGACAGATCTTACTGCGCATGCGCAGCCCGCCCGACGTGCAGATCAGCAGTGGGGAACCCGGAGGAGCAGGTAAGTGGATCCAATTAGTGGTTTGTCTGCTACGATCACGTGGGAAACCCACTAATTTCACCGGGCGCGTCAGCCACACACCCGATAGCCCCCCCGCCGAGAACCCGCAGCCCTGCTAACATCGGGCCCTAAATGTTTACATAGGCAATTTTAATGTTAAATGTTGACATAAAGTGTGATCAAAAATCATGACAACACAAAGTGCGTGCAAACATAAGAGTTTTAATAATGTATATAGATGGAACTGGTTTATTTTAGTGACAAACATCAAACAGACCATCGTTCACAGCAAATTACCCAGCTTTCAGGAGAACAGCGTCCACGACACCACACAACCCTGCCATGGCAACCTCTGCAAGACATGCCAGATCATCGACACAGATACCAACATCACACGAGAGGACACCACCCACCAGGTACGTGGTTCATACTCCTGTGACTCGGCCAACGTTGTCTACCTCATACGTTGCAGGAAAGGATGCCCCAGAGCATGGTACATTGGCGAGACCATGCAGACACTGCGACAACGGATGAACGGACACCGCGCAACAATCGCCAGACAGGAGGGTTCCCTCCCAGTCGGGGAACACTTCAGCAGTCAAGGACATTCAGCCACCGACCTTTGGGTAAGCATACTCCAAGGCGGCCTTCGAGACACACGACAACGCAAAATCGTCGAGCAGAAATTGATAGCCAAGTTCCGCACCCATGAGGATGGCCTCAACCGGGATCTTGGGTTCATGTCACGCTACACGTAACCCCACCAGCGAACATATGTTATCTGTTTTTAATATAACGGGTCATTTACTGTCTTTTCTATGTTTGTTTCTGCCTCTCTCGCTCTGTTTTTTTTTTGGTGGTTTGTATATTCGGTGGCCTTTTAGGTAACACCTCTCTGTCTGCACACTGTGATTGCCGTGGCAACGGGCAGTTGGAAAGACTTTCTGTAATCACCAAGCATTGTTCTGTGATTTATAAATGCGAAGGGTTCGAGGATTTCATTTCCACAACATTCACCTGAGGAAGGAGGAAGCCTCCGAAAGCTTGTGAATTTCAAATAAAATTGTTGGACTATAACTTGGTGTTGTAAAATTGTTTACAACTTTCTAAATTTACACAGAGCTTATGTGAATTCATACTTTGTTTATAGAGTTTTAGTACTCAAGCCTGCACTGTCAGTATATTAAAAGTATTATAGTATGGTACAGCACAGAAGAAGGCCATTCGGTCCATCGTGCCTGTGCCGGATCTTTGAAAGAGCTATCTGATTAGTCCCACTCCCCTGCTCTTTCCTGGTAGCCCTGTAAATATTTTCCCTTCAACTATTTATCCAATTCCCTTTTGAAAGTTACTATTGAATCTGCATACACCACCCTTTCAGGCAGTGCAATCCAGAATAATAACAACTCACTGTGTAAATATGTTTCCTCATATCACATGTTTCTAGTGGCAGAAGGGTCATTAACCAGAGGACAAAGATTTAAGGTTCTTTTGCCAATCATATTAAATCTGTGTCCTCTGGTTACCGACCCTTCTGCCACTGGAAACAGTTTCTCCTTATTTACTCTATCAAAACCATTCATGATTTTGAACACCTCTGTCAAATCTCCTCTGATAACCTTCTCTGCTCTAAGGAGAACAACCCCAGCTTCTCCAGTCTCTCCACATAACTGAAATCCCACATCCTGGTACCATTCTAGTAAATCTCTTCTGCACCCTTCCTAAGGCCTTGACATCCATCCTAAAGTGCGGTGCCCAGAATTGGCCATAATATTCCAGTTGAGGCCTAACCAGTGTTTTATAAAGGTTTAGCATAACTTCCTTGCTTTTGTACTCTATGCCTCTATTAATAAAGCCAAGGATCCCATATGCTTTTTAAATAGCCTTCTCAACCTTCTCAACTTATCCTACCACCTTCAAAGATTTGTGTGCATACACCCCCAGGTCTCTCTGTTCCTTCCTCACAAAATTTATCATTTCACACTTCTCTGCGTTAAATTTCATCTGCCATGTGTCTGCCCATTTCACCAGTCTGTCTATGTCCTCCTGAAGTCTGTAATTATCCTCCACATTTCCGAGTTTCATGTCATCTGCAAACTTTGAAATTATACCCTGTATACCTAAGTCCAGGTCATTAATATATATCAAAAAGAGCAGTGTCCTAATACCGACCCCTGGAGAACACCACTGTATACTTCCCTCCAGTCTGAAAAATAATGTTCACCACTAATCTCTGCTTTCTGTCTCTTGCCCAGTTTTGTATCCATGCTGCCACTGTCCCTTTAATCCCATGGACTTTAATTTTGCGAACAAGTCTATTATGTCTATAAGTCTATACTATATAATGTGTGTATATCAAGGTTTTTAACTTTGATAACTGACACTGGCATTAAAAAGAAATCCAGATTGTTCTTCTGTTTTGCTGCTAATCATAGAGCATCAACATCTGACATTTCTATAGCACTTCTCACACACAAAATGTCACAGAATACCAGGGAGACAGGTGGCGCCAAGCATAAAATGGAGCAATTTAGTGAGAGGAATCTGAAAGCATAGTAGAAAAGATAAGTTTATAGGGGGCTTTCAAGGAAGAGAGAGAATTGGCAAGGTCGTCCAGTTGAGTGGGACTGCGCTCACCTGGTTCCATTCTTATCTATCCATTTGTAGCCAGATAATCACCTGGAATGACTTCTCTTCCCACTCCCGCACCATTACCTCTGGAATCCCCTAAGGATCAATCCTTGGCCCATCCCTATTTCTCATCTACATGCTGTCCCTTATCCACATCATCCGAAAACACGTCAGATTCCTCATATATGCTATTGACAACCAGCTCTACCTCATCACCACCTCTCTCAACCCCTCCACTCTCTCTCATTTCTCACACTGCTTGTCCGACATCCAGTACTGGATGTGCAAAAATTTCCTCCAACTAAATATTGGGAAGACCGAAGCCATTGTCTTCAGTCCCCGCCACAAACTCTGTTCCCTAACCACCGACTTCATCCCTCTCCCTGGCCACTGTCTGAGGCTGAACCAGACTGTTCGCAATCTTGACATCCTACTTGACCCTCAGATGAGCTTCTGACCACATAACCGCTCCATCACCAAGACCACCAATTCCACCTCCGTGACATCGCCCGTCTCTGCCCCTGCCTCAGCTCATCTGTTGCTGAAACCCTTATTCATGCCTTTGTTACCCTAGACCCGACTATTCCAATGCTCTCCTGGCTGGCCTCCCATCTGCCATCCTCCATAAAATTGAGCTCATCCAAAACTCTGCTGCCCGTATCCTAACTGGCACCAAATCCCGTTCACTCGCTGACCTACATTGTCTCGCGGTCCGGGAATGCTTCAATTTTAAAATTGTCATCCTTGTTTTCAAATCCCTCCATTGCCTCGGCCCTCCCCATCTCTGTAAACTCCTTCAGCCTGACAACCCTCCGAGATCTCTGCGCTCCTCCAATTCTGGCCTCATGCGCATCCCCAATTCTCATCGCTCCACCATTGGCGGCCGTGCCTTCAGCTTCCTAGGCCCTAAGTTCTGGAATTCCCTCCCTAAACTCTCCGCCTCTACCTCTCTCTCCTCCTTTAAGACGCTCCTTAAAATCTACCTCTTTGACCAAGCTTTTGTTCACCTGTCCTAATATTTCCTTATATGGCTCGGTGTCAAATTTTGTTTGACAATCGCTCCTGTGAAGCGCCTTGGGATGTTTTTCTACATTAAGGGTGCTATATAAATGCAAGTTGTTGTTGTTGAAGTGGTTTTGCAAGAGATTGATTGGCAGGAGCAGAGCTGTAGTAGCTGAAAGATCAATCTCCAATGGTAGAGTGGGAGTTGGGGGTAGCAGGAGGGGGGGTTGGGGGTCGAGGTTAGAAGAGGCGGGATGTGATGGTGAAGAAGAGTTTGGGATTATCCTTCCTCTCAGGGTGACCCTGGAGTAATAGGAGGATTTGAATGTGTAGAGGGCGAGGCAGTATTCTCTGCAGTTCTATTTGAGATGGTCAAGCCACAATTGGCAGTGGACAGACATATGGAGGTAGTTGTTGTGTCGGGACAGCATTGGGAATGGAAGACTATCCAGGATTTGGTGTGGACAAGAGCATCAAAGATTGATCAGGTTGATCAGATCAACTCAGGGTGTTGATGTCAATGCAAATGGTGGGCCAGTGGAGAGAAGTCGTCAATTGGACAGGATGCTGGTGAGCAGTTAGGGGACTTTTATTTCCAGGGTGGCGAGGTTAGAGGCAGACAGGGAGTGTGAGTGGTATAAGAAATGAAGGAGATTTCAGAAATGGTCCTGTCAGTGATCGTGACTTGTAAGTGGTGAGTTCTCATGTGATAGCAAGGTCGACAAATGATTGTGAATATGGGCGGGAGAGTTATGTGGAGGATGGGGTCGGGGGAGAAATCGTAGGAGATGCGGCATGGTGAGTTCAGGTTGAATTCACCAAGGATGAGGAGTCACTTGGTGCAAAGACTGGGTGAGTACAGAAAGCAGGATAGGCAGACAGGGGCCTACTGTAAATTCAAAAGTCGCGGCACTGAAGAATCTTCGGGCCGTGACTTTTAAATGTAAAGTGGGCCCCTGCCTGCTTGTTGCGGGAGCCTCGGCTGACTTGAAAGCCGGCGAAGGTGAAATGGCGCCGGGCGGGAATGGAGCGGTGAGTGGATTCGGCCTAAACTTAACTCCCTCCCACGCACCATTTTTGCTGGCCGAGGCCTGGGAGTTCAAATCCCACCAAGCAAGTTGTGAAATTAAATTGAATAAATCTGATACATGAAATAGTGCCAGATTGTTGTTTAAAAACCCAACTGGTTCACAAATAATCTTCAGGGAAGGGAGCCTACCACCCTATTTATCTGGCCTAAACATGACTCCAGTCCTACACTGCTATTTTGACTCTTAATGCTCTCTGAATTGGCCTAACGAGGCACTTAGTTGTTAATAATCACTGCAAGGTTCAAAAATAAAGGGAAAAACATCAGCCGACCCTGTCTAACACCATAGTGGGAGCACCATCACTACAAGGACTGCAGTGGTTCAAGCAGAAGGTCCAGCACCACCTTCTCAGGGTAACTAGGGATGGGCAATAAATGTGGCCTTGTTAGCATTGCCCACATCCTGAGAACAAATTAAACATTTACTCAAATGGCATGCCAGTGCCTTCTAATTGTCCATAGTGATAACTATGCTAAGCACAGATATTAATAACCTTGAGAAGGTACAAAGGCAAGCAACAAAGATGACTTTGGGTGTCAACAAATTTAAGTTATTAAGAAAGGTTAACAAACTTGTTTTCTTTGTTAAAGAGGAGGTGACCTCATTGAATTTCACAGGATTATGAAGAGGATTGATGAAGGTGATCCAGGCAAATTGTTCACCATGGTGAAGGATTCAAATAACAGGGGACACAAGTTAAAAATTAGTAAATCGGACTAAGAAGGGAAGTCATGTGGAACCTTTTTGCTCAAAAGATAATAAAGTTGTTGAATAAGTTACTAGGAAGACTATTGAAGCAGACATGTATAAATAGATAATTATGAATGAAGTCAGGATCATATTTAGCTGTAGTAAAAACAGAAAATGCTGGAGAAGCTCAGCAAGTCAGGCAGCATCTGTGGACAAAGAAAGAGAGTTAACGTTTCAGGTCGAAGACCTTTCGTCAGAACTGGAAGATGTTAGAAGAATTAAAGTTTCATATTTAGTTGTGATGCCTTTGCAGTCGATTAGCCTACTGATACTTACTGTGAAGGTTCAGACATGAATAACAGCCACGTGACGGAGGTAATTCAGGGCAACTGGCACCCGTGAAACTGTGTCCAGCAAGAAATAAATTACTTCAGGTACGGAGGGGGGGGGGAGAGTAAAAAATTGGAGACCACTGCAGCAGAACTTTGTAGGCACTGTTAATGACCACAAGGTGGCACCTTTACCTAAAAACAACTTGTGCTTTGGTGAAAAGTTGCTGCAGTTTCGGAATAACATGTATGTTGATGAGAGATTTTTCTATACTGACTGGTAGTTGCCTTTTGTAGGTCCTGTTACTGTTTTGTGGACTCCTTTTTTGTTAATGCAATGCAAATAAACAAGCATCAGGAAAGACTGAACAAGCTGGGGATCTTTTCTCTCGAAAAGGGAAGACTGAGAGGTGACCTGATAGAGGTCTCTAATATTATGAACGGGTTCGATAGGGCAGGCGTAGAGAAGATGTTTCCACTTGTGGGGGACTCCAAAACTAGAGGCCATAAGTATGAGATACTCACTAATAAATCCAATCAGGAATTCAGGAGAAATTTCTTTACTCAGAGGGTGGTGAGAATGTGGAACTTCCTACCACAAGGAGTGGTTGAGGCGAATAGCATAGATGCATATAAGGGGAAGCCAGCTACGTACATGAGAGAGAAAGGAAAGGGAGGATATATTGATAAGGTTAGATGAAGTAGGGTGGGAGGAGGTGGGTGGAACATAGACACAGGCCTGTTGGACCGAATGGCCTGTTTCTGCTATAAAATTCCATGTAATTCTATGTAAATAAAAGATTATTTGCACCTGTACTAAGGTGCCAGTCCTAAGAAAAAAAAATTACATTACATTTGCGTAATGCCTTTTGTGTCCTTTGTTATGCAAGCAAATATGGCAGCCAGTTTGTGCACACCAAGGTCCTACAAACAGCAAATGAGATAAATGACCAGTTAATCTGTTTTGCTGGTGTTGATTGAGGGAGGAATGTTGACCAGGACACTGGGAGAACTCCTCCTTGCTCTTCTTCAAATAGTACCATGAAATCTTTTACATCCACCTGAACAGACAGACAGGATGCTTCATCCAAAAGCCAACACTCCTTCAGTACTGGACTGAAGGGTCAGCCTATATTATGTGAGCCTTGAACCCACAATCTCCTCATTCAGAGGCGAGACTGCGATCACTGAACTAAGGGAAACTTATGTTACTGCCTAACACAAGTACATTAACTGAATCTCTGTCTTAGTCACTTGCCTGAATTTTTAATGTGTGTCTCAAAGTAGATGTGTAAAGAGCACAAACTGTCTGACTTTATGTGAAGCTGCTGGGTAAGGAAAATCTTATTGTACAACACTGTAAAGCATCGGGGAAAAACAAGTATTCTTTCTTTAATCCTGAAAAGTAAGGGGCTTTGAGTTGTTACACACAACAGAAAAAAAAGTATAACATTTTGTTTTCAAATGATTTATATCGATAATGAATGATGACAGGCAATGGAGAAAATGAAACCCCCTTAAAAATATGTTGTTGAGGACTAGTGTGATTGAACATTGTATTAGGAATACTAAAGCAGGATGCTGCACAGCGATGTAGGTATAATCCCCAGTAATCTGGGATGCCATGCGATCCAGGTGCAACACCCTGTGGCATAGGATGTCATGTAGTATTTGTTCAATGTGTGTTTTGCAATTGCTGCCTTCTGCTTCACGTCTTCATTTTGTTGACTATCCAATGTTATTAGACTACCCAGTCGTTACTTCCTCATTTACCTCATTTCTCTCTCACCATTTTTTAAAACTTTCGTGGTGTCCTGCACTATGAACGAAGGCCATTCACCTTGCTTTCTTAGTAAAAACTATTGTCAGAAGTACCCAGTGCCTTCATATAGTTTTGTGTATTTTTCCATCTCAATCTCCTGATGGAGTTTCGTTCTTCTCATGTGATTTCCCAGATTATCAGAATTCTTTGCTGATTGTCCCATGCCAGTTGTTTTGGGGGTGCCCCCCTGGAATAACTAGCAATGATACAGTTTCTTAGAAAGCCCTCCTCTTAGCCTACCCTGGATTTGGCATTTGCATGGCTGCCAATTACAGTGCATTATCTGCAGTGAGCATGCACAAGTATGGGTATGAGACAAACTGTAAACCCATTAAATTGCCCAGTGTAGAGTTAGTTTCAAAGACCGAGAGATGTAGAAAGAACATTCATTTCTCAAAGCTGAAGTTAGTGAACCTCAGTTGCGAATAGTGTAACTTTCCAATATTTTGTTTATCAGGAATTTTTTTTATTCATTCATGGGATATGGGCTTCGCTAGCAAGACCAGCATTTATTGCCCATCCCTAAATGCCCTTGAGAAGGTGGTGGTGGGCATTCTTCTTGAACCGCTACAGTCCGTGTAGTGTAGTGGAGGGAGTGGATGTTTAAGATGGTGGATGGAGTGCCGATCAAGCGGGCTGCTTTGTCCTGGATGGTGTCGAACTTCTTGAGTGTTGTTGGAGCTGCACTCATCCAGACAAGTGGAGAGTATTCCATCACACTCCTGACTTGTGCCTTGTAGGTGTGAGACAGTAAGTATGTCCAATATTTTTACTGATTAAACAATGAGTCCTTAGCGCGGGAAGACTCTATTGCTAAAGAAACTCTTGATAAATGGAGGTAATCACTATTTCCATGACAACATCCCAAGAATTATTCATTCATTCTTAAATATATAAAAAAAGCAGAAAATGCTAGAAATACACAGGAAATCCAAAAGCATCTGTAAAGAGAAAAGACAGGTTATGACATTTTGGGTGTAACCATCAGAACTGATGAATAACACTGAAGAGTACACCCATTGAAACACCATAATCTCTTTTCTCTTTAAAAATGCTGACTAACCTGCTGTGTATTTCCAACATTTGTAGTGTTTTCCTTTTCATTTTACTAATTTGTTCTTGCCTGATGAGTTCGCAATCTCACGCACTAGTGCATGAAAAGTGAGGACTCCCCGTCAGTGTATCCACAAGTAAGGCTTTGTGACAATTATTTTTTTTCCAAGATTGCATGCCTGCACTTGGATAAACCTCATCACATTCTTGAGTTGTGCTGCTTTAGGACTTTAAAAAAAAATTAGGCCCAAATCCAAATGGAGTTGGCACAGGTCTAAATTATGCTCAGTTTGATTTAAACAACCCCATCCCATTTTGAATAATTTTTTTGCTGCGGTGAGTGCTCGTATCTGGATTAGAGGATGAATTATTGGCGTGTATAGTGTCTCTCATAGATTTGAAACTTATGCCTGCACAATTGATAAACTGGTCCAAAGCAATTTTGGACCACACACACTTCTGTGATTCATGCTGAAGAAACGATGTGGAAATCAGTGAGAATTTCAAGACAGTACCTACAGAAATTTAAACCAGTACATCGAGTGTATTACACTCAAAGAGACTACAGGGCTAGTTGTGTCTAATAAGTTAAAAACATCAATGCAAAAGGGTGTAAAACAGGCTGCCGATTCCCTGTGGCTGATTTTGCGGTACCACCCTAGACCAGTGTCACCCCCATAATCTCTAACCCTCAGAAAGAGGCACGCTCCCGGAGGCAGGAGGCTGAGAAAAATCAACCCCTACATTTGTTGAATCCAACGCTGCTGGAAATATGCTAGAGGGCAAATATTAGAATAAGTCCTGCATGTGTTTTGGGCATGTTCTAGTATTAAATATTTCTGAACTGAGGTCCTTACAACTATCAAGTGGATGACTAGTTTGGAAGTCCCAATGAAGCCCAGTCAATGTCAACAGCGATTATAATTGAAGTCATTAAACTTGGTTACGTCTTTAATTACAATGAGAAAATGAATCATAGCATCAGATCTCACAAACATTTAATTCTCATCAGGATTCTGTGAGATCCCTTTAGTCTCTCTGGGTGTAATATACTCTTATGCGCTGGTTTAAATTTCTGTAGCTATTGCCTTGAAACTCTCACTGATTTCCACATCCGTTTCTTGAGAAGTTGTACTGCTTTACAACTTTGAAAAAAAAAGAATTAGGGCCAAATCCAAATTCATTTGGCACAAGTTTAAATTATGCTGAGTTTGATTCAAACAATTCCATCCCAGTTGGAATAAACTGCAATTTTTTGTTTTGGTGAGTGCTCATATCTGGATTAGAGGATGAATTATTGGCATGTATAGTGTCTCTCATAGCTTTGAAACTTGCATCTGCACAATTGATAAACTGGTCCAAAGCAATTTTGGACCACACACACTACTTTGATTCATGCTGAAGAAACCAAGTGCAGTGACTATTGTTATATAAGCAAGTGTGTCAGTCATTCTGTCCTGGCAATGTCCCACCAAACTCTAGCCGTTCAAAACCACTGTGAGCGGACAATATTTTATTGTCTGTATTTATAAGCAAAGGATGAAATAACGAGATATAAAAAATCTGAAATGCCAACCAGCCCGGCTTTCAATTTTTTTTTATTTGTGCAACAGAAACCTAACTGACAATGTGATTTGTCACACCTAGGCAACTGGAATCCATGTCCAGTTCATCATCTCCACTTAGCAACCTTTCTTTGTTATGATCTCAGTTTAGTATTGGAAATGGTAGAGGACGAGCGAACTAGCGTTTGGGTCTGTGGACAAAACACCCAGAATACAGCTCAAGGCTTCCACAGTCAATTGGAAGTGCGTCCATCCATAGGCCACAGCACCAAGCACAGCTCTGTCCCTTACCCTCACCCAGGAACGCCTAGATTCCCAGGATCAGCAAGCGGAATGCCTGCACTCTTAAATTCAAACCCCAGTGCTCTGCCATTCCCAGCCTCAACCCCAGGAACACCTGCAGTGCAGCTCCAGGAATGCTTCGAGCCCAGCCTCAATACAGAAACATCTCTAACTCCTAATTTCAGGTCTCCTTTGCTCCCTATCTCAGAGCCAGGACTGCCTCTGTTCCCAAACTGGACCTCAGGAATGTTTCTGTCTGCCTCAGGCCCTGGACTTTGCTGCTCCCATGTGCTAGATAATAGGAAAATTACCCCACTCCACTCCACTCCTGATTCAACATACATCCTCATGTCCCACTCCAGCTCCCAGTTTTCCAGGCTGCTCTGTTCCATGGTCCTTGTTGCATTCTTGATTGGTGCTCCATTCATAATCCAACTACTCGACTCCTCCAGACATATGCCCCAAAGTACCTGTGAGCAACATTATAAGCAGATCTACTAATACCTAATATGCATTCCTGATTCTGAGTTAGGACTTGGCTGTTTCAGTGCATGTTAAGCAATGTCTCTTTACAGTGGTTCTGTACATTGGAACACCAATACCCAGCATTGTAGAATGGTGGACTGCTGTTCGATACCCTAACTCACTGAATTTCTGAATTGAGCTATGCTGCAGCAATTGGCAAGTCCCCACTGAGCTGCTTTCACACACCTCTGGGCAACTGGCCAAGAGCAACATTAGTGGCGCCTAGGAACATGTTGCTTGTCCTGTCCTCTCAGACATAGGTGAATGAAAGTGGGAGACAAGTGAGATGAGAAAAACAGGATTAAAAAGAGAGTAGCAAAGCTTCATAAAACACAGATAAGCAGTGCATCTTTCCAAATTCCTTTTCATATTCTAGGTGGTTTGTTTTTAGTCCTTCACTTTAAGTCACATCGAGTTACATCGAAACTACAGCGTAGAAACAGGCCATTCGGCCCAACTGGTCTATGCCGCCGTTTATGCTCCATACGAGCCTCCTTCCTCCCTATTTCATCTAATCCTATCAGGATACCCTTATATTCTTTTCTCTCTCATGTGCTTATCCAGCTTTCCCTTAAATGCATCTATGCTATTTGCCTCAACTACTCCTTGTGGTAGCGCACTCCACGTTCTTGCCACTCTTTGGGTAAAGAAGTTTCTCCTGAATTCCCTATTGGTTTTATTAGCGATTATTTTATATTTATGACCTCTAGTTTTGGATTCTCCATAAGTGGTAACATTTTCTCTACGTCTATCTTATCAAACCCTTTCATTGTCTTAAAGACCTTTATCAGGTCATCCTTCTCTTTTCTAAAAAAAAGGAGTCCTCGCCTGTTCAGCCTTTCCTAATAAGCATATCCTCTCAGTTCTGGTATCATCCTTGTGAATCTTTTTTGCACCCTCTCCAATGCCTTTATATCCTTTTTATAATATGGAGACCAGAACTGAACAATACTCCAAAGGTGTTGATACTTTTACATAGTAAATGAAAATATGGACTATTTTTCAGTTTCATGTCTTTTCTGTTCTGCGCCCGTTATTTCTGAAACATTACTGCTTGCATTTGCTTTCAACTTCATGTTGCCTGATAGTTCAATGATTATCCAGTGAGTAGTTGAGCCATACAGACCACAGAAGTCTGAGGTTCAATCTGCAGATGGGATAGCAAGAGGGGCATTACAGTTGGCCTCAACTCAATTATGATCTCCCTAGGTTAGGGAGGTGAAAAAAATCAAGTTACCACTCTTGATGGGGATTCAGCAAACTCTGGTGTGTGTATGTGTGTGTGTGTGTGTTTATATACACACATCAGGTGAGGGTAGGTTTGGGCTGTGAGGTACCCTGTGGTCAAATAGTTTAATACTCACTGTCAAGTCCACACATAAACCAATGGCCACTTGGGCAAAATACCAGAGTGTGATTGGTACCTGTGCATACATACCTCGGCACCTGAGTAACCATACCTCGGCACCCGTGTAACCATACCTCGGCACCCGTGTAACCATACCAAAGTACCTGTGTAACCATACCGTGGCTCATGTGTAACCATATCTCGGTACCTATGCAACCATACCTCGGTACCTGAGTAACCATATCATGGCACATATGTAACCATACCCGAGTACCTGTGTAACCATACCTTGGCACCTGGGTAACCATAGCTCAGCACGTGTAACCATACCTCGGCACCCGTGTAACCATACCTCGGCACCCGTGTAACCATATCCCAAGAAGGAGTTAACAGCTGTAGGATTACAGATGAGGGATGAAAATTGGTGTTTCAGTAGGGAAATGTGGCCCTTTGCCAAACACCCGGCATCAATAACATCTCATGGTTTAAAATATACCTCACCATTATTATTCACCACAATATTTTGCAATCCCTTTTATGTAAAAAATTACAACTGCATGAGTTAAAGTAACTGGAAATGATAATAGTGCACTGATTTCATTATCCAGGTTTTTCAAAAATTAAGCACTGATTCTTATTTCACAAAGGAATTCTTACATTTATCAAATACCTTTTCATGTCTCCCAACATCTCAAAGTGCTTCACATACAATGAATTATTTTGAAGTGTATTGACTGTTACTATGTGGGTAAACATGGGAGCCATTTTTCTCGCAGCAAGGTCCTACAATGATGAGATGAATGGCTAGTTAATCTGTTTCTTTACTTTTGGTGCTTTGCTTGAGGGAGAAATGTTGGCCATGTTGAATGGTGCCATGGGTCAAAAGGTTGTGGGTTCAAGTCCCATTCCAAGGATTTAAGCACAAAACCTAGGCTGAAACTTCAGTGCAGTACTGAGGAAGATGCCGTCTTTCAGATGAGACATTAAACCGAAGCCCCGTCTGCCCTCATAGGTGGATATAAAAGATCCCATGGTACTATTTTGAAGACAAGCAGTGGTATCCTGGTCGCTATTTATCCCTCAACCAGCACCTAAAAAACAGATTATCTGGTCATTATCAAATTGCTATTTGTGGGATGTTACTGTGCACAAATTGGCTGCCACGTTTCCTACACTGCAACAGTGACTACACTTCAAAAGTACTTCATTGGCTGTAAAGCGCTTTGGGGCACCCTGAGGTTGTGAAAGGCGCTATAGAAATTCAAGTCTTTCTTTCTTTATGGGATCTTTAACATCCACCGAATAGGCAAAGGTCTCATTCAAAGGACGGCATCTACAACATGCAGCAGTCCCTTAGTACTGCACTGGATTATCAACTTAGGTTAAATGCTTAAGTTCTGGAGTGGGGAGTGAACCCACTGCCTTCTCAGATGTGAGAGCACCACTAACTGAGCCACGCTAACACATTGGGAAACTGAATGCAGTGTGTGCTGTCGTGGCTTTGTGATTTTATCTACACATTGTGAAAGGTTTCATGAAATAGAAATATGATGCTCTGAGAAAAGATCAGCTCCTGCTTAGGGATTTCATTTACCCAAATAGTAAGGAAGTGGAGAACTAAAATTAAAGTACATTATGTAAATGTGGAGGCTTAGGATGAATGTGCAACATTAGCTAGAGGATTTTTGTCAAAACAGCATAAACTACTACTCCATGTTCTTCCAAAAACAACTACATATGCATTTAATTTATAAGGGTCTTATAATTGATCATCCACCCTTTGTATTATCCTGTTAAGAAAGAATTTTGAGGAAGTTTGGAGGAATTCTTTTGTTGTGTGGAGTGGTGGATATGTGGACTAGACTCCCAACTAAAGCAGATAAGGCTGCCTGAATTGACACCTTTAGAAGAGTTTGATGAATATCTGGAGCTGAGGTTGTAAGAATATGTAGAAATAAAGATGATTAAATGCAATGTGGAACGTGACAAGTCAGAGCTGCTGGGACCTTACCAAGGAAGGCATCCAGTCAAGTAAGAAGTCTTTACTGTGAATTTAATTTCTCATGATTATTTCTTTAAAATAAAATCAAGGTATTAGCAGTCCAGTGCTCTATTGACAATAGTGAATTTTATTATCTCCCTGGCGTTTATAACATTGTATTATCAATCACGTTTATTCTGCATCAACTAACAAGGCATCACAAATATCACCGTTTATTAACAGACTAACACCGATTCATTACTTGTAACATTGGACGATCGGTCATTACGCTACTTCATTCACATCACTTGGAAGGTATTGGTTAGCCACACCTTTTCTTTTTGACAACCTACGACCACCAGAATGGAAACTGTCTCCAAGGATGACCACATGCTCTCTCAGCTGATTAACAACTAAGATCAGCAGATACATAGGCTGTGTGAACTACAAGATCAATATCACACAGAACATAGTTGCTGTCATCTTCAATCTGATTCCATGGCGACTGCAGTGGAATTGACTCTTTTGTAATGCTGTTTGGAGCTCTGCTGCTGATTCTGCTCAACAACATAACTCCAAGGCTCAGTACTATAGTTACGAATGAAAACATTCCAATACTGAGTTGCATACAAATCAAAACATTTAATTAATTTTAGCTAATTCAGTGCTACTAGCAGTTGAGTTTATGTTGAAGAAATCAGCAACAAATTCATATTTATGATGTTCATTTTACAAGTTTATAATTGATTTTCTGCCTGTTACTAATTTGCATGATCCCAATGATTATGGTAATTGATGTTTGACTACTATTAAAATGTCTGAGTTGAAATGTCTCCATTAATATAACCAGTGTAACACTAAAGTCTTTGACATATGTTATCTGTAATGTAAATTCCTACGATGGCCTCAATATCTGGCTAGGCTACCAGATGATTGAGCATATTGATGCAAGCAACAGTGCTCCACAGATGCACATTTCTGCTTTGCTATTCCACATAAAGAGAGTTCTGTGATATCTGCCAAAGCACCAGTGGAAGGTGTGAACTGAAGGTGATGTGCTTTGTGACAAGGAGGATGGGCAGATGAAACCCATGTCAGCACCTATATTGGCTCCTGGTCCATCAACGCCTCGATTTTGACATTCTCATTCTTGTGTTCAAATCCCTTCATGGCCTCACCCTTCCATATTTCTGTAACATCCTCTGGCCCTACAAACCTCCGAGAACTCTGCGTTCCTCCAACTCTGGCCTCTTGTGCATCCCCCACTTCCTTCACCCCACCATTGGTGGCCGTGCTTTCAGCCATCTAGGCCCTAAGCTCTGTAATTCCATCCCTAATACTCTCCGTCTCTCCACTTCGCTCTTCTCTTTAAGATGCTCCTTAAAACCTACCTCTTTGACCAAGTTTTTGGTCACCTGTCCTAATGTCTCTTTCTTTGGCTCGGTGTCAATTTTTACCTAATTACGCTCCTGTGAAGCGCGTTGGGACATTTTACTACATTAAAAGCACTATATAAATCCAAGTTGTTGTTGATACTACATATTCTAGCGCCACTACTGAGATCTGGGAATGGGCTGTTTGTCTGCCCTCTTGGTTAGGGAAAGTCACACAATACCATGGGATCGAAGGTGGTGATAGAAACAAAATGGGGGAGGGAGAATAGCAAAATGGGGATAAATAGGAAGTACCTGGCATATCAATTTCTCAGTCAAAACAACAAATTATAAGCACAATTCTCACTGTAATTATTATTTTACTAACATGCCCCAAAAAATAAGAGTAAATGGTTCAAAATGAAATGATACCTTCACCATGGATCCCATAATTTGAAGGGTGTCCTTATTTTCTTTAGTTCACATTTAATTAATTCAAGTGATTTTTCAATTTTTATTTTTTATTTACCAATAAGGAACATGCTAACCATACTCTTACATTTAATGAATATATCAACAATTGACGTTTTTAAAATCCGCATAGGCTTGAAGAGAGTCTCGTCTTAACAATGTTACAAACTAACATGTCTGACTCTGGTGAACAAAAGGAGAATTGAAAAGAAAAACTACGAATACTGGAAATCAGAAATAAAAACAGAAAATTCTGGAAACACACAGCAGGTCTTCCAGCATCTCTAAGATAAAAGATAGGTTAATGTTTGTCCTGTGTCCTGGCCAATATTTACTTATGCCACAACCAACATCACTAAAATAGATTATCCCATCATTATCACATTGCTGTTTGTGGGACCTTGCTGTGCGCAAATTGGGGCTGCTGTGTTTCCTACATTACAACAGTCGCTCCACTTCAAAAGTACTTCATTGGGTGTAAAGAGCTTTGGGATGTCCTGAGGTCATGAAAAGCACTATATAAAATGCAAGTTCTTTCTTTTTTTTGTCAGAATTGGTATAAGGTGGGAAGAAGAGCCCCTTTATAGGATGGGCTTAAAGGTGAAACATATTGAATAATATCGAATGGTCATCTGAGTCAGTGTGGAAGGCGTTAGAAAGACAAATGCTGAGTGAAACTGCTCTAAAATTAAAGGGAATTCAATGGATCGTGAACAGGAGAATCAAGCAGAGAAATTCGGGAGACAGTTGTTCAAACATGTAGCCATTCACACCCACATAGTTATGTGCAACCTTCAATACTTATTTCTAGTTGGTCTGCAAAACCTTCTCGCAATTGTGTTCTGTACTATCAGTGTAACCAGCTGAATCCAACTGATTGCTCTGGCCTGATTTAAGATTTTGTGTATCACATTTCTTCACCTTAAAATAATGCAATAAATTCAAAGTTCTGGTTACTTTCAATCAAATTAGCATTTCGGTCTCTGGCTGTGTTTTTAAGACTTGTTAAGACCCTCTTGAAAAACATCCTTAAGTTTTATTTTATACGCATCCATACACATAGATCTATATGTTCCTTTGTTTGCTCATGTTAATGAGAAAGTAGGCATGACTGTAAAGTAGTGAATTAAAATGAGCAAACTTGAGAAGCTGGTTCATTTATCATGATAGGTCTTTGAGATATTGCTGGACATTTTGAAGCAACGTGAAAATATCATGTCTACACAAAAACTAAACAGCTCACATTCTGGGAATCCCAGAACAGCCACCTTGGGGATCTATACATAATTGAAAGGCCTTTATATGTACATCTTGGCAGGTGGGTTGGGGGTGCGTGTACATGTGTGTGTGTGTGTGCGCGCGTGTATAACCATTTCAAATATAAGGTATTGTATTTGTCACAAGTAAGAATAAAAAGATAAGACTTGTGATAGGCATGAACACCAAGTCTGCTGAATTTCTTGGCCCAGAAGTAATTCTGATCTGGAACACAGTAAGATATTTAATTGTGACAAAAGCAAAGTTTTCATCCTGCATGAGAAAAAATTTCATATTTTTTTAAAGAAATAATTACAGTTAAGATGGAAGCTGTCTTTCCTCGCTAAACTACACGATGGAATCATAGAATCATAGAAGTTTACAACATGGAAACAGGCCCTTCGGCCCAACATGTCCATGTCGCCCAGTTTGTACCACTAAGCTAGTCCCAATTGCCTGCACTTGGCCCATATCCCTCTGTACCCATCTTACCCATGTAACTGTCCAAATGCTTTTTAAAAGACAAAATTGTACCCGCCTCTACTACTGCCTCTGGCAGCTCGTTCCAGAGTGAAAAAATTGCCCCTCTGGACCCTTTTGTATCTCTCCCCTCTCACCTTAAATCTATGCCCCCTCGTTATAGACTCCCCTACCTTTGGGAAAAGATTTTGACTATCTACCTTATCTATGCCCCTCATTATTTTGTAGACTTCTATAAGATCACCCCTTAACCTCCTACTCTCCAGGGAAAAAAGTCTCTGTCTATCCAACCTCTCCCTATAAGTCAAACCATCAAGTCCCGGTAGCATCCTAGAAAATCTTTTCTGCACTCTTTCTAGTTTAATAATATCCTTTCTATAATAGGGTGACCAGAACTGTACACAGTATTCCAAGTGTGGCCTTACTAATGCCTTGTACAACTTCAACAAGACATCCCAACTTCTGTATTCAATGTTCTGACCAATGAAACCAAGCATGCTGAATGCCTTCTTCACCACCCTATCCACCTGTGACTCCACTTTCAAGGAGCTATGAACCTGTACTCCTAGATCTCTTTGTTCTATAACTCTCCCCAACGCCCTACCATTAACGGAGTAGGTCCTGGCCCGATTCGATCTACCAAAATGCATCACCTCACATTTATCTAAATTAAACTCCATCTGTCATTCATCGGCCCACTGGCCCAATTTATCAAGATCCCGTTGCAATCCTAGATAACCTTCTTCACTGTCCACAATGCCACCAATCTTGGTGTCATCTGCAAACTTACTAACCATGCCTCCTAAATTCTCATCCAAATCATTAATATAAATAACAAATAACAGCGGAACCAGCACCGATCCCTGAGGCACACCGCTGGTCACAGGCCTCCAGTTTGAAAAACAACCCTCTACAACCACCCTCTGTCTTCTGTCGTCAATCCAATTTTGTATCCAATTGGCTACCTCACCTTGGATCCCGTGAGATTTAACCTTATGTAACAACCTACCATGCGGTACCTTGTCAAAGGCTTTGCTAAAGTCCATGTAGACCACGTCTACTGCACAGCCCTCATCTATCTTCTTGGTCACCCCTTCAAAAAACTCAATCAAATTCGTGAGACATGATTTTCCTCTCACAAAACCATGCTGACTGTTCCTAATCAGTCCCTGCCTCTCCAAATGCCTGTAGATCCTGTCTCTCAGAATACCCTCAAACAACTTACCCACTACAGATGTCAGGCTCACCGGTCTGTAGTTCCCAGGCTTTTCCCTGCCGCCCTTCTTAAACAAAGGCACAACATTTGCTACCCTCCAATCTTCAGGCACCTCACCTGTAGCTGTCGATGATTCAAATATCTCTGCTAGGGGACCCGCAATTTCCTCCCTAACCTCCCATAACGTCCTGGGATACATTTCATCAGGTCCCGGAGATTTATCTACCTTGAAGCTAGATCCCAGCTGTCTGAAAGAATATAGGTAGGTTTTTTAGTCTGTTGATCAGCCAGGAAGTGGGTCCACGGTGCTAATATACTTATACATGGTCAAAGCATTAATGGATATGTGAAGCTTGGTCTCGGAGTGAACACTTGCCAAGTCATAGGATGCAAAATTATATCTTTGAACTTGATCTGTGAGGGGGCAGCTGATTATTCAGAGGCTGAATTCTGGTCTGATATGCACTGCTGACTTACCTCAACATCTTTTGTTCAGTTTGGCTGAGCTTCTAAAATTGACAATGTAACTCAATAGTCTGCCTTAGGAATTGCTTCACACATGTACAAATATCACATCAAGACTGTTTTAGCTGAAAGTTTTTCAGATTATCAGACTGTGTAAGAAATGCATTCTGAAAAAGATATTTTAACCACACAATTGTTTTTGAAGTACCTATGCCATTGGCAACTTACATTGTCTTTCTGCTTCTGTATAATTATTTTAATTGTTAATAAACCTAAGAATTAGTTTTAGCCTTAATGTTATGGTCTGATAATGTGATATTTATTGCCTTTCAGTGTAGACAGCAACGTGGCAGCCATCTCATGTGGTCTCCAGTGCATTATATGATAATTAAAGGGTAATTGTTAGTGCTGTGGCATGCTATCCCATTCACTGCATGGATAAGGGTGGAGCTTTTGGTTACTTGGAGACTTGGGCCCTGATATTACCGGGGAGGCGGGATGGCAGCGGAGGGGGGGGGCAATTGAGCGCGTGGCAAACCCGCATGAACCAAACTTACTGTTTCCGATTCGATCGCACGTTGATTGATAGTGGTTAATGTCCTCTCTGGGTTTCGCGCCCGGCAGCTAGCCTGATTGACAGGCTGGCTGCCATCAGGAGCTGTAAGGCGAGGGGGGGTGTGGCGGGAAAGAGAGAAAGCCAGACGCATCCGGCACTGGATTGGAAAACCGGGGTGGGGGCGGAGAGGGGAAGATCGGGGGGACATCGGGAGGGTGAAGAGGGGGACATCGGGAGGGTGAAGAGGGGGACATCGGGAGGGTGAAGAGGGGGACATCGGGAGGGTGAAGAGGGGGACATCGGTGTGGGAGACATCGGACATCAGAGCAGGTTTCAAAGGTAGGTGCATTTAGTGTTTTCACTTCATTGCATGGTTTTTTATTTAATTTATTTAGTTTCTTTTTCCCTGATCCGGCCCTTCAGAATCAGGAGTGGTGGGCAAGCTGCCCGGGTAAGTTAAAAATCTTTCTAATCCCTTCATCTGTCACAGGTAAAGCGCCTTAAGTACCTCAATGAGGTACATTTGGCTCTTTAACTGTCATCAGCCGGCGGGACTTCCGTTTTCGGGTCGCCCACGCGCACACAGGTGGGTCCTTGGGAAATTCGGAAACCGGCGGGTTGGAACCAGCTTCCAAACCCGAATGGGATTTGCGCAATATTCGAAGCCCCCAACGCACCCGCATTTGCTTCCTAAAATCACCCCCTTGGTCTGCTTATGGAAACTACCTTTCTGTTAAGAACACAAATTGTAATTATCATCTGAATAAAAAGTATGTAATTTATATTAATTATTACTGAGTGATTGAGGGGATACAGATAGAAAATGGTTTTACTTCTGAATTTTCTATTCAGTTTGTAGAAATGTTTATTGTATTGGCTATAAATGGTCAATTTAATAGTGATATCAATAGATGCTTCTATCCTACAAGCTTGACCTTGGTCTCCTGACAATGCTATCAGATGCAAACACAAGTGGCAGTGATTCATGCACCTGATGATATTTCTTCATTCAGGCTTGGCTTTCAGGATCCCTCCCTATCTAAAAAGTGACAACGAAGCCTAAGTGCACAAACGTCACTATAGCTTCTGTACCTGGCATTGGAAACTTGGTGAAGACAAGGGGGAAATTGCAGAAACAACCACCAGATAATGCTTTTTAAACTTGTCTTTTCAAAATTAACATATTGTAAAGTTTTATTGTGGTGTACTCTTTTAAAAACAAACTTTGCAACCATATTTGTCACCCTACAAGGACCCAAGACCCCTTTATTTATGAATTTATTTTCTCTCTGTCATCTGCACACTTTTTGGTTATGGTGCATAGTATTGTTGTGCTACCCAATGACTCACATTGAGGTAGTAGAACAATTCTACAATTTTTTTCTTTTTTATTTGTATTGGGTTCTCAAGAAAGTACGTTAACATTTTATGAAACCACTACACGTATGGGAGTATATTCACACATATATATAAAAAAAAGACTTGCATTTATACAGCGCCTTTCATGACCTCAGGACATCCCAAAGCATTTTACCGTCAATGAAGTACTTTTTGAAGTAGAGTCACTATTGTAATTTAGGAAATATGGCAGCCAATTTGCGCACAGCAAGCTCCCACAAACAGCAATGAAATAGATGACCAGATTATCTGTTTTAGAGATGTTAATTAGGGGATAAATGTTGGCTAGGATACCTGGAGAACTCCCCTGCTCTTCTTTGAATAGTGCCATGGGATTTTTTGCATCCACATGAGAGAGCAGACAAGGCCTCCGTTTAACGCCTCATCCGAAAGACGGATATACTTTATGAAACCACAATATTTCAATATATAGTGCCACCACTTATGACGTTTCCTTTTGCCAATAACTGTTCCAAACCCAGATAACTTGCTGGAACTAAACCTCCCATCCTTCTTTTTCCCCAAGTGTTCCTAAATATACATAAACATTTTTTTTGATAGCTATATTCACAGGATCCAACCAAGGAGGGAACAATTGCATTACAGGATGCACATTAAAAGCTTTCATTTCAATGACAACTTTTTAATCACAAACTTTAAAAAAGTGCTAATCCATGCTACATTGGTAGCACCTTTAATTGAAAATCTTTATCATTTTCCTGGTCAAACCACATTATATTAAAGTTGTTTTAATTTGGCGTGTTGATTGGATGGGAAGTCTTGTGTCCTCTTATCCAAAATATCAGTTCAGAGGAGTGTGTATGTATTTGTAACTTTTTTAAAAAGTTTAACTTTTAGGGGTGAATAGGTGCTACAGGGAGTTAGCATACTGCTTTCATCTCAGGGATCTGAATTTGAATCCAGCCCATACTGATTTTGTTTTTGACCATTTGAGGGTCTGACACTTGTAGAAACCTATTATCATGTTTCAGTCTCCAAATCAAGTTACTGAGAAATTCACACAAATAGAGTTTGTTTGCCCAACATGGAGTGCACACTCTTTTTCCATAGGGGCAAACTCCACTTATCCAAGTCTCGAGAGCTTAGGTACAGGTTGACAAGAACCAAGACTTAGGGCTCCCAAGTGTGTGCAAGGATACTGCTGTTTAGCCAATTAAAATGGGTATGGTAGCATAGTGATTATGTTACTGGACCAGTAATCCAGAAGCCTGGACTAACAATCTGGAGACATGAGTTCAAATCCCGCCACGGCAGCTGGGGAATTTAAATTCAGTTAATTAAAATTAAAAGAAATCTGGAATAAAAAGCTAATATCATAATGGTGACCATGAAACTACCAAATTGTTGTAAAACTCCATCTGGTTCACTAATGCCCTTTAGGGAAGGAAACTTGCCATCCTTACCTGGTCTGGCCTATATGTGACTCCAGACCCACAGCAATGTGGTTGATTCTTAATTGCCCTCTGAAACGGCCTAGCAAGCCACTCAGTTGCAAAGGCGGCGGCTCACCACCACTTTCTCAAGGGCAACTAGGGATGGGCAATAAATGCTGGCCTTGCCAGTGACACCCACATCTCATGAATAAATAAAAAAAAACTGTGCAGCCTACCAGCACAGAGTACTAAGAAGTGTCCTACTGCTTGTCTACCCAAGTGAGAAGAATCCCAGTAACAGGTTCCATTAACAAACCAGGCTGGCTGGTCAATGATTAGTATTGTCCTGGTGTACTTCCTTGGCTGCAGTATTGGATTACTGATTCTCCCACAGAGGGTCATCTTGATTGTGATCTTACATTGCCAGGTGTGTCATCTTGGAGCCACATTGACCCCAAAGAGACCCACTTAGCTTCCCCCACCCTTCAAGTAGGACAGTTATGAGTTGATCTTGCCAGACTCACCTCCTCTATATGCTGGTTGTAAAGATTCGATGCAACACGGGTTTAGGCAGCCTGAACCCAATTCATAATGAGTATGGGTCCACAGCACAATACTACTCATAATTTCATACCAATTGGCAGTCTCACTCAGAGGGACCATAGGATGGCTTGTGTGGGAGGTGGAAAATATCACTCTATTGTAGTGCTGTGTACTGTTCTGAGTTTGGGTTTAAGACATTATGTACAGGCAAAGTAGAGGTAGCTCTACTCTATATTTACTTGTGTGGTGCTTAATTTGAGAGTACATGATGTTGACACTAGGCTCAGTAGCAATAACATTCATCACCTTGAAGAACACAAGAATTCCTCAATTTAAAAAAGTGGGGTGATTGAATATTATGCCCTCTGGACCCAAATATATAATAATTCAACATGGACTATCTTACCTATCCTAAAGAAATGCTTCAGATAAGATAATGCAACATATTTGCCTGTATCTGGAGCTGAAGTAATGATTTGAATTACATTTTGTTCCCTCTGCTCCTAAAGACTGTTGGATTAAGGTTGCACAAATGTCGATTGGCCTCTTGAACCTTGTTAAAGTGACCATTTTTCATGGGCAAGCCTTAAAGCAAGTGTTGGCCAAGTATTTGACTGGAAAGGGTGGCAGGGATAACAGTCCAAGCTTGATTGTATTCTGACCCACTGCACCATATGACTGCACTGTCTATCAATAGTCACTGAATGGTGATTAGGAGCAGGATCCCCAACTTATTTTTCCTCTCCTGAAGGAGAGGGGAAGGGGAGGTGCTGAGGCCAATCGTAGTGCCCCTACCAGTACCTAGCTGAGATCAGCTAACTCACCATAGACTGAAGATCCAACCTGAGACCTACCTACTCTGTATTGTAAAAGAAAGATTTGTATTTACATAGCGCCTTTCACGACTTCAGGACACCCCAAGGCGCGTCACAGCCAATGAAGTACTTTTGAAGTGTAGTCACTGTTGTAATGTGGGAAATCTGGCAGCCAATTTGCGCACAGCAAGGTCCCACAAATGTGATAATGACCAGATAATTTGTTTTTAGGTGTTGGTTGAGGGATAAATATTGGCCTGAACACCGGGGAGAACTCCCCTGTTTTTTGACTAATGCCGTGGGATTTTTTACGTCCACCCGAGAGGGCAGACGGGGCATCGGTTTAACATCTCATCTGAAAGAAGGCACCTCTGATGGTGCAGCACTCCCTCAGTACCGCACTGGAGTGTTAGTCTGGATTATGTACTCAAGTCTCTAGAGTGGGACTTGAACCCACGAACATCTGACTCAGAGGCGACACACATAGTTTTTATGTTTATTCTTACAAAGCCCTTTCTTTTAACATAAAAACAGTCACTGCACTTCAAAGTAATTAATTTATACATAAAACCATCGAGATGTTTCTAATCAACCTGATAAGGCACTGAATATATGAAAGCCTTTTAAAAGTGTTGGCACAGCTATATCACAAGAATCATAGAAAGGTTATAGCATGGAAGGAGGCCCTTCGGCCCATCGAGTCCGTGCTGGCTCCATGTAGGAGCAATACAGCTAGTCCCACTCCCCTCACCTATCCCAGTAGCCCTGCAATTTCTTTTCCTTTCAAGTACTTATCCAGTTCTCTTTTGAAAGCCACGATTGAATCTGCTTCCACCACCACCCCTGGCAATGCATTCCAGATCTTAACCACTCGCTTTGTCTCTCTGGTAAAGTGGAAACGGGCACGTCTCTTTAAACTCCCAGGAATATATGGATGGGGTTAAAGCCACCAATTATGGTGGGCACCGGAGGGCGTTAATTTGGAGACCAGCGGCCTGAAGACTTTGCAGGTTAACCACCGCGCAATAGGCAGGGCTGTAACGACTAAGTGCGAGTAGGCAGCGTAGAAGGATGGGACCGGAGGGCGTTGGGGGCAGCGCGAGGGGGTAGAACCGGAGGGCGTTGGGGGCAGCGCGAGGGGGCAGAACCGGAGGGCGTTGGGGGCAGCGCGAGGGGGCAGAACCGGAGGGCGTTGGGGGCAGCGCGAGGGGGCAGAACCGGAGGGCGTTGGGGGCAGCGCGAGGGGGTAGAACCGGAGGGCGTTGGGGGCAGCGCGAGGGGGTAGAACCGGAGGGCGTTGGGGGCAGCGCGAGGGGGTAGAACCGGAGGGCGTTGGGGGCAGCGCGAGGGGGTAGAACCGGAGGGCGTTGGGGGCAGCGCGAGGGGGTAGAACCGGAGGGCGTTGGGGGCAGCGCGAGGGGGTAGAACCGGAGGGCGTTGGGGGCAGCGCGAGGGGGTAGAACCGGAGGGCGTTGGGGGCAGCGCGAGGGGGTAGAACCGGAGGGCGTTGGGGGCAGCGCGAGGGGGTAGAACCGGAGGGCGTTGGGGGCAGCGCGAGGGGGTAGAACCGGAGGGCGTTGGGGGCAGCGCGAGGGGGTAGAACCGGAGGGCGTTGGGGGCAGCGCGAGGGGGTAGAACCGGAGGGCGTTGGGGGCAGCGCGAGGGGGTAGAACCGGAGGGCGTTGGGGGCAGCGCGAGGGGGTAGAACCGGAGGGCGTTGGGGGCAGCGCGAGGGGGTAGAACCGGAGGGCGTTGGGGGCAGCGCGAGGGGGTAGAACCGGAGGGCGTTGGGGGCAGCGCGAGGGGGTAGAACCGGAGGGCGTTGGGGGCAGCGCGAGGGGGTAGAACCGGAGGGCGTTGGGGGCAGCGCGAGGGGGTAGAACCGGAGGGCGTTGGGGGCAGCGCGAGGGGGTAGAACCGGAGGGCGTTGGGGGCAGCGCGAGGGGGTAGAACCGGAGGGCGTTGGGGGCAGCGCGAGGGGGTAGAACCGGAGGGCGTTGGGGGCAGCGCGAGGGGGTAGAACCGGAGGGCGTTGGGGGCAGCGCGAGGGGGTAGAACCGGAGGGCGTTGGGGGCAGCGCGAGGGGGTAGAACCGGAGGGCGTTAGGGGCAGCGCGAGGGGGTAGAACCGGAGGGCGTTAGGGGCAGCGCGAGGGGTAGAACCGGAGGGCGTTAGGGGCAGCGCGAGGGGGTAGAACCGGAGGGCGTTAGGGGCAGCGCGAGGGGGTAGAACCGGAGGGCGTTCGGGGCAGCGCGAGGGGGTAGAACCGGAGGGCGTTAGGGGCAGCGCGAGGGGGTAGAACCGGAGGGCGTTAGGGGCAGCGCGAGGGGGTAGAACCGGAGGGCGTTAGGGGCAGCGCGAGGGGGTAGAACCGGAGGGCGTTAGGGGCAGCGCGAGGGGGTAGAACCGGAGGGCGTTAGGGGCAGCGCGAGGGGGTAGAACCGGAGGGCGTTCGGGGCAGCGCGAGGGGGTAGAACCGGAGGGCGTTCGGGGCAGCGCGAGGGGGTAGAACCGGAGGGCGTTAGGGGCAGCGCGAGGGGGTAGAACCGGAGGGCGTTAGGGGCAGCGCGAGGGGGTAGAACCGGAGGGCGTTAGGGGCAGCGCGAGGGGGTAGAACCGGAGGGCGTTGGGGGCAGCGCGAGGGGGTAGAACCGGAGGGCGTTGGGGGCAGCGCGAGGGGGTAGAACCGGAGAGCGTTGGGGGCAGCGCGAGGGGCTAGAACCGGAGAGCGTTGGGGGCAGCGCGAGGGGGTAGAACCGGAGGGCGTTGGGGGCAGCGCGAGGGGGTAGAACCGGAGGGCGATGGGGGCAGCGCGAGGGGGTAGAACCGGAGGGCGTTAGGGGCAGCGCGAGGGGTAGAACCGGAGGGCGTTAGGGGCAGCGCGAGGGGGTAGAACCGGAGAGCGTTAGGGGCAGCGCGAGGGGGTAGAACCGGAGGGCGTTAGGGGCAGCGCGAGGGGGTAGAACCGGAGGGCGTTAGGGGCAGCGCGAGGGGGTAGAACCGGAGGGCGTTAGGGGCAGCGCGAGGGGGTAGAACCGGAGAGCGTTAGGGGCAGCGCGAGGGGGTAGAACCGGAGGGCGTTAGGGGCAGCGCGAGGGGGTAGAACCGGAGGGCGTTAGGGGCAGCGCGAGGGGGTAGAACCGGAGAGCGTTAGGGGCAGCGCGAGGGGGTAGAACCGGAGGGCGTTAGGGGCAGCGCGAGGGGGTAGAACCGGAGGGCGTTAGGGGCAGCGTCGAAGGATAGGACCGGAGAGCGTTCGGGGCAGCGTCGAAGGATAGGACCGGAGAGCGTTAGGGGCAGCGTCGAAGGATAGGACCGGAGAGCGTTAGGGGCAGCGTCGAAGGATAGGACCGGAGAGCGTTAGGGGCAGCGCGAGGGGGTAGAACCGGAGGGCGTTAGGGGCAGCGCGAGGGGGTAGAACCGGAGAGCGTTAGGGGCAGCGCGAGGGGGTAGAACCGGAGAGCGTTAGGGGCAGCGCGAGGGGGTAGAACCGGAGGGCGTTAGGGGCAGCGCGAGGGGGTAGAACCGGAGGGCGTTGGGGGCAGCGCGAGGGGGTAGAACCGGAGGGCGTTGGGGGCAGCGCGAGGGGGTAGAACCGGAGAGCGTTGGGGGCAGCGCGAGGGGCTAGAACCGGAGAGCGTTGGGGGCAGCGCGAGGGGGTAGAACCGGAGGGCGTTGGGGGCAGCGCGAGGGGGTAGAACCGGAGGGCGATGGGGGCAGCGCGAGGGGGTAGAACCGGAGGGCGTTAGGGGCAGCGCGAGGGGTAGAACCGGAGGGCGTTAGGGGCAGCGCGAGGGGGTAGAACCGGAGGGCGTTAGGGGCAGCGCGAGGGGGTAGAACCGGAGGGCGTTAGGGGCAGCGCGAGGGGGTAGAACCGGAGGGCGTTAGGGGCAGCGCGAGGGGGTAGAACCGGAGAGCGTTAGGGGCAGCGTCGAAGGATAGGACCGGAGAGCGTTGGGGAGCAGCGCGAGAGACAGGGTCCGAAGGCGTCAGCAACGGCGCGAGGGATGGAACCAGAGACGGTTGGGTGCAAACAGCGCGAGCGGGTCGTCGACTGGGAGCGAATCAGAGCGAGCGCGAGGGAAACGGGAGCCAAACATCAGCGGGTGGGAGGGAATCAGACAGGAGCCGAAAGACGGAGAACCTGACGCCTCGCTCGAGCTGAGCTGAGAAGACGCCCGAGTTACAGGCAGACTGGCTGCCTCGGTACCGCCTGCGGAGAGAGACTCTCGCCCCGACATTCGCAACCGTTCGCAAATCGGTGGAAGTTTATAGCCGGCGCTCGTGCATCCGAACCGATGGAGGAGTTGAGGCCTAGCGGCCCGGGTATCGCCGCGCTGTTGCCCCCGGGTTTAGACGCTATCTACCAAGAGTGCAGGAGGCTTTACTCAGACCAGCCGAATCCACTCCAAGTCACCGCCATCGTCAAGTACTGGTACGTTTACCTCGACATCAACATCTCTTGCACTCACCACGTCGGGTTGAGCCCGTTTCCCGAGGCCGCATATCCGACAGGAATTAGTTACTTTAAAAATCAGACAACGCAACGGTTCTCGATTTGATTAATTTAAACGCAGACTTTTTTTTGCTTGCGAGCTACATCTTTACATAAGATTTTTTCCCCCCAATGATTTCTTTTATAGTGCTCTGATTTCTTTGTTGAAAAGTTTATCGCTGCTTTTAAAAAAAAAGTTTAAATCTTCAAAGTTTTTAGTTTCTGAACGCATTACAAGTCTAAAGTGGGGGAGGGGGCGCGTTATAATGTTTACCTTTCTAGTTTCAGTTATTTCCAACAAATGTAATCTAAACGAAAGTTTCTGCAACCAGCAATTTAAAGCCTTAGAAAGGAAGTGGAACTTTATCATTGCCACGGGGCTTTAAAGCAAACATGCACTTATATTTGTTTACAAATAAACGATTGTAATTTTACAGAAGTATCTGAAGCTTGCTATGCATATTATAAATTTAGATTTTTTTTAATTTTGTTTGGAAGAACTTTCGTTTGTATCATTGAATTTATTTGATGAACGCCAAGTAATCGTGTAAACAAATAGTGTCCTAATAATAAAAACGACTACAGGATTTTCCAGTTAATTTCTCTATAACAAAAACAGTGCTGTCAACGAGTGGATAAACGGAATTTTCTGTTTTGCGTTTAATTCTTAACTAACTTTACCCACCATCGTAATAAATGTAACAAAAAACGTAATTTGTGAATTTGAAGATTAACATTTGTAGTTTTCTTTGAATTTGGATAAGAACATAAGAACATAAGAAATTGGAGCAGGAGTAGGCCAATCGGCCCCTCGAGCCTGCTCCGCCATTCAATAAGATCATGGCTGATCTGATCCCAACCACAAATCTAAAGAACACAAGAAGTAGGAGCAGGACCCGGCCACACAGCCCCTGGGCCCTCTCCGCCACCCAACAGGGCATTGACCGATCCGAACTCAGCTTCATGTCCAATTTCCTGCCCGCTCCCCATAACCCCTAATTCCCTTTACTTCTAGAAAACTGTCTATTAGTAATAATTGCAAGTGATTTTTAAAAATCATCTTCTAAAATAGCTAGTCCCAAAGGTATGCTTTGAGAATTTTCAGTCCGAATTGATAAAACTATTTGGAGTGAACTCTGCTGTAATTTTATTTTTTAAATGGAAAATTCATATCACAAAATTTAACTTGCTTGAATTAAGATTATTGGACAATATTTACCAGGTGTGATGGTAATTTGGACATTTTTAATTCTATTGGGTTCAGCTGTAATCTTGAATCCATTCACAAATGACTAAGAATAAACTGAGATTGCATAAAATTGGCTTTGAATTCTAAACTGCCTTGTATTTTCACTGACACTGTAGCTGTACAGATGTTATTCAAACACCAATTTATACTACATTATTAGAAAATAGCTGACCCATATAGTATATTAAGCACTTATGAAGTTGATTAAGGGAAAATTCTGATGCATTTGAATAGCGCAGGGATCACTTCTGGCTTTAGGATTGGGACACATCTCCCTACACAGTTTGAGTACAATCATCTATATTGGTCAACAAAGGCATGTCCATGTGATAGATCTGGATCTCTTGAGGATTTCCATTTTGAATTTCATTGTTCCCATATGATAAGACTTTCTACATAGCACATTTCTTACTTCTGTAGTTTTGGGTAGTCTTACCTTTTATAGACAAGGGCATGAATACAACCAAAAAAGTTGGGAGATTTGAATTATTTTGGAAACTTTTCACGTTATTGTTGAATATATACAAGAAAAATTGTAATGCAAGGTTCTAACCTAGTGACTTTATTTTACACATGTTTTTGTCTCAATTTGTTTTCTATCTGTTCTTCTTCTTGCTGCTAGTCTGCTTTGTCTTTATCTTTAATGCTCTGTTTCCTTTTTCTCTTACATCAAGGCCTAGAATGAGCAACTAGCTGCCAGAACCAAGGTCTTCCAGGTAGGGTAGCATAGGTGAAAACCGTTGTCTCATTCAAGATACAGTTAGATGACATGATGGGGCATTGTAAGTTTTTCTGGATGGATGAGCTGAGACGGGCTGATTGACCTTCCTTGTATTTTTCTTCCTGTGATGTGCAATCTGTATGCTGCCACAAGCTGCTGAGATTTTAAGCGAAAATGAGCAAGATCATAAATTTTCTTAGAATCATTTGCTGCTGTTTATTTACGGAGAGGCCATAGAAGTAGGTGTCCATGGACTTCCTTCCTGTATTCCTATGGTGGTGTTTCTTATAGAATACCAAGTCCATGTAAAGCTTGGAGCACTGGAATTGCTTTGCTATGAAAACAGAGGTAACGGCTGCATGAAGTTTTAGATTAATTCAAGTTAATTGGGTTAATTGAACATTGAGGGCAAAAAAAATTCTGGCTTGCAGTTTTGTCATGTGACTATAGCTGTTTCACCTGGGAAGGTATTAAATTGAATTTTTAATCAT
The DNA here is from genome assembly GCF_035084215.1 of Heptranchias perlo. Taxonomy (NCBI): domain Eukaryota; kingdom Metazoa; phylum Chordata; class Chondrichthyes; order Hexanchiformes; family Hexanchidae; genus Heptranchias; species Heptranchias perlo. The sequence goes on along the minus strand of NC_090345.1, from coordinate 9,915,035 downwards.
ATAACTACACAGAATCCCACACCAAAAAAATGTGTAACAATGTCCAGTTAACTACCTCTTTTAAAAGGGAGAGTAATGGAAAGCACAACTTTGCTAGTCTGGTAAGCCATTTCTTAAGGGAGGGGACTGGGTGGCGAGAAAGAGGACATTAAAAGCCAGTAACACCAAAAGTGCATTACTAACTTTCACGGACAATGGATAGGTTAGCCTACCCACAGCCAAACTGCAAAATGGCAACCTGATGCAAGATGTTGCTGGCGCATGCTGATTGTATTTACTGCTGCCAGCAGAGTTTGAGGCAAGGAGTGAAATCAATATTCATTGGGGGTTTCTTGTCTTTTAGTGGTAAAAGGTTTGGATCACTTATACGACAAGTTTGCCTTCAATACCCTTGCTATTGGAGGAATCTTACAACACCAGGTTATAGTCCAACTGTTTTATTTGAAAATCACAAGCTTTCGGAGGCTTTCTCCCTCGTCAGGTGACCTGACGAAGGAGAAAGCCTCCGAAAGCTTGTGATTTTCAAATAAAACAGTTGGACTATAACCTGGTGTTGTAAGATTCCTTACATTTGTCAACCCCAGTCCATCCTGCCCAGTGCATCTCCACATCCTTGCTATTGGAGGCATCCTGTATTATGAAAAGGACAATGAAAGTAACTTGAATTACAGGTGTGAGGCTGGCAGGAACTATTAATTTGCTACTGCAGATCCCCGTTGCCTAAATTTAACAAATGAAATCACAACTCATTAGGAAAAAACCCTGCAGGGTCTAGTGCTGATCTGTATAGATCAGGAAGGTTCCAGCTTCAACCCTAGACTTAGCTGAGTTAGGTGATCTCAATCAGTGTTGGTGGGGGTACAAAATTTGTCTTAGCAGCCCAAAACTAGGGAGAAACGGATTTTAAAAAATGGCCGGAGTTACTGTTTGGTAGTAGTTAGTTTTGCGAGAAATTTGGACATTGAACAAGGATCATAGGTTATAGCACAGAGGGAGGCCATTCAGCCCATCGAGTTTGTGCCTGCTGTATGCAAGAGCAATCCAGCTAGTCCCACTCCCGTGCCCTATCCTCGTAGCCTTGCAATTTTTTTTCTTTCAAGTACTTATCCAGTTCCCTTTTGAAGGCCATGATTGAATCTGCCTCCACCACCCACTCGGGCAGTGTATTCCAGATCCTAACTACTTGCTGTGTCAAAAAAGCTTTCCCTCATGTCACCTTTGGTTCTTTTGCCAATCATTTTAAATCTATGTTCTCCGGTTCTTGACCCTTTTGCCAATGGAAACAGTTTCACTGTATCTACTCTGTCTAGACCCTTCATGATTTTGAATACCTCCATCAAATCTCCCCTCAACCTTCTCTGTTCCAAGGAGACCAACCCCAGCTTCTGCAGTCTATCCACGTAACTAAAGTCCCTCATCCCTGGAATCATTCTAGTAAATCTCTTCTGCACTCTGTCTAAGGCCTTCATATCTTTGCTAAAGTGCGGTGCCCAGAACTGGACACAATACTGCAGTTGTGGCTGAACCAGTCTTTTACAAAGGTTCATCATGACTCTATGCCTCTATTTACAAAGCCTTGTATGCTTTTTTAACCACTTTCTTAACTTGCTGTGCCACCTTCAACGATTTGTGCACATATATCCCCAGATCTCTGTTTTACCCCTTTTAGATTTGAGCCCTTTAGTTTATATTGCCTCTCCTCATTCTTCCTACCGAAATGTAGCACCTTGCATTTTTCTGCGTTAAATTTTATCTGCCACGTGTCCGCCCATGCCACCAGCCTGTCTGTATCCTCTTGAAGTCTATCACTGTCCTCCTCACTGTTCACTACACTTCCAAGTTTTGTGTCATTTGCAAATTTTGAAATTGTGCCCTATACACCTAAGTCCAAGTCTTTAATATATATCAAGAAAAGCAGTGGTCCTAGTATCAACCCCTGGGGAACACCCCTGTACACCTCCCTCCGGTCCGAAAAACAACCATTCACAACTACTCTCTGTTTCCTGTTACTTAGCCAATTCTGTATCCATGCTGTTATTGTCTCCCTTTTATTCCATGGGCTTCAATCTTGATGACAAGCCTATTATGAGGCACTTTATGAAACACCTTTTGAAAGTCCATATACACCACGTCAACTGCATTGCTCTCATCTACCCTCTCTGTTACCTCATCAAAAAACTCTCAGGTTAGTTAAACACAATTTGCCTTTAACAAATCCGTGCTGGCTTTCCCTAATCAATCCACACTTGTCCAAGTGATTGTTAGTTCTGTCCCGGATTATCGTTTCTAAAAATTTCCCCACCACCGAGGTTAAACTGACTGGCCCCTAGTTGCTGGGTTTATCCTTACACCCTTTTTTGAACAAGGGTGTAACATTTGCAATTCTCTAGTCCTCTGGCACCTCTGAAGGACAAAATTAGTCTCCACTTGGAGAAGCAAGGATTAATCAGGGATAGTCAACATGGCTTTGTCAAGGGAAGATCATGTCTGACTAATTTGATTGAATTTTTTGAGGGGGTGACTAGGCTTGTGGATGAGGGTAACGCAGTGGATGTGGTATACATGGATTTCAGTAAGGCCTTCGATAAAGTCCCCCACAGGAGACTGGTCAAGAAGGTACGAGCCCATGGAATCCAGGGTGCCTTGGCACTTTGGATACAAAACTGGCTTAGTGGCAGAAGGCAGAGGATGTTGGTCGAAGGTTGTTTTTGTGACTGGAAGCCTGTGGCCAGTGGGGTACCACAGGGATCGGTGCTGGGTCCCTTGCTGTTTGTGGTCTACATTAATGACTTGGATATGAATGTAAAAGGTATGATCAGTAAGTTCGCTGATGATACAAAGATTGGTAGGGTGGTAAATAGCGAGGAGGATAGCCTCAGTCTGCAGGACGATATAGATGGGTTGGTCAGATGGGCGGAACAGTGGCAAATGGAATTTAACCCGGAAAAGTGCGAGGTGATGCACTTTGGAGGGACTAACAAGGCAAGGGAATACACAATGAATGGGAGGACCCTAGGCAAGACAGAGGGTCAGAGGGATCTTGGTGTGCAAGTTCACAGATCCCTGAAGGCGGCGGAACAGGTAGATAAGGTGGTAAAGAAGGCATATGGGATACTTGCCTTTATTAGCCGAGGCATAGAATATAAGAGCAAGGAGGTTATGATGGAGCTGTATAAAACACTGGTTAGGCCACAGCTGGAGTACTGTGTGCAGTTCTGGTCGCCACACTACAGGAAGGATGTGATCGCTTTGGAGAGGGTGCAGAGGAGATTCACCAGGATGTTACCTGGGCTGGAGCGCTTCAGCTATGAAGAGAGACTGGGAAGATTGGGTTTGTTTTCCTTGGAGCAGAGGAGGCTGAGGGGGGAAATGATTGAGGTGTACAAAATTATGAGGGGCACAGATAGGATGGATACTAAGGAGCTTTTTCCCTTCGTTGAGGGTTCTATAACAAGGGGACATAGATTCAAGGTAAAATGCAGGAGGTTTAGAGGGGATTTGAGAGAGAACTTTTTCACCCAGAGGGTGGTTGGAGTCTGGAACTCACTGTCTGAAAGGGTTGTGGAGGCAGGAACCCTCACAACATTCAAGAAGCATTTGGATGAGCACTTGAAATGCCATAGCATACAAGGCTACGGACCAAATGCTGGAATATGGGATTAGAGTAGACAGGGCTGATGGCCGGTGCGGACACGATGGGCCGAAGGGCCTCTATCCGTGCTGTATAACTCTATGACACCCTCGTATCCAAGGATGTTTCGAAAATTATGGCCAGTTCCTTAGCAACCTAGGATGCATCCCATCTGGACCGGGTGACTTATCTACTTTAAGTACAGCTAGCCTTTCCAGTACCTCCTCTTTAACAATTTTTAGCCCATCCAGTATCTCAACTACATCTTCCTTTACTGAGACTCTGGCAGCATCTTCTTCCTTGGTAAAGACAAGTGCAAAGTATTCATTTAATACCTCAGCCATGCCCTCTGCCTCCATGAGTAGGTCTCCTTTTTGGTCCCTAATTGGCTCCACCCCTCCTCTTACCACCCGTTTACTATTCACATGCCTATAGAAGACTTTTGGGTTCCCTTTTATCTAATCTAGTACCCTTTGCCACTTTTATTTCCTTTTTCACTTCCCCTCTGAACTTTCTATATTGAGCCTGGTTCTCACTTGTGTTATCAACCTGACATCTGTCAAATGCCCCTTTTTTCTGTTTCATCTTACTCTCTATCTCTTTTTGTCATTCAGGGAGCTCTAGCTTTAGTTGTCCTATCTTTCTCCCTCGTGAGAATTTGCCTGGACTATACCTGAACCATCTCCTCTTTAAAGGCCGCCATTGTTCAATTACAGTTTTGCCTGCCATTTGATTCAAATTTACCCGGACCAGATCTGTTCTCATCCCACTGAAATTGGTCCTCCTCCAATTGAGTAATTTTACTTTAGAGTGGTCCATGTCCTTTTCCATAGCTATTCTAAACTGTATGATACTATGATCGCTGTTCCCTAAATGTTCCTCCACTGACACTTGCTCCACTTGGCCTGCCTCATTCCCCAGAACCTAATCCTTTCTCTTTGAGCTGGAAACGTACTGGTCAAGAAAGTTCCCCTCATCACACAAAAATTCCTCCCCCTCTTTGCCCCTTATATTACTATCCCAGTCTATATTAGGATGGTTGAAGTCCCCCGTTATCACTACTATCTGGCTTTTGCACCTCTGTAATTTCCCTGCAAATTTGCTTCTCTATATCCTTCCCACTAGTTGGTAGCCTATAGAATACACCCAGTAGCGTATTTGTTTCTTAACCCTAACCAAATAGATTCTGTCCTTGACTTCCCCCCCTCCCAGGACATCCTCTCTCTAGCACTGCAATATTCTCCTTAATCAATACTGCCACCCCCCCCTCCTTTGTTTCCTTCCCAGAAGATGGTCAGGTATGACTGTGATAGCTATAATGTCAATAGCTGCTGACCTGCCTTGCACGTGAAAAATTGAGGTCCCAGAAAGCTGTTGATAACTATGTACCCCAGTGTGAATTATCTTCAAATAAGAGAACTAAAGGCAAAAAATTGGAGGGCAGGACAACAAATGGAGAAGTTTCATGCAATCCCAAATTTTCTAGATTTGCAGTGCTTGAGTGTGGCAAAGGGGAATTGAACAAACTATATTTAGGCTTTATTGATTCAACTTCTGTTTCCAGTTATGAACATGATATAAAATCAACTTCTTAATTAGTTTATGTCACTGTTAAAGTGCACACTTTTGACAGTACAACACAAAATTCACTTTATGCCGTTTGGTGTAAAGTGAATTTTGTGTTGTACTGACAAAGTGTACACTTTGGGGTTGTTTTTCCAATGGTGTTAGACCATCTGGAGAAGCATTGCCTGAATTCTTTTGTAAACCTTGAACTCTGTAATTAAATGCTAAATGTACAACTTGGGAAGAAATTATTAACTCAAATCTAATCAAATTTAGCCTATTGAGCATGTCGTCTTCTACATAAATATTTCTTAGTGGTGGTGAACAGCTAATTTTTGACCCCCTCCTGTTAACACTATTTAAAACAGATGCAGGACAGAGGAAGCAAGGCAAATCAATAATTTTCCTTCCATTTACAAGATCTCCACCCATCACCCATTCTGTTCTCCAGAGAGTAATGTGCCGGGGTACATTTCCTCGACATGGCATTCTCAACTTCAAGAATCAGATTCCCCGGCCTCTTCGAGACTCTCCAATAAATCTGCATCTTTCCGGTAATATGGAAATTATTTGTAATTTTCAAAGTGCTTATCCCAAGAAGGAGTGCAGCTAACTACTTGTGGAGGCACAACATGCATTGTTTAATGGATATTTGAAATCATCATAAGGCATCTGGAATCACGCTGGTCAAAAGAAGAGGATACAATACAATCACAGTGCATCTTAGGAAAGCCTCGATGAATGGTTAGAAGGAGGCAGTTTGAACTTCTGATGTTTTCTTAATTGAGGAACCAGGACAAGGCCATAGTGCAGAACGCCATCAAGGTTGAAAAGAGTAAAAGGTGAGGTAAATTGGGCAGTAGTGATCAGATGATGCCAACCTTATGTTTTAAAAGCCTGAAGATTGTAAAAGGAAGGAAAGTCTGAGGGAGATGAGTTTCACACTTTTGAGGTCTTTGAGAAGAATGAGTGAGTAGGAGACAGTGTGATGAATAATGGTATCAACACATTGATGATTTAAGGAGGAGGAAGAGCATGTTTGATGCTTAGAATGAATGAGAAAGGAAAGTTCAGAGGACCACTAACCATAATGAAGATTTTAAAATTCAGTATTCATGTTGCTGATCTGTACAAGTCTTCACAGTAGTCTAGCCTTTTACTCTTCTTAGTTGGGTTAGAGAAGGTGATTTGATAAGGGGGAAGGAGAGCATCACAAACCTGCCAGGAGTGTGAATATGAGTGTGAACACTCGGATGCAGGGCCCACAGGATATTGCTGCCTAAATTTTGCATGTAGGGAAAACCAGATTGGAATTTCCATAGCTGGCAACTGTTCAAGAGCAATTTAAAAATAAAAATGTAATTACTGTTTGTGCAACTTGTCTGTTGAGTAAGTGTTGCAAACCACAGCAGATACAGTCACTATGCACAGCTGAAAGTGAGACCCAGAACCAAATCTTGTGAAATTAGTTTGGAAGTTTGAACAAAAAGTGGCTATTTTCAGATTAAAATCAAAATTATTAAAAATAATGTAGGTTGGGGAGAGAAGAACCAGTAGAACAATTAATAACTGGACTGGTTCAGATCTACATTCAAGTCTCTTCCTTAATGTTTGATATTTGGTATGTTGTGCTCCCTTTGATGCAGGGTATTTTTTATTCACTTTTACCTAGTCTTGTGGATCAAGGGAAAAACCATTTCAATTCATTGGATGGCCTTAATTTATGAATGCTATACTTAAATAAAAGTTACAAAACTAAACATATGTGCATTATTACATAAACTAAGTTTTTAGATATAAATCACTAATTTTACCTGTTATAGATCAAAGCACATGATCGTGTCTGCTTCATAACCTCAGGCTTTCTAAAGTGCACAGAATAAATGTCTTCAGTTAAGTGTTTGTTTTTACATACAATTTTTAATTAACTAAAATTTTACTAGTATTTCTGTCATAACTCTGGGCATTTGATAAATCTGGTTATTGTGGATCCGCAGTTGTGCAATCAGTGGAGCATCTACCTGGAACTCGAATTAAGTTTGCAAGCACAAATTTCTGAGATGCAAGTTTACGATTTTATATTTAAAAAAAAATGTAATTTATAACTAATTGTAATTGATGTTTACGGATTCCATCAGTACTAATGAAAACCAAAATAAATTATTGTGGCTTTTAAATTGAAACATTTTTCTGGTTTTGGCATAAGCCAAATCAATATGTGGCCTTGTCCAGGAATGGATTGATTCAGAGTGGTAGCTCTTTGGATTCTGTCATTCTAGCCACATTGAGAAACTAGCATTGTATGCTGCATGTGATGAATTTTGTGTGTGTTCGTTTCTGTCTGTCTTTCCTGGAGGGTGCAATACAATATCAAACCAAGATAAATGCATGTTGATCCAATTCACCACCTATTCAGGAATCTCCTGAGATTCATTATTTAATGATGGAAAAAGTGATTTTTGTTCTTCTTGCACCACCCTCCCCTGTGCGGTTAATTCCATAAGGTGATCGTTGACTTATTGGCAAGAGTGTTCTGCAAAGCCTATACCTGCAATTTACGCTATGTTCATGACATTGATGCAGTTAAAGCTGTGCAAACCATTAGATCAGATCAAGATCGCCCATTCTATGCCAGAGTCCAGGTTTTCTGCTTTTGTTCAACAATCTATAACGTGAGAGATGTAGTTGGACAATTAGTCCTCCGCAATAGGGGTGTCCAGCAATTTGGAACAACAGACTGGATCTGTCTTCCACAACTAGTAGGTGGATGATGTAGGACTGATTTTGGCCCCAAGCACACAATGAAATTGAGGCTCCCACTCCCATGGTTCACCATGTTCATATTCAAGTCCATTTCAGACATAGCTCAAATAGCTTGACATCAAAGTAAACATTTTATGGAGGTATAGTTAGTGCAGGATTGTCATATGCTGATTGACCTTAGGAAAAATGTAATAGCAAAATCATCAAAATGTGGCTGTGTGTATTTGTGTGTGTATTTGTGTGTGTATTTGTGTGTGTATTTGTGTGTGTGTGTGTGTGTAGAAAAGCAGAATCGAAAACTTGAAAATGTCACCATCTATATAAGAACATAAGAACATAAGAAATTGGAGCAGGAGTAGGCCAATCGGCCCCTCGAGCCTGCTCTGCCATTCAATAAGATCATGGCTGATCTGATCCCAACCACAAATCTAAAGAACACAAGAAGTCGGAGCAGGACCCGGCCACATAGCCCCTGGGCCCTCTCCGCCACCCACAGGGCATTGACCGATCCGAACTCAGCTTCATGTCCAATTTCCTGCCCGCTCCCCATAACCCCTAATTCCCTTTACTTCTAGGAAACTGTCTATTTCTGTTTTAAATTTATCTAATATCTCTGCCCAACTCAAACTGCCACCTCACCAGCTGGTGTGCGTAACAGGCAATGAGTACACGGAGTGGGAGGGGAAAGCAATTTGTCTGGAGTGAGGTCCTGCAGGCTGCTTTTGTCTAAGGCAACAGCAGTCCAGGTGAAATGGCGAAATGGACTGAATTTGAGCTGTGGGCTGCAGCTGCATCTGAACATTCTACAGTAATCCAAAACTTCAAAGTAGAATAACAATGTCACAGTTCTTCTGCCTCTGGAACACTCTTCCAGACAGCCTCGTTAGCTCAAACACTGCCACTTGCATTTGAATTTTTTATTTAACTAGGGTCATTGAAGCATTAATGACATGAGTGCCCAAATGAAGACCTGTGATCCCTTGTACTCTGGCCCATGAAACCCAGGGAACTCATTTTTTATTTGAGTTTATTTTTTGATCACTGGTTTGTCCTGTTTGAATTTTGTGGGCCTGCAGGTTTGGAAAGGGCTGTTAATGCAATTGCTTCATTAGTGGAGTATATCCTAAATCAGAACATCAAAGTCTGTTACCTGCAGTTTAAGACATATATATAAATTAGTGGGATATTTTATGTGGCTCAAGAGGTTCTGCAGTAGTCATGGAAGTGGCCCATGAAAGCAAAGAGCTCTGGACCCCCTCCTCCCCCATATCAGTGGGAAATTTCTGGTTTGGCTGTTGGTATCTTTTGATAGCATTTCTTTACGTGTTTCTGGATTGAGTATCTATCTAGGTTAAACTGTTTTTATTACAGTTGCTTCTGGCTGTATCCTGTATGTTAAGGCTATCATATACCAAAATATTCTTTCAAAATAAGTTCTTCTGGGGCAGAATTTTTCTCCTATTTTCCCATGCATTATGACTTGAGCGTTGGGTGCAAATCTTACTGAATAATCTGTTCTAGACTAATTGAAATTATTACATTAATGCGTTATTGACATAGGAAATATTATGAGTTAAGCTTTGACCTTTTAAAAAATTTGCTTGAATAGGCGTAACCTCAGCCGAAATTACTTTTCCCCCACCTCCAAACCAGTCTCTTTTTTTGCTTCCCTGTTTCCCCACTACCCCCCCCTCCCCCAAACCTACATTAGCAATCAATCAAACACGTAAACTTGAAAATTATGTCTCTTGCTACAAAAACCATTCTCAGGTGTCTCTTTTTTTCTTTCTCTGAAGGTTGGGAGGACCAGACCCACTGGACTACATCAGTATGTACAGAAATCCAGGGAGCCCAACACAGGACATCCCAGAGCACTGGCATTATGTCAGCTTTGGTTTGAGTGACTTGTATGGTGACAATAGAGTCCATGAGTAAGTACCATAAAAGAAAAATCACAAATACTGGAAATCTAAAATAAAGGGAAAATTATTAAGGGTCCCATCCAAAAAATTAGCACATCTTACAGCTGCTGACTAACCAGTTGTCCTGTTCCAGTAGTTTCTATTCTTGTTTGAGTAAATGCCATGATGGGTTAGAAATGAGGAAGTTCTGCAACATATACATTTTGGAACTGATTCTTTTTTAAAACAAAAACCCTGCAAAATTAAAACTAATTTGTCTGTTGTACGTACTTTCAAGATGGTCAGTAACACAAATGAAACTAATTTGATATTAATGATGCATATGCAGCTATGAAACATCCCTAAAGTATTTAAGCATATTGGCATATTTGGTTGTTCTGTCAAAAATTGCTCCAGTGAAAGGACTTCAAATCTGATTTGTACATTACTGATTATAAGGAAGCCTCAACCTAAATGTAACCTGAGCATTAGCGCATTAATGTCCGAGTTGACTTATGGAATGGGCTGCTACCAAGCAAAGTGAATGTGGACTTTAGAGGCACTCAAAGCAAATATACTGAGTCTTAGTTTGACTAGGACTTCAGACATACCGGATAGGTATCATGGTCGGAGGATGATGAAAATGGTCTGAGTATAGATCACGCATGCAGTTGAAAACATGCTCAGATAATGGGCCTCCTTTGTTTGTACATTCTCATATTGGCTCCACTGGCCTAATGAAATGTGTGTTGTAATACGGGAAGAAGAAATTAGAAGTTACTTTTGAATGATTTTTAGTTTGTCTTTCCCAGCTCCCTCCCCCTCACCCCCAACAACCCTGCTTAGATGAGGTCAGAAACTTACTTTTCAGTTTTTCTTCACTTCTCTACAAAACAGATAAGTATTCCGGTTATCAAAACTTACTACATTCCTTTGTATGTGAAATAATTCCAGTCATGTTATTGCCCTGTGCCTTTTTTTGTTTTTAAAACTAATTTCTGATAAACTCATTAGGATCCACAACTCCAGATTCCTTTTTGAGTTAGAGAGATTTACAATTAGGTGTCAAATCACAAATTTAAAATATTTACTGATATTTTGTAAGTGACTATATGTATTCAATTGTGTTTCTGGAACTTTTTAGTACAATCCATACAGCAATGAGTGAGGTCATCAACTTTGCTGCTCACATTGGTAATTCATAGCTGCCCTGAATTGCAACACCTTTAACAAATTGATAATTTTATTTCTTCTCTCCAGAAGAGGCTGATTCTTACCGACGTTTAGTTCCATGAGTGTTAAAGGTCTTCGGGTATCCAATTTACCATTTTTCATGAGTGAGTCTAGACAGTGACTTTACAGCCAATAGTCGCTGTTATAATTTAGGGAAATAACAAAGATAGCCAATAGGTTAGCAATTTACAACTTTTTAGAGTTTAGTAAAAATAATTTTAAAATCAAGGAAAGACCTAAAAGGTTAGTTCAGAAGTGACTAAAAGCACGAAGTCTATTTAGAGTCTATTTAAAAAGAGTGTCTACAAACTACAGCGAACAGAACTCGTGCGTAAAATCAGTGCCAGTCACTTACAACAATACAGTCTCCAGGGGTGATTGACTGGGGAATTACCCAATCATCTCCATTCTGGCCAGGAATAGTGGTGTCACTATATGCAGACCTAACTCATTGGCGGACACAATGGTGTCAATAGACACTCCCTACAATTTAGTCACTTCTGAACCAACCTTTTAGGGCTTTCCTTGGTTTTAAATTAATTTTATTAAACTCTTAAAAAGTTGTAAATTGCTAACTTATTGGCTATCTTTTTTATTTTCCTACATTACAACAGTGACTACACTTGAAAAGTACTTAATTGGCTGCAAAGCGCTTTGGGACATCCTGAAGGCGTGAAAGATGCTATAAGTCCTTCCTTCCTTGTGAGGCATTAACTTTTGAAAACATCTACTTAATCACTGATATTGCGAATAAATGTCTACAATCTGAAATGGATCCAAAATCAGCTTGAGGGAAGATACTTTGTTGATGATATCGTGTACTACTATCCTAGAAAATTAGCACGTCTTTTAAAAAAGAATCCAGGGTGACCGACTATTCACCTGCATCAGAGATTAATTGCTTTTACATTGCAGTTACATAAATCACTGACTAAACATTTTGCGGGCGTGTCAGGAGATGTGAAGACGGCAATTTTTTTTTGCTCATATGCATGCACGTGCGGGGACACAAAGATTACATCAATTCAGTGTATGAATTTAATAGAGAACACAACAATCATTTTGTTTCTACTTAACTTACAAATTCAGTGTCTTTTGTGGTTTGCTGGAGATTTACCATTTCCTATATATCTGTAGAGCAACTATGTGATTCTGAAAATCGGAGAAATTCAGAGGTGACTGGATCTGCTTAGTAACCTAATCTTTTGAATCCAAATGTAGTGACTCTTGCGAGATCACAGTCTACAATATTGGTATTGCATGATCAGATTTATAGTGTGATCTGAGCCAAAATCAGTACTTAGTGAGTTTTGTGCCATCAAACCAAACAACAAATTGGAGCCAAATAAAAAATCTGGAGTATTGGTTGGGGCTGTCATGATATGTGTAAAATGGCTAAGATTCACTGGTGCCTCAAACACTGGCCAAAAACTGACCTAATTTTGTTCCCCGCAATCTGTTCATGACAGACAAAGCATCCAAGTTATAATATGAAGACAAGCAAATTCTTCATCACTTTGTAGCTGTAGAGTAGGTTAATTGAAGTCTACTTCAATTCTGATTACAGTATAAAATCGCAATGATCTGCCAACCGTTCATTTAACTGCACAGTTGTAACATCTTTCGTGATTGTCCTATTGATCCAGACTCTGGGGGAAGGCTGTATGACACTCTTGTTTTGCATTAAATGGTTGTAAGAAACCACTGAACGGAATTGTGTGGAATATAACTTACATTTTTAAGGGTGTAAAATAATATCTGTTTTGATCCAAATCTTTGTCTTTTATTGTAAAATAATTCCATATTTAGATGCATCTTTTTGGGTTATTAAGTTCCAAGATTACCTACTGAAAGAAGCGTCACACATTATGGTTATGTTCTACCAGCATGTTTGTTCATTGCCAAACTAGTAAATGGAAGGCATAAAAATATATTTAAATCTTGCGTGTGTGCCATCAAAGTGAGACCAAATAATCTCTGAAAATGGATTTAAACAATTCCATTAAAATGTTCTGTAATTTGCCCACACAGCAGGCTCAATGATATTTATATTTCTTTCAATTAAAAGCTTTTGATTCCGGTATTATCATTCTAATTGTATGATGGAAAATATTATTGGATGACAAAGATGCAGAAGGAATGTCGACTTGTGGGTTATTTTGACTTTTTATCGTGTTATTGTTCATGAATAAAATGGTGCCTTTTTTTTAATATTAGTTGTAATAGTTAAAATAGTTGCAGTTTAAGACCTGTTTTTATGTGTTACCTTCAATGCCAGGATTGTGGTCATTTTAAAATGATTTTTTTCCCCTGCTTTCCTTTTTAAATAAACTGGGCCTTTCTTACTGGTTGCAGTAATGTGTCTGTGCTGCACTGTACACCCAAGAAATATTAAAAGGATGTGGACTGTGCTTTGCTGGAAGTACATCTTCCTTGATGGAAAAACTTTGCATATTGAATCCCATGTAGAAGCTGTTTTGTTTGAGAGTAGTTTGACGAACCTGTTAATGGTGTATCATGATGAATGGGGTGAAATTCCGCTACCCAAAGTAGCTTGTATTGAACAATACATTTGCAGCATATAATACTTAACACAAGACATATAATATCTATTCATGAGCCATGTTTTTGCAACTGTAAATGTATGGAGAGTTCTTAATTGACTCGACATCAGTCAATACTGTTCATCTGATTCTGCACTTTTTCCCCTGTAATTAATTTAATCAAGACTGATTGTAGATCAGCTTCTTTGTGTTTGTTGACTTGTTAAAAGCAGCAAAAGAAAATATAGTTCAGAACTGCAGTCTTTGGAATTTTTACTGCATACCACCTAAAACAAGGTTGATTTTTTAAGTCTAAATTTCTTTTGAATGATTTACTGAAGCCCCCTTTTTTTTCAACTGTATTTGTCTTCAAAAGTAATGTTCAGAAAAGGATCACATTTTTAGATCAAAATATCCCACAGTGCATTATGTACACTGTGCCAACAAAACACTTGATTTTTAAACTTTTAAGGGAGTGATATGCAACTGCTTTTGTGCTCACCACCAACTTCTCAAGGGCAATTAGGGATGGGCAATAAATGCTGGCCTTGCCAGTGACGCCCACATCCCATGAACGAATTTAAAAAAAATACCCTTCCTATGCTCTGTGATTCAATGCCAATAGCTGTTTTCATATTTTGAATATAATTGTTAAAAAGTGTCTTCCATATTGTGCTGAAGCATAATGTTCTGGGGAAATTTCTGGTAAAATGGCAGCATGTGGGTTCATTCTGTGATCCCATTTTGCTGAGTCCTTTATCTTGGAACAAGCAGCTTCCCCACAGAGAGGAAGGAGCATTATTAACAAATACTACTTGGTGGAGGCTTTGAAGGACTCCCAGCTGATCTTTTTTTGTTTGCAGAGACTAAGGGAAAAGAAAGGAGAAAAGTTGAGTACCCTTGCCACCCCTTCCCATTTAAATATAAAAACAAGTTGTTGTATTTAAGGGGCCGAATTAGCATTTAACCTGAGAGTGTTGTGCAGAGAAATGAAATCATGGGATCACACTGTATAAAATGGAAATTGATGTCAACTGCATGAAATCTTGTTCTAATAGATAGTTGTATAATTGAGTTTCTTTTATATGTGTCTAATGTAAATAATGCATATTCAGTGGCTTTGTAGTGAGCTCACTTAAGAGTCAAAGAAATAAGGTAAATCAGGAAATAGTGAATAGATAATGCTAATCTAAGGTTTTAAAAGTCTGAAGATTGTAGGAGGAAGGAAAGGCTTAGGGAAATAATGGGCCCGATATTAGGAGGGCGGCAGGTTCGCAGCAGGGGGGTCGACTGGGCGCGTGGGTAACGCGCCCAGTGAAATCGGGGTGCTCCGCACAGAATCACAGACTAATTGGATCCACTTACCTGTGCTTCCGGGTTTCGCACTGGAAAGCTGCGCAGCATAGACTGTCAGCTGGAGGAGCCCGATTTAAAGGGGCAGTCCTCCACCGACTGATGCTGCAGGAAATAGGAAAAATTACAGCATGGAGCAGCCCAGGGGGAAGGCTGCTCCCAGGTTTAATGATGCCTCACTCCAGGTAGTATTGGAGGGGGAGGAAGCGCCCTACCTCTGCCACCAAGAAGGCCTGGCTCGAGGTGGCAGAGGAGGTCACCTGCACCACCAACATATCGCGCACCTGCATACAGTGCAGGAGGCGCTTCAATGACCTAAGTAGGTCAGCCGAAGTAAGTACACTTACTCATTCCCCTACACTCCGTCTGCCACATCACCGCCCCCACCCCACATCTCCTTCTGCACTGCCAACACTAATGTCACATCACTTCTCACACCCACTCAAAGCTCATCCTCATCTTACCTGCACTTACCTCGCCAGTACTCATCCCGCCACTACCACTCAACCCAATCCTCATACAATCTCATGGCTGTATCTCATACTCACCCTCTCATGCATCTCTTTCATGGTCAGCCTCACTCAACCTGCCACTACCTGTGCTGCAGCCACAGGGCATGCATCACATATGTGCAGTAGGCAGCGTAAGGCAAACGTGTCGTGAGCATGAAGGGGATGCACAAGGGT
Organism: Heptranchias perlo; assembly: GCF_035084215.1. Lineage (NCBI taxonomy): Eukaryota > Metazoa > Chordata > Chondrichthyes > Hexanchiformes > Hexanchidae > Heptranchias > Heptranchias perlo. The sequence goes on along the minus strand of NC_090345.1, from coordinate 9,899,359 downwards.
GTTTGAGGGTTTGTCATGGTGTTTACCTATATTTAATTTCTGATCAACTCACATAACATATTATATTGTCACCACTACTGCCACGTCTTTGCGAATCTTGTCTGGTTTGTGCAATAATGCCCTTTCCTGAGGATCACAATGAAGACCCACAACTGATGCCACCCATTGTGTCTCTGCAGAGTGGGTGTAGGTGTATTTGCAGGACTCTTTTGTGCAGACGACTGAGAGACGTCGGCGATGTCCCCGGTGGCACCCTGGAAGGATGCGGAGGAGAAGTTGTTGAGGGCAGTGGTGACTTTGACAGCAACAGGTAAGAAGATGGTGCTCGGGCCAGCTCGGCATGAAGGAGGCTCCAGATGTTCACGACTACATGTCGAGTGACTCTGAGCCTCTGTGTGCACTGCTGCTCAGAGAGGTCCAGGAAGCTGAGCCTCAGTCTGTCGACCCTGTGGCGAGGGTAGTGCTTTCTGCGACACATCTCTCTCTGCCGTTGCCCTCCCTCCTGCTGTGCAGGTGGATGTGTCACAGCACTGTGTTGTGGGGCTCCATGTGTCAGAGGTGGACGGCGTGGCCAGCGAGGCTGGCGATGCCGTTCGTCTTCCGAGGAGGTCATGACTACAGCTGCGGCGGCCCCCATCCGGAAGATGTAAATTTGAGGGGGGCCGCAAGGTAGGTACATGTGTCTGGACACCGGGGTTGAGGTTGCAAGTTTGTGAATTTTATTGTTAGGAGGAGGGTGGTGGAGGCCAAACTTTGTCCAAAGTGACAGAGTGGCCTCCTGCAATGAGTGAGGGTCTCTCTTTTTTTCCACCCCCCCACCCCTGTCAAATGGACCTTAGCAGCTGCCGCAGGCTGATGGTTGCAACACATCCATTTGAACTGGGAGTGTTTCTCCCAGTACGGGAAACAGTCCCAGTTGTTTGCAAAATCCTACCCCTCCTAAAATGTTATGTTAATCAGGTCTGTAAACGACCTGAAATACCTTAATGCGTACTCTAAGTGGCACCCCGCCGTCTTTAATTGCCGGCGGGAGTCCCACATGCGGGGGCTGCGCGCGCATGTCAGCGCGTCACTGGGGAACCCGGAAGTGGGCGGGTTGGAGCCGGGCTCCAGACCCGCCCCGGGAATCCCCGATTTTCGCAGCCCCCCCCCGCCACGAACGCACCCGCTCGGGGGTGCGAAAATCGACCCCAATGAGTTTCACAAGTTTTGAGGTTGTGGCAAAGAATGAGTTAGATTAACAAGACTGATTCTTGATTTCAACACCGCCTGGTTCCAAGGTGGAAGAGGAGCATGCAGAAATAATATTTGGTGCTTGGAAGGAACGTGAAGGAAGTTCAGGGGAGCACTGACCATAGCAGTCAATTAGAGGTTAGAACAAAAATAGAATAGCATCATTGGTTTCAAATACTTTTACAAAAATGTTACGCCCTTAAGTCCTTAAATATATTGAAAGTATTTGGGGATTTCTAGGTTTATAAGACCTTGTGTTAAGAGGCAACGTTTTGGATTGTATGAGGGTCTTAGACACTTGAGTGCGACGCTCTTTAAATTTAATTTGTTCAAAGGATTCATTATTGCTGCTAAGGAGAGCATGCTTCAAATGGAATACAAATTTTCTATTGTACTGATTTTAAGTTGAGTGGGGAAAAGACTTTACAATCATACAATTGTGTATTGTACTGTTACCAAGTTGTTTCATCTGGCTATACTACTTCAAGGAAGCCAACTTAGAAACAAGTTTTTCCACAACAGTGACTTCAGGAGGAAGGAAAGTCTTCCCTGGGCCTGTCCCAGCTTTAGGGAGAAACTGATGAATTTACCTTAGAACTAATTTGATGTTTAGCAAATGTTAATTTTCCTGTTCACGTGGATACTGTCAAACAGGGTTGTCCTCCCTGCTGGGTTGCTGTGGTGATGCCTGTAACTGGCAGTTGCTGTGGTGATGCCGGCAACGGGCAGTTGCAGGGGCAGTCTGTAAACACCATGTATTATTGTTCAATATGTATAAATGCGTAGGCTTCAAGGAGATCTTGAAACATTTGCCTGAGGAAGGAGAAAATCTCCGAAAGCTTGTGAATTTAAAATAAAATTGCTGGACTATAACTTGGTGTTGTAAAATTGTTTACAATTGTCAACCCCAGTCCATCACCGGCATCTCCACATCATGTAACTTTGAGTAATTGAACTGCCTTTTTTGGAAATAGTTGGGGGAACATCGCATCAAACCAGCCTGAGTGCTGCTTCAAAGCTACCTGTACCCAGGAAATTGTTATATATGGGCATTCAAATTTCTTAGTTTGTAATATAGTTTCCTGGGTTCAGGTGGTTCGGAATGATTTCAAGTCATGTTTGCATTGGAGCAGTAGCAGGATGTTCCCTATAATTGAAGCAGTTTCGCAGGGAGGGAAATCTGGTTCAATGGTTTCCATGTCAACCAGAAAACTAACATTTTCAAAATGAGCCACATAAACATTAAGGTAGGTGTAATTTTCAAGTTCACGTGGCTACTGTCAAGGAGCTAGATAGATTTCTAGACACAATAGGCATCAAGGGGTATGGGGAGAGAGCGGGAACATGGTATTGAGATAGAGGATCAGCCATGATCATATTGAATGGCGGAGCAGGCTCGAAGGGCCAAATGGCCTACTCCTGCTCCTTTTTTATATGTTTCCTCTATGAAAAGAGAGAATACTTTGAATAATGTAGATCTTATTCTGCATTTTTAATCTCTATCTGTACGAATACAAACGGTAATGAGTGGAGAGTTGTATTTTGTTTCTTTTGTGGAATTTGTGTGTATGTGTGTAGTGACACTCTTGTCAATTGGTGCATTTATTTTAAATTTGATAAAACTTTCATTATTAAAACATTAGAGAAAAATCTGAAAATGAATGTGACAAGAAAGCTGCAAATGACATTAAGGCTTGAAAAGTTTAGCTTTTGTTTGTGTTCTGTAAAAGGAGCCAGTCATCAGTTAGAAGCAGATAACAGTTTTCCAGGTCTTGCTTAATATTCTGTGTTACTGACTTGTGCTTTAGATTCGTGCTGTTAAGGTTAAAAAGGGGGGGGTGAGGGGGAAGAGAGGAGGAGGAGGAAATACTTTGAAGAACCAGGAATGTAACCAGAATGGGTTTCATTACTTGAAACAATCACATTATAAAGTAATTAGGAAAGAGTTCAACTTTCCTTTTTAATAAATATTTTTATTATGCTAATTTGAGAGCATTGTGAGTAGTCTGGATTTAATTGTAAACTGGCGGTATCTGGATTAGTTGTGTCCTGGTTTCCTGTCTCTATAGTCGCTGACATTTGATTACTACATTTGATAAATTTAGTCGGGTATTGGATAGGCAGTGCTCTAGTTCCTTGCCTGGTGAGCGGAAAGGAAAGAAGGAATGACCAATATTAAAACAAAAACTTCCCTCTGATCCCCAAAGTAAAAACTTTGAAGCAGGTGTATTATAGATTTATACAGTGGCTTTTCATTGTCCGCAGTATTTTCTCAGATGGTTCATTTTCTATTTTGTGGTTTGTCTTTATGTAGTCTTTTGTCTTGGAGGATGGATTGACAGCTGCCCAATCACTGCTCATCCTTGTTTTTTGTGGTAGGCTTGAGTGTGGTGAGATAATCTATTACTTTACAGATAGAGGACGGAACAAACCTACTACTTGGATTGTTCTGTTTCATCTAAATTAAAAATCTGTGGTGGTCTTTTGAGAAAACTCAGATCTTGAGTCAAGTATAGAGTATGTTTTGTACTGTTGTGTTGTCAATCTATATGTATGTGTGTATATATAGGTGTGCTGGCCATGTGAATTCCCTGCCGTAGGAATCATTTAAGTTAAGCAGAGATTTGACTTAGGACAGTTTTTTTTTTAGCCACTTTAGTTGTGACTGTAGTTTGAAATATTTGCATATCCATGCTTTTGATTGTTATTGTTGAGCATCAAGAATGTGGACTTTCAAATTGCAACAGCCTGGCTGAGCCATCTCCCAATGTACATAAACCTTTTCTTTCCAGAAGTTGCTTGTTCAGTTGAATTTTCGTGCTGGCTGCCCTGAGGAACAAATTATGTACATAAAATAAAATTTCTCAAACCAAATTAGTTATGCTGAAAGCAATTTTAGTGTTGATGATGTAGATGTGTATTTTTCAACTGTATGGAATAACTATAGTTTCCATGAGTGGAATATTTCACAAGGCAAAGCCTGTATTTCTGCACTCATTTTCAAGTTGATGAATACATTTGTCCAGACCATCTAAGCTTGCGCAAGTTTACATTATCAGTTCATGGTTTAGGTTTTATGTTTTGCACCAGGAATTGGAAATGTAATCATCATGTGTGGGATTAAATTAAAAACAGAATATGAATTTGGCAGTGTTCGAATTTTGTTATTTGGGCATCTTGTGTGTTCTGCATGAGGCTCATGCCACGACAGTCTTTATTTTTGGAGCAGGAAATGTATAATTTTTTGGATTTTGCTGCAAGCCTGTAGTTTTTGAGATAAAATCTAGAGATTCTTTTGCTAAGCATTTGTAGCAGTAGAAAGGTTTGCAAACTAACTCTTTTAGCACAGCTGGTGATTTGAAAAATGTCACTTTTAATCCAAAAATTATCACATTCCAGTCCCACTACTATAAATCTGCTTTTATGCAGTATTAATGTTGCTGAGTGTGATAGGGACTGAGTACAAATTTTATCCATTTGCAGAATGCAGAATCAAATTAAGCTCTTCATTTCAAGGAGTATGACATTACTAGGTTCTGTTCTTTTCTTGATATTTTCTCAGTCCAAGGTTAGACTACACTTAATAAAGCTAACATGTTCTTTATGTTTTAACTTGGAACTTTCTCAACTTGTTCTTGTAATAAACATTTTGTTAATGTTGGATAGTATTGTTTCCCCCCCCCCCCAACACAGTGGGCTTATTTCGGTGACCTAGCAAGTTTCTCCTTCAGCCACATTTGAATTGTGTTAAACAGTTAACTGGTTAAAGAACTTGGTCATCTTTCCCCTGATTCTGTACCACCTTTTAGTGTTTCTAATTGGCCTTTTTACTTTTTTGTATCTGTTCTAACATTTGGTCAATCCTGTCTTGGGTCTGAAGCAGGTTGATCACCCTTTGCTTCTGAATGCTACAATTTTTTGGCTGAATTATACAGTTTTTGGTAGTAACTGCCAAACTGTTCAGCAATGTATATGGATCTGATAGATGTGTAATGAACATTTTTTCCATTCCCTTGTCCTGAAACCGGTATCATCCTGGAGTACAATTTCACTGGTAGCAATTGTTGAGCCTAAATGATGAAAGCCGTCTATGACTCAACTGTGGAGAGGGGTCCCACGATTGAGGCAGATTGTGTCTATGCATCTACACTTTTCAGCTGAGATCACTTGCTAAGGATCTGGAGGACTAGGAACCCTGTGTTTTTCTAGTGCCTCAGGGTCATCAAAGCAAACTGTAGGGTTCCACTTAGACCAGTAAACTCAGCACAGACCAGGAATTGAATGATCCAGAGCCACAACTGCTGCATTTATCCTTTGAGCTATCAGAGGGATTGTTGTGAAAACTCACTAGGATCGTGGTGGCGGTTTTGGAATGTATAGCTGCTAAATTTTTGCTGAAAAGTTTCTTCTTCCCTGAAAGAGGCTGTATTACCTACTTAGTGCAGACCCTATTCTGTCAATACTTTACATCCACTATTTATTTAATCAATTTCTAAAATGCTATACTTTGTTAAACTGTCAGTTTCAATTTCCACTGATGGTCTGACCACTTGCTTTTCCAGAAAACAATCCAGAGTTCTCTGAGGTATCGTTCTGGGTCAGCTGGGTAGGGTGAGGCAAAGAGCCTGGATGTGGCAGAGCAGGACAGAGCCATCCTTCTATTTTTTTTTAAAAAGGGGAAGAGACTTAAAAATAAAAGTAGAAATTAGGGTTGTCAAGTACATTTAAAAAAAATAAATAATCGTGATTAATGTGGACCAATATTCAACAGAAAGCAATAGTTAGAGAAAAGGGTAATGGTAAACTGAAGCACTGAAAGTGAAGGACTTGTGAATGGTAATTTAAAAAAAAACTGTCTGATGGTTCATTGGATAGAAAGACGGTTTCTTATATTAAATAGAATTACATCAAATGTACAGCACAGAAACAGGCCATTTGGCCCAATAGCTCCATGCCAGTGTTTATGCTTCGCACAAACCTCCTCCCTCCCTACTTCATCTAACCCTGTTAATGCTAACAGAAAATGCTGGAGACGCTCAGCAAGTCAGGCAGCATCTGTGGAGAAAGAAACAGAGTTAACGTTTCAGGTCAAAGACCTTTCATCAGAACTGGAAGATGTTAAATGTTTTTGAGCAAGTACAGAGCCACGGAAAGGTGGGGGGGGGGGGGAGAGGAAGAAAGGACAAAAGGGAAGGTCTATGATAGGGTAGAGGGCATGAGTGATTAATTGACTAAAGGGATGATGGTGCAAGGCAAGGAAGGTGGTAATGGGACAGAATAAGAAACAAAAGATTGATCAGGAGTAGCTGTAAATGGCAGCAGCAGTACCATTAACAGCACTAGCTGACTGAAAAAAATGAGAGCGGTGGTTATGATCTGAAGTTATTGAAATCATTGTTGAGTCTGGAAGGTTGTAAAGTGCCTAAACAAAAGATGAGGTGCTGTTCCTTGAGCTCCATTGGAACAGTGTAAGAGGCCAAAGACACAGAGGTCAGAGTAGGAGTGGGAAGGGGAATTAAAATGCCATTTACAGCTACTCTTGATCAATCTTTTGTTTCATAACCTGTCCCATTACTACCTTCCTTGCCTTGCACCATCATCCCTTTTGTCATTTAATCACTTGTGCCCTGTCACAGACCTTTCCTTTTGTTCTTTCCTCCCCATCCCCTTTCCCTGGCTCTGTACTTGCTCAAAAACGTTAACTCTTTTAACATCTTCCAGTTCTGACGAAAGGTCTTCGACCTGAAATGTTAACTCTGTTTCTTTGTCCACAGATGCTGCCTGACTTGCTGAGCTTCTCCAGCATTTTCTATTTTTATTTCATATTTAGGTAAGAGGCCACTATGCTACCTGGACATTATTTGAAATACCACTTGGTTCCAGAACAAAAATCTTGTTCTCCTCATGAAAATAGGCTTCTTCAAAATTGTCTGTCCTACTAAACATGGTCTCCATTACTAGTTACCACTCTCTTTCCTTCTTGCCCACCCATACAATTTCTGCCCCATAGCTAATCTCCTAAAGTCAGCAACCCATGCTTGGGCACACTCCAGAGGTGGGAGCCTGGTACGTGGCCAAGTGAATTGTGAACATGGGATACTGTCCAGCTATTGACCTGTGAGGATTATCTTGGCCAAACCCAATCCAGTCTCCCCTCTGGTGACTGAATGCATACGCTTTGAGCAGGGGTCCTTGCAAAATGACCAGCAGAAAAAATTGTGGTTGAGTTTCTTCTCCCCTCCCTAGCCCAAGGATACCAAAATGAATTGTAGCATCCATGTTGCTGCCCGAGCTGAAATCAGATAATTCAGCACATACCAGCGATCAAGCAGAGGACCTTTAATGATCTGAGTTCTGACAAAGGATTATACCTGAAATGTCAACTTGCCGTTTCTCTTTATGGATGCTGACTGACTTGTGTATTTCCAACATTTTCTGTTTTCGTTTCATTTTTAGCATTTACAGTTTTTTTTTTACTTAACCAACCTGATTTGTGTGGTTGAGTCCCACATCACTTGGTACTTTTACTAACCGAGAATTCAGAGGGACTTGATATAAATATCTGAAATCATCGATATATTTAGTCACCTTTTTGAAATTCTATTTAATCCATATATAACCACATTAAAAGCAAGTTTAAAAATCATCAACAGACAGAAAAAAATAACAAGTATATTCTATTATAATCTGAAGACCAGAATAAATCTTAGTGCTATTATTCATTATCTCACCCTCCTTGTCAACATTAACTGTGTTCAAGTATTTCCAATGTCATATTACAGAGCGCTCTCTTAAGCACTTGCCTCGTCCCTATAATATTCACACAATTTTGTCAGACAGAGCGAACTGTAATGGCTGGCTTTCACTTTGAATCTTGTTAATGAGGTGTGTGTGTGTTTTTTTAAAATCAACTCACGAATTGGGAAAGATGTTAAACCTTTAGTTGCATATGTCTCCACACATTGCTGTCTTGTACCACCTTTTATGATTAATTCCTGATCTGCAAATGCCAGCAGCCTGAAAATTGGCTGCAGGGATTCTCTAGGGAACACTTTCTGCTGTAAAGTACTAGGGTAAAAGTTTCTGCTAAAATGTTTGCTGACCCTTGGGGCAGTTGCATGTTTTTAAGTTGTGTTATTTAGGGCCGTGTTCTCACCTATTTTTCATGCTCTAATAATTTATTCTTTTCAACTTTAGATATTTTCCTGTACCTTGGTTTCTGCTTTATTCTTCTTCTTCCTGCCCTCCCTCTTTTTTTATTCGTTCATGGGATATGGGCGTTGCTGGCAAGACTACACCCCATGCCCATTTATTGCCCATCCCTAATTGCTCTTGGGAAGGTGATGGTGAGCCGCCTTCTTGAACTGCTGCAGTCCGTGTGGTGAAGGTGCTGGTAGGTAGGGCGTTCCAGGATTTTGACCCAGGCGACAATGAAGGAATGGCGATCTATTTCCAAGTCCGGGATGGTTTGTGACTTAGAGGGGAACGTGTAGGTGGTGTTCCCATGTGTCTGCTGTCCTTGTCCTTCTAGGGATAGAGGTCGTGGGTTTGGGAGGTGCTGTCGAAGAAGCCTTGGTGAGTTGCTGCAGTGCATCCTGTAGATGGTAAACACTGCAGCCATGGTGCGCTGGTGGTGAAGGGAGTGAATGTTTAGGGTGGTGGATGGGGTGCCAATCAAGCGGGCTGCTTTGTCCTGGATGGTGTCGAGCTTCTTGAGTGTTGTTAGAGCTGCACTCATCCCGGCAAGTGGAGAGTATTCCATCACACTCCTGACTTGTGCCTTGTAGATGGTGGAAAGACTGTGGAGAGTTAGGAGGTGAGTCACTCGCCGCAGAATACCCAGCCTCTGACCTGCTCTCGTAGCCACAGTATTTATATGGCTGGTCCAGTTAAGTTTCTGGTCAATGGTGACCCCCAGGATGTTGATGATGGGGGATTCGGCGATGGTAATGTCGTTGAATGTCAAGGGGAGATGGTTAGACTCTTGTTGGGGATGGTCATTGCTTGGCACTTGTATGTTACTAAAACCAGGAAAGTCCAGGCAAAGGAATATCGTCTTCAATACTGGTTCATGCAATTTAGCTATATGGATTCTGCTATTTTCTATTGTACAGCGGTGCTGTGAAGCCAGGCACTGACTGGTCTGTCGTCACTCCCTAATGAAAACCCTAACGATGCAAGAGAAGTGCCTACCTTGTGTCAGGACCTTTTTTCCGCTCAATTTATTTGGTCTGATTTTTGTTTTAGCCTACGTTCATTAAATAATAATCTTGTGATTTAGAGTTAAGCTTGTGAATTTAAACAATTTTTTTATGAAGTTACAACATCTATAGCCTCAAGAATAAAGTTTAGGAGCCATCAGTCAAGATGTGTTGTGATTTTTCCCATCCCAAAATAGTAACTTGAAAAAAATGAACTGTTCTGGGTTTATAGGAGATTTGGTAAGTTTGAAAATGTCGCTGCTTAACTTCAGTAATTTTTTTTTGGAAATGTTCTAATTTCAGAAGCATTGTGGAATTATTCTTTCCACTTAACATGTACTTGGGAGGTCTCTACAGATTTTTTTTTGCACCTTTTAGGAAATGTGCCAGGAACATGAATTTGTTCTTCACTTCCAGGAGGTCTGCCACTCTTGCAGTGTTCCCTATTCTAAAGGTCCCACTATCTCTGATTTTATTTTTTAAATTTTCATTGGTTTTGCTTAGGGTATGGAATAAACTAAAGCAATATGACTCATTGATTTGACCCAATGTGTAGCTGAGCAATACCAGGAAGGTCCAAGGTTGAATCCTCGGTGTATGCTAAATTAGCTAATCTTAAAGGTTGATGGTATAAGCATGACAATTCGCTTCAGTGCTCCTGGATTAGGGAGGTGAAAATTGGCCAGGGTTTCCACGTCCGATCTCTATGCGGTGACTCATGCTGTTTTTTGGGGTGGGGAAAATCATCATCTTTTTCTTTGCACTCCCAAAGCTATGGAGAGGATCTTGCTCAGTTGTGATGCAACCCAATAGTTAAATACCTGATTGCCACTCAATGTTTAGGTCACCATTGGACTATATCCCAGCAAAAAGTTGTGGTTTTGGGAGGATAGCTGAGAAAATTGAAAGTAAAAGGAAGAAGAAAAATAGTTTCCTGAAGAATTTTTTTTTTTGTGACGTGAACTGTTGTAGCTGAAAAAACTAGACCTGCATACCTTCAGAAAACTGCTATTTAGGGACCTCACCTATCTTCATGATATGAATTACTGGCAGGGTCAGATGATTCTTATGGTGACTCCCTTCAATGAGAGGATCATTGCAGACTGGCCTTGTGGCCAATCTAGCACTGCCCAATCCCAGATAAGTGCAATGTTTTTGGAATTGTCAGCTTGGGTCAGTTGGGCAGCACTCTATAATTTAATTTTTTATTTCCTTTTTTTGGAAACTTTGGTTGTTTTTAAAGTGAGAGAGAACAGGGCTCTAGTGAAGCCTTGAGTTAATGGAAAGGGATTTGAACAATGAGCCATCACACTTAGTGGTTTTTGAGTGGAAACTAGATAATGCTACTCAACTTTGGGAGGCCATTTGATGGTAACTTGTTCAGAAGAGTTCCAGACCTATCGAAAGTTTTGGAGATGTCCGAAGTGTTCAAAATTAGAATTCGAAGTGTGTAACCAGGCAAGATGATTATCGGAGAAATGGCCACGCTGAAAATTATACTGATGGTTATGGAGTAGGCTGTAACTATTAAATTCATTACTTTGATGATTAATAACAGCTTCCATACATTTAAAATCCTAAGGACATAGGGTGAACAGTATATATGGGATTACCTTGCTTAGAGATAGGGTGCACGTGAGCATATTTACAAAGAGAAGGAATTGTGGACTAGGAATAAGAAATTGAAGAAATGGAACTGGATCGGGCAAAGTTTGGAGGCACACATTTTGAAAACAATGGGAGGGATACCATCAGGGTCAGAAGTTGGAATCTGGTGAACAGACAGATCCTGTAGGGATAAACCTTGATGTTGGTCATAATGGTCGAACAGAATGGAGCAACGAAGGCAAGTTCTTCACTAAAATTTTGAGAAAAATGAACCAGAAAGGACAGCTTTTTTGTTGGGAGAGCAAGCAATAGTACTAGCAGGAGGATCCACGGAAGTTATGAGAGATTGCTCAGGCAAGAGACCAGAAGGAATGGTTGTTAGAGGAGCAGAAAGGTAGTAGTTGACTTTTCTTTTCAATATTTGCATTCATTAACTCTAATAGTATATTTACAGAAGTTATAAGCAGAGTTAATTAGCTCTGGATGCTGCAGATTGATTGTTGGATGCAGTGAGCAGAAGTTTTGAGACAGCAGAACAACAAGCATGATTGAAAGTATCAGATCTGTCACGAGAGATAGCGTGAAGTGTGAATTGTCGCATTCCAGCTAGAATAACGTTGCTTCACTAGCACAATACAGTCAGAAGAATGAAAGCAGTTGACTGACATAATACTAAACGAGGTGTAATTGGTGTCTAGTGCATGATTTGTTGCAGAATATCATCTAAAATGAATATGATACAGTGGTCAGAAGAGCTTAGTGGTGATGAGACAGATAAGCATTGGGGTTAGAAGGTGAGGAAAACATAAGAAATAGCAGCAGGAGTAGGCCATATGGCCTCTCAAGCCTGCTCCGCCATTCAATAAGATCATGGCTGATCTTCTACCTCAACTCCATTTTCCCACCCTATCTTATTGAAACATATAAAATTGTGAAGGGGCTTGATCGGGTGGATGCGGTAAGGATGTTCCCAAGGATGGGTGAAACTAGAACTAGGGGGCATAATCTTAGAATAAGGGGCTGCTCTTTCAAAACTGAGTTGAGGAGAAACTTCTTCACTCAGAGGGTAGTAGGTCTGTGGAATTTGCTGCCCCAGGAAGCTGTGGAAGCGACATCATTAAATAAATTTAAAACAGAAATAGACAGTTTCCTAGAAGTAAAGGGAATTAGGGGTTACGGGGAGCGGGCAGGGAATTGGACATGAATTTAGATTTGAGGTTAGGATCAGATCAGCCATGATCTTATTGAATGGCGGAGCAGGCTCGAGGGGCCGATTGGCCTACTCCTGCTCCTATTTCTTATGTTCTTATTCCCTTAGTGTCCAAATAGCTATTGATCTCAATCTTGAATATACTCAATGAGCGAGCATCCACAGCCCTCTGGGGTAGAGAATTCCAAAGATTCACAGCCCTCTGAACGTTTCAATGAGATCACCTCTCATTCTTCTAAACTCCAGAGAATATAGAAAGGCCCCGTCTACTCGATCTCTCCTCTTGGACAGCCCACTCATCCCAGGAATCAATTTAGTAAAGGTCTAGGATTACTAGGATAATTACGGATATGGGTAAGCTGATTAACAAGTTGTCTTAGATGATTTAGGATAGTAAAGAACTTGGCATTAATGCTGGCCTAATTCTTGGGAGAGCAATAGAAATAGTTCAACTTAGAAACATTGAAGTTCCAAGAATGGTGATTTCGGCAGAGGGGAAGTTGAGAGTTGATTAAATTTTGCTTGATTAAAAAGTTCATTCTAAGGAATGATTAAGGATAGGATAGATGCCAGAAGAATTCATTGAGATGAAGTGGAAAGATTTTTGGCCACCAGAGATTGAGGTCAAGTGACTCAAAATGAGTTAAAGCAGCTAGAAGGGATGTAAAAACAAACAAACGTGTACCTCCTTTGGATGTCATATTGTGAAGCTTTAGGTTATACTTTTTTCATGTTGATGGAAGAAAAACACTGGCACCATGGAACACGAGAGGCAAATTGACTAATCCCATATGTTCCATGTCGAATCATAGAGTATTACAGCAAAGGTGGAGGCAATTCAGGTCATCGTGGCTCTGCTGGCTCTTTGAAAGCACTATCCAGTTAGTACCATTTCCCAGCCCTATTCTCATACCCTTTTACATTTTTCTTCAAATATTTATTTAGTTCCCTCTTAAAATCTGAGTTCTGCTTCCACCACTTTGTGGTAAGGCATTCCATATGCTAATAACCCTCTATGTAAAAATAAATAAATAAACTTTTCTGCTCATAAAACAAGATGGAAAATGTTGCAGATGCTGGAAACACTGAGCTGTGGAGAGAGGAGGGTAGGGTTAATCTTTCAGGCTAATGGGTCACCAAACTCAAAAAAAACCATTTAATCCTACTTTCCTCTTTCCACAGATGCTGCCTGACCTGTTGTTTCTAACATTTTCTGTTTTTATTTTGCATTTCTTCTAATCTCTTCCTTTGTTTCAGTGGTGATCTTAAATTTATGCTCTAGCTATCGCCTTACCAGCCAGTGAAAATAGTTTTCCCCTGATTTATCTTTCAAAACCCTTCATAATTCTCAATACCTCTATTGGATCGTCTCTTAACTTGCCTAATGAAAAGAGCCCCAGTTTCTCTAGTTTCTGCTTATAACTAAAGCCATTCATCACCACTATCATCCCAGTGAATTTCTTCTGTAGCCTGTTTGTACCTCTTGAACATGTTTGCATGGTGAAGATACAAATCTAGCTGTGAACTGGTTGTGGATCTAGAACCTGTTGATGGGGTAGCTTCTCAAAGTTCAGTCAAATAGTTCAGCCCCTGACTATCAAGTACCTAAGCCATGTTTGACCACTGTACCTTCCAATAACACCTCGAGCAGTGAGGAAAGGAAATTAGAATGGAAAATTGGACCAAGCTTTGAGGAAGCAAAAGGATGGAGAAGTAAAATTCAAGACTGTGGTTATAAGTGTGAGATTGGGGGGAGGGGAGGGAGTGAATTTTTTTTTTCTAAAAAGGTCTGCCAACCACCCCAAGATGTGAATATTCTTGAGATTTAGCAGACTCTGAGGCAGTGGTGATGTTTTCTGATTGCTGATCACCTGAAGCATCTATTTAGCCTTTTAAAAATGCTCCTTCCAAGCAAAAGAAGATATTGAAAATTAAAAGCCCTTTTATTATAGATCAAATATATCTAATTTACCAGCACCAGCCTCTTAGCCAGTCATGGAAATAGAAAGAAGGGGAAGGAATATGACCAAGTTTGCAGAGACTTGCTGCCAACAACTATAAACCCAGCACATTATATTCAGACATTACTCCAGTTTATTAACACCTATCTTTTCAAGTTAGTTTCCTTGGATAGTAGAGTTGACTAGCTTCTGTTTTGACTTTCTGGCTATACTGAAATAAATTCTGATCAAAACATTGAAAAGACTGGAAAATATTTAAATACATTTGATTTTTTTTTATGGCTTGAATGATTTTTTAGTATTACTGGATCATTGGGCTTCTGCCAAAATAATAGAAAATTACTGCTCAGGATTGTTTGTGCCAGACTTAATGGCTGCCAATCTTTGTGTGTTGGAAGTGAATAGAAGCCTGGTAAGGCTATTAAAGTTCAAATATTTGCTTTGATTTATAACTTTATTTTAACACCATAAGTAGCACAAGTAGAAAAATGGCCAAAATAAGAATTAAAAATTGTCAAAAAGTAAATGTTGGCCAGTCTAGTTATAGTTTATAGCTTCTAAAGGATTGGTATTGCCAAATTATTTGTCTATTAAAACAATCTGAAAGATTTCCTGTAATCATTTTGCTTTAGATTTCAATTGTCTATCACATACCAGAACAGCTGAGTATTCTGAAGCATGTGTATGTTTTGCTTTTGAGCCAAAATACTGCATGTTGCCTACTGATTTTTCATTTTCAAGGTCACTTTTGATCCTCTAAGACGTAAGATTGAAAGTCTGCTGTCAGCCACCTACTTAAGCCGCAGTGTTAGAATGTGACTTGAGTGGTTGTGATTTTCTTTCCTCTCCACAACATCATGGCTAATTGGAACTCAAGAATGGGGGATTGAACCTATGTCTGACTACTCTATTGCATAGCATGTTGGAGAATTAATGGCTGTGTTTTGCCAAGAATCTAAAAATAGTATTTTTATAAGCTATTGTTTCTTTTCTCATTAGCAAGGCATAAATGGTCAAGGTCTGTTGTATGGGACACAATCAAGGTAAATTATTTCAAAAAAATAAACTACCTTCATTTGGAATCTTTTTGAGTCATTTAAGTACTGTTCACTTGCTTTCTGATTTGCTTGATTTTTTTTGTTTTAGATTTTTTCCCCCTGCATTTTGTAGTTTTATTTGGAGCTGGGATATTTCATGTAATCTTTTGTCTGTTCTGAGATGGCAATGTTTGGCCACCTCACTTGGATAGTAGGATCTTTCTGGAAATTACAGTAAAATGCTTGTTGTAATTTGCTGAGCCTTGAGGAATAAGGATTCAGATATTCAAAGTTCATGCTATTTAATGACTTTTGAAGTGTTAGTGATCCTGCTTCATCAGTGTCATCAGTTTATTCGATGAAATGAAATAGTTTTCTTTCATCATCTTTCTATTCTTGTAACGTTTCCTAATAGTCTCGAAGCAGCTAGTCTCCAGAGCAAGGAGGGATAAGTCTTCCTGGAGGAGGGAATCTCCCTCTCCTTCACTCCAGTCAGGGTGGGCCTGGACTACAATACAACTTAGCATTGGTGCAAAACAAAACTGCCTCACACCTACTGAAATGCAGTATTTTTCGGGTTCGTTTTCAGTAGGATTAGCAAGATTTTTGGAGGATTGGACAATATAGGCATATGCTTTACATGCACTGAGGGGCAGTGATAATCTCATTCTTCCTCCCCCTTTAACTCTAATTCATTTCTTGAAGAGCAAGAAGATATACAGCAAATAATACTGTGACGGCTTTTGAACGCAAACCAGTCGGCTTGACTACTTGTTTTGACAGTAAATGTGTTGCAGAGGAGATTACCCTACAGTAGTTAGCTGCCAAATACTTTTGTTTTTAAGATGATGATGTAGAAGTTTTCTAAGAAGCATTTTGGCTAATATCAATTCCTGAAACCTTTAATTGGTGCAAAAATAGAGTTTAAAAGAGAGAGAAGCTTTTCCTCAAATTAACTAGCTTATTAGGGAGATGACTTGAAGTGAACACCGGGCCGAATCTTGCTGCAAAAATGATAGTGTGTTATTGACGCATGCTGTTATTAATGCACAAATCGGCTAGCAAGTTCAGGGGATTAAGAGATACGCTGTGAGTTGTGAATTGCCAGAACTTGCTGGTCAACTTACCCCGTTCCGATGTCTTACTGCAGTTATACAGGGCCTTAGACCACACCTGGAGTATTGTGTGCAGTTTTGATCTCCTTACCTAAGAAAGGATATACTTGCCATAGAGGGAGTACAGCGAAGGTTCACCAGACTGATTCCTGGGATGGCAGGACTGTGGTATGAGGAGAGATTGGGTCGACTGGGCCTGTATTCACTAGAGTTTAGAAGAATGTGAGGGGATCTAAATGAAACGTATAAAATTCTGACAGAGCTAGACAGACTGGATGCAGGGAGAATGTTTCTCCTGGCTGGGGGGTCCAGAACGAGGGGTCACAGGATATGGGGTAGGACATTTAGGACTGAGATGAGGAGAAATTTCTTCACTCAGAGGGTGGTGAACCTGTGGAATTCCCTATCACAGAAGGCTGTGGAGGCCAAGTCACTGAATATATTTAAGAAGGAGATAGATAGATTACTAGACACAAAAGACATCAAGGGGTATGGGGAGAGAGCGGGAATATGATATTGAGATAGAGGATCAGCTATGATCGCATTGAATGGCGGAGCAGGCTTGAAGGGCTGAATGGTGTACTCCTGCACCTATTTTCTATGTTTCTAATGTTTGCTTTGCACAAACTGCATCTTGCCTTTAGCCTCCCTGTTATTTCAAAGAACTTGTTGGCTTTGCACATTAATTGCCCATTAAACTCACTACAGAAAGTTAGGGCTGGAACTTAACAGTGTAAGTACCTTTTTAACGACATGATAATTGTTAATGCAATGGCAATCAACTTCTCTGACCCAGAAAGGGAACAATTTAAACTGTTTAATCTCATTCCTTCTTGTCAATTGTTAGTGATTTTAAAAATGTCAGATTTTTAATTTTCACTTTTTTTTAATTTTTTTTATGTCTCTTTTCTCCCTCTTTATTTCTCTTTCTGTACCTGATTTGACTCTTAACTCACCCACTCTAATTCACCCTCCTTATCCGTCGTTCCTCTGTTTCTGTCTCAATCCTTAAATCTCATTGATTAACTAGATGCACTGTTGGTCCCGCTGTTCACTAAGGTCCCAGATGCCCCGTTGCCCTCGCCACACCATTATAATCTTGTACTTCCAGCAAGTTCGCCTTGCTATTATAAGTTGGCACTTCCAGCAAGCTTGCCACGCTACTACAAGCTCGCATTTCCAGCAAGTTACGGGGCAAAAGAATTTCGAGCTGAAGGGTGCAGGGAAATGTCTCACTAATGATGTACGTCACAAAATGCCTCGCTCCGGCAAGATCTGGCCCATAGACTTCAGTGGGGAAGAGGAAGTGGAGGGGAAAGCAGAAAACATATTTCAATGGGCGAGTGGTCAATCTATGGAACAGGCTCCCTAGGGAGATGGTGGAAGCAGTTGGTATTGATGCGTTCAAATGAAAATTAGATTTATTTCAGAAAATAACATTTTGGTATACAGTACATGAGTAATTTGAGACATGACGTGATAAGTGTAACATGCTTGGGAGGAACAGGTGACTTTGCCAAAGCTCTCCACCACTGGGGTTTTCCTTTGTCATGTCTGGGTCTGTTGTAGACTAATTGATGGAGTTAAGTTTGTCAAGTATGATGTTTTTCTCAGTTTCCTACCTTTTTTTCCCCACCGCCCCACAAAAGCCAGACTGATTTGCCCTGATGATTTCCTTCAAGTGTTTCATGATGCCCTTCAGGGTAACCTCTAACATTTTAGCCATGACACATTGGATTCACCAGCCTGTCATTTCCAAAACTGTCCTTTTGTCTTTTTTAAAGATTGAAGAGAAAGGAACATAATACCTTTCTGATTCTAATTATTCTGTAAGGATCCCCGTGAAAATGTAACCAGCTTTGCTATTTATTTATGTCTTTTAAGTACTCTTGTGTGCAGGGCATCTGGGCTTCAAGATTTACCCTCTTTGAATGCATTGAACGTTTCCGTCCCTGCCTGATCAATAACGGATTCTTACTGTTCAAAATTGACTCCCCCCAACTCCCCCCCCCCCCCCCCCCAGCTCTGGAAAATCAACACTCTCTTCCAAGAAAGATCATTCTTGACTGTGGAAGATGGTAGAATAAACAATTCAGTAACTCTTGCTTAGGCTATAAATTGACAAACCAGTAGGTATGTAAATGAGCAGAAGGAAGGCACACTAGTTTTACCATAGCTGCAGGTTTAAATATCCTTAGAAGTAGAAAAATAACCAGGTCACGTTTCCTGCGCTGAAATGCATTGTAAACTGGACCAGATCAAAGGTCTGTAAATATTAATCTTTTACGTGGTGTCTTTTGTTAACTCGGTTTCCCTGGCTTAGCTGTCTCTGCTGGCTTCAGCTGGACTTCTGAATTTGCACAAGACAGACTGAAAATACTTTTTTCAAATGACCCTTGACTCCTCTGTCTTTGCAGACTACCACCCCAACTCCAACCTCCCTTTCCTCTCAAGTCCTTGAACGTGTTGTCATCTCCCAAATCCATGCCCATCTCTCTCGCAACTCAATATTTGAATCCCTCCAATCAGGTTTCCGCCCCTGCCATAGTACTGAAACAACCCTGACCAAAGTCACACATGATACTCCAACGCCTCTCCTCCGTCGTCCAGCTGGGTGGGACTGTGCTTGCCTGGTTCCATTCTAATCTTTCGAGTCATAGCCAGAGAATCGCCTGCAATGGCTTCTCTTCCCCCTTCCGCACCATTACCTCTGGAGACCCTCAAGGATCCATCCTTGGCTCCCTCCTATTTCTCATCTACATGCTGTCCCTTGGCGACATCATCCGAAAACACCACGTCAGCTTTCACATGTACGCTGACGAAACCCAGCTCTACTTCACCACCATCTCCCTCGACCCTTCCGCTGACTCCGATTTGTCACACTGCTTGTCCAACATCCAGTACTGGATGTGCAAAAATTTCCTCCAACTAAATATTGGGAAGACCAAAGCCATTGTCTTCGGTTCCTACTGCAAACTCCATTACCTAGCTACCGACTCCAAGTTGCTCCCTGGCCACTGTCTGAGGCTGAACCAGACCATTCGCAACCTTGGCATTCTATTTGATCCTGAGATGAGCTTCGGACCACATATCCGCTCCATCACCAAGAACACCTACTTTCACCTCTGTAACATTGCCCGTCTGTGCCTCTGCCTCAGCTCATCTGCTGCTGAAACCCTCATCCATGCCTTTGTTACCTCTAGACTTGACTATTCTAATGCTCTCCTGGCCAGCCTCCCATCTTACACCCCTCATAAACTTGAGCTCATCCTAAACTTTGCTGCCCCTATCCTAACTTGCACCAAGTTCCATTCGTCCATTGCCACTGTGCTTGCTTACCTACATTGGCTCCCGGCCCGGGAAAGCCTCGATTTTAAAATTCTCATCCTTGTATTCAAATTCTTCCGTGGCTTCGCCCCTCCCTATCTCTGTAACCTCCTCCAGCCCTACAATCCTCCAAGATCTCTGGGCTCCTCCAATTCTTGCTGCTTGCGCATCCCCGATTTTAATTGCTTCACCATTGGTGGCTTTGCCTTCAGCTGCCTAGGCTCTAAGCTCTGAAATTCTCTCCCTAAATCTCTCTACCTCTCTTTAACTCGCTCCTTAAAACCTACCTCTTTGACCAAGCTTTTGGTCACCTGTCCTAATATCTCCTTATGTGGCTCGGTGTCAAATTTTGTTTGATAACACTCCTGTGAAGCGCTTTGGGGCGTTTTACTACGTTAAGAGCGCTATATAAATGCAAGTTGTTGTTTTGACTGCGACAAACAAAGTTTAAATATATCTCTTAAACTCAGAGCTGTCAATCAAACATGTATGCAAATAAAACCCACAAGATGCTTGTATTTGAATTGATTGGCTGGCCTCTCCTTCTGTTGCCTGGCCAGTCACAATGTCTATATTCTGGGCTATTGTACTGAAACAAACTGGGCCATTTTCTAAATGAACCTGGTTTTTAATTAGTTGTGTACTGGGTCAAAAAGGAAGCGATCAATTATAGATAGTGCTTCATTTTTGTCATCTTGACGCCACACGGTTTAGGATACGACAGAATTTTTTGTGATTATAGTTATTGGAACTTGTTTCACAACTGGGAGTGAGCTGTCCTTTTTAATAAACAGAATAGAGTATAACCTCAAGGAAAAAATATTAAGAGCATATATAATTGCATTTGAACGTCAGTTTTTGAATCTGCTTAGGGGCAGAAACTTCGTTGACTAAATGCTTGCAAAACACTGAAATTATATTCGAAACTGACAGAAATGTTGCTGTTGGAGAACTAATTCCAAGTCGGTGGGATGAATTTTGGATTGCTCTAGCGTGGGGCTGGCACAACCATAATGGGCCAAACGGCAGCTTCCTTTGCTGTTAACCTCTGTGGTTCTAATTTCTATGTGAAATCTGGTAGCAATACAGAGCAGAACTTGAGGCTGGTCAGGTTTCATGTCCCTTATAATCATAGTCAACAAAATGTGTATTTATATAGCGCCTTTGATGCAGAAAAACATCCCACGATGCTTCAGAGGTGTAATCAAACAAAAATGGATTCCGAACCAGAGAAGGAAATATTAGGAAGGATGGCCAAAAGGTTGGTCATAGAGCTGAGTTTTAAGGAGGGTCTAACAGCAGGAGAGAGTGATTAGGGAGGGAATTCCAGAGCGTGGGACCTAAATGGCTGAAGGCCCAGCTGCCATTGACAGGACGAAGGGAGGCAGGGAATGCACAAGAGGCCAAAATTGGAGGAACGGAGAGCTTGGGGAAGTGTGGGGGGTGGAGGGTAGCTGTAGGCCTGGAGGAGACTACAGAGATAGTCGATGAGATAAGTCATGAAAGGAATTAAACGAGAGGATAACATTTTTAAATTTGTGGCATTGGGGCAGGGGAACCAACGTAGGTCAGTGAGGAAGTGATGGGTGAGTGGGACTTGTTACATAGTATTTACAGCACAGAAACAGGCCGTTTGGCCCAGCAGGTCTCTGCCATTAAAAAAAAATAAGATTATTCAACTGTCTCTCTTTTTAAAGAGCCATCTGACTTGCTCCGCTTGAGTTGTGCCTATTACTGGAATGATGAGATTTGAGCAGCCATGCAGCTGTCTGTTAACCAGGCTGCCACCGCTGTCCTCTCGCAAGAGGTTAAAAAAAGAAAATATAGTAGAGAAGAAATAGATCACAATTACCTTCCAGTGCAGTCCACTCCCAGGTATCCACAGAGATAAAAATCACTGGCTGGTAGAAAACAAAAGAGCATCTGTGCTACAGACTGACACCAGAAAATTGATCTCTGACACAACGAGCATTATTTAGTCAGCATCTGTTTCCAAGCTATCTCAAAGCCTGCTGGGATAGAGATCTCAGCTTCAGACTGGCATTTCAAAAGACCTGTTTCACCATCAGGTCTCCACAAAGACGCAAGTCTTGACATGAACCAAGAGTGAAAAAATCTGGCTCCATTTTACGATACCAATGTCATTCTGGAGTGCAGTCATACTGGACCCAGTTTAGCATGAAACACAAAGTTTACATACAGACACAACATGTATAAAAATATAAAATGGCATCAAAATTACAGTGGCGATTATCAGCGCACAAATACCTAAAGTGTTCACATCCAAATTCTTTGTCTATAATTTTACAAGAGGCGTTAACCTGTGCTCATATGCACAGGTTAAAGCGGGGAGCTGCAAATATTTGAATTCTGAAATAAAACAAAACATGTTGGAAATATGATGGGTGGTTGATTCTTAGTTTTTTTTAACAATTCAGTACAAATCTGTGATGTTTGGTCTACATCTTCAGTGTAAAATATGTTCTGTAGGCCCCATTGATGCCTTGTTAAAGACAACATATAGCTAAGCCATACAGATGAGAAAGTGTCAGTTTGATTCTTAATCTGCAGCTGCAGCATAGGTGATTAATATTAGTGTAGGATAATTTAGACATATCTAAGAAATAAGATTTTGTATTTTGTCGAACAGGTGAAATTTTTGAAGTATCTTAAGAATGATAGTTTTTTTCATTAGCAATTCTGGATGTACATTTACTCTTGGTATTGTTGTCCCTGATGAAAAGCCATTACGTAGTTTCAACACTGTCTCTAGTTTGTAGTTAAACAGGACTACTATGAGATTTGCTACTATTT
This sequence comes from Heptranchias perlo, assembly GCF_035084215.1. Lineage (NCBI taxonomy): Eukaryota > Metazoa > Chordata > Chondrichthyes > Hexanchiformes > Hexanchidae > Heptranchias > Heptranchias perlo. The sequence goes on along the minus strand of NC_090345.1, from coordinate 9,876,853 downwards.
GACGTTTCTGTGGACCTGTAAATTTGGTTGCTGGGTTGGAAATTCTCATGTAGCGTCTCCCTTGCTGTTGGGCTGCTCTGGTGATATCACAAACTGACAGTATCCCCACGCACCCTGGGGTGACTCCATAGTGCAAGGGTATCCAGCTTTTGTCTTTGTGGGCTGTATAGATGCATACTGAGAAACCTCAAGGGCCATGTACACAGTGTAAATGCTCCCATTAACTGTACATATATCAAGTTGTTGATACTCATGAAACATGTTGTTCTGATTTAGGATTTAATAACATTATAAACAGCCCTTTCCAAATTTCTGGATCCACAAAATTCAATACAGGATAAACCAGCAATAAGAAATATGAACACACATATGACTGAGTTGCCTGGGATTTGAGCCCTGGATTTCCAGGACTCATTCCTAATATTTCGGGCAGTTAGAGTGTGATTTCTCTACAATGTCGGTTATTCCCTATTCCTGTAAGAAATTCCAAACAGTTTGATAAGAAACCTCGAGTAAGTATCTGAACAGTATCACTTAAGTTGTGAATGTCTCAACATTCCAGGCTCCAAGCGTATACATTGACATGTGTAAGTCCCTTCATAGCACAGCACTGCCGTGAAAGAAAAACTGGTCTCACGCTGTCCATGTGATGGGACACTGACAACAACAACTCAAGGTTACTGTCTCTCCGTTTAGAGACAAGGTCGACTTCGGTAAATCATCTGAGTAAATGCTGCATAAAGAAAACTCACCCGTGCTGCAATAGCAAAACTGTAAGAAGATAGCACGGTTTCTGTGTTTAACCATTCATAGGAACAGGAGTAGGCCATTCAGCCCCTCAAGCCTGTTCTGTCATTCATTGAGATCATGGCTGATCTGTATCCTAACTCCATTTACCTGTCTTGGCTCCATATCCCTTAATACCCTTGGCTAGCAAAAATCTATCGATCTCAGATTTAAAATTATTAATTGAGCTAGCGTCTACTGCTTTTTGTGGGACAGTTTTCCACACTTCTACCACCCTTTGTGCAAAAAAGTGTTTCCTAACTTCTCTCCTAAATGGCCTGGCTCTGATTTTAAGATTATGTCCCCTTGTCCTAGATTCCCACACCAGCGGAAAAAATTTCTCTCTACCCTATTCAAATCCTAAAAACCTCAATCAAATCACCTCTTATCTTTCTATATTCCAGGGAATACAAGCCTAGATTATGTACTCTATGTATTCAAATAAGTAACATGCAAATTGAAGCTTTATTAAATGGTTCTGCATCTTTGGAATTAATGTCCAATTTTTAACTGCAGTTACAGATTTCTTGTCCCGCGCCGCATTGCTGACTAGCTCCAGGATCTCGGCCGTCAGGTTACACCGGCCACCGTGTATAGTGGATAAATTGGGTTTGCACGAATGCATCCAATATAAGCGGTGGGGACTGTATTGAAATGGGCATAATTTTCCCCGGATGCTACTGTGATTACAAGCAGAAATGTTGCAATATTACTTCACTGGCATTATTATTTGTCCCCTCTTGCTGGGAAGAAAATATTGTACAATGTCCACATTTATATTGGAATCCCTACCATTAAATTTAGTGTGTGCTTTTACTGATGTAAAAGGTGATTTAAAAAATGAAAGTGCATCTAACATAGTTTCAATGATCAGTTGTTTTTTCTTAAGCTCATCAAACCCACTACCTCACAAATGTAATCATAAAAATAACGGTTTCTGTAACTATATTGTTTGCAGGATCTTTGTGTTAAATACAGGGGAATTTTGAGGTGGGTAGCATGTATTGTTTTTTTACTTTCAAATGTCTTTCAATACAACTTGGTGAACGTCCATATTGTCTTTGTACAGTTGTGTCATAATAAACAGATGCTTGGTACAGAGGGAATTAAGATTTTTTTTTCAAGGCAGTTTTTTTTGCTGTTTAGATTTACAGGACTGGAAGGACCAAGTGGTTTTGGTTTTGAACTGACTTTCCGGCTAAGACGTGAAGCTGGCGAAACTGCACCGCCGACGTGGCCAGCTGAGCTGATGCAGGGTCTGGCCAGATATGTATTCCAGTCAGGTAAAGTTCTGTAATTGTTCATTTATTGATATTCAGTATAGAAAGTAGGCCAGATTTGGTTTTGATTTTAAAAAAACAGCCATCTTCTAAAGCTTTGACAGCTTGTATTGTAATTAGAACCTAATGCAGTACTACGTGGCAGTTTTTTGAACCACATTGCATTTTTGTTCTTTCTCCCTTGGTATAAAATTTCCTATGGAGCCATTCACTGATGGGTCTTAACATTAATGTCTCCCTGCTTCTCAAAGTGGGTAGAGCCATCATGAAGGATTTCTCTCCGCCCTTTGTCAGATGCTGTCTTCTACTGTGGTCTGCTTTCTCCTATAAGAAAGGAAACGGGTATGAAGTGGCCCATGTCAGAACAGGGGCTAGTAAGAGAAAAAAGCTTTTCTGACAGATGAGGAAACATGATAATTTGGGATCTTCTAGCAGCAGGTATGCTTGTGCTGTGAAAATGAGTGGTGTTGAAAGCAGGTACGGAGGAGTGAAGATGGGAGACATTCAGGATGCATGCAATAGAACAGATTATGAGTGGCAGAATGTATTGACGCGAATGCAAAAATCATCACCTTGATGAGCAGCATAACTATCCTGTACCATGCCTTTCCCCTTCTGACAAGGTCAGTGACTACTTTTTGGTACTGCATCCACGTGCTTTGGACAGTTCAGCCTGATTTTAGTCCTGTTATTTGCTGCTATGCTTTACATCCAGCTGTTTGACATTTTGTCTGCCTGATGCAGGGTACAATACTGCCTTCCGCCTCTCCACAGCCTGCCACAGCACTCTCATGATCTCCTCGTCAAACTGCGGAACCATTTGCCTTCCTCCTCTTGCTGTTGCCATCCTCTCCTGCCAGAGGAGCAGAAAACCAATATTAAGGGATGGAATTTTAAAACAACAAAGAGCACTTAGATGCCAGGGCAAACTTCAGTCAAGAATACATTTGCAGCATTTTTAACAAAACCTTCAGGCACCTTTTAAAAATTTTGAACACTTTGAAAGTATTTGGAGCAGTCAAAACACACACATACCTTTCAGGAACTTCAGGCGATTCTGCAACAGTCCTTTGAATTTGGCTTCCTGTGCTCCATGCTTCTGTGTGCCCAAACATCAAGTCATCCAGGTGCTATCAACCACATATGTGCCTCCACGTGAGCCTGAAGTCTGCCCTCACTATTCTAATGAGTGTCATTGGGAAATCCTGATGCCACCATTTTGCCCCAGGCTCAGAGCCCTTCCAATATGCTGAGTACTCAGTGCATCTGATCACCTGCACAGAAAGATCAACTTTATAATATTTCATTATTTTGACTGAAGTTGCTATTTAGATGAATTAGTTTTACATTTTTCATTCTATCCCATAAAACCATTGAAGTTTGCAACGCAGAAGGAGGCCAGTTGGCCCATATTGTCTGTGCTAACTTTTTGTGGAGCAACCCAAAACAAATCCGTCTGGCCAGATTCTCCTCATAGCCTTGTATGTTCCTCTATTTCCAAAATTGATTCTGTTTTCCCTTAAGAGGCTACGGTCTTGGCCTCAACCATTCAATGTGGCATAGAATACCGTGCTCCAACAACCCTCTGTGCAATGACATTTGTCCTAACCTCTCTCCTCACTCTCTTGGTGATTTTAAATTGATGACCCCCTTCATTGACTCCCTAACCAGGCGAAATTGTCTTTCCTTATTTGCTCTGTCAAACTCTTCATAATTTTATAACCCTCCATTAAACGTTTATTTGCCTTCTCTGCTCCAGTGGACATAATCGCAGTGTCTCAAGTCTGTCCACATAGCTAGTGTCCCATCCCTGGCATGTTCCTGGTGAAACTATGTTGAACACACTTTATGGCTTTAATTTCCTTTCTGTAATGGAGTGCCCAAAACTGCACACAGTACTCAGTTTTGTATAAATTCATCCTTACTTTTTTACTCTTGAACTCTTTTTTTTTTGTTGCTTTGTTCTGTCTACTGTAGCTATAGTAAAACTGATTTTTTGCCAATGTTGAATTTTTAAACTTGTATTTTTGTATTGCTAGAGTCAGCATGTAAGATGGTTAAAACAGCATCATGCAGGTATTTTGCAAAGGGAAACTGTTCAGTTCCAGAGAAACTGACTGGTATTCTTAAATGCAAATTGATAAAATAAGAACCGTAGAAAGTTCTAGGTGCCTATTGACGTGAATTGCCACATTCAATAAGTATCATCTTGGGCCATCAACAAAGATTGCCTTCATTCAATATTGATGAATGGATACTTGGTTAAATCACGCAATGAATTGTCTGCTGCCTTTGTTTCGTGAGGGTGGAGGAGATGTTAATAAACTGCTTGATCACAGTTTAAAGGGTAGTCACTAACCTGAGGTGGTTATTTTGACAGCTGTGGCTGAGACCAGTGGAGCAAAAGAACAGGGCCATCATTGGCGAGAGCCCTCTGTGATGTCTCATTGACCTGAAACTTCATCCCACAGATTTAGACTGACAGTCCATAGTCAAGGAGAGTCAGTATTTGAAATTCACAGCCCAAAAGCTGCCAACTTAGCCAGGGTGCTATTGATAGAGAACGTTTTCAGTAAGTGGTGATCTCTTTTTAAGGGTCCAAGTTGCAGCTTTCTGACAGGAGCATTGAACCATAACTAAGACATATTTAGTGACACATTTGGCACTTTTAAGTGCTACATTTTCTTTGCAATCTTAATAAATGATTATAAAAATTTATCAAATTAAGCTGGAAAGTGATAATGCTGAATACTATATTATAAAGTTGCAGCATTTCGCATGTCTGCAGTTTAGATTTTCCTTTTTGTCTGACTCTTGTGTGTGTGGGGGGGCTGGTGCTAGAATCCAGGTGCCTCTGTTAAATATCTTAATTAATTTACTTCTCACCATATGTTACAAGTGTGTATTTTGGCATTTCTGGAAATGCAAACTGACTTCCTACAATTTTTTAATTAGTACTTCACCGCTCCAACAGTACATGAGCTTAGTAAAACTCTGGTTAATGGACAGAAAACAGAGAGTAGGGTTAAACGGGTCATTTTCAGGTTGGTAGGCTGTAACTAGTGGAGTGCCGCAAGGATCAGTGCTTGGGCCTCAGCTATTTACAATCCATATTAATGCCTTAGATGAAAGTCTGGGGTTGTACTCTCTGGAGTTTCGAAGGTTAAGGGGTGATCTGATCGAAGTTTATAAGATATTAAGGGGAACGGATAGGGTGGATAGAGAGAAACTATTTCCGCTAGTTGGGGATTCTAGGAGTAGGGGGCATAGTCTAAAAATTAGAGCCAGAACTTTCAGGAGCGAGATTAGAAAACATTTCTACACACAAAGGGTGGTAGAAGTTTGGAATTCTCTTCCGCAAACGGCATTTGATACTAGCTCAATTGCTAAATTTAAATCTGAGATAGATAGCTTTTTGGCAATCAAAGGTATTAAGGGATATGGGCCAAAGGCAGGTATATGGAGATAGATCACAGATCAGCCATGATCTTATCAAATGGCGGAGCAGGAACGAGGTGCTGAATGGCCTACTCCTGTTCCTATGAAAGGACCGAGTGTAATATATCCAAGTTTGCTGATGGTGTAAAGCTAGGTAGAAAAGTAAGCTGTGAGAAGGACACAAAGAGGCTGCAAAGGGATATAGACAGGTTAAGTGAGTGGGCAAGAAGATGGCAGATGGAGTATAATGTGGGGAAATGTGAGGTTATTCACTTTGGTTGGAAGAATAGAAAGACAAACATTTTTAAATGGTGAGAAACTATTAAAAGTTGATGTTGGGTGTCCTCGTACAAGAGATACAAAAGGTTAACATGCAGATACAGCAAGCAATTAGGAAGGCAAATGACATGTTGGCCTTTATTGCAAGAGGGTTGGAGTACAAGAGTAAGGAAGTCTTACTACAACTGTACAGGGCTTTGGTGAGACCTCACCTGGAGTACTGTGTACAGGTTTGGTCTCCTTATCCATGGAAGGATATACTTGCCTTAGAGGGGGTGCAGTAAAGATTTACTAGATTGATTCCTGGGATGAGAGGGTTGTCCTTTGAGGAGAGATTGAGTAAAATGGGCCTATGCTCTCTGGAGTTTAGAAGAATGAGAGGTGATCTCATTGAAACATATCAGATTCTGAAGGGGCTTGACAGGGTAGATGCTCAGAGGCTGTTTCCCCTGGCTGGAGGGTCTAGAACTGGAGGGCATATCTTAGGATAAGGTGTTGGCCATTTAAGACTGAGATGAGAAATTTCTTCAGTCAGGGTTGTGAATCTTTGGAATTCTCTACCCTAGAGGGGCTGAGTCGTTGAATATATTCAAGGCTGAGATAGATAGATTTTTGGACTCTAGGGTAATCAAGGGATATGGGGATCAGGCGGGAAAGTGGAGTTGAGGTCGAAGACCAGCTGTAATGTTATTGAATGGCAGAGCAGGCTTGAGGGGCCATATTTCTTATGTTCTTATGTGAATCTTTCATTTAAATTTTTTTTTTAAATCAACAGATATAATGTTCCATCCACACAGACCTTAGTCCATTCAAATTATCATCCTAGCAACTAATCTTTGAATTGTTCATCATGATGCACAGAGAAAATAATTGCATTCGAATTTGCTCTGGTAATATTTAAAAAAAATATGATCAAATGCCTGTCTTCAAATTGTTAGGAACCTGGTGGGCTGCAACTAGTATCTCTGGGAATTTACCAAACTGCAGTTGTATCTGCATGGATACAGAAGTGCATTTTTCAGCCAGTTTAAGTTCACAAGTGCAGCAATGTACACCAGGCATGGATAGGACAGCACAATACGTTTTTCTGCATTGTTCTGTATCCTTTGAGTGGTAAGATGTGGGTGTGACAGAAACCAAGCTCCATCAAGCGGCAAACAGGAGGATTTCTGTATGTAGATTTTTTTTAATGATTTTTGTTGGACAGAGTAATTATGAGTTTAAAATTGACTTCAGTTAGCTGAGACAGAATTTGTTTGTCTTGTCAGGAGGAAAGCAATACAAATTGTGGACCCATTTGGTCTATTGGCTTTGAACTTTGGTTGTGAATACCTTTTACAATTTAATGAGTATTTGATGAACATTAGCACAGTGGGTAAATACAGTGAAACCTGTAAATTAGGGAAATTTAATGGATTTGCATCAGGTGTCCTTTATTTTCAGCTGTCCTTATTTTCAAAATGGTCATTGTATGTACAGTAAACCGGATGAGCCAAATATCCCGGGATAGGCTGTATCTCCTGCAGTGTTCCTTTTCTTCGCCATCACCTGGGATCATGCCTAATTCTGGAGACCTGCCAGCGGGATGTGATTTCAGTTCTATCTTCTGTTTGTTGGGTTTCCCAGTTCATTGCTATCCCGGGGTCCTTTTCCATTGAGGGAGGAATGTCCTGATCCTGGGAACTACTACATTGGCAGCCTGCACAGGGCGAGATGGCTGCTATAGGGCTGGAGTGCCTAGGAAATCCCAGCCAAATTGGGGGGGGGATTAATGTTCTGTAGACCCATGTCCGGGACGCCCTCCCTCCGTGTGCTGTAGCTGCTAATGTTTGAGGTGCTGGGAGATGGGTAGGGGGCTGACAACAACTCATCAGTACCTGACGTACTGGTGGAATGAAATGTGATGTTGCCCGGTGTAGTTCCCAGCTTTTGTGAAATGGGAAGTTCTTTACCCAGCATCCATAGAGGCAGAGAAACCGCTCTATCCCTGGGATAGAGCCGTGCAAGCATTCAGTCCCAGAGATCGAATGGTTTCTCTGCCACTAGGGATGCCAGTTAAAGAGATTTCCATTCCACAAAAGCGATTTCTTTCACCAGCTGCTGCCTCGCGCTTACCTGCATGTCCTGTGTTTTAAGTTGGAAATGGACTTGATGCATTGAAGGCTGTCCGTGAAGGCTGTTTGTAATTTGCCAGATCCTTGGTTTCAAGGTGCAGCTTGTAGCTGTTGCAATGTAAGTTAATTGGGACTGTCAATAAGTGTCTTTTTTTAAACAGGTGTCTTTTTTTGGGGGTGTCTGTACAGGTTTCACTGTAGTGATTGGCTATGAAACAAAATTACTTAATGCATGGAAATGTGAATTGATTGTATCATACATAAGGACACTCTTGTAAAGGAAATACACTGGCCAGACTCTGGTGAAAATTTTAAAGAATTATCATTTAGCCAGTGAAAATAAAAAATTGACCATCCAACACAAAAATCTGTTAAATATTCTGTTCAATCTTTTTTAAATAATTGGTGTGAGTTGTAAGATGGATAACTGGGGTAAATGGAGATCACCAGTGTGAAAATGGTTATTTCCACATTCTTAGACTGCAAAAAAAAAACTATTTTTCACTTCAAAAATGGGATACTGAGGTGGATAGTATGCAAAAGTGGTTACAAGATTTTACTGTAGGAGTTAGTGGAGTGGTTCTTCATTAGCTATTGATCTCTTTAAGGGGGAGATTTATGTATTTCTCTGCGCCTCTCCAACTTCCCTTGCAGCTGGGATCATTCGAGATCAAAATGGTGGATAGGTTATTCTTGGTAATGCACTGTTAGCTAAGGGAGTTGTGGATCGGTTGTTAAGCACAGGATCTACAGATTCAGGCGTAGACCCAAATATGTAACAACGTTCCCAAGAACAACCAGCTGATGAGACACCTGTTCAGAGATAAAGCTTAGTGAAATAAGGTTTCCAGCAAACATTTGTAACAATACTTGCCCCAGATGTTTCTGAAGGTTTATGATGTTGGAAAGACAAGGTTGGTATATTGATGTGGGAATATCTCAATTATTTTGTCGGTCATAATGCTAGTTCAAGAAATCCTCCCCTTGTCCACCCTTCTTGTTGCAGATTCATATTGATGTGCTCTCCCTTTCGCAAGTGTGGCATTTGGGCAAATCTGTAGATTTGTTTTCCTATCTCACTTTCTATGGAGATAGGTCTAAAAGTTTGCAATCTAGGCAGTTTGTTTCCTGTGAGAAAACACTGATTAAACCTGTCACTAAACAGAGGTTAGTGAATTGGGCAGTAAAATGCATCCTTTGAGGTCTCTGAGGTGGGATTCGATGGGAAAACCAGAGTCTCTTCTACAGAATATTGACTCCCCTCTTGAACTAGCATGGTGCGCCTCTTGAAGCTATCTGTAGGGCAGCTACCTGATGTTACTTGATATTGTGCCTCCAAGTAATGTTCCATGAGTACAAATATCTTTGATGTTGTAACAACCTGGTGTTGTAAGATTCCTTACATTTACAAATATCTTGAAGACAAACATGTGCTATGTCTTCAGTTTTTTGATGCTATCACTACATGTATTGCAGGAGGAGACCACTTAGCCTTATTTTCTAACATGCAGTCTCTTCACCCCATTCTTGGAATGCACATGTTAAGTTTGCTTGAGGTACATGGAAGTGTTTCCAGAATATGGTTGATTTTTATGTTGAGTTGAGATGCCATTGTTAATGTAATATTGAATAATACTGTTTGTCAAAAGCTTGCAAGGGAATTGTTAAGAAAGTGGAAATGTGCTTAGAGGGAATAAAAAGCCAACTGCAGAGAAAATAATGTAAATAGGAAAAGCGATATCTTGTCTATCTTCATACAAATTGAACAATGTTGTGTGGCAGTCTGTGAAATTTGCATATCCCTGCATAGTACTGGTGCAACTTAAGTAGTTTTGGATTTCTGCTAACTTGTCTGAAATGTGAGGACTGCTGACAGCTGTCAAAGTTCTCGAGCCATTGCCTAAATAGAAAGAACATTTCAATTATTGTACAGAGCCCACATTGTGCCATCTGTTGGAATTTGATGACTTGGAACTCTGCAAGACTTGGAACTCTGCAAGACTTGGAGAATGCCATATTGCCATTTGCTGATCTGACCTGTATGCATTTGTACCAGAATATTGATTTCCCCCCCCCCCCCCCCCCCCCCCCATTATTTTGTCTTCAGCATTGTTGCTCTGCATTTACTACAGCACCTCTCCACTTGGATGCATGACCAAAATCGGAGAGGTGACCAAAATGACAAATGACAAATGCACATAAATGTATTATATCGCTTGTTATTCACTTCTTCACCGATTCATAATGGATTATCTGCTTATCGAGGACTGTATCTTTGTAACTGAAAATATTTGTTTGAATCTTAGATTCAGTTGGTGCACAAAAAAAACTCTTCCCACAATTGTTCTTTACAATATACTTTATTTTTAATCTAATGTACAGCAGTGGAGTACCCAATAAAATGAAGTTCTCTATTCTTACTGAGCACGAGCAGTATGATAACTGTAATAGAATCATAGAAGTTACAACATGGAAACAGGCCCTTCGGCCCAACATGTCCATGTTGCCCAGTTTATACCACTAAGCTAGTCCCAATTTCCTGCACTTGGCCCAATAGAATCATAGAAGTTACAACATGGAAACAGGCCCTTCGGCCCAACAAATACTTGTGACTAATTCAGCAAGCCTTTCTCAATTAAAACTGCTTTGTATCATCTCGTAAATACGGATTCCGGGAGCCATCTTCCACGATTTATGCCATTAAATCCAGTCTCCGTAGATTAGCAGCAGTTTTATAATCCAGGGAAAAAGTGGGTCTACGAGTCAGCTACCAGTCTGTGGAAACTGGATTCAGCTGCTTAAACTCTGGGAGCAGCTCCTGAACACCAGGTTCCAGAATCTGACCTAAAAAGATCTTTGTTCTGTGGATTTTTTTCCCCTTTGAACAAGACATCAGCAGCAGCAGTGCTAAACAAAATTAATAGGACAATTATAATTGCATGGCTTCTAGATATTATATTTCAGGAAAGTTTAGAAACTTAAATTTCGCAACAACTGAGACTAGAGCTTGAGTTAATGAAGGTTTAGAATGGATGGGCATAGGGACTTTCTATAGAGTCCGCTTACTTTATAACATCTTTGCATAAATGATTGCTAAATTACATATTGGGCTTTACCATTCAATGTACTAAGGTGCTCAGTGGTATCTGTGGCTCAGTGATAGCACGCTCACCTTTGAGTCAGAAGGTTGTGGGTTCATATCCCACTCCAGAGACTTGAGCATAAAATCTAGGCTGACAGCCCAGTGCAGTACTGATGGAGTGCTGCACTGCAGGAGGAGTTGTTGTTCGTATGAGATGTTAAACCGAGGCCTCCTCTGCCATCTTAGGTGGACGTAAAAGATCCCATGGTGCTATTTCGAAGAGGAGCAGGGCAGTTTTCCTTGGTGTCCTGGCCAATATTTATCCCTCAACCAACACCACCAAAACAGATTATCTGATCATTATCACCTTGCTGTGCACAAATTGGCTGCTGGGTTTCCTACATTGCAACAGTGACTACACTTCAAAAGTACTTCATTGGCTGTAAAGCGCTTTGGGACGTCCTGAGGTCGTGAAAGGCGCTGTAGAAATGCAAGTTTGTTCGTTCGTTCTTGTGGGCCAGCTCACTGAATACATTTTTAAATGGAGCGTCGGGCCATAACCTTAGACCTACCAGCAACTGGCTTAGATCACTACTGGCAAGAGACTTGGAACATGTAGCCTGCACTGAGCATTCAATGCGTGCAAGATTGTCAAGTTATACAGAAACTACTTGATGTGGAACTATGCTAGCAATGTTTTGCTGGTGATTGGATGTTGGCCAGCAAAACTAAAACTGGCCACCTAGTTTACTAACATTAAATTTGTGTCCTGCTTTTGGAATTGTGGAGAGATCTGTGGGAAGTGGCAGCCTCTCTGCTGGCAGTCACATTCAAAAAATGTTGGGATGCATCAGAAATGTGTTCGGGTTTGATCAATCCTTTCACAGTCTGTATATGACAATAAAAGGTCCAATGTCTATTAACAACAATTATTCACCTGTCAATACAAATATTATGGTAATTGCTGGCTAAGTGAGGAAAGCTGCAATACATTTACTAAAATGGACACAAACAGGTGGGTTTGCAGTTGGTAGATTAGCATGTGAAAAACCTGGCCTGAGTGTGATCTCTTTCCCAGGAGAGACCAGAGCAGTAGTGCATTGCAGGGATCAGTCACCGCAGAATCAAGTTAACATTTGACGTGCATAATATCCTGGCATAAAGACAGGAACCAAGAATGGACTCTTTGTGGCTTTACATTTCATACTTGCGAGCTGTCACAGGGCTATTTTATCAAGTGTACAGTTTTTTTTTAAAAGAAAAGGCTGTATCTAGGTTGATTTGCTGTACAAGCATAATAGAGGAATATTCATGTTTCTTTTGGACTGAGCTTGTTAGGATGCTGTAAAGACTACATTGCTATTTCTATTTGTGAACTATATTCTATTCCCCAGCTTCAAGAATGCAATCAGAAAGGATACCCCTTAGCCTTTTAATATTATTATTTTGATTTTGCTGGTCTTCAGATATTCTGAGCACTAAAGCCTGGTGAACTCGTTAACATTAATTAGGTACACTTAGAGCTTTTTTTTATAAAACACTGACCCGAGCCTGTCCTGTTGCAAGTATTCAACCCCACCATTTAAAAAAAATATGCTCTTGTTCTTATATTTGGACAAAAATGTGTTTCTAAAACCATTTATGGTAAACAGGCTCTTTAGAATGGCTGAATCCATTGTGTAATTGAGAACAAGAACACAAGTTTGCCTTTTAATAAGGGAAAAGAAGAAGTATTTCCACTTGCAACTCAGTGACCGCGTTAAGCACTCTGGAATTGCTTTTATATTATGTGCTGCTGACTCCTTGATGCTCCGGTCTCGTGCAGCTAGTGACAACCACAAGCTAAAGTCATTGAGGTGGCCAAGAAAACCAGTTATATTTTTAACTGGGTCATCACAACTGCTGCCAATCTTCCTGGGTCCAATAAATGTGCTGTTCCAGTGCAAAATCACATCAGTCCATAGAAACAAACAGTGGCTCATTGTTATGACTTGATGACACAGTTTAATGAAGTCAGCACTTGCTGCACCACCAGTCTGCACATGCGCAATATGCTGGAGTTTTCTTTGCAGCAGGTTCACAGAGACCAGGTTTAATATTCTAACATAAATGCTGGAGGGTAGTGCATTTTTCTTTCTCTTTCAAAACTTGGACTATACTATAAAGCAACTATAGGTAGCTAAAATCAAGGATGAGGAATACGTACAGTCACTGTTTGTTAGTTATAAGATTCTGAAACTAGAAGTTCACTAATATTCCAATGTTCTGATTTTAGAAGTGAAGCACTGGATTCAAGGAGTCAAAGCAGAAGAAAAAGTCAGTACAGTAATGTTCTGCCCCTAAATGTTAAATATGTTCTGCAAATAAACTAAGCTTTAATGCTTACTGTATGTATTTGTAGCATTTTGTATTGTGCTGACTTAAATATTATAGGATGCCTGTTTTAGACACCTACTGATCCTCACTGTGGTACCTGTTTGAAATATCAATTGGACACCTGAATATATGGCTAGATACTGTATACTATATTGCAATTATTTTTTTGTGGCTGTAATCTAATTTAAGGAGGTTCAGGTGATATTCTACCTATCAAGAACTAACCTACAGCTAAGGGACAGAAAGGTGTGATGAGTTTGTATGCTGGCCTTTCACTTCTGTGACCTGATCTGGATTGATTCCAGACTGATGGGATGATCCTGGAGTAGTGGGCAGTTTTGGCAGAGGTCCAGTGGCACTTGATGTGATCCAGCCAGAACTGGTGATGGATAGCTCAATCAGTTGTGTACCAGACTGAACTCCTTATGACTATTATAACTGCGATTGATTGTCAGTTGTATAAGAGGTCCTCAGGAAGCATTACTGATCCAACCATCTTCAGCTACTTGACCAATGACCTCTCCTCCATCATAAGGTCAAGAGTGGGGCTATTTGATGATGACTCCAGTGTTCAGCTCCATTCAAAACTCTCCAATAATGAAATAGCCCATGTCATCCCACAGCAGGACCTGGATAACATCCATGCATGAGTTGACAGATAAAGCCAGGTAATGACCATTTCCAACAAGAGAGGGCCAACCATCTCAACTAACCTTCAACAATACCGCCATCAACATCTTGGAATTCACCATTGACCAGAAACTGAACTGGATCAACCAAGAGCAGGGCAGAGATTAGATGAGTGACTCACCTCCTGACCCCTCAAAGCCTCTCAACCTTCTACATGGCTCAAAAAGGAGTGTGGTGGTAGACTTACTACTCATGTGGATATGCAGCGTCAACAATGCTTAAAGTTTGACACTATCAACAGAGCAATTGACTTGATTTACACCCCTGCCACTGGACTCCATAGTCACCTCCTCTATCACGGGTACATTTTGGCTGCAGTATGCATTATCTACATAATGCAGTTATTTGGACTGCATCTCTTTCCCCTGCAACCTTTAGTGTGTCTATCTCTCTTGCTCTAGTGCGTTATTGCTAGAGCTTTTATCGTTGATTTCATTTTTGTATGTCACAAAAGCCTTACTGTCACTTGGTCTCTGTTGCCCTCTTCAGTAAACGAATGGATGATGCATTCCAGAGCAAGGCCACTTATATAGCTAAATCCTACCAACAAGATGCAGGCCTGTGGGTTGCAAGAAATTCAGCAGCCATGGACCCTGCTGAAAAATTGCCACATACAATTATGCGAATGGGTTGTGTGCTAACGTTATTCAGACCCAATCATTCACAGCAGTAAGATCACTTAGCATGCCTACTCCTTCAAAGCTCTTGTATGCAAGAATGTACAAAGTGGGCTTCTCTAAGGGAATCAAGAGCTTGTAATTTCAGTTCCCTCTATTGCCTACTTCCACATCCGTAATATAGCTCATCTCCACCCCTGCCTCAGCATATTTGCTGCTGAAACCCTCATCCATGCTTTAGTTACCACCAGACTCGACTATTCTAATGCTCTCCTGGCCGGCCGCCCATCTTTTATCCTCCATAAACCTAAGCTCATCCAAAACTCTGCTGCTTGTATCCTAACTTGCACCAAGTCCCGTTCACCCATCGCCCCTGTGCTCTCTGACCTACATTGGCTCTCGGTCCCCGTACGCCTACATTTTAAAATTCTCATCCTCGTGTTCAAGTTCCTCTGTGGCCTTGTCCCTCTCTATCCCAGTTATTTCCTCCAGCCCGATAACCCTCCAAGTATTCTGTGTTTCTCCAACTCTGGACTTTTATTCATCCCCCACTTCCTTCACCCCATCATTGGCAGCTGTGTTTTCAGCTGTCTAGGCCCTAAGCTCTGAAATTCCTTCCCTAAACCTCTCCGCCTCGCTCTTCTTTATGACCTTCCTTAAAATCTACCTCTTTGAGCATGATTTTGGTCATCTGTCCTAATGTCACCTTCCTCGGCTCCTGTGAAGCACCTTGGGACGTTTTACTACGTTAAAGGCGCTATATAAATGCAAGTTGTTGTTGAGTGGTCGGATGAAAATGACAGCACAAGGGTAAACATTTCTTTAAGGTACAAACTCCCTAGATGACTGCCTTTTGTCTCCTTCTCTCCCCTTCTGTACAGTGGCAAATTCTTGTCTAAGTTGGAACTTTTTTCAAAGAATAAAAAATACCATATCTCGTCTAGATAATCTCATAACTAAGGTTGTGTTCTTTCATTTTAAATGCTTTTTAAGGGCATCATATTTGTCAAGCTGGAAAGAAAACAAAGAACTGAGTGTAGGCCATTACTATTTTTGATTGTAGCTTTTGCTTGAAGAAGTTGTCCCCCTTTTTAGTTTTGAGAACTTGATTTAGACAATGATGGGAGGAACAGAATTACTCCCTGTGAGCATGTACTCCTGAAGTCTCAATTAATTTAAGAAAATTTCACACTGACTGCATTTATAGCGTATCTTGATCAGAATGTAGTGCATCATTGCACAACGGGCAGTTAATCTGATTGATTTTTCTATATGTCTGGATTGCACAAAATTTGCTTCTGATCAGAGTACACTTAAAAGGCATGCTTTTTTCTTGTTTTTCACTCATTTTCAAACAGTCAAGTGATCACATAAACTCTTCAAGCCACCTTTCGTACCAGGTAAAGCTTGAAGTTTAAGTACCGTTTTGATTTGATCAGGATAACATTTAATTTGGGTAGATTGGCATCTGATTTTCTAGGTCCTAAGTCGAAAGTTAAATTTAAAGTTAACAGTCACTCTTTACAGATTGGTAGTCCTGTTAATTGCACTTTCCTAGATATACAAACTTGTGCTGTACTTCCACTACCTCACAATCAATTTCCATTTTATTCTGTCGTCCATCTTTGCCCTTTCTCGCTCTGTGGACATAAACTTGGTCTTTTGGGAAGCTGATATTGAACCCCAGCTCTTATTTTCATCATCTAGCTGCTTTGTCATGATGGCAACCGAAGATACAGTGCGCGTGGCAATATTTTAGAGTATTCCAGATTCTTAAGGATCTTGCTTACTTGAAGTTGGAGGTAAAAAGTGAATGGTTTGGATGGATGAACGTTTGAGGCACTATGGAAACTATTTCCAGACGCGACATCTTGCATTGTGAAATGGAGAGTGTTTAAGGCTGTTACTTGTGTTAAGTTGTGAACTGGATTATGATGAAGGTTTAAAATCTGGATGATTCTTGTGCACCGACACTCACCTGACGAAGGAGAAAGCCTCCGAAAGCTTGTGATTTTCAAATAAAACAGTTGGACTATAACCTGGTGTTGTAAGATTCCTTACATTTGTCAACCCCAGTCCATCACCGGCATCTCCACATCACCGTAAGGAGGGTGGTGCTATTGCCTGCAAGGACCAAGTGACCAACTGTAAAGTAATAATAAATTACCTGAATGCAGTAACGGATTGTGTTAAAGCAAAGATGGCCTGTGTGCTGTAGAATAGAAAATCATTACCCTCAAAAGGTGATGTGACTTTCATCCTGGAAAAAACCCAAATATGGAATGCCAAGGCAAAAGTGGCAGATCTGTATGGGATTGGAAAAGTGTCAATGGCTAAAGGTCTTTGGGAGCTGGCCGAGAGAAATGCAATGGTGAGATCTTGTGATAACTGTGGCCAGCCTGGCTGACTCTAAGTTGGAATCTTAAATGTAGACTGAGAACCTGAAAATTAAACTGATGAAGTTCTGAACTCTTTCCAGGCATTACTGCAAAATTTTGATTTAAGGTGGATGCAAGTGCACATTGAGGGGAAGAAATTGAAGTCTATGTTCCTTGTATCAGTATTCATCCTTGCTTAAATTGGAGAGAACTGCTCTCATATTGCTAAGACTACCCAGTTCGGACATACTCGAGACCTACAGTAAGAAGGATCTTGAACTGATTCCTTGGCAGACTTGGGATAAATGGAAATGTGGATTCAGGCTTTACTGCGTCCCATTGTTAATCCTCTAATTATACAATAAATGCTCAGCGCGTGTTTATGGTAGGCTCCTTAATAGTGCTCTCCATATATCACATCCTTGAGAACAATGTATGTCTGCACCCCAAGCTAGTGGTGTATAAAGAAGTAATCCCAGTTTAAATTGATTTGATTAATTTGGGTGTGATCACTTTTCTTTAATGCAGTTATGTTCTATCTACCAGTTTGGCACCAGTATCACCTTTAGGAAGAGGCTGGCAGACAGCAATATGGCAAAGAACATTTGCAGTATTAACTGTATAGCCTTTTTTTTTGTCTTTGCTCTTAAGTGGATTTATTTTCCAGTCCACCAGACCAAGATATTTTGAGTTGCCAATATAGAGAATCATTACAGCACAGAAGGAGGCCATTCGGCCCATCGTGCTTGTGCCGGCTCTTTGAAAGATCTGTCCAATTAGCCCCACTCCCCTGCTCTTTACCCATAGCCCTGCAAGTTTTTCCTTTTCAAGTATATATCCAATTCCCTTTTGAAAGTTATTGAATCTGCTTCCACCACTTTTTCAGGCAGTGCATTCCAGACTATAACAACTCACTGTGTTAAAAAAAAATTCTCATCTCCCCCCAGTTCTTTTGACAATTATTTTAAATGTGTCCTCTGATTACCAATACTCCTGCCAATCATTTAAATGTTTGATTTCCTGTATAGTGTTAATCCTTTGAAGTATGCAGTAACTAATTTTAATGCTCAAAGAAATAATTTCTGATTGTAATGGATTATACTATTATGTAACGCTCAGTTTATTTATTGATAATCTGTTGCTGGAAAAAAATAATCATTATAGAATGCCAGCCACATGAGTCTGGAAAATAGGAAGCCAGTGTTAAAGGTAGAGTAGTATAAAGTAGATACTTTGCAGACTTACTGACCCACACAGAGATTGTGAAGATACACTTTCACCCCTTCGACACCTTACAAAAACTATATTTTTAAAAAGTAATTCGTGTTAAGATAGCACATAAGCATACAAGTTCTTTTATGCAGCAATTTGGTCTCTGGGTTATGCTAATATTCATAAACTAGTTTACCCTTTTGAGTTACTTCTCTGCATCTTAAGCGGAGTTTGCATGAATAATTTAAACAATACGAGTGTTTATGTGACTGAAACATGTTACTGGAGAGCATGCCCACTGACACATCCATTGTTTCTAGCATGAGTGTGTTTGTCGCTGCATGTAGAATTTGTTTTACAATACTAAATCCTTCTTTAAAATAATACATCCAAAACAGCATGAAAATTTCCTTGCACAACCAGGACATATTCTTTGCCAGTACAAATTGTTTTTCAATTTTCAAAGGGTTAAGAATTACTGTTGTGACAGCATGCACCAAGAGGTTTGGTTTCTGGCATTCAGTCTTTTAATTATTGAAAGCTATTTTTCTTTGCATGCTTTAATGCAATTCTGTCTCGCTACATTGAATCTGCTCTACGTAGATTAAAAGTGTTACAGAAACTGTTTCTGTACCCTGTTAAGATAAAATTGCTTCAAGTCTAGCCAACAATTCATGGGAGCCAGATTTTCAATTTGGCCTGAAATCAGAAAAAAAAGAAATGAAAATATTAGGTTGCAGTACATCATTGTTATATTTTTGGGTTTCATTTTTTTTTTACTCTGGATATTTTTAGCTCCAGACTACTCTCATAGTTAGCTACCTGTGTCCTTTATTTGCCCTGATATCTAAGTTAATAGTATAAGAATGCTGGGTTACGGTATCACGACAAATACATGCCAAAACCTGACAAATCCTTAATTCCTTTCTTTAACTCCTCACTGAGGAATTGTATGGGGTTTTACCTCCCAACGAATGATGCCTGAATCGGCACGCCGAACTGTCTTACATTAAACCCAGTTCAGTTCAAAATGAATTTATTAATCCTCGGTTAGATTGCCCTCAAGCTGCTATGTGAGTGAATTAACTCTTCCTTGCCAAATCATCGAGGAAGAAGCCATGCACTAAACGCTATTTATTGGTTACAAATTACAACTTAAAGTTGGGTTCACAAACACATAACATACATGCATAAGTGTAATCAGAGACAGCCAATCATTAATGGACAGAGTTACTTAATAAAACGAGTACCAAAGGTTACACAGGCAATTCAGTGTATCTCTGTAAATCAGCACAAACGGATGCTGAACATTGACTATAGCAGTGACCAAAGTCTGTGGTGATAAATTGGTGAGATTACTTTAAGGTTAATTCCTTGTTTGGTGACAAGTTAACAGCATTGAACTGCCGGTTCATCAATTAGCTCACGGCTACATGTTTGAAAGCGATGTTCAGAGCATACACTGTCTTGTCTTTACGTGCAGCGTCATTGTCAATCTCCTTCCTTGGGACATGGGAGTTAGCTTGTGGAGTGTTGCATCGACTAACCCCCTTTCGGCAGCAGGGTTATTCCTTCCACTTGGATCTTCGGTTCCAACTGAACCCACCTTATGCAGGAGTGACGATATCTGAGCTGGCATCACTTTCACCCTTCTCTGATCTCAGGCACTTACAAAGTTAACTTACACTTCTCTGCCAGCAACTCGCTGCAACAGCATCACAAGTAAACTTGGTGTTTTACTCTTTGTCGCAATATGCTGTACCTGTAAATGCATCTTTCTGCATCTGCTAGGTAAAGATTCTTACAGATCAGCATGAACTAACAGAGACTGCTACAAAGACAGAGAGACACTGCTTGCTCTCTATAAAAAGATTACAACAGACTGTCTACTACTGCTGTTACTTCTGACTCACGATTGTCTTAACACTGACCTGAGGCGTACAATACACAATTTTTATATCTTAATTTTAAAGGGAGGACTCTCTACATTCACTCAACCAATCAGGATGATGCTGGTGCCACAAGGTCTCGTCTCCCTTCTGTCAATCAAAGCTGATAAATGTAGAGTCCTGTGGCTATCATTGGGGCATAGCTTCTCCCCCAGAAAGACAGACTTTGTGTCTGATTTTTACAGACCCCCCCCCCCACCACCCACTGATCTTGCATTTTTCTCACACAAATGGGAAGAGGTGACATCTTAATGTTCTGTTGGTGGTCTACCTGAGGTTTGAGCTAGGGATAATGGGGTCTCATCCCATTAGATAATGAGAAATATCTGTAGTATAAACACTTTTTTATTCATTCATGGGATGTTAGCATTGCTGGCAAGGCCAGCATTTATTGCCCATCCCTAATCGCCCTTGAGAAGGTTGTGGTGATCCGCCTTCTTGAACCACTGCAACCTTCCTGGTGCAATTAACCTAGAGGTTTTATGGTTTTAATTAGTTCATGGCCTTTAGCTGAGAAGATTTTATGGCTACATTATCTGGGAACTTCCATGGCCATAAGCCTGGGTGATGATCAGCTTTGCTTGTCTTAGCTAAAAGCCTTTTCCCAGAATTCAGTTCATTAGCTAAACTCCATTTTGTGTGGTCAGCTTTCAAGCTAAAACTCCCTTTTAGGTAATTTCCCCCACAAACCTCAAAGGCATCCTTCGGACAATTTATGGGACACTGTTTCTACAATAACACGTCCAAAATAACACATGGAGAACCCTTTTTAGATTACTTTAGCTACTCATTGTGTCCTGTGTCTCCACAGGATCCTCTCTGTCTTTAAAAGATGGAAAAATATTACATTAGACCTTATTTTAGGCTTTAATCGCCAAAATTTGAAAAGAGGCAGGCTGCTAAAAGCCTTCAAAAGAGTAATCAGAACCAACAGAATTTAATTAACTGTTCAGTTCAAGGAACTGTCAATCAGACATATACTTGAACAATTACACAGCATGTTTGTATTTGAATTGAGTGGCTTGGGTCTTCTTTCAAGCAAACTGCCTGATGACTAACTGACAAATTGTAACATGGTTGAATCGAGTTAAGCTGGTGTATGATTGCTATGAATGAAGCTGGTTATATATCATGCCACAATTAAAGAAGTCAATCCCAAACTAAACCTGAGATGCAAATGGTTAATTTTTATTACATGCATATCATACCCTGCAGTTTTTCATGAGTTGGGAGCAACCGACTGGAGGAGATGTCTAAATTCTTACATTTGCAAATCTTGGGTTTAATTCATTGTGAAAAATAATAAAAGAATGTGATCTTGCTTATTTTGCATTTCCAAAATCCATGCTTTTGAGCCTTGTCTCCAAGCATTACTCAATGAAAGCAGTCAGCATTTTCAGGCTGAGGATGTGCTGAATGCCAAATCAAAGCCAAGAAATATTGCTTCACTGTCTAGTTATGGAAATGCAGTGAAGATGATGGTGCTGATCAAGAAAGGCCAGGCATATTGTTGATGATAAATTATATTCAGGGCTACCTTTTTCAGATAAATAGATTGAGGGTGGGGGCTGGTGGTGGGGATAGCTGAGGGACTCCTGAATATTTTTTAAAATTCTGTGTAACTTGCTTCTCAATCTACTGTGAGCGATAGAAAATGAAATATAACATGTTGCACTTTGAACTCTTTTTGCTACCAAACAGAAAACACATTATGCAGTGGTGACCATGTCTCTTGGCACAGTCCCTTGGATAACAGTGAATCCAGAATCCAACATATGCTGCTGACCGAGGATCCACAGCTGCAACCTGTGCATACTCCTTTTGGAACAGTTGCATTCCTCCAGGTACTGACTGAACCAAATAATTAGTTCCAGTATTGATGGGGGGATTCTGCAATTCAAAATAGCTGTAGATGTTTAACTAATATAGTATGTCCTCAAGAAGATTCTGAATGATTTTTATAAACTCGTTTCTCCCTTCCCCCCGCCCCCCCATCAAATCCTGCCTAGTTGTAATACTTAAACTTTTGAATTTGAAGTTGACATTCGTGCTTCAGTTGAATGTTTTGTATGAAACCAATTGTGCCAAAATGTGTGACCTTCTAAAAATTTGAGAAAGCTGGATCACTTGCCAGCTTTGCATTTCTGAGATCACTGGAATTTCTGTCCATTCTTTTCTGTGTTCCCATCCCTTCTCGACATCAACTTTCAGAAAAATAACCTGGCTGTTGAATTGTATAAAATAATTGATATCACAACAGAAGCTTTTGGTTTCCAAAACATCCCAGGAAATTAATGATGTGAGTTCTAGTTGACTTCATTGTGGTGGCTAACTAATGTGTTCAATTATGGAATCTTAGATGATACTGGTTTTCCTTTATTTGCTGCTTTGACATTTTTTTAAACTCCTAGCTTTTTTGCCCATTTTCTTGCTTTAGTGTATTCCGCTCCACGCCCAGCAGGTGGTAAGATAGCCTAACAACAACGTAGATTTGTTTATACACTGTCTTTTAATATAGATAATGTTCCATGGTGATTTGTGAGGGATGGGGTTGGCGGTTGTTGGGAATAAATAAACGGAATAACAGAACGGACTCCAATGCATGGTAGGAGATGACCAAAAACTTGATCAAAAAGATAGATTCTGAGAAAGCCGTTAAAGATGGTGAGGGAGTTCGAGAATAGGGCCAAAGTGGCTGAAAGCTTTGTCACTAATGGTGAGGCAAAGGAAGGAGAATGCAAAAAAAAGGCCAGAGTTGGAGGACCAAAGGATGTTGGAGGGGATATAAAACTGGAGGAATTTTCAGGGGTAGGTTGGAGCAAAACCATGGAGTGATTTGAAGATGAGGACAAGGATTTTAAATTTAATGTGACGGGAGGCAGTGAGCCCTTGTAGGTCGGTGAGAACAGGGGTGATGGATAAATGGACTTAGGATATCAGCAACTTGCGTTTTAGACATGTTGGCATTTATGGCTGGGAAGTTGGAAAGAAGGATATCAGAGAAATTGAGTCCAGAAGTGACAAAAGAATGAATAAAGGTTTTGGTGGGGATGAGGTACTTTGGGCAAAAAATGTATGAGGTGAAAGTAAGTGGTCTAACTTTGCCAATGGCACTGGAGTTGGGCACATATGCATGTGTGTGTGTCTTGGGCAATTCTTATGCTGACTTTTAGTTTTTGTTCACTTTCCATGTTGGGAGGACCGGACATTTGCCAGTAGCATGACTTGAGAACTGGAACTTGCCACGTGGAGAATATGGGGAGCAAAGCATTGTGGAACCTTGCTGCCTCATTTATCTGGCTTGAATTTCAGCAACACTAATATAATCAATCTGCTTTTTTTTGTGCTGTTTCTCAAATATTTTGTTATAGGCTAATTTAACCATTTAGTCCATTGGCATGTTCAGGGAAGCTTCTGTAAGTTGTCAGCTTACTGATTTGCGGTGCTGAAAATATTTACATTCGTAAAGCTTCTCAAACTTCAGGAATAGCTTTGTTACACTATACTAACCCAAAACTGTTGAATTAAACACAACTTTACATGAAAATAAACTTTACCTATGCATGCTCTTTTTTTCCTTCCCATTTTCCTGCCCTATTGTGTCTTTCATTTTACTATTTCTAAGTCTAGCTTCCTCTTTATTCAGAGGGAAGGATACATCTATTTTGTTAAGTTACTACAGTTTTATCACATTGTACTAGTACATCTTGTTATCCATTTGGTTGAGTATATGTTGGGAAGTATGTACTTTTGGGGATCACAATAGTTTGGAGGTAGCCTTGGGTTCCCTTGATCATGGAGCTAGTTATAGAATTTTACAGTACAAAAGGAGGCCATTGCACCTGTGCTGGCTCTCCGAAAAATGTATCCACAATCCCATTTAAGGGTTGTACCAAAATAGGGATCTAGCAGGGTTTGGGTCATTGCTTGTTTTTTGCAGCCCATTGAAATAGAAGAAAATCCTTATTGGATTGTGGCCATGTTCTAGAGCTGGCCTTTTTCTTGCTTTTGGAGACAGTTTGGATAATGTAAGCTTCTAGGCAAGGGCCCTAAACTGCCAGTTAGAATGAGTAATGTACAGCATGGAATATGTACATTCCGACTAATGTATGTCCCAAATGTTGTAGGGACGGATGCACTTCACTGGCTCACAGTGATCAATCTATTAATTTACATGTTGCTAGAAGGCCATGATCTGCAGTGGATATTTTCAGGAGGCACATGGTTAAGTCTGCAGTACTGAGAGTGCCATCGTGTACTCCAAAACAGATAAATGTGGGGACATAACTTAAATGTTCTTGGTAGAATTCCTTTTCACTGGAGCCCTTTTGCCATCAAGCTGGAATTTGAGAGACATGAGCAGGGTGTGGTACATTCTGTATTATCCTGTGCTAGCTCCCTCACATTCAGCTGTATGCGGTGGCTGCTCCATACCTCCCTCTAGTCCTCCTCTGCTATCTGGTGACCTTTATCTCGAGCCATTGTTTTAACTGATTTTTAAATTACATTTTCTTAAAATTTGCATTCTGCCTCCCTGCTCCTACTGAACATTTTGAAAGTGGGAACAACTTACCTGAAAAAAGGTCCTTTATTGGCTGAAAACTGGCTTTAGACCTTTTGGCAGCCAACAAAAATCCCAAATTCTGGGTTGAGATGGTTTCACCATAGCCAGGACTACTTTAATTAGTTGGTGACCCTTGCAGCCCAACAACTCGGTCTCTAATATGGTCTCCAACTGGTCAGGTTGGCACTGCTGCTAATGTTGCCTAGTATCTATTCTTGAGAGTCCAAATGGTGAGTGGAGGGCATTGCCACCAAGCGTGATTCTATTTTCACCTGACACCCACGTGTGCTTTGCAGGATAAGTCACTGGATAATGATCAAGAGCTGGAACCTCAGTTGAGTTTATTTTTTTTCCTCTTTCCCCTTCCTATCTCTGTCCTACAGCTGTTAAGATTTTAGTGCCCCAACTGCTTCCTCAGTCGAGATCAGCTAATTTGGCACAGACAAGGAATCAAACCTGAGACCTCTGGTCTATATGGTTTATTACTGCACCAGGCAGTGCCTTCAATACTGGGCAACTGAGGAGTAAACCACCATTCTGTACTGTGTTTAAAACGACCATGAAATGGAAGTTCTTATTACCTGCCACATTACAGTTCAGTTAAGGGAAGGAAGTTGCACTGAAGTCACTGACATCTTTCCTTAACTCAGATTGTGAAGTTTTGCCTCACATTTTAGCTGGTGGACTGGAAAAAATGTTGCCTTTCTTAATTCATGAAAACCTGATTGCTTTGTTAAGATGTACAAACACCGAATACTTGGGTGTTTCTGGCTCTGTTTGTGTACAAGAGTGAGATAATGTCACCTCCAGTTTCATTAAATGTGGAAAAGCCTTTGGATATAATGGGCTTCCTTGCACTTATACCCTTACAAGGTTTCATTATAGCAAAGTTTTCTTAAATTGAGCACATGCCCTCAACTTGCACTGGATTCTAGGAGATACTACTATATATAGTTTAACCCCTCCTTAAGTGATACAAATAATGCTGTGGGAATTTTTATAAGCAGTGCAGATGGAAGCATAAATTACAAAGAGATATTAGATTAAGAGAATGGGCAAAAATGTGGCAAATGGATTTCACTGTAGGCAAGTGTGAGGTCATCCACTTTGGATCTAAAAAGGATAAAGCGGAGTACTTTCCACTAAAGAACATAAGAAATAGGAGCAGGTGTAGGCCATACGGCCACTCGAGCCTGCTCCACCATTCAATAAGATCATGGCTGATCTTCGACCTCAACTTCGCTTTCCTGCCTGATTCCCTTTAGAGTCCAAAAATCTATCGATCTCAGTCTTGAATATACTCTGACTGAGCATCCACAGCCCTCTGGGGTAGGGAATTCCAAATATTCACGACCCTCTGAGTGAAGAAATTTCTCCTTATCTCAGTCCTAAATGTCCGGTCCCTTATCCTGAGACTATGTCACCTAATTCTAGACTCTCCAGCCAGGAAAAACATCCTCTCATCATCTACCCTGTCAAGAATCTTGTATGTTTCAATGAGATCACCTCTCGTTCTTCTAAACTCCAGAGAGTATAGGCTCAATCTTTCCTCTTAGGACAACCACCTTATCCCAGGAATCAATCTAGTGAACCTACGTTGCACCGCCTCTAAGGCAAGTTTATCCTTCCTTAGGTAAGGAGACCAAAACTGTACATGGTATTCCAAGTGTGGTTTCACCAAAGCTCTGTACAATTGCTGCAAGACTTCCTTACTCTTGTACTCCAACCCCCTTGCAATAAGGGCCAACATACGATTTGTCTTCCTAATTGCTTGCTGTACCTGCATGTTAACTTTCTGTGCTTCGTGTACAAGGACACCCAAATCCATCTGAACGTCAACATTTAATAGTTTCTCACCATTTATAAAATATTTTGTTTTTCCATTTTTCCTACCAAAGTGAATAACCTCACATTTCCCCACAATATACTCCACCTGCCACCTTCCTAACCTGTCCATATCCCATTGTAGATTCTTTGTGTCCTCCTCACAGCTTACTTTCCCAGCTAGCTTTGTATCGTCAGCAAACTTGGATACATTACACTCGGTCCCTTCATTTAAGTCATTAATACAAATTGTAAGTAGCTGAGGCCTAAACACCAATCCCTGTAGCACTCCACCAGTTACAACCTATCAACCCGAAAATTACCTATTTATTCCTACTCTGTTTTCTGTCCGTTAATCAATCCTCAATCCATGCCAATATATTACCCCCAATCCCATGAGCCCTAATTTTGTTTAACAATCTTTTGTTTGGCATCTTATGGAATGTCTTTTGAAAATCCAAATGTATTACATCCACTGGTTTCCCCCTTATCTATCCTGCTAGTTACCCCTCAAAAAAAACTCTAATAGATTTGTGAAACATGATTTCCCGTTCATAAAACCGTGCTGACTCTGCCTAATCATATTATGATTTTCTAAGTGCCCTGTTATTACGTCCATACTAGATTCTAGCATTTTCCCTACTACTGATGTCAGGCTAACTGATCTGTAGGTCTCTGTTTTCTCTCTCCCTCCTTTCTTGAATGGCGGTGTTACATTTGCTACCTTCCAATCCACGGGGACCGTTCTAGAATCCAGGGAATTCTGAAAGAACAAAACCAATGCATCGACTATCTTTGCAGCTACCTCTTTTAAAAACCCCAGGATGTAGGCCATCAGGTTATGGGAATTTTTCAGCTTTTAGTCCCATTAATTTTTCTAAAACTTTTTCTTTAAAAATCTTAATCACTTTATTTCAATTTTCCCCCTCTCATTTCTGATTTTTTTTTTAGGTCTTCTATTGTGAAGACAGATATAAAATATTTGTTCAATATCTCTACTATTTCCTTATTATAATTTCTCCTGTCTCTACTTTCGCTGATCTCTTCCTTTTTATATACTAGTAGAAATTCTTACAATCTGTTTTTATATTTCTTGCTAGTTTAATCACACATTTAATTTTCTCCCTCTTTACCAATTTCTTGGTTATCCTTTGCTGATTTCTGAAACCCTCCCAGTCCTCAGGCATACTACTCTTTTTGGCAACATTGTAAACCTCTTTTAATCTAATACTATCCTTAACTTCTCTAGTTAGCCATGGTTGGATCATTTTTCCTGTGGAGTTTTTAATCCCTCAAGGGAATGTATATTCATTGGGTATTATGAATTATTTCTTTAAATGTTCGCTATTGCTTAGCGACTGTCATATCTTTTAATCTAATTTCCCAATCTACAGCAGCCGACTCGCCTCTCATACCTACATAATTGGCCTTATTTAAATTTAAGACCCTAGGTTCGGACTTAACTACATCACTTTCAAACTCAAGATGAAATTCAATCACATAATGATCACTCTTCCCCAGAGGATCCTTTATTATAAGATTACTAATTAATCCTCTCCCATTACACAATACTAAATCTAAAATAGCCTGTTCCCTCGATGGTTCCTCGATATTATTCTAAAAAATTGCCTCGCATGCATTCCATGAACTCGTCCTCCAAACTATTTTTGCCAATTTGGTTTGCTCAGTCAACAAGAAGATTTAAGTCATCCATGATTATTGCATTACCCTTGTTACGTGCTACTCTAATTTCCTGAGTTATACTCTGTCCAACACTATAACTACTGTTAGGGGGCCTGTAAATGACACGAACCTCACACTTCTCTGGATTGAATTCCATTTGCCACTTTTTTACATCCTTGACTTTGACTTTTCTTTTTAGACTGATAAAATTACCCTTGCCTGAACCCGCTCCCCCACCCCCCTTATTAATTTAAAGCCCTATCTGCTGCCTTAGTTATTCGATTTGTCAGGACACTGGTCCCAGCCCGGTTTAAGTGGAACCCGTCCCAATGGATCAGCTCCCTCCTTCCCCAGTACGGGTGCCAGTGCCCCATGAATTGAAACCCCTGCTTCCCACACTACTCTTTCAGGCACGCATTTAACCATCTACTCTGTTTGTCCCTATGCCAGTTTGTCCATGGCTTAGGTAGTAATCCAGAGATTATTACCTCTGAGGTTCTGCTTTTTAATTTGGACCCTAGCTCCTCAAACTCACTCAGCGGTACCTCATTCCTGGTTCTATCTGTGTCGTTGGTTCCTACGTGGACCACGACAACTGGATCCTCCCCCTCGTGCTCCAAGTTCTTTTTTTCCAGCCTCGAGGAGATGTCCTTAACCCTGGAATTGGGCAGGAAACACAACCTTCGGGACTCCCGATCACAATTGCAGAGAACAGTATCTAATCCCCTGATTATACTATCCTCTACCACTGCCATATTCCTTTTCACTTCCCCCACTTGAGTGGCCACCTGTATCACGGTGCTGTGGTCAATTTGCCCATCCTCCCTGCAGCCTTTGTTCTCATCCATATAGATAGCAAGTACTTTGTACCTATCGGATAAGGTCAAAGGCTGAGGCTCCTCCATCACTGCATCCTGGGTCCCCATACCTGCCTGATTCACAGTCACATCCTCCTGTCCCAGGCCACTGAACGAATCTAAACTACTACCTAGTCTCAGGGGTGTGACTGCCTCCTGGATCGTTTTTTTCTATTCGTTCATGGGATGTGGGCATCGCTGGCAAAGCCAGCATTTATTGCCCATCCCTAATTGCCCTCGAGAAGGTGGTGGTGAGCTGCCTTCTTGAACCACTGCAGTCCGTGTGGTGAAAGTTCTCCCGCACTGCTGTTAGGTAGGGAGTTCCAGGATTTTGACCCAGCGATGATGAAGGAACGGCGATATATATGGTGTGTGACTTGGAAGGGAACGTGCAGGTGGTGTTCTTCCCACGTGCCTGCTGCCCTTGTCTTTCTAGGTGGTAGAAGTGGCGGATTTGGGAGGTGCTCTTGAAGAAGTCTTGGCGAGTTGCTGTAATGCATCCTGTAGATGGTACATATTGCAGCCACAGTGCACCGGTGGTGAAGGGAATGAATGTTTAGGGTGATGGATGAGGTACCAATCAAGCGGGCTGCTTTGTTCTGGATGGTGTCGAGCTTGTTGAGTGTTGTTGGAGCTGCACTCATCCAGGCAAGTCACTCGCCACAGAATACCCAGCCTCTGACCTGCTGGTATAGCCACAGTATTTATGTAGCTGGTCCAGTTAAGTTTCTGGTCAATGGTGACCTCCAGGATGTTAATGGTGGGGGATTCGGCGATGGTAATGCAGTTGAATGTCAAGGGGAGGTGGTTAGACTCCCTCTTGTTGGAGATGGTCATTGCCTGGCACTTATCTGACGCGAATGTTACTTGCCGCTTATCAGCCCAATCCTGGATGTTGTCCAGGTCTTGCTGCATGCGGGCATGGACTGCTTCATTATCTGGGGGGTTGCGAATGGAACTGAACACTGTGCAATCATCAGCAAACATCCCCATTTCTGACCTTATGATGGAGGGAAGGTCATTGATGAAGCAGCTGAAGATGGTTGGGCCTAGGACACTGCCCAAGGAACTCCTGCAGCATTGTCCTGGGGCTGTGATGATTGGCCTCCAACAACCACTACCATCTTCCTTTGTGCTAAATATGACTCCAGCCACTGGAGAGGATTCCCATTGACTTCAATTTTACTAGGGCCCCTTGGTGCCACACTCAGTCAAATGCTGCCTTGATATCGGGGCAGTCACTCTCACCTCAACTCTGGAATTCAGCTCTTTTGTCCATGTTTGGACCAAGGCTGTAATGAGGCTGATCAAAGTGTCCAGGTAACTCTTCCCCATCCCTGATGCATCGCAATGCCAGCAGCTCGGACTCCAACTCAACGACTCTGAGCCGAAGTTCCTCGAGTTGCAGACACTTACTGCAGATGTGGTTGCCTGGGATCACGCTGTTC
The DNA here is from genome assembly GCF_035084215.1 of Heptranchias perlo. Lineage (NCBI taxonomy): Eukaryota > Metazoa > Chordata > Chondrichthyes > Hexanchiformes > Hexanchidae > Heptranchias > Heptranchias perlo. The sequence continues at coordinate 9,846,276 of NC_090345.1, read as the reverse complement.
TCCACAAACTCCCACATGCTGCAGTTACGACACACCGCCTGCATTTCCATCTCTATCTACCCTTGTTTTATTTATTTACTTAATTAGAGTTTTTATTCACTCAATAGTTTTAGTTTTATTAACTGATTAGTTCATCTACTTTGTTATTAATTTAAGCTCTTAGTTTAATCCACTGCCCTAACATAGAGGGGGAAAAAAGGGTAACACTCACCAACCAATCACCTACCTGCTGTCCTGTGACTTCAAATGGTGAAAAGCTCGAAACAGTGGAGGTCCAAAGAGACTTAGGGGTCCATAGATCATTAAAATTTCAGGGACAGGTACAGAAAATAATCAAAGAGGCAAATGGAATGCTGGCCTTTATATCTCAAGGACTAGAATACAAGGGGGTAGAAATTATGCTATAGCTATACAAAGGCCTGGTTAGACCACACTTGGAGTACCGTGTTCAGTTCTGGGCACCGCAGTTTAGGAAGGATATTTTGGCCTTGGAGGGAGTGTAGCGTAGATTTATTAGGAAGATACCTGGACTCCAAGGGTTAAATTACAAAGAGAGATTTCACAAACTAGGGTTGTATTCCCTGGAATTATTTTTTTTATTCGTTCATGGGATGTGGGCGTCGCTGGCGAGGCCGGCATTTATTGCCCATCCCTAATTGCCCTTGAGAAGGTGGTGGTGAGCCACCTTCTTGAACCGCTGCAGTCCGTGTGGTTAAGGTTCTCCCACAGTGCTGTTAGGAAGGGAGTTCCAGGATTTTGACCCAGCGATGATGAAGGAACGGCGATATATTTCCAAGTTGGGATGGTGTGTGACTTGGAGGGGAACGTGCAGGTGGTGTTGTTCCCATATGCCTGCTGCTCTTGTCCTTCTAGGTGGTAGAGGTCGCGGGTTTGGGAGGTGCTGTCGAAGAGGCCTTGGCGAGTTGCTGCAGTGCATCCTGTGGATGGTACACACTGCAGCCACAGTGCGCCGGTGGTGAAGGGAGTAAATGTTTAGGGTGGTGGATGGGGTGCCAATCAAGCGGGCTGATTTATCTTGGATGGTGTCGAGCTTCTTGAGTGTTGTTGGAGCTGCACTCATCCAAGCAAGTGGAGAGTATTCCATCACACTCCTGACTTGTGCCTTGTAGATGGTGGAAAGGCTTTGGGGAGTCAGGGGTGATTTGATCAAAATTTTCAAGATATTGAGGGAACTAATGGGTAGATAGAGAGAAACTGTTTCCGCTGGTTGGGGAGTCTAGGACTAGGGGACATAGCCTAAAAATTAGAGCCAGGACTTTCAGGAGTGAGGTTAGGAAACACTTCCACACGTGAGAAATTTGGAACTCTCTTCCACAAACAGCAGTTGATGCTAGCTCAATTGTTAATTTTAAGCCTGAGATTGATAGATTTTTGTTAACCAAAGGTATTAAGGGATATGGGGCTATGGAGGGTATACGGAGTTAGGTCACAGATTAGCCATGATCTTATTCAATGGCAGAACAGGCTTGAGGGGTTAAATGGTCTACTCCTGTTCCTATGACCCTAAGAGCAGTAGTGTTCTCCCAGTGTTCTGGCCAACATTTATGCCTCAACCAACACTACCAAAAACATACTAACTGGTTATTTATCTCATTGCTGTTTGTGGGACCTTCCTGTGTGCAAATTGGCTTTCATGTTTACCTATAAAACAACAGTGATTGCACTTCAAAAGTACTTTATTGGCTGTGAAGCATTTTGGGATGTTCTGAGGACGTCAAAAGTGCCATGTCCATCCGACCGTCCTTCCTTTGATTTGTTTGCAAATTGTTGAAATATTGCAGAATGCTTTACATAATTAACTAATTTTTAAAAATTCAGTGATTGTTGTGTAGGTGAATGTAGTAGCTATTCTACTGCACTGTCAGCCTAGATTATATGCTCAAGCCTGGTGTGGGGATCAGTACATAGCCATCTAACCCAGAGGCTCGAGTGCTACCAACGGAGCCAACCATGGATTATGGGTAATTGAGCTTGGTCCATGCCTACATGCTTAAGATTTTGTGCCAGTATCTAATCTGATACTTAAGGTTAGTCACACCGTTTTCAGAATGGACATAGAACTGTGAGCAAAATGCTCATTTAGTGCCACCTCTTGTAGATGTGGTATTCTAATCTCTTTTAGAGGAAATACTCTGAAGGAGAATAAGATTTCAAAATTTATAGCAAGAGCAGTAAATTTTAATCTTTTGATTAGCTAAAAGGTGAGATACAAGGTGGGTAATAATCTCTTCAAATATTTGCAGATGAAAGGTGTAGTATTGGGTTGAAATTTAAATAAAATCACCAAGTTTGAGGGGTTTTTTTTGAAGTAAAATTGCAAGTGCTACAATTTTCTGCTGACCAAAAAGATCTCTAGATACGCCAGGCTCATGTGCAATATTGATTGAGAAATGAGCTTGGTTTAAATAGATGGAGAACTATCAGTTTTGGGTTTAGAGCCACATCAAGTATCCACTCTAGCTCATTCAATGAAATTTTAAAACCATTCTTGCAGAATAAATGTCATTTTTGTTTTTAAAGTTTTAACGTATGCCAAAGTCCTGGTGGAGAAGCCTTTGTGCACTTGAGTGACTTCCCTCCTGTCAGGCTCTTCCAGAGGACAATGCTTAAATCACTGAGTAAAGATATTCAAATCTATATTTTTGAAGGTTTTCCTGATTCTAAACCAGATTATTTCTTTTGGATCTTTTATTAGCTCACAAATGTATTTTAGGGTTGTAGAAAGAATTATGGATCACTCCTTCAAGCAGTGGTTATGTGAAATAATACATACTGAAGACTTAAATTTGAAGAGTATGAGGTTTGAGATGGAATAAGCAATCTTCAGAAAAACACACATAATAGGAAATTAAGCATACAAAATGAAAGTGATGAGTCTTGACATCTTTTTGTTACATTTTTGTTTCTTTCTGAGGGATGTTTAGGAGGAAGGGCTATTTTGTCTTGCAATAAAATGTAGCTGGAAATGTATAGCAGATGAGTCCGGATCTGAAAGAGAAAGGGTTCCAACAAAAGATCTACACCTGAAATGTTAACCCATCTTTTCTTTCTATATGGATGCAGTCAGGCCTGCTGTCTGTTGCCAGGATATCTAAGTTTGGGTAATCTGTACATGGATTTTAACTACCAAGTGAAGCCAAGCAGTACAGTAGTTTCAATCGAAGCGTTAGACTTACTGCTGGTTTTCAGCCCTGGTGCTTTCTTCTTGCCATTGGTTTAATAGGCGGCTGAGGTAGGCTGCAGGAGTTCCTCCGGGCAGTGTCCTAGGCCCAACCATCTTCAGCTGCTTCATCAATGACCTTCCCTCCATCATAAGGTCAGAAATGGGGATGTTCGCTGACAATTGCACAGTGTTCAGTTCCATTCGCAGCTTCTCAGATAATGAAGTAGTCCGTGCCCGTATGCAGCAAGACCTGGACAACATCTAGGCTTGGGCTGATAAGTGGCAAGTAACATTCGTGCCAGGCAATGACCATCTCTAACAAGAGAGAGTCTAACCACCTCCCCATGACATTCAACGGCATTACCTTCGCCGAATCCCCCTCCATCAACATCCTGGGGGTCACCATTGACCAGAAATTTAACTGGACCAGCCACATAAATACTGTGGCTACAAGAGCAGGTTAGAGGCTCTGTATTCGGCGGCGAGTGACTGACTTCCTGACTCCCCAAAGCCTTTCCACCATCTACAAGGCACAAGTCAGGAGTGTGATGGAATGCTCTCCACTTGCCTGGATGAGTGCAGCTCCAACAACACTCAAGAAGCTCGACACAATCCAGGACAAAGCAACCTGCTTGATTGGCACCCCATCCATCACCCTAAACATTCACTCCCTTCACCACCAGTGCACCGTGGCTGCAGTGTGTACCGTCCACAGGATGCACTGCAGCAACTCGCCACGGCTTCTCAATAGCACCTCCCAAATCCACGACCTCTACCACCTAGAAGGACAAGGGCAGCAGGCACATGGGATCAACACCACCTGCACGTTCCCTTCCAAGTCACACACCATCCTGACTTGGAAATATGTCGCCGTTCCTACATCGTTGCTGGGTCAAAATCCTGGAACTCCCTACCTAATGGCACTGTGGAAGAACCTTAACCACACTGACTGCAGCGGTTCAAGAAGGCGGCTCTCCACCACCTTCCCAAGGGCAATTGGGGATGGGCAATAAATGCTGGCCTTGCCAGCAACACCCACATCCCATGAATGAATTTTTTAAAAAGTGCCCACCTGATCCGGTGGGTGCCTCATGCATACGTTTAAATCGGGGTTCTGCTATGTAGCTAGGGCCCCAAAGCTATGTTTATGGCTTACTGGACGGAGCGTCTGCCTGGAAGGTTCTACTGAGTGGACCGATCAACCAAGAAGCGGAGGCGCTCAAAGGTAGATGGAAAATTTATTTCTGTTGGGCCAGGAGGTGCTGGATTGCTCCTCCGGACTCCAAAAAAGTGATTTGGGCCGCTGTCGTCCTGGGCTCTTCCCATTCCCATGGTCACGAATCTCTTTTCTTCCACCCCCCCCCCCCCCCCAGGACTTAACTTGCTGACAGCTGGGCAGCTTCCAGGCTCCTCTAAATTGCACCGGCCCAAATCTGCTAAGCTGTATCGCGATTCCCATTTGGGACAGACAGCTCGCTGGTCCTATGTAAATGAGGTCCGGCTCTTGAAATTGTCCAGGTCTCCCGTGCAGAGGGCCCGCGTGTTTTACAGCTGTCTGCCCAAATGATAAAATAGCCCCCTGTTGTGTCGAGCGTTTTAGGAAGCTCACTAAACTTTCCAGTCTAATTGATATTCCTATGTCCAGTTGCCAGGTACCAAAACTACATGGAGACTGTACTATTGGCTTGAAATCTAAGTTTAAAAAATACTTTGTGGCTGGAGCTTTAGTGTGAGAATACCTTGAATTTGTGGGATTAAGTGTGATTTAGCTTGTTTTATTCTGTAAGATTTATTTTGTTGATTGTGTCATCTGTTTGGTTGAATATTTTGTTGAAGTTGTAATGCATAGCTCCACAGAGTGGTGAGATGTGAGTTTTACATCTGATCTTGTGTTACTGCAGAAAAGCAGAGATCAGAGGCTCACTTGGATGGGACTGGGAGCCAGAATGTTCCTCATACATCCAGCTGCTAACATTTTTATGCTTGTATTTGGAGAGAGCAGCTGAGGTTTATTTCCAGTTTTTCCTGTTGGTATGCTTTCAGCAGGTTGTCCTTGTTGAAAATGCTCTTTTGTACTTTATAGGAGCCTGCAATTTATAAAAAAAATTGTTAATATGAATTTAAAAACAGTAAACTTTAATGTTGAAGTTTATTTTTGTTGAACTTCCTTTTTTTTAAAAAAAAACAAAAGTAACTGGATTAACCTGTACTTAGGAAGAAGTAGTTATGGTGTAGCTGAAACTGTTGGAGCTGTGCTAATCTAAGTGATAAAAACTCCTTAGCGCCATCTGATGTTTTAAGAATGGTCTGAGTTGTGAAACAAGGACCATCTTTTTAAGTGCAACCTTTTACTTCCTAATAAATTTAATTATTTTTAAATAGCCAGGTTCGATCACCTGTCTAAGGTCTGTCTGAGTAAAATATTGATTGCTCCAATCTCATAATGTCCCTAATTCCATGCAAATTAACTACACCGCTGTGCTCTATGAATAGATGCACTTCCAGAGGAGTGAGGTTCAGTGTTTTCTCTTTCTCTCTTTCTTTCTTTCTCTTTTTTTCTCTCTCTCTTTTCTCTTTTCTCTCTTCCCTTTACCCCCTCTTTCCCCTCCCCCCCCCCCCCCCCCTTTATAGAATCATAGAAAGGTTACAGCATCGGCGCATCGAGTCCGAGCCGGCTGTATGCAAGAGCAATCCAGCTAGTCTCACTCCTCCACCCTATCCCCGTAGCCCTGCAATTTTTTTCCTTTCAAGTACTTATCCAGTTCCCTTTTTGAAGGCCATGATTGAATATGCCTCCACCACCCCCTCTGGCCGTGCATTCCAGATCCTAACCACTCAGTGTTAAAAAGTTTTTCCCTCATGTTTAAGAAAATCAAAAGGTTAGTATGCAGGTGCAGCAGGTGATCAAGAAGGCCAACGGAATGTTGGCTTTTATTGCTCGGGGGATAGAATATAAAAACAGGGAGGTATTGCTGCAGTTATATAAGGTATTGGTGAGACCGCACCTGGAATACTGCATACAGTTTTGGTCTCCATACTTAAGAAAAGACATACTTGCTCTCGAGGCATAACAAAGAAGGTTCACTCGGTTAATCCCGGGGATGAGGGGGCGGACATATGAGGAGAGGTTGAGTAGATTGGGACTCTACTCATTGGAGTTCAGAAGAATGAGAGGCGATCTTATTGAAACATATAAGATTGTGAAGGGGCTTGATCGGGTGGATGCGGTAAGGATGTTCCCAAGGATGGGTGAAACTAGAACTAGGGGGCATAATCTTAGAATAAGGGGCTGCTCTTTCAAAACTGAGATGAGGAGAAACTTCTTCACTCAGAGGGTGGTAGGTCTGTGGAATTTGCTGCCCCAGGAAGCTGTGGAAGCGACATCATTAAATAAATTTAAAATAGAAATCGACAGTTTCCTAGAAGTAAAGGGAATTAGGGGTTACGGGGAGCGGGCAGGAAATTGGACATGAATTTAGATTTGAGGTTAGGATCAGATCAGCCATGATCTTATTGAATGGCGGAGCAGGCTTGAGGGGCCGATTGGCCTACTCCTGCTCCTATTTCTTATGTTCTTATGTCACCTTTGATTCTTTTGCCAATCACCTTAAATCTATGTCCTCTGGTTCTTGACCCTTCTGCCAATGGGAACAGTTTCTCTCTATCTCCCCTTCATGATTTTGAATACCTCTATTAAATCTCCTCTCAACCTTCTCTGTTCCAAGGGGAACAACCCCAGCTTCTCCAGTCTACCCACGGAACTGAAGTCCCTCATCTCTGGAATAATTCTAGTAAATCTCTTCTGCACCCTCTCTAAGGCCTTCACATCTTTCCTAAAGTTTGGTGCCCAGAACTGGACACAATACTCCAGTTGTGGCAGAACCAATGACCCCTTTCCCCCACCCACCCCCTCCCCCAATTGAAGGAAAGTGTTTGGTTTACTAGTGGCCGAATTGAACTGATTTAATTCTGTAAGTGATGACCTAGTTAGGGGCCTGCATTCCTTTTTATGGGCAGAAATCCATTTTTACTGATTGTAGACCTCTACTGAATACTGTCAACCTGTGTGTGCTGTATGCAACATGTATTTTTAAAGAGTACACGTTCTGATGAGTTTTCTGTAGGTATTGGGACAACCTGCTGCAATTTGCAATTTTCCTGGAGGCAGGAGGTACATGGGATGGAAAAATGCATTACTTAGTTGATTCATTTTAAAGCTTGCTTCTGATTCTGGAAATATATAATTTGATAAGAGCATTATAAAAATTAGCTTTAAAAATTGTGACCTGTTATGCTTTTAATGAAATGTTTTTACTATTATGATTTTTTTTCCCCAGCTGCCCATGTTTGTATTGTGACATGTTATTCATATCAGCCTGTGGTAGTTAATCAGTCACTTATCTATAAGCTTAATTCTACACTACACTTAATCGATGATTTAAAAAATAATAATGATGTGGAGATGCCGGTGATGGACTGGGGTTGACAATTGTAAACAACATCGTTCACCTGAGGAAGGAGGTAGCCTCCGAAAGCTTGTGAATTTAAAATAAAATTGCTGGACTATAACTTGGTGTTGTAAAATTGTTTACAATTAAAAAATAATAAGCATTGTGATCCAAGATATTGTTTCTCGAGTGTTTTTGGAGCTGAAGTGTTTTTGTTTTCAGATAATTTTCCTTAAAAAGTCTTCTGTCCCAGAAAGTCTATTTGATTATTTTTGCTGAAGAGCCCAGTCAGATTGTTTGAGAGCAAGACTGATAACATTGCTGGGGTTTAATTTCCTCAATGTATAAGTGGAATTTGAGTATATTTAAATGTTTGCTACAGCCTTCCATTTTGAACTCCTTCAATTTAAAAAAAAATGTTTCTGGACCTAATGCTGCAACAAGTGGCAGATTTGCTTAGATTTAGATTGGGGGGTAAAATTCATAATATCCTTGTTCGTTGTTAGAAATAATCATTCCAGAAATGTTCCTGCTGATATCCAGCAATCCATCACAGAATATTGATTAGCATTTGGTCATTCTGATTTGAGAATATAATTTAATTTTGCCTTGTTTAGATGTTCTTGTACAATGAAGCACTTGTCTGGTACAATTTTTCAGTAAGTCATTTTTAAAAAAAAATTCCAATCCTCATCAGATTGTTGGAGTTTGTACAGAAGAACTTCAAGCAGCACAGCAGTGGAATGGCCAAGGAATCTTGGAGCTGCTCCGGACTGTTCATGTGTAAGTCATAATAAAACTTTCATCCTCTATTTGCAAAAAAAATAGTATACTGAGCCAGAGAAAGGTGAAATGGCTTAATGTTCATTGAAAGTGTAAATGATTTTTAGAAAGCACATTTATACAAACTACCAATTTTGTGCCAAAATAAATTAGTTCCGGATTTTTATTGTACGCAAATTCTGTAAACGAATTTGTTCTATGCGTATTCTTCGTTTGTTTAGCTTCTACCTACAGTTCAAGATTTCCCACTATCCGGAAGAAGTGGGTGGGGGAATAGAAGAATGAGTTTCACATAACACCCTCCTTTAAAGAACCGTGTGAATTTTAATCAGGTGATCTTTTACCACTCTGTTTATATAAGTCAAAAGCATAATACTGCGGATGCTGGAAATCTGAAATAAAAACAGAAAATGTTGGAAATACTCAGCAAGTCAGGCAGCATCTTTTTTTTATTTGCTCATGGGATGTGGACGTTGCTGGCGAGGCCAGCATTTATTGCCTATCCCTAATTGCCCTTGAGAAGGTGGTGGTGAGCCGCCTTCTTGAACCACTGCAGTCCGTGTGGTGAAGGTTCTCCCACTATGCTGTTAGGAAGGGAGATCCAGGATTTTGACCCAGCGATGATGAAGGAACAGCGATATATTTCCAAGTCGGGATGGTGTGTGACTTGGAGCAGGTGGTGTTGCTCCCATGTGCCTGTTGCCCTTGTCCTTCTAGGTGGTAAAGGTCGCGGATTTAGGAAATGCTGTCGAAGAAGTCTGCGCGAGTTGCTGCAGTGAATCCTGTGGATGGTACACACTGCAGCCACAGCGTGCCGGTGGTGAAGGGAGTGAATGTCTAGGGTGGTGGATGGGGTGCCAATCAAGCGGGCTGCTTTGTCCTGGATGGTGTCGAGCTTCTTGATTGTTGTTGGAGCTGCACTCATCCAAGCAAGTGGAGAGTATTCCATCACTCTCCTGACTTGTGCCTTGGAGATGGTGGAAAGGTTTTGGGGAGTCAGGAGGTCAGTCACTCGCCGCAGAATACCCAGCCTCTGACCTGCTCTTGTAGCCACAGTATTTGTGTGTCTGGTCCAGTTAAGTTTCTGGTCAATAGTGACCCCCAGGATGTTGATGGTGGGGGATTCGGCGATGGTAATGCCGTTGAACGTCAAGGGGAGGTGGTTAGATCCTCTCTTGTTGGAGATGGTCATTGCCTGGCACTTGTCTGGTGCAAATGTTACTTGCCACTTATCAGCCCAAGCCTGGATATTGTCCAGCTCTTGCTGCATGCGGGCACGGACTGCTTCATTATCTGAGGGGTTGCGAATGGAACTGAACAATATGCAATCATCAGCGAACATCCCCATTTCTGACCTTATGATGGAGGGAAGGTCATTGATGAAGCAGCTGAAGATGGTTGGGCCTAGGACACTGCCCTGAGGAACTCCTGCAGCAATGTCCTGATAAACCTGATTGTGCCTGACAAACCTGATTGAATTTTTTGAAGAGGTGACTAAAGTAGTGGACAGGGGAATGTCAGTGGATGTTATTTATATGGACTTCCAGAAGGCATTTGATAAGGTCCCACATAAGAGCCTGTTAGCTAAGATAGAAGCCCATGGAATCGAGGGAAAAGTACGGACTTGGTTAGGAAGTTGGCTGAGCGAAAGGCGACAGAGAGTAGGGATAATGGGAAGGTACTCACATTGGCAGGATGTGACTAGTGGAGTCCCGCAGGGATCTGTCTTGGGGTCTCAATTATTCACAATATTTATTAACGACTTAGATGAAGGCATAGAAAGTCTCATATCTAAGTTTGCCGATGACACAAAGATTGGTGGTATTGTAAGCAGTGTAGATGAAAACATAAAATTACAAAGCGATATTGATAGATTAGGTGAATGGGCAAAACTGTGGCAAATGGAATTCAATGTAGACAAATGTGAGGTCATCCACTTTGGATCAAAAAAGGATGGAACAGGGTACTTTCTAAATGGTAAAAAGTTAAAAACAGTGGATGTCCAAAGGGACTTAGGGGTTCAGGTATATAAATCATTGAAGTGTCATGAACAGGTGCAGAAAATAATCAGTAAAGCTAATGGAATGCTGGCCTTTATACCTAGAGGACTAGAGTACAAGGGGGCAGAAGTTATGCTGCAGCTATACAAAACCCTGCTTAGACCGCACCTGGAATACTGTGAGCAGTTCTGGGCACCGCACCTTCGGAAGGACATATTGGCCTTGGAGGGAGTGCAGCGTAGGTTTACTAGAATGATACCCAGACTTCAAGGGTTAAGTTACGAGGAGAGATTACACAAATTGGGGTTGTATTCTCTGGAGTTTCGAAGGTTAAGGGGTGATCTGATCGAAGTTTATAAGATATTAAAGGGAACGGATAGGGTGGATAGAGAGAAACTATTTCCGCTGGTTGGGGATTTTAGGAGTAGGGGGCACAGTCTAAAAATTAGAGCCAGACCTTTCAGGAGCGAGATTAGAAAACATTTCTACACACAAAGGGTTGTAGAAGTTTGGAACTCTCTTCCGCAAACGGCAATTGATACTAGCTCAATTGCTAAATTTAAATGTGAGATAGATAGCTTTTTGGCAACCAAAGGTATTAAGGGATATGGGCTAAAGGCAGATATATGGAGTTAGATCACAGATCAGCCATGATCTTATCGAATGTCGGACCAGGCACGAGGGGCTGAATGGCCTACTCCTGTTCCTATGTCCTGGGGCTGAGATGATTGGCCTCCAACAACCACGACCATCTTCCTTTGTGCTAGGTATGACTCCAGCCACTGGAGAGTTTTCCCCCTGATTCCCATTGACTTCAATTTTACTAGGGCTTCTTGGTGCCACACTCAGTTAAATGCTGCCTTGATGTCAAGGGCAGTCACTCTCACCTCACCTCAAATTCAGCTCATTTGTCCATGTTTGGACCAAGGCTGTAATGAGGTCTGGAGCCGAGTGGTCCTGGCAGAACCCAAACTGAGCATCGGTGAGCAGGTTATTGGTGAGTAAGTGCCGCTTGATAGCACTGTCGACGACACTTCCATCACTTTGCTGATGATTGAGAGTAGGCTGATGGGACGGTAATTGGCCGGATTGAATTGATCCTGATTTTGTGGATAGGACATACCGGGGCAATTTTCCACATTATCGGGTAGATGCCAGTGTTGTCGCTGTACTGGAACAATTTGGCTAGAGGTGCAGCTAGTTCTGGAGCACAAGTCTTCAGCACTACAGCGGGATGTTGTTGGGGCCCATAGCCTTTGCTGTATCCAGTGCACTCAGCCGTTTGTTGATATCACGTGGAGTGAATCGAATTAGCTGAAGACTGGCTTCTGTGGTGGTGAGGATATCGGGAGGAGGGGCCGAGATGGATCATCCAGTCGGCACTTCTGGCTGAAGATGGTTGCAAACGCTTCAGCCTTGTCTTTTGCACTCACGCGATGGACTCCGCCATCATTGAGGATGGGGATGTTTGCGGAGCTTCCTCCTCCCGTTAGTTGTTTAATTGTCCACCATTGTTCACGACTGGATGTGGCAGAACTGCAGAGCTTTGATCTGATCCGTTGGTTGTGGAATTGCTTAGCTCTGTCTATAGCATGTTGCTTCCGCTGTTTAGCATGCATGTCGTCCTGAGTTGTATCTTCAGCAGGTTGGCACTTCATTTTTAGGTACACCTGGTGCTGCTCCTGGCATGCTCTTCTACACTCCTCATTGAACCAGGGTTGATCCCCTGGCTTGTTGGTAATGGTCGAGTGAGGAATATGTCAGGCCATGAGGTTACAGATTATGCTGGAATACAATTCTGCTGCTGCTGATGGCCCACAGTGCCTCATGGATGTCCAGTTTTGAGCTGCTAGATCTGTTCTGAATCTATCCCATCTATCTATTTGTGGAGAGAGAAACAATTAACGTTTCAGATCGATGACCATTTGTCAGAACTGTTGTATATAAGGCCTTGTTCTCAACAGCACCCTTAATTATTCCGCATCATTTTTGTTTGTCATTTATACACACAAACATTTTTTTCTACTGTTTTTGATCTATTTCTGTGCTGTAAATCTAGCAGTTTTAAAGTGTGTAATTCTGTAAAGACTTTGAAGTTTGATTTATAGTTTTAACTTTGTGAATAATGTTGAGTTACTGCCATCTTCTGGATGATGCAGATTTTATAATTATTGGCACCTCATTATTGGCCCACTGGGCGGATCTGTACAATTGACTAATCTTTGCTTTCAATATATACCAGCTCCCAGATTCAAGATCTATATTTAAGATCATGCATCCTTCCCAGTGACAAATCAACACAACACCTGTTAGTGTTATCTTGCTGTATTCTGGGGCTGAATGCAGCTATTAGTTACAAATTTATGCAAGTTACATTTCTGGCATTGCCATATCTAGTTAGAAAAATGATCATAATAGTGCAGGTATGCAAATGGTGCAAACTACATGAAGGAATTATGTTCCTCGGTGATTTTTCCATATTTAAAATTCTCATCATTGTGCTTAAATTCCATCATGGCCTCACTCCTCCCTAACTCTGTAACCTCCTACAACCCCTTCTGAACTCTGCATTTCTCTTGTGCTCACACACTCTCCCTTTGCCCCTGTAGTGGCATGAACAGAAACATTTTGAATCTGTATTTAATTTAAAAACCTGCTAAGAAATAAAATGGAGCTTTGGGAATAAGTTTCCGATCAGCACTGGCATTTTAGTTTTGTTTAGTGTACCACCTTTTTATCATATTAAAATAGGAGGCAATCTAAATTTTCATGAAAATTCTGAAGATTAACAACAGAAAAAGTAAAAGATTGCATTTCTAGTGTGAAAATTAACTATCATTTTTTGATAGCCTGGGAGGTAAAGAATTTTAACCAAATAAATCAATGTGTTAATGACGTTGATAGGCTCACACTGAGCTTTAGGCAGCTTACACTGTTGCAGACCTTGGACTCTTGAAAATTCAATGAGGATTAGACAAAGGCCACCAATGCCATGAGTCAACAAAATGATGGCCCATGGAGTTGTCTCGGGACATTATTTAATAGATTGTGGTGATTCTATCCAATCTTGCTTCTGTTTATACTACTATCCTATCCTAGCTCATAGCCAAATTGTTGAGTGTTTATATGATGGTACCAGTATGAGAAGTGGACCTTCTGAATGTGGGCCAGGCTGCATACTGGATTCATTGTAGCATGCACTTGACACAATAAATTTAGTAAAAATTGCAATTGTACAGTATAAAGGTAGGTTTTACCAAGTGATTTAAAAAATGTCACATTGTGAATGTGTTACACTTTGCTGTTTTCACTGACTCAGTTTTAATTAATTTGTTAATTTGCCTGCTTTTGAATATTGCAATAAACATGGAATAGATACCAAGAGATTCAGTATGGATGCCCTAAAGTATTATGTATTGTCTTACAGAGCAGGTGGCTCTTGGCTAATCACAGACATGAGAAGAGGAGAGACTATATTTGAATCTGATCCCCATCTACAGGTAACTCACTAGTACCAGTTCTATTTTTCCTCTTTCTCTGCTGCTACCCCTGCCCAAAAAACTCGTGTTTGTGTGTAAGCTGTTTAACTCAGAACTACCGTAGTATACAGTATCCCCATTTCAAGTGGAATTTTGCTTTTTTTAAACTTGTGGATGCAGTGCTCGATCCAGGTGTGTAACCACAATTTGTTCAGAAATTTTACTTGTGACATGAACTGTTTACAATAGAAATAGTAATATTCCTTTCTTTAAGTGGTAAATATGCTTTATTGGCAGTATCTTTGTTTCCACTCATTGTGTACCTACAGCTGTAATAAATTGGATAGCCAGGTGGTGAAGGATAGAATACGAGAGCCTGGTCTTTAGTTGCTTCCAGGCCTTTGTTCAGAGCTCAACATCACCTACTCCACAGCCGAGATAAGCTCTTGTATAAATGGATACGAGCGTCTCCATTTGATATGCACCACCTGAATACAATTAACGCTAATTGATATAAATCATATGGATACAATTAACAGCAACTAAGAAAACAGACAGCAAGCTTTCCACTGCCCACTCATTCATTTAAAACTGAATCTGTGCCTCCCTATACTGGCACAGTTCAGATTGGAAAAATTGTGGGGAATCACAGGAACCAGTTGTGTTCATTTTTTGATGCTGTTGTTGGATCCCAGCAATGTTGAGATTTATTTTTATGATTTCATTAATAGGCCCAAATGATTCACTAAGTCAGTGAAAGGGTATTGTATTAAATCTGATTAACTTTTTTGGGGGAAAAAATAGGTTGTTAGTCATTCTGAATGTGACCATAATTTGGATAAAATATTCACTTTTTATTTAGGAAGTAGTACTTTTGGAGTAAAATACACTGATGTGCAACAAATTTAATATGTAACCAATAACTTTTCAGAACCATTGCTTTGAAATGAATCATCTTAATACAAAACACATTAGAACTTTCGTGATTCCTATAACTAAAATGTCATGAATCATCTGACAGAAATTCAGTGTGTCAGGACTGTTATGATTCAAATGATCAGAAACATGTATTTTACTGATCGTATTAATGTAAAATTTCATTTGGCTGTTTTTTTTCCCTTGTAGGAAAGAGTGGACAAAGGCATTGAGACTGATGGATCAAACCTGAGTGGTGTGAGTGCAAAATGTGCATGGGTGGATCTAAGCCGTCCCCCAGAAGATGAAGATGATAGTAGAAGTATTTATCTTGAGATGCAGCCACGGCGCTTGTCAGATAAAGGTATATCCTGTGGTGGCATTATCCTACTGTAGCAAGGTGCACGTTGGACAAGATCCAGATTGGCATATTTCTCTCTCCACCTTTTTTTCTTGGGATGAGGGTGGAAGAAGGGGGGAAAAAAAGTTCCAGAAGCTTTGGACTAATTTCATACTTTCTCTTTTACTACTTATTCCACATGTTACAGTCTCCATTTGCTCATAAACATCATGATTTTTTTTCTTTAAGATGTATTTTTGCTTCTGAACTTTTGCAATTTATTATATCTAAGGATCTTGCTGTGTTGTAATATGAGACAGGTACATATCTTACAACTATCTAACAGACCCTTATATAATGCAATGATGTGATTTGCCGTACCTGACATTGTTGCCTATTTCTCCGTGGCCTCTGAGTTTGTCTCTGAAATGTACTATAACTTAAGCACGCAGGATGTATCGGCTCGTTGCAGTTTTTTTTTAAAAAGCTGTGTACTTATTGCAGGAAGACTAATTGCTAGATTGACTCAAAAGCAGATTGGCTGAGCAATTTCAGATACAACAGATTTAATTAATCTACTTCGGATAATTTGAAGTTGATTCTTGTGTTAAATAATTGGATAATTCAACTTTTAAAAAAATTAAGCTGGATAAATAACACAATGGGAATTTAGTGCTTAAAAAATTGAATTATTATATCATTTTAATCAATTTAAGAGTAAACTGTGTAACAGCCACTGAGGGGGCTAGGGAGCAGTGAGTGAGTCAGTAGGTACTTGTAAATAAAGATGCCATTTGGTTGGCATACAGCTGAGACTTCTTGATTACCCAGAAAGGAAAAACATATGTAAATTGAGTGTTTGTGTTTTTTAAACTGAATCCGTGCATATATAGTTTTAAAAAGGTGTGCAAAACACAACCTTTTTGTATTCTGCTCAGCCAGAAAGAGAAAGAAGAGACTTGGGGCAGTACTTTATGTTCAAGGTACTCACTTGAAAAAAAAAATTGCAACATTTATATCTGTTACTGATGGTGGTACCATGATCCAATCCAGGTATGTGCATTAAGGTAGTAGCTTTGGATCCTAGGAACATAGGAACAGGAGTAGGCCATTCAGCCCCTCGTGCCTGCTCCGCCATTTGATAAGATCATGGCTGATCTGTGATCTAACTCTATATACCTGCCTTTGGCCCATATCCCTTAATACCTTTGGTTGCCAAAAAGCTATCTATCTCACATTTAAATTTAGCAATTGAGCTAGTATCAATTGCCGTTTGCGGAAGAGAGTTCCAAACTTCTACAACCCTTTGTGTGTAGAAATGTTTTCTAATCTCGCTCCTGAAAGGTCTGGCTCTAATTTTTAGACTGTGCCCCCTACTCCTAAAATCCCCAACCAGCGGAAATAGTTTCTCTCTATCCACCCTATCCGTTCCCCTTAATATCTTATAAACTTCGATCAGATCACCCCTTAACCTTCGAAACTCCAGAGAATACAACCCCAATTTGTGTAATCTCTCCTTGTAACTTAACCCTTGAAGTCCGGGTATCATTCTAGTAAACCTACGCTGCACTCCCTCCAAGGCCAATATGTCCTTCCGAAGGTGCGGTGCCCAGAACTGCTCACAGTACTCCAGGTGCGGTCTAAGCAGGGTTTTGTATAGCTGCAGCATAACTTCTGCCCCCTTGTAATCTAGTCCTCTAGATATAAAGGCCAGCATTCCATTTGCCTTCTTGATTATTTTCTGCACCTGTTCATGACTCTTCAATGATGTATGTACCTGACCCCCTAAGTCCCTTTGGACATCCACTGTTTTTAACTTTTTACCATTTGAAAAGTACCCTGTTCTATCCTTGATCCAAAGTGGATGACCTCACATTTGTCTACATTGAATTCCATTTGCCACAGTTTTGCCCATTCACCTAATCTATCAATATCGCTTTGTAATTTTATGTTTTCATCTACACTGCTTACAATGCCACCAATCTTTGTGTCATCAGCAAACTTAGATATGAGACTTTCTATGCCTTCATCTAAGTCGTTAATAAATATTGTGAATAATTGAGACCCCAAGACAGATCCCTGCGGGACTCCACTAGTCACGTCCTGCCAATGTGAGTACCTACCCATTATCCCTACTCTCTGTCGCCTTTCGCTCAGCCAACTTCCCAACCAAGTCCGTACTTTTCCCTCGATTCCATGGGCTTCTATCTTAGCTAACTGTCTCTTATGTGGGACCTTATCAAATGCCTTCTGGAAGTCCATATAAATAACATCCACTGACATTCCCCTGTCCACTACTTTAGTCACCTCTTCAAAAAATTCAATCAGGTTTGTCAGGCACGACCTACCTTTCACAAATCCATGCTGGCTCGCTCTGATTAACTGAAAATTCTCGAGGTGTTCAGTCACCCTATCCTTAATTATAGACTCCACCATTTTCCCCACAGCAGATGTTAGGCTAACTGGTCTATAATTCCCCGGTTTCCCTCTCTCTCCTTTCTTAAAAAGCGGTGTGACATATGCAATTTTCAAATCTAGAGGGACAGTTCCTGAATCTAGAGAACTTTGAAAGATTATAGTTAGGGCATCTGCAATGTGCTCACTTACTTACTTTAAAACCCTGGGATGGAAACCATCTGGTCCTGGGGATTTGTCACTCTTTAGTGCTATTATTTTCTTCATTACTGTTGCTTTAATGTTTATTAACATTTAATAAAATGTTAATTTTATCGAGTCCCTGTCCCCGATTCAATATAAGTTTTCTTGGGATTTCCGGCATGCTATCCTCTTTTTCGACTGTAAATACTGACGCAAAGTAATTGTTCAACATGTCCGCCATTTCCCCATTGTCAATGACAATAACCCCACTTTCAGTTTTTAAGGGGCCAACACTGCTCCTGACCACCCTCTTTTTTTCTAATATAACTATAAAAGTTCTTTGTATTGGTTTTGCTATCCCTTGCGAGTTTCTTTTCATACTCTCTTTTTGTCGCTCTTACTATCTGTTTTGTGACCCTTTGTTGATCTTTGTATCTTTCCCATTCGCCAGGATCTGTGCCATTTTTTGCCTTTTGGTATGCCCTTTCCTTATGTCTTATACTGTCCCTTACCTCTTTAGTTATCCATGGCTGTTTTTTTTGGCAAGTAGAGTTCTTGCCCCTCAGGGGTATAAACCGATTCTGTATCACGTTAAATGTTTCTTTAAACATTTCCCACTGATCATCAGTCGTTTTACCCATTAACAGATTTGCCCAGTTTACTGTGGACAGTCTCTGTCTCATCCCATTGAAGTCGGCCTTGCCCAAGTCTAGAATCTTAGCAGCTGATTCACTTTTTTCCCTTTCAAACACTACATTGAACTCGATCATGTTATGATCACTATTGGATAGATGTTCACGCACAGTTAAGCCGTTAACTAAATCTGGTTCATTACTCATTACTAAATCTAGTATGGCTTGCCCCCTTGTTGCCTCTAGGACATACTGCTGTAGAAAACTATCCCGGACACACTCAAGAAATTCGCTACATTTCTGACAGTTGCTAGTCTGCTTTTCCCAATCTATGTGAAGGTTAAAGTCCCCCATTAAGACCACTATGTCTTTCTTACACGCTTGTCTAATCTCTGCATTTATACAATCTAGCACTTCAGAGCTGCTGCCAGGGGTCCTATACACAACTCCCACTATAGTCTTAGATCCTTTCCTATTTCTCAATTCAACCCATAAGGTGTCTGTTTTATATCCCCCTTTATTATTGAAGTGATTTCATCTCTAATCATTAAGGCTACTCCTCCCCCTCTTTCATTTTCCCTATCTCTCCTGTAGACCTTATAACCTGGTATATTTAGTTCCCAATCCTGACCATCCTGCAGCCATGTCTCAGTAATAGCTATCATGTCATACCCTCCAATTTGAATTTGAACCTGTAGTTCATTTTATTTATTCCTTATACTCCGTGCATTTTTATATAGAACTCTTAGTTGGGCCACACACATTAGCCTGACCTTCAGCTTTGATGCTGGGTTAATCGCCTTACGCCTTCTAGTTTTTACTTTATCTGTAGTGCCTAAAGTACACTTTCTTTCTGCAGCTTTACGCTTTTCCCTTTCACTTGTTTTTGAACAACTGTTTGTATTATTTGTATTGTAAATTTCCCCTGGGTCTTCCCCTCTCTTGCTGCTCTCAACTTTACTCCCTTCTGACTCCCCGCTTAGGTTCCCATCCCCCCGCCGCTCTAGATTAAACGTTCCTCAACAGCACTAGCAAACACCCCCGCGAGGACATTGGTCCCGGTCCTGCTCGGTTGTAACCCGTCCCGCTTGTACAGGTCCCACCTTCCCCAGAACCGGTCCCAATGTCCCAGGAATCTAAATCCCTCCCTCCTACACCATCCTTGCAGCCACGCAGTCATCCGGTCTATTCTCCTGTTCCTATACTCACTAGCACGTGATCCTGAAAGCATCTCTTGATGGAAATCACCCCCATAGATCCTAGAAAGTTGACTTCTGGGACCTAGGAGGCTTCATTGTTTCCCTGTCTCGTGGCCCACTCCTCAAACCCACCAGCACAGACATCCCTGCTGCAGTCTCCATCAGCAGCCCTGCACAAGGAAAATGAGTAAGTACGAAATCTCCAATGGCATTGCACTAGCCCCCTTCATGTGAGCCACAGGATCTTCCAGCGTGTAAACACTTAAATTTGCTGCTTGATATACTGGCAGAACTTTCAATGGTGTTGATAGGAGTACTGATTGCAACACTAACTCTGCCAGCCTGACCTGCTTACTTTAGCTGCTTCCTGTGCCTTGTTTTTAAAGAGATGAATGCGACTGCTGGAATGTGCTCAGCAATGAAGATCTAGTCTGCAACTCCAAAGACTCCTTGGAAATTGAGCTGTACTGCTTTTCTACTCCAGCAGCTGAAGTGGTACTCCTGCGACCAGAAAAAAAACACAATGCTTCCCCTCTTTTCCCCCTTCACCCCCCCCCCCCCCAAACCAGCAAGGACAAAGCATTAATACAAGACTCACAACCGCAGCCTGTCTAGAGGTATCGCCGTCCCCCCATCTCCCATAGAGCACTTCAGTGCATCGCACACTGGACGACAGACTCATTCTGTGGCGCCAACACCCTCAACTTCCCAATACCTGTGCAAGCAGCCACAACAGCACAAAGCCCAACATTGTCCATAGACAAGTAGGCCCTGATATCACTTAAAGATGACAAATCTCAAGACAGTGACAGAACAGCGTGGCTGCCTAACAGAAATCTGTCTCATATCAGAATGCGGCACCCACAAAGTACCACTCAGATCTAAAGACATAAGTCAGAAAACTGTGAAAATTTTGCGATAGCCATCCAGGCTATACGTACTGAGCTCTGCAGCGTCACCTCCCAAATAGAACAGCAAGTAAAACAACTGGGTTTCTGCTTCGCTAAAGGCGATGAAGTGTAAGCTTAAATGGCCTATCTACTAAGGAAGGACTGGGCTAAAGCCATCGAAATTGACAACCGGGGATACTGCAATAATGTCTCTATCTTTAGCATTTTAGAAGATGCAGAGCGCAACAGTTTATGAAGAGGAGTCATGTGTCCCTAAGCAGCTCAATTCACTACAGTGGAGGCCCATGCTTTGGTTCTAGCAGCGACTTGATATCGGCCTAGTACATGCATCAACAAGCTGGACCTGCTAATCGTTACCATTCTCTTCCCTCCTCTTGATAAAATGGCAGTGTAATGTTGCAAATTGAAGCCTGATTACTTCTCCCATATGCTAAAATTGCTAATGTAAATTCCTTCAACTTTTTTTATCAAAGAAATAAGGTGCAGCATAACCATAGTAGATTATGTTTTATCTAATCCTTTCCATACACAACATGTGACAATCTTGTGCAGTCAATGAGTAGAAACTAGTAATCTCTCTCTTCGCCGATTCAACCTCTGATGACCATATGAAGGCAGATCTTTTTCTAATTTCAGATACAGAGCAGATCAGAGAGGTCTTGCGCAGGGGCCTTGAAATGAACACCAAGCCAATCTTGCCACCAATCAACTCCCAGAAACCACAACAACAGAATGGAATGAACCATGACCGAGTACCGTAAGTTCTTTTACAACTTGCATGAATTTGTCTTTCAAGCAGTCTACAGATTTTTTGGGTGGGAAGGGAAGCAATGTACTGCATTGTTAAAATTGTTGAAACCTCCCATTTGACATTCCTCAATCCTAATTCTGCTTAGTTTTTTTTCAAAGCTTTGGTACTTAAAAGTAGAAATATATTTTATTCTAAGTGCGATATGTACTGTTTACAAAATTAGCAAAAGCTTAAATAAAGACAAATCTTAGGAGATAATGTAACTAAAGCTGGTTTAATGGTCGACTTGAATGAGCAAATTGCCCTGTAAGCAAGAGAAACACTAGGTGGGGAATGAAATCCAAATTCTATTTCTTAAAAAAAGTTTTGATTTCCTTTTATGTAAAAAAAAAATTATTTAACACCTGTATGGGAAATTCACAATAACCTGATTCACCTTCGTGCCCCTTAAAAGGGGAGTATACTCATATGAATTTACACATAATGCTCAATGTTATAAAAGGCTATCTGTGTGCCTGTCTTTACTATTTGCTGATCAGAGGTAGCCGGGAAGCAGATGTTACAAGAATCCCTTCTTCTACAACCTTATGAAGTAGAGACAATTTTCCACAGGCTTCCATTTCCAGTTGTGATGTTATCAGATAGGGGATTCAAAATGGAACATCTGCTCCCGGGCTGCTTCTCTCCAGCTATACTCAAAAACGATTAAACAGCAGAACAAGGTAAAAATGAAAAAGTTTCAAAAAGTGTTCAAATAACAGAATTGCGTGGCTCACACAGAGGAACCATTTTATGGTGAAATTATTTCCAGAACAAAGTTACTGCATCACCCATTTGACAGAACATTATTGATAATTTAAAATGGAGAAGTCAGTGCATTGTTAACTCACCTGCCGGACATGTTATACTGATGCATGATGCTGTGGGACATTAAAATGTGGGCTCATGTTTTCTGTTCTCTTCACAGCAAGCTGTTGATTTTAAAAAAAGTGTGTTAAAATAAAACAAAAGATGTTCAAAAAACACAGCAGGCCAACAATATCTGAACGAGAAAGATATGTTAACAATTGTGCTGTGACATTTCATCAGAACTTGTGTTTCAGATGCTGGTCAGGCCTGCTGTGCACTTCTCGCATATTAAAGTGACTTGGGCAAATGCTGTTCTGGGGAGAAGGGAGGAAAAATCAGCAAGCAAATCAATCTTTGATGCACATCCTACCAGCCAGTTTTCATTACATTGTCAGCTTCAGGTTGTTTGGTCTAAATCCAAATTCGTACTTTCAAAAGGAGTCCGGTCCAAAGACTGTTCAGTTTTATTTCAGTGTTGGCATTTAAAGGACTGAGGGATTCAATCCATGGTCAGGCAGGTTTAAGCACATTATTAGATTAGTTTCTCGTTGGGCCTTATTGCACTATTATTTGTGGGTGAAACTGAGTGGGTGTGAACAGAAACTTTTACTGTTGCATGGGTGTAGTCTATTCAGTTAGATAGCAAATTTAATTAGGACACTAAGAGATGTTTTCACTAGTCTTGAATTTGTACTTTATATGTCACCTTTCACAACCTCTAGACGTCCCAAAGCACTCCAAAGACAAGAATTACTTTTTAAAGTGTAGTCACTGTTGTAATGTATGGAAATGGAGCAGCTAAATTGCGCACAGCAAGGTCCCATAAACAGCAGTGAAATAATGACCACATAATCTGTTCTAATGATGGTTGTGGAATAAATGTTGGCTCAGACAGCGGAAGAAATCTCTTTAAATAGTGCCATAGGATCTTTTACATCTACCTGAGAGGTGTGGGATAGGATATGGACAGCAGAGTTTTGGATGAGCTGGTCTAAAGAGGGTGGAGGATGGGAGGCTGGCCAGGAGAATATTGGAATAGTCGAGTCTGGAGGTGACAACGGCATGGATAAGGGTTTTAGCTGCAGATGGGTTGAGGTAGGTGCAGAGTCCGGTGTTATGCAGGTTTAAGTAGGCGGATTTTGTGATGGAGAGGCTATGTGGTAGGAATCTCAGCCATGGGCGAATAGGTTACCAAGGATGCAACAGTCTGGTTCAGCCTGGGACATTGGCTGGGGCAGAGGATGGAAATACTGGCAAGGGCGGAGAGTTTATGGCTGAAGATGATAATTACGTTCTTCCCAACGTTTAAGTTGAAGGAAATTGCAGCTCATCCAAAGCTGGATGTTGAATACACAGTCTGATAGCACGGAGGCAGTGAAGCATTTGAGAGGTGGTGGAGAGGTAGAGCAGGGTCTTGTCAGCATACATATAGAAGCTGGCCCTAATCAAAGTTACAAATTACATCCTCTGACTGTGACCGTGGTACAATGGCCCTCCTCGATCTTTCTGCAGACTTTGTCACAGTCAACGAAAAAAAGGAACAACTTGCATTTGTATAGCACCTTTCACGACCTCAAGACATCCAAATAACTTTACAGCCAATGACGTACTTTTGTAATCACTATTGTAATGTAGGGAAACGTGGTAGCCAATTTGCGCACAGCAAAGCCCCACAAATAGCAATGCTACAAATGGACAGATAATCTGTTTTAGCAATGTTAGTTGAGGGCTATATGTTGGCTAGAACACGGATAAAACTCCCATGCTCTTCAAGTAGTGGAGATGGATCTTTTACATCCACCTGAAAGAGCAGATGGGGCCCCGGTTTAATGTCCCATGGAAAAGACGGCGCCTCTGACAATGCAACACTCCCTCACTACTGCACTAAAGTGCCAGCCTAGATTAAGTGCTCAAATCTCTGGAGTGGGGCTTGAACCTATGACCTTTCTGACTCAGTCGAGACTGCTACCACTGAGCCAAGGCTGACACCTTAAGCTACACCATCTCCTCCAACGTCAGCCCCCCACCCCGGTATGCCCCCATCTTCGTTCCCTCGAGCCCAACAGAGGAAAGGACCAAGCTGGGAGAGAGCAAGGGTTTCACAGGAGACAAGGGCATCAAAGGTGGAGATGAAGGAGTGGGTCAGTAGATCGGCTGCATAAGTATTGTGGCGAAAGGAGAGCCAAAAGCTAGGCATTTGGGTATTTGAAAGTACAATTTACAATTGTACGTGACGTGGGAGAATGTATTTTCTAGGGGGGACACAAAGGGAATTGAGGTTAGAAGGGGATAGGAGGAAATGGGTGGTGCGAAATAAAAGTAAGTGATTGGGGATGGTCTTATGATCAAGACAATGAGGGTAGAGAGGCCACGGGAAATGGCAAGGCCGGGGAGAGTTTATATAGAGGGAGAGGTTTAGGGAGGACAGTGAATTCAGAGGCGATTGAAATCACTGAGAATGAGAAATCGCTCAGTCCAGAGGCTGAAGGGGGGATATCTTGTAGTGAAGCTTGGAGAAGTGGGGAGCATTACGTGACCTAGTGCCAATACATTTTGGACACCATTATTGAAGTCTTTTTTGTGTGGCCGTACAACATAGCATGCTACACGAGTTACAGGACCACTTTCATTGTATAAAAATAATTTGGATTAAATATGGTGCACTATCTGCATTGTGTTTCAAGGCACATAGAAAGAAAGAAAGACTTGCATTTATATAGTGCCTTTCACGACTTCAGAACGCCCCAAAGCGCTTGACGGTCAATGATGTAATTTTGAAGTGTAGCCACTGTTGTAATGCAGGAAACACAGCAGCCAATTTGCGCACAGCAAGTTCCCACAAACAGCAATGAGATATTGGCATCTCTGACAATGCAGCACCCCCTTAGTACTGCACTGAAAACTATCTCAGTACCATCACTGAAAGGTAAAAGCTTCTACCCTTGCATTGTTTCATTCCTACTTATCTGAATGTAGCCAGAGCAGCTCTACTTTTGCTCCTCTTTCCACCCCTGCAATTACCTCAGGAGTCCCTCAAGGAACTATCCTTAGCCTGCTCCTCTTCCTCATCTATATGCTGCACTCAGCAACATAATCCACAGATACAGGGTTAGTGTCCATATGTATGCCAATGACATCAGCTGTACCTCTCCACCACCCCACGATTCCTCTCCTACCTCTACACTGTCAAACTACTTGTCCAACATCCAGTCTTGGATGAGCCACAACTTCTTCCAGCTCAACTTTGGGAAGACTGAAGTGATCATCATCTGTCCGTACTATCTTACTGCACAAACTCTGCTCCTTTGCCACTGATTCCATCCCTCCTTGGCTGCTGTCTAGGGCTGAGCCAGATGGTTAGTAACCTCAAAATCCTTTTATACCCTTTGCTGAACTTCAGAGGTCAGATCCCCTCTATCATAAAAACTATTTACTTCTACTTCTGCAGCATTGCCCGCCTCTGCCCCTATCGCTGAAACCTTTATATCTGCCTTTGTTACCTCCAGAGGTGACTAATCTATCACTCTCTTTGCTGGCCTCCTGCTCTCTATCCTCTGTAAACTCTTAACTTGTCCACAACTCTTCTGCAAGTATTCTGTCCTACTCACTAACCTGCATTGGCTTTCTGCCCCCACTGTCTTAAATTTCAATCCTTATCTTTAAATCCCTCTATAGCCTTGCTCTATCATATATATCTGCAACCTCCTGCAGTCCTATATCCCTCTCCATGACTCTGAACTCTTGTGCACTCCCTCACCCTGCCTTTACCCCCACCATTGGCAGTTGAACTTTCAATTGCCTGGGTAATACTCTCTGAAATTTCCTCCCCAAACCTCTCCACCTGTTCTTTCCTTTTGCAAAACCACTTCTATAGACCAAGCTTTCAAACAGCCCTCCTCATCTCTCTTTTTCTGGCTTTGAATCCATTTTTCATATGCCTATCTATGAAGCGCTTTGGGACATCTTTTAAATTAAGTACCCTATATAAATGGAAGTTGTTATTAAATTGTGGTAGGATGTTCTAGCTATTCTTTCCCTACATTGATCTTATCCTCTTTGGGGCATAGGGCTGTCTGGAGAAGATGCTTACTGAAGATCCTTTTTGAAGGGATAGATCAGTCCTTGCTACTCTTGTATACCTTCTAGATATCAACCAAGGACTGGGAATAGATTATGGTTACTTATCTGTCCTCTTATATTTTGTGCGTGGGAAACTTTTCTAAAAGATTTTTTTTAAAGGGTTTAAATGGGATTTTAAGAATTAACAAAAGATGGCTGCACTGCAACAATATGTAACATGCCACTTTTAATTGTAAATGCCTTTTGTAGATGCTTACCTTGCACACTTACCAAGGTAGCCCTTTAGAATGAGTGCTTCTATGCCCTACAAGCAACTTGTGGTCTGCCTTTCCATCACCTGTGGCCCTCAATATACTTGAGTTCCTTTCTTTAATCCCATGTGGGCTGCTGTTCTTCTCCTAGCTGCTTGTGAGCCTCCATATTCAAAATTGCTACTTTTTTCCAATCTTGAAGTGAAGGTCAGAGAATGCTACTGGGAGTTGCAGCTATTCAATCTTTCTGGTGATGAGAAACTACTCCATTCTGTACCCAATTCACACATCAGACATCCTTTAAAGTTGACTAGCTATATCAAATTATGGGTAATTCTGTGTTATGGACAAGTGGCCTCCAGGAACTTATTTGAGAAGGCCTTAAACTCATTTTATATAGCACCCTTTCAATTGTCCAAGAATGGGTTACATTTATCCCATTAATTTGGACAGAATCCAATCCCATATCCCAATGTGCAAGCTTGCTATGGTGCTTCATGTCCTTATCCACTCATTTAGGCATATGGAACTATTGAGCTGTCAACGGACATGTGCTCCAAATTTTTTAATGTTGAATGGGGAAGCTGTCCTGGGAAACTGGTAAGTATGGGAATAATATGGACTTAATGATGAATGAGTGTGGCCTTGGGTGTGAGCTTAATTAAAAAGAAATTATTTTGCAAGAGTTGGATAATCTGAATTTTGAATGGCATAAAGCAATTTCTAATTTGCATCTACTTGAGTATATTTTAAGGCTCTGAAAATAATATTATCTGTGCTAGCTAGCTGTAATTTGGCTGAAAGTAGTTCAAAGTTAGCTCTCAAAACACATTTTGTAACTAAGTTTTGCCAGCAAAGTTGGAGCTCTTTTAAGATTAAGAGATCAGGTTTTTCAATGGGCTGATCAAATTTATTCTCCTTTCCTCTTAAATGTTTATTCTTGTTCACATAATGCTTGCAAAGTTAAATTTTATATGAGATTTTTGTTTTAAAATCATGCTTACATGGCTTCTCTCAAAAGAGAAATTAAGTGTTTGGGGAATGAATACTTGCATTATTGAACTCCTCATTTTGCTAAAATATCTTCCTTTTAGGAGATATTTGCTGTTTAGTTACATTTCCCCAGTTACATGTAGATCCACCATATTGGATCTTCAGACGAGTTGCTTTGTTGATGTCTTCAAGCTTGGATGCTCCCTGATTTTTGATCTTTCTGGTCTTGAATGTAGCTACTTGCTGACCGGGCCGATCTCTCATCTTGGCTGAGTGATTCTGTCATGATTCAGAGATTAGAAATGGCAGGTCTCTGTGGAGCTGGGAGAAATTGTGTTAAATTGCAAATAGACTTCAAATAAAATAACAACTGGAAGAGAAAGAGAAGTAATTCCTTCTACATTTTCTTCTTCCTTTTAAGTTTGCATTAATTATTGCTGAGCATTTTGCTCTTTATTGCAATTTGGTTGCCAGTGAATTTCAAACGATGTGTTTTGATCAAAAGTGTTTGTCTTAATCACCATTGATTATACTCCATGTTAAAAGGGTTCCAAGTGTTCTAATTTGGCTCTTAAAATTCACTTCTTTAAATTCCTGGCTAAATCATTAGGTTTGCTCCTGAATCTCAAACATTTGTGGTGGAATGCCACCATTATCTGAACTCTTACTCAAGTGCAGTTATGTAGCATGGGGCACTCACACTTGTTACACCAACTAAGGATATCTGCCACAAAAAACAAGTGGGTTATAACAATCAGTTTAATGGTCCAATGAACTAACTAACAAAGTTCAAACTATCTTTGATATCAAAATGTGCCATGGAATGCAGTTTTGCTGTATGACTATATGCAATTTTGTAGCTTAATGGGAGAAGTAAGCAGAAAGATAGTAAGAAATATGGCACTTTCACACTATCAGTCTGATTGATTTGGGAGGGAGACAAGTTGCCCTCTCTCCTCGGAGTTCACTGCCTCCTGTCCTCCCCTAACCTCTTCTGCCATATAAAGTCTCCTCCTCATATTCACGGCCATCCTAACAACCTTGCCATCTCACGTGGGCGCTCTATTCCCATTGTCTCAATCACAGACAATGCCATCTCTGTTCACTTCCTTGTGTTCTTCACCACTCACATCCCCCTTCCAATCCCATTTCCTTTTGCATCCGTCCCTGGAAAATCTTTCGCCCAGGTCACTTACAATGGCACTTTCAAACTCCCATTGTTTAGCCTTTGGCCTCCATTCGCTACGGTACTTCTGCAGCTATCAATCTGCTCAATCACTTCCTCACTTCAACCTTTCTAAAAACCCTTATTCTATCATACCTGGGTTGCTCCACTCCCACTCTCTTTCTCCTCCCCCACCCCGGTACGGTCCCCACCTTCGCTCCCTTAAGCCCAAAGGGCGCAAACTTGAACATATATAGCTCACCCCAAAAGGCTATGGATGCTGGGGTAATTAGAACTTTCAAGACTGAGGTAGGTAGATTATTGTTAGATAAGGGTATCAAAGGATATGGAACAAAGCAAGTAAATGGAGTTGAGGTGCAGATCATCCATGAACTAATTGAATGACTGAGCAGGCTTAAGGGGCTGAAGGCCTACTCTTGTTCCTATGTTCCTATCTTTCTCAAGTTTCTCTCCTATCTCTCCATATGCCTTCTCTGATCTAAATTTGTCCATGAGATCCACCTTCTGATCGCTCAACCCTACTCCCACTGAACTGCTGACCACCCAACTTCCCTTCCTGCCCCCTGTGCTAGCTGACATTGTACAGTTTCCTCTCCTCAGATACAGTCACCCTCTTTTCAAATCTGTCGTCAATACCCCTCTCCTGGAAAAAAAACACCTTTTGAGCCATTTAACCATGGAAACTAACGCCCCATCTTCAACCTTCCTTTCCTCTTCAAAGCCCTTGAATGTGTTGTCTCCTTCCAAATTCGTGGCCATTTTTGCCACAACTCCGTTTTGGAGCCTCTCCAATCAGGTTTCCACCTCTGTCACAGCACTGGAATAGCCCTAATCAAAGTCACAACTGACATTCTCTGACTGTGCCAATGGTGCACTATCCCTCCTTATCCTTCTCTGCTGCCTTTGACTCAGTTGACTGCGTCATCCTCCTTTAATGCCTCTACTCCGTTGTCCAGCTGATCGGGACTGCCCTTGCCTGGTTCCACTTTTACCTATCCTGTCGTAGCCAGAGAATCTCCTGCATTGGCTTCTCTTCCTGCCCCCACACTGTTGCCTCTGGAGTCCTCCAAAGATCTATTCTTGGCCCCCTCCTAATTCTCATATACATATTGTCCCTTGGTGACATCATCCGAAGACATGACGTCAGGCTGACGACACCCAGATCTACCTCACCGTCACCTCTCTCAACTTTTCCACTCTGTTGTTGGCCTGCTTATCTGATATCCAGTCTTGAATGAGCTGCAAATTCCTCCAATTAAACATTGAGAAGAGCAAAGCCATTGTCTTCAGCCCCGTAGGGGTACGTTGGTATAGTGGTTATGTTACTGGACAGAGACCTGGACTAATAATCCAGATTGTGATTTCAAATCGCACCATGGCAGTTTCAGAATTTAAATTCAGTTTAAAAAAATACGGAAATAAAAAGCTGTTGGATTGACTTAAAACCATACTGGTTCACTAATGTCCTTTACCTGGTCTGGCACATATGTGCCTCCAGTCCCGCATCAACATGATTGAATCTTAACTGCCCTCTGAAGTGGGCACGTCTCAAGAATGAATAGAGGAAAAAAAACTCTGTTGCCATTCCACCGATTCTATCCCTCTCCCTGGCCACTCTTCAGTTGAACCAGGCTGATCACATCCTCGGTGTCCTATTTGACCTGAGCTGAAATTCCAACACCATATCTTCTCGTCACAAAATCTGCCTACTCCCACCTCTGCAATATTGCTCGTCTCCACCCCGCCTCAGCCCATCTGCTGCTGAAACCTGCATCCATGCTTTTGTTAGTTCCGGGCTTATCTATTCCAATGCTTTCTTGGTCGGTATCCCATCTTCCACCCTCCATAAACTTGAGCTCATTCAGAACTATGCTGCCCGTCTCCTTATCTGCACCAAGTCCCGCTTACTGATCACCCTTATGCTTGCTGACCTACATTGGCTCCCTGTCCACCAAAGCCTTGAATTTAAAATTATCATCCTCATGTTTAAATCCCTCCATGGCTTTGACTCGATCTATCTCAGTCACCTCATCCAGCCCTGCAACCATCCAAGATCTATGCATTCCTCCAACTGTGGCATCGCATGCATCCCCCGCTCCCTTTGCCACACCGTTATCGGCCGTGCCTCTAGCCGTCTAGGTCCTAAGCTCCTGAATTTCCTCCTTTAGCCTCTCTGTCTCTCCACCTCACCTCCTTCAAGATCCTCCTTAAAACCTACATCTGACCAAACTTTTAGTCACTGCTCCTAATAACTGCTCCTAATATCTCCTCCTTTGGCTTGGTGTGAATTTTTGAATGATAACGTTCCTCTGAAGTGCCTTGGGACATTTTCCGACACTATATAAATGCAAGTTGTTGGGACAAATCATTCAAGGGAAGGTCTTGATTAGGTCTGTCTTGCTTAGATTTAGGACAAGAGAGCAGGAGAAACTTTTTTTCTGCAGAAGGTTGTGAGGCTTTGCAGAATTCGTGTTTGATGCAGAGGCCGTGTCAACATTTAAGAATAGGCTAGATAGATGGTTGAAGGAAAGGGGAATAAAGGAATATGGGAACAGAACAGACACATGGGATTAGGCCTACTACTCATGGAGGATAAACACCAACATGGATTGGTTGGGTTGAACGGTCTGTTTCCATGTTCTAAATTCACTGCACTATATATCTCCATGATTGGAAAGTGTATCTTGCCCCTGCTTATGCTGCTTTTGTGCCTTTTTAATAAAATGTATTACCCACGTTGGAAGTATCCACCAAGAATGTAGAAAAATATGGTCTTGATTTTCTATTTTCTTTTCCCCCAAACTCTTCCATGTAATGTGTCCCTTGGCTTTTATTAAGCTAATAATTTTCTCGAGAGCAAAGAAACTATAGTTCAGTATCTATGTATATATGAATCTCTCTCTCTCTCTCTCTCTCTCTCTCTCTCTCTCAAACCTTTTGTATTCCACTACTCTGACCTCATGTGAGACAAATACCATGTAATGTAGCATACTGTAAATTAGGTTATTTAGTAATCTTCCTGTAATGGTATGAATAAGAGACTGGATTCAGTTAACCTCTCATGCCATCCATATGGAGACCAACCATAATATTATGGATGAGATATACATTATAATCAAACATGAAAATTTTACCATATTTCTGTAATTTTTGACACATGCTGGTCAGTGTCACAGTTTAAGATTATGCTTCATTTGGTTTAATTATACTTATTCCTACCTTATCACTTCTCATTTTAATATTTAGCTGTAAAGGTAATAATCGCTAAACTATGCAGAATTTTGAAAGGATGGGGATGTCGGTGAATGTGGTTCAGGTTATATTAATTGTCTGTGAATGCAGTTCATTGGGGAGGGAGTGTGAGAATATATTAAAATATTTGTTTTAAAAAGTTGTGCAGAAAGAAATTTGCTATGTGCTGGAGGTGGAGGTGCCACTGCTCTGAAATCTGTGTAGAAATATATTGCTCTCATTTTCCTTAAAAACTTTTTGGTATACTCGTGACCTCAATTAACCCGAAGTGAAATGAGAACTTCTCCCACGAATTGTTCCTGGTTGCTGAAGTACAGCTTTTCATTTTGTATTTTTATTAGATATTTGTTGCAGTATACATGCCTAATGTTGTCATGGAATTTACCATACACTACCAGTGTTGCATTTAACAGTTCTGTAAAGTAAACATTGCACTGCATGAAACATGTTTTTTATCCTTTTTCTTCCTTCCAGGATTTAAGGCTGATTATCTAAATTCAAATAATCTTAAGAAAAAAAATAGAAAATGATTTAATCCCTGGTAATGTTTTGGTACTCAAATCTACAGAGCAAAGCTAAATTGAAAATACCAAGCCAGAGAGGTCTTCTTAGATCAAAGATTAATTATGTTTGTAAATCTGAGTAGTTTTGTTTTTAAATTATGATTATTGTGATATTTTTGGTACAAATCTACCCATAATTTCTCCGTAGACTAGTGCAATCAGTGGGCCATTTCCAGAGCAAGCAGACTGAAAGGTAAGAATATAATGCACAGTTCATCTTCCCCCTTTCCAGTCTCTATGGGTTTGTGAAGCCCAGATTGTACTTCTATGAAAAATTCCTGTCTCGCGTGCCTGTATAAATCCTAGTTAAAATGAAGACTAAATTGAGAATTTTCAAATCTGTCTTTGTCCGTGTACATTCTTGTAAGAATTCTATATTACTGAGCCAATAAGGAACATATTTTTAAAAATGTATTATGTAGTATTTGTATATTATTATTTGTACATTATAATTATTGCCTGCAGAGTTCAATTAGAAATAGCAAAAAACTTGCCATTCCATCCCATCATGTACTACTGCAATTGACAAGTCACACATTGAATTTGCTTGTAGTTTCAGTACTGTCATTGTTTCAGTGGTTATAGAATCATAGAAAGTTACGGCACAGAAGGAGGCCATTCAGCCCATCATGTCCGTGCCGGCCGAAAAAGAGCTATCCAGCTTAATCCTACTTTCCAGCACTTGGTCTGTAGCCCTGCAGGTTACGGCACTTCGTGCACATCCAAGTAATTTTTAAATGAGTTGAGAGTTTCTGCCTCTACCACCCTTTCAGGCAGTGAGTTCCAGACCCCCACCACCCTCTGGCTGAAAAAATTTCTCCTCAGCTCCCCTCTAATCCTTCTACCAATTACTTTAAATCTATGCCCCCTGGGCACTGACCCCTCTGCTAAGGGAAATAAGTCCTCCCTATCCACTCCCGTCATAATTTTATATACCTCAATTAAATCTCCTCTCAACCTCCTTTGTTCCAAAGAAAACAACCCCAGCCCATCCAATCTTTTCTCACAGCTAAAATTCTCCAGCCCTGGCAACATCCTCGTAAATCTTCTCTGTACCCTCTCCAGTGCAATCACATCTTTCCTGTAATGTGGTGACCAGCACTATACGCAGTACTCAAGCTGTGGCCTAACTAGTGTTTTATACAGTTCTAGCATAACCTCCCAGCTCTTATTATATGCCTCGGCTAATAAAGGAAAGTATCCCGTATGCCTTTTTATCCACCTTATCTACCAGTCCTGCTACCTTCAGGGATCTGTGGACATGCACTCCAAGGTCCCTTTGTTCCTCTACACCTCTCAGTAGCCTCCCATTTATTGTACTCCCTTACCTTGTTTACCCCCCCCCCCCCTCCAGATGCATTACCTCACATTTCTCTGGATTGAATTCCATTTGCCACTTTTCTGCCCACCTGACCAGTCCATTGATATCTTCCTGCAGTCCACAGCTTTCCTCCTCACTATCAGCCACATGGCCAATTTTTGTATCATCTGCAAACTTCTTGATCAAGCCCCCCACATTCAAGTCCAAATCATTAATATATACCACAAAAAGCAAGGGACCTGGTTCTGTTTGTAAAATTAGATTGCCTGCAGTTATTCCTACATAGTTTGTGCCCATTTTGTTAATGCCATCTGATAGGTGGCATCTTTTTATTAGTAACTTGAACTGACTTTTAGTGATGCACAATAGTGGCTATTTACCAGTGTCTCAGGAATACATTGGCGATGTTGCTAATATTTGAAGGATGACTATACATTTAGGTTTGGAATGCAAATAGTTTTCAAACCATTTCAAAAGAAGCTGTTGCCAAGTGTGATGTTTTACTCATTGTAATGGAAAGCTACAACGATTGCTCTGGGCCAGAGGTAAAAAAAAAATTATGCTTGTAATGAATAGAACAGACTTTGTGGCACCCTTAACATTCTTTTATTATTCCTTTATAACTGTGTGTATGAATAAAAGTTAGGTTGTTAGTATTCTTGCAGCAATTTTTAAATTTTAACTTGTTTATGTTTTAATTTATTAGCACATAAGTGGGCCACCACAAGGTTCCCTCAGTGGAAAAAATGCACTGTGATTTGCAGTGGAGTCGTACAGACCAAGAAGATCCCTGATTTGCACTGAGTAAGCTGATAGTCATGGTAGCAATGGGAGCGCTGCAGTGTACTGCAGCCTCCCTGGCTTAGGAAGGTGAATGCCTCATTTGTACTTCTGATTAGGGTTAGTGCACTAGAAAAATCAAGCAATGCCATGCCCTTACCATCAGGTAACCTGCAACAGAGCTTGAGCACAGAGGTTGGGAAAGACAGAGAGTGAACCTCTAACGGAGTGAACCTCTAACGGAGTGAACCTCTAACGGAGTGAACCTCTAACGGAGTGAACCTCTAACGGAGTGAACCTCTAACGGAGTGAACCTCTAACGGAGTGAACCTCTAACGGAGTGAACCTCTAACGGAGTGAACACTTTCAACTGGGAATTTGGTGAGTGTGGGAAGGAGGTGCTAAGTGATTTAAACCAAAGACTGAGCAAGCGTAAAGGGAACCCTGTGAGGAATCAAAAATCAAGAAAAAGTCTAAAAGTGACATCACAAGACAAGGAGGAGCGCCGAGGGTAAGTCAGTAAGTATTTAGTTCATTGGTTAGTGTTTTTAGTGGCTATTGTTCTTAGTGGTTAGTGTTCTTTAGTGGTTAATATTTTAGTGTCACATAAACAGTAAGGTGCCTTAAAGCTAAACAAACAATTTAAATAACCGTTAGCCAACATGGCAGCATAGCTGGGGCCCGTCGCATGTATATCCTGTGCCATGTGGAAACCCCAGGACCCCTCGTGCAGGAACAGGCAGGCAGTCAGAGTTTCAGGAGCTAGGGAGGAAGTTAAAAAGCAGGACCTCAAAGGTAGTAATCTCTGGATTACTCCCAGTGCCACACGTTAGTGAGACTAGGAATAGTAGGGTAAGACAGTTAATGCGTGGCTGGAGTAATGGTACAGGAGGGAGAGCTTCAGATTACTGGGGCATTGGGACCAGCTCTGGGGCAGGAGGGATCTGTTCAAGATGGATGGGTGCACTTCAACAGAGCTAGGACCAGTGGGAGGTTAACTAGTACTGAGGAGGAGGGTTTAAACTAATTTGGCAGTGGGATGGGCACCTGGAGGAAACATTAGAGAGGAGAAACAAGGTGCACAGAGGACTGGGAGGGACGTGTAGCATTAGAGTGAAGAATAGTTCAGAAATAGGAGGGATCGGAGCAGGGACAAATGCCAGGCAATCTAAGATGAGATTGGAGTGAATGTGCGTAAATGCACGTAGCGTGGTAAATAAGGTTGGTGAGCTGCAGGCTCAAGTTGCCACATAAAACTATGTTATAGTGGCAATAACAAAGACCTGGCTCAAAGAAGGGGAGGATTGGGTACTTAATATTCCTGGCTCCAAGGTATTCAAGAAAGAGAGGGAAGGAAAAAAAAAGGCGGGGGAGTGACGGCGGGTGGCAGTATAGATCAAAAAAACTATTATAGCACTGGAAAGGGATGATGTAGTTGAGGGGTCAAAGACAGAATCTATTTGATTAGAATTAAGGAATAATTGCGGAGCTGTTATGCTACTGTGTGTATACTATAGGCCACCAAATAGTGGGAAGGAGATAGAGGAGCAAATTTGCAGGCAAATTACAGAAAGATGAAAGAACAATAGAGTAGTGATAATGAGGGACTTCAATTATCCCAATATAGACTAAGACAATAACAGTGTAGAGAGGGGGAGGAATTCCTGAAATGTGTTTGAGAACTTTCTGGAACAGTGTGTTTCCAGCCCAATCAGTAAGGGAACTGTGCTGGATCTAGTTCTGGGGAATGAAGTGGGGCAGGTGGAGCATGTTTCACTGGGGGAGCATGTTTCAGTGGGGGAGCATTTAGGGAACACTGATTATAATATCATTAGGGTTAGAATAGTTATGGAAAAGGACAAGGAACAATCAAATATAAAAATGCTTAACTGGAGGAGGGCAAATTTCAGTGAGTTAAAAAGGGATCTTGCCCAGGTGGATTGGAATCAAAAATTGATAGGCAACATAGTAATTGAACAATGAGAGTCCTTCAAGATTAGGTTGGTTCAGTTACAGAGTGGACAAATCCCTATGAGGGGGAAAGGAAGGGCATCCAAAGCTAGAGCTCCCTGGATGGCCAAAGATATGGGGCTCGATTTTCAAAGTAAAAAACGGGTGGGTTGGGGG
Source organism: Heptranchias perlo (assembly GCF_035084215.1). Taxonomy (NCBI): domain Eukaryota; kingdom Metazoa; phylum Chordata; class Chondrichthyes; order Hexanchiformes; family Hexanchidae; genus Heptranchias; species Heptranchias perlo. The sequence continues at coordinate 9,809,634 of NC_090345.1, read as the reverse complement.
CAGGCGGGGCATTGAAAATTGCCACCATTTCAGACCTGCCCCCAACCCGTCCATTTCCGGTTTTCACAGGGGCAGGACAAGGGGTGGGCAGCCAACCCACTCTCAGGAGGCAGGTCGGGCCTTAAAACTTTCAAGGAGGCTTCAGGCCCCCATTTTTAGCTAATTCCCCATTTCAAACCCGGAGGGCCGGGATTCCCGGGCCTTCTGTTTTAAGCCTCATGAAAGGAGGCGAGAAGGCCCCGAGACTGCATGTAAGTGACTAGAAAGGCACAGCTTGTAGGCCCGGAGAAGCAGGAGTGCTACCCCAGGCCCAACACCCCGGATCGTGGCTCCCCCCCCCCCCCCCCACCCAACTGATCCGCAACCCTGGTCCTCGCCCTCCTGTACCCCTTGCCCACCCACACAAACAAAGACTTACCTGCAGACATCGTCTCCCTGGCTGGATCCCCATCTGACTGAGACTAGCCTGTCAGTCTGTCCGACTGGAAACTCTCAAAAAAAAAACGTTCTTACGTAAAAATCGTAAGGACGCCCGGGAAACCCGTGCTAATGGTTTTTCCGACCTCAAATTGACCCCCCGCCCCCTTCCCTGCTCCATTTGAAAATTGAGCCCATTGAGATTAAAATGAAACAGAAAAAGGAGGCTTATGATGAATGTAAGGTTCATAATACAGTAAAGAATCAGGCTGAATACAGAAAGTGCAGAGGAGATCTAAAGGGAATAAGTGGGATAAAGAAATTGAGAATAGGTTAGCGGCTAACATAAAAGGGAACCCAAAAGTCTTTTATCAATATATAAATAGTAAAAAGGTAGTCAAAGGAAGGATGGGACCGATTAGGAACAAAAGGGGAGATCTTCTTGTGGAGGCAGAGGCGTGGTTAAGGTACTAAATGAATACTTCGCATCTGTCTTCACTAGAGAAGAGGATGCTGCCATTGTATCAATAAAGGAGGAGGTGGTAGTGATATTGGATAGGATAAAAGTAGATAAAGAGGAGATACTTAAAAGATTGACAGTACTCAAAGGAGAAAAGTCACCCAATCCAGATGGGATGCATCCCAGGTTACTGAGTGAAGTAAGGGTGGAAATTGCAGTGGCTCTAGCCACAATCTTCCAATCCTCCTTGGATATGGTGCTGGAGGACTGGAGGATTGCAAATATTATAGCCCTGTTCAAAAAAGGAGAGAGGGATGAACCCGGCAATTATAGATCAGTCAGCCTAACGTCAGTGGTAGCAAAACTTTGAGACAATAATCTAGGACAAAATTAACTGGCATTTGGAAAAGTCTGGGCTAATAAATGAAAGTCAGCACAGATTTGTCAAAGGAAAATTGTGTTTGACTAACTTGATTGAGTTCTTTGAAGTAATGATGGGGGTTAATGAGGGTAGTGTGGTTGATGTATATATGGACTTTCAAAAGGCATTTGATAACGTATTGCGTAATAGACTTGTTAGCAAAATTAAAGCCCATGGGATTAAAGGGACAGTGGCAGCATGGATACAAAATTGGCTAGGGCTCAGAAAGCAGAGAGTAGTAGTAAACGGTTGTTTTTCAGACTGGAGGGAAGCATACAGTGGTGTTCCCCAGGAGTCAGTATTAGGACCACTGCTCTTTTTGATGTATATTAATGACCTGGATTTGGGTATAGAGGGTGTAATTTTAAAGTTTGCTGATGAGACAAAACTCGGAAATAAAGTAAACAACGTGGAGGATAGTAACAGACTTCAGGAGGACATAGACAGACTGGTGAAATGGGCAGACACATGGCAGATGAAATTTAACGCAGTGAAGTGATGCATTTTGATGGGAAGAATGAGGAGAGACAATACAAACTAAATGTACAATTTTGAAGGGGATGCAGGAACAGAGAGACCTGGGGGAGCGCGCACACAAATCTTTGAAGGTGGCAGGACAAGTTGAGAAGGCAGTTAAAAAAGCATATGGGCTCCTCAGCTTTATTAATAGAGGCATAGAGTACAAAAGCAAGGAAGTTATGCTAAACCTTTATATGATGTGGAGATGCCGGTGATGGACTGGGGTTGACAAATGTAAACAATCTTACACCACCAAGTTATAGTCCAACAATTTTATTTGAAAATCACAAGCTTTCGGAGGCTTCCTCCTTCATCAGGTGAATGTCAGGAAATGTCAGGATTTCCTAACATTCACCTGCCGAAGGAGGAAGCCTCCGAAAGGTTGTGATTTTCAAATAAAATTGTTGGACTATAACTTGGTGGTGTAAGATTGTTTACATTAAACCTTTATAAAACACTGGTTAGGCCTCAGCTGGAGTATTGTGTTCAATTCTGGGCACCATACTTTAGAAAGGATAGAGAGGGTCCAGAAGAGATTTACTAACTTCAGTTAGCAACTAGAGAAGCTTTGATTGTTCTCAGAACAGAGAAGGCAAAGGGGCGATTTGATAGAGGTGTTCAAAATCATGAACAGTTTTGACAGAGTAAATAAGGAGAAACTGTTTCCAGTGGCAGAAGGGTCGGTAACCAGAGGACACAGATTTAAGGTGACAGGCAAAAGAGCCAGAGGCAACATGAGGAAAAGTTTTTTTAGGCAGCAGAGTTGTAATGATCTGGAATGCACTGTTTGAAAGGGTGATGGAAGCGGATTAAATAGTAACTTTCAAAAGGGAGTTGGATAAATACTTGAAGGGAAAAAATTTAGAGGGCTAGGGGAAAGAGCATGGGAATAGGACTAATTGGATCGCTCTTTCGAGGAGCTGGCACAGGCACGATGGGCCGAATGGCAGCCTCCTGTGTTGTACCTACTATGATATGATACTATGATACTCCAACTATACTCACGCTTGAGTGGCCAGTTGGCTAAATTGGAATTGGTGAGAAGAAAAACACTCTGCACTAATCCTAATTGTGAGATTGCATTTATACATGATTGTGTCTTAAGTGGTACACTGCCTTTGTACACTGAAACACACATATCCTCTATTTCCACATGTCTGTTTAAAGGGCAGGATTCAAATTGGAATTTCAAGCTCATGCTGCAAACTCTAATGACATAGCTTCATTTACACACCAATTTTCTTTAATTTTTATGATCTTTCTTTACCTATTCAGCTTCTTATTTTCTTTCTTCCTTTCCCTTCCCAGTTATTTTTCTATAGGTTTTATTTTCACCCTTTACAATTCAGTCTGATTAAAGAGACTTGTTCCCAGGACTTTGCTAATGTCATTGTTGAAAATGCATTGCTGAGCGTTGCACAAGCATGGCCCTTTATGACTCTCTGCTCTTGGATTACTCTCTTCCTCCCTTCCTCCCCTCCTCCCCACTCCTTTAATGTGGATCAATGACCTATTGCTTCATAGTGCAGCAGATTTTCATTTTAATATCTTTGGATGCTGCTGGTGCTAAAATGTGGCTTATATAAATCTTTTATCCCTGGATGCAACCCCTCTGTACATCACTACCCCTTTTAACTTTGTACATTTCCAGTCACTGAGATGCTTCAGAATCTGAAGCCAAGCATAAAAGACCCAGGTTAGAATTGGTAGCTGATTGGAAATTCTTGTTATGAAAGAGGAATTTTAGAGTGATCCTTTATTGTAAAATGATGTAGGTTGTGACTGAAAGAATGAGTGGCTATAATCTTAACAGGGCGACTGTAACTTCCTAACATGGTAATCAGCCATTGCTCAAATATCTTTTGCGAAATAGCACTTGTATATTATGACATACATGTAATTTTGAGAAAGTAGGATTCATTTGCATTTTGTGTTCTAAAAGTAGTACTGATTATATTGTATGATTTTAAGTTGTGATGGATGATGTCCATTATCAGTATTTTCAATAACCAATACCTGTGGTACATGATGGAAAAAAAACTGTTTGGGAGAAATGGGATGCAAAAAGTCATCTTAGGATATGTAAACACATGTGAACAGCATTTCAGTGATCTTGAGTGAATTATTTATTTCACTACTCCAATAGCTATACTAATGAATCTTGCTACTTTTGCTTACTCGAGTAATTATTTATTGCACAGTAATAAACTGAGAAGCAAATTTGCACTTATTGATTTAACATGTTGATTTTCCTGATATCATGGAAACAAAATCCTTGCGACCCACCTACTTATTTTCCCCCTGCTCAGTTATATATCCGATATGTTTAATATGACACTGATGTAGGATGTTTCAATTCAAAACAGCAGCATATTGGATTCTGGATTTCTCCCCATCAGTGAATTTAATAGAAGCAGCTGAGGTGCAGTGAATTAACAGAATCAGCTAAGGTGCAGGGTTTAATGTCCTTTTATCTTCACTGTGCAGATCCCTATTTAGAATATTGGTCCTGATGCTGTAAAATTTACCAATGAAGCTCAACATATTTTAAATTAATGAATTCACTTTGTCTTTCCCTCGCATTTTTATCTCTTCCCTCCTCTCTACACTTCTTCTTCACCCTACCTGAGAGGTGCACAGAAGCTTATCCCCTCTATCTGCAAAGCTGATGCTGCTTAATGGCTGGCAGAATGACATACGTTCAGCTAACCAGTGTCTACTACAATAATCTGTATTTCATTCTTGGGGCATCCCCATCAGATGAAGGTGATTGATTTAGCATGATTAAAAAGCTGATGCCACAAATTGATGACTATTTGGCCAATCTTTTAGGACAAGTAAGAGCAGTGACCATTAGTTTGCAAAGCATTTGTTTTATTATTTGCCAAGTTGTGAATGTTGCAAATGGTCATTTGCAGATAATATATGCTTTCATTGGCCCAACTCGGGCCATTTTGTTTTTGCAGTTTTGGAATTTTCATTTCTAGATTTATTTTTTCCTGCTGTTCTCTTTGCTGCATCTTGAAAATAAACCAGCAACATCGGAGATTGAAAATTAATTAGCTTTCCCCCAGTAACTCAGCAAGTTTCTCCAACAAGCAGCTGAATTGTACAGCGAACAAATGTTGCAGATTTACTCTCTGGTCTGTGCTGAGTTAGTTGATCTTAGCTGCACCTTAGCTGATCCTGTTAAATTCATTGCACCTTAGTTGATCTTAGCCGACAATAGATAGCTCGATTAACTGAGCCGTACTCTGCTGAGTCTAGCTGCAAGACCTTCAACATTTAAAAGAAAAAATGCCTATTTATCTGTACAACCAAATCATCTTATTAGTCCAGGATCACCCTGGAGAGCAAGGATAATACCAAACTCCTTTTTCCAGTTAAAGTTTTCTCCTCCAAGCTTCCCCCTTATTTGCAAAAATATTGTCCACTTTGTGTGTATCTGACCTCATAATTGTCCTGCTGTGGATAGGCTGTCCGACCAAGTTGTGGATGAGCAAGTTCAAAGTTATCCTTTCAGCTCCACCAGAAACTACATGCTCCTCTGGTCCCATCCTCCTTCCTAGATGCCCACTCAAGTGCAACCTGAGGGTACACATCTGTCCTCCTTGACCCTGAGCTTTGTTTCAAACTCCACATCCATTCCATCACCAAGGCTGTCTGCTTCTAACTCTGAAACATTGCCCGTCTCTACCCCACCTATCTCCCAAAGGTGCTGAACCCCTCCTGTATACCTTTGTCACCTCTCGACTCAAATTTTCCACGCTCTTTCTCACTGTCCTCCCAAGCACCACCTTGCATAAAATCCAATTCATTCAGACTTTTTTCCTCGTGTCCGATCTGCTCAACTATTGCCACAATCTTTGTTGATCTCCATTCTCTCAACATATTGATTTCAGTATCTTTATCCCTGACTTTGATTCCTTCCATGCTTTAATCTATCTGCTCCTGCTTTTACCATCTGCTCCAATCCCATGACCCTGCCTGTACCTTCCTCTCTTTCAGTTGCAGTCTACTGTATGCTTCCCCCTCCCTGTGATCTGCAATTGATGGCAGAGCCTACAGTAAATATGCCTTCACATCTGGAGCTCCCTAAATCTCTTCATCTTGCTACATTTGTACCCATCTTAAAAACCAACTCTGCATTTATATATCTATACTTAAGTGTCCTCCCCCAACCACCCCATTCCTTCTTTCTTGCTCACTCACCCCCCCCCCCCCCTCCCACTCCCTCCTTCTGGTTGGGGTTCTACAAAGGGCCTCATCTGCCCAGGTTAACATAGGGAAAAGTCAACCAGGATTGCTGGTCCTGATCAATACCCAGCCATACTTGCTGGAAATGCAAGTTGGGGATAGAATTGGGTTTGGTCCCAATGCTTCCCATGGTAAAACAGCCTAATGACATCAGCTGTCAAGCACACACATGAATAATGTTCATTTGGGTGAGGTACCAGAGGAATTTGCTTTTAGATGGGGAACGGGAGAAAATAATAACAAACAAGAGCACTGACCAGTTTAAATAGGAAGGTAGTGCAGTTTGTTCAGAGTAAGGATGTTAATACATTGAATTCATTTTTTTTTAAATGGGATAAATTACTCTTGAATGGAGCATTGTTGCCTCTGAGAACTAGCTGCCAAGGCTTTTTTAATGTTTTGTAATTGTATTATGAATAATATAATTTGTGTTGCACTGACCTGATTCGTATTAAATTATCGCAATTTTTGCATTCAACATTGCACACGTAGCTGGTTAATTTAGTTATGCTCCCTCTTCAAAATTCACCGATCTTCCGTAAGGAACAATGTAATAAACTAACTATTAAGTGCAATAACTGCTAGCTGTGGGTTTTACTGTTATCATCTTTTGTGGGAGAGGGGGAAGAGAGCGTTCAATTTAGGTTGGCAATTCAGTTCTGTTAAACTTGCCAATTTCCGCCCCCCGCCCTCCCATTTATCCAAAAATAGTAACTTGGTAGTGCATGTGTAACACTTCAAGCAAACTATCTAAAGCACATTTCTGTTTGTGACTCGCATGGTTGCGTACTGCATGAACTTTCATAATGCAGTTGCCCATTAGGTCAAGTGCTGATTCTGATTCCTGACTCTTAATTCCTGTAAATGTGAGACATGATCTGGAATAGTGAGACATGAGCTGGAAACTTGAGGTTTGCTTTGGCATAATTCAGTTTATCATACATAGCAGTTTTTGCATTTTTTTACCCAAGGGAAGTGAGAAATTTATGTATTTATCACTCAAGTATGTGTCCGAATATGTGTTTTTTCAGATAGATGAAGTTATATATTTATGCACCTCAGAAAACCAGTGAGAATTGTGTTATGTATTCCAATGGCTCCAAGTGAGTAACTGCTGGACAGAGTTACGTTGAGTCTACAGCACAGAACAGGCCATTCGGCCCAATTCAGTGCTTATGCTCCACACGAGACTGCTCCCACCCCTCTTCATCTAACCCTATCAGCATACCTTCCTATTCGTTTCTTCTTCATGTGCTTATCTAGCTTCCCCTTAAATGCATCTATGCTGTTTGCCTCAACTACTCCTTGTGGTAACGCATTCCACGTTTTCATCACTTTTTGGATGAAGAAGTTTCTCCTGAATTCCCTATTGAATTTATTAGTGACTATCTTATATTTATGATCTCTAGTTTTGGGCTCCCCTACAAGTGAAAACATTTTCTCTACGTCTACCCTATCAAACCCTGATGTGGAGATGCCGGTGATGGACTGGGGTGGACAAATGTAAGGAATCTTACAACACCAGGTTATAGTCCAACAGTTTTATTTGAAAATCACAAGCTTTCGGAGCTTTCACCTGACGAAGGAGGAAAGCTCCGAAAGCTTGTGATTTTCAAATAAAACTGTTGGACTATAACCTGGTGTTGTAAGATTCTTTACATCTATCAAACCCCATCATTATCTTAAAGACTTCTTTCAGATCACCCCTCAGCCTTCTCTTTTTTTTTTCTAGAGAAAAGAGCCCCAGCCTACTCAATCTTTCCTGATAGGTATAACCTCTCAGTTCTGGTGGTATTCTAGTAAATCCTTTTTGCACCTTTTCCAATGCCACTGTATTCTTTTTATAACCTGGAGACCAGAACTGTGCACAGTACTCCATGTGTGATCTAACAAGTTCTGTACAAGTTTAACATAACTTCTCTGCTTTTCAATTCTATTCCTCTAAAAATGAACCTCTGTGCTTGGTTTTCCTTTTTTATGGCCTTATTAACCTACATTGCTACTTTTAGTGATTTGTGTATCTGTACCCCTCAAATCCCTTTGCTCCTCTACCCCATTTAGCCTTGTTATCCAAGGAGTGTGTGGCCTCCTATTCTTCCTACCAAAATGCACTACCTCACACTTAACTATATTGAAATTAGTTTGCCAGTTACATGCCCATTCTGCAAGTATATTAATGTCTTCTTGCATTTGACGCATTTCTTGTATTTTGATGCACTCTTCCTTTGTATTAACTACACCCCCCAATTTGGTGTCGTCCTCACATTTTGAAATTGGGTTATTCGGAGGTGATAACCACTTACGTTGCAGTCTAAAACTTCTCATTTTAGTAAGTTGTTCCTGGCCGCCTGCCACTGAATTTATGTCAGAACCCCAGAATGTCTGAAATATAATTGGCTCAGTTCAAAGTTTAGACTTGTAGCAAATTGAAATGAGGTTTTAATATTTTCTTTAAATATTTCTCAATTTTAATTTGTTTCCCTGTTCTGTTTTCTAGGACTAGGAAAGATAGTTTGGAGAGTGAAAGTTCTGCTGCTATTGTTCCTCATGAATTGGTCCGCACCAGGCAGCTGGAGAGTGTACACCTTAAATTCAACCAGGAATCTGGAACTCTTATTCCACTGTCACTGAGGTGAACAGTTATTAAGTTTTGCTGAAAAAATGAAATCCAGAAAGCCTTACTTGTGAAAATACGAATCGTATTTGAGCTAGCAATGACCAGGATCAGAGGAAATATCGGTAATAAATGCATAGAAGTATCAAAATGCAAGACTGTAGCAACAAAGTGCAATAGGATGTCAGTTCTTAATTTCAGCCATGCTGAGGTGTAGACAAGGTATTTCCCCACTGGGTGGGAAAATAACTAGTTGTAGAGTGACTAGGCAAAGACTTTCCAGTCTATTATACCAACTCAGACAAAGTATGTTGCATGTGGACAGTCCAGCAACACAAAAGCAAAATAAACTGGCATTTACAAGGCGTAAGTGGAAAAAAATAAAGCTCAAATGCTGGCAATGCACAGCAGATCAGCATCTGAAATGGATTAATGTTTCAGCTATGTGATCCTTTCGCAGAGCTCCCAACACATCAATCTTTCTCTCTTCACTACTGATTGACTAGTTGTGCATTTCCAGCATTTCTGTTTTTTTATTTACAAGATAATAATTAGACTAATGTAGTATAGTAGCAACTTCATGAACCACACTAATCAGTGAAGCAATAAAGAATCCTTTTAATTAATCCTGACACTTCCTGTTACATAAGCAAAATACTGCAGATGCTGGAAATCTGAAATAAAAACAGAAAATGCTGGAAATACAAAGCAGGTCAGGCAGCATCTGTGGAGAGAGAAACAGAGTTGACGTTTCAGTTCGCTGACCTTTCATCAGAACTGGAAGAAGTTGGAAATTTTTTACATTTTTTAAGCAAGTACAGAACCAAGGAAAGGAAGGGGAAGGGGAGGAAGGAGCAAAAGGGAAGGTCTGTGATAGGGTTTAGGGCAGGAGTGATTAAATGTCAAAAGGGATGATGGTGCAAGGCAAAAGGGGGTGGTAATGGGACAAGTAAAGAAAGAAATAAAAGATTGGTCGAGAGGAGATGTAAATGGCAACAGCAGAACCATTACCTGTACCTGCTGACTGAAAAAATGGGAGCAGTGGTTATGATCTGAAGTTATTGAAATCAATGTGTCCGAAAGGTGAAACAGCGATTTACTTGTACGTCTTTCAATTTACTATACTGTATTCACTGCTTACAATGCGGTCTCCTTTATATTGGCGAGACCAAATGCAGATTGATCGCTTTGCTGAACACCTCCTTTCAGTCCACAAGCATGACCCTGAGCTTCTGGTCGCTTGCCATTTTAATTCTCCGTCCCACTTCCGTTCTGACCGTTATGTCCTCTGCCTCCTACACTGTTCTAATGAAGCTCAGCGCAAGCTCGAGGAACAGCAGCTCGTCTTTCAGTTAGACACTTTACAACCTACCGGACTCGACATTGATTTCAATAACTTCAGATCATAATCACTGCTCCCATTTTATCAGACAGCAGGTGCTGCTAATGGTTCTGCCGTTGCCATTTACAGCTCCTCTAGACCCATCTTTTGTTTCTTTACTTGTCCCATTACCATCCCCTTTTGCCTTGCATCATATCCCTTTTGTCAATTAATCACTCCTGCCCTCCACGCTATCACAGATCTTCCCTTTTGTTCTTTCATCCCCTTCCTCTCCTCCTCCCCCCCCCACCCCCCCCCCCACCCTTTCCTGGCTCTCTACTTGCTCAAAAACTGTAAAATCTCCAACTTCTTCCAATTCTGACAAAAGGTCATCAACCTGAAACGTTAACTCTGTTTCTCTCTCCACAAATGCTGCCTGACCTGCTGAGTATTTCCAGCATTTTCTGTTTTTATTTCCTGTTACATAATGGATCTGAAGATGATTTATTGATCTCGCTGCTACATGTTATAGAACATAAATGACAATGGTGTACAACTTTTTTTTTAAAAAAATGCATTAATACACTGGGCTGATAATTACTAGATGGCCATTTTAACTTTTTTGTATCTATCATTTGGAGAGGAGAGAGACTAAGTGAAAGCTAAGATAATTAGACATAATTGCAAAGCAGTAAGTCTGATTTTGCTGCAGATTTCATTTTGAAAATGTAAGAATTACAAGGAGTGAAATCATGCTGGTTAATATATGAACACTTATGAAATTAGTTTCTCCCCTTTTTTAACAATTTGAAATGACGTTTGTCTGCTGCTATTGCGTAGCACAGTCTTGCCTCACTGGATTTTAATGGAATTTGCATAAAGCTCGTATACATTCATAATTCTACAAAATCCATAAAGGTTCTGCTCTTCTGGATTTCCACTGACCCAAGCTATTGCTGTGCTCTGCTTTTTCCAAAATGAGGTTAGAATTTTAATGACTCTGTATGCTCTAACATATCGTATTCAGCCTTAAGTTGTTAAATTCCATCCTATCTGGAAAAAGTAATGTAATCTCAGTCTTGAATATACTCAACGACTGAGCATCCACAGCATTCTGGGGTAGAGAATTCCAAATATTCACAATCTTCTGAGTGAAGAAATTCCTCCTCATCTCAGTCCTAAATGTCTGACCCCTTATCCTGAGACTATGCCCTCTAGTTCTAGGCTCTCCTGCCAGGGGAAACATCCTCTCAGCATCTACCCTGTCAAGCCCTTATGGAATCTTATGTTTCAATGAGATAACCTCTCATTCTTCTAAACTCCAGAGAGTATAGGCCCATTCTACTCAATCTTTCCTCATAGGACAACCCTCTCATCCCAGGAATCAATCTAGTGAACCTTTGTTGCACCACCTCTAAGGCAAGTATATCCTTCCTTAGGTAAGAAGACCAAGACTGTACACAGTACTCCAGGTGTGGTCTCACCAAAGCCCTGTACAATTGCAGCAAGCCTTCCTTACTCTTGTACGCCAACCCCCTTGCAATAAAGGCCAACATATCATTTGCCTTCCCAATTGCTTGCTGTACCTGCATGCTAACCATGTACAAGGACACCCAAATCCCTCTGAACACTAACATTTAATAGTTTCTCACTTTTTAAAAAATATTCCGTTTTTCAATTTTTCCTACCAAAGTGAATAACTTCATATTTCCCCACATTATACTCCATCTGCCACCTTCTTGCCCACACATTTAACCTGTCTATATCCCCTTGCAGACTCTTTGTGTCATCCTCACAGCTTACTTTCCCACCCAGCTTTGAATCGTCAGCAAACTTGGATACATTATATGCTGTCCCTTCATCTGAGTCATTAATATAGATTGAAAATAGCTGAGGCCTAAGCACTGATCCCTGCGCACTAGTTACTGCCTGCCAATCCGAAAATGACCCGTTTATTCCTACTCTGTTTTCTGTCTGTTAACCATCCTCAATCCCCCATGCCATGAAGCCCTAATCTTGTGTAACATCCTCTTGGGTGGCACTTTATCCGATTGCCTTTTGAAAATCCAAATATACTACATTCATTGGTTCCCCCTTATCTTTCCTGCTAGATACACCCTTAGAAAAACTCTAATAGAGTTATCAAACAGAATACCCCTTCATAAAACCATGTTGACTCTGCCTAATCATATTATGATTTTCTAAGTGTCCTATGTTTGCCATGTCATTCAGTTCTTTCTCCCATTCTTTCTTCCTTTTTATTTTTTTTAATTTTACTTTTCCCTAGTCAATATAACTCCTTCCTCCACCCCCCACCGCCCCCGGATTAATCATTTTAGTCCCTGCTTTATTTTTAGCTCCCACCCACCACTTGGAGATAGGAGCAAGTTTTTTATTTCCCAAAAGGATTTTTATTTGCTGAAGATTGGCTTTTAATATAAAGGTTGGCCTGGTAATAATCAGGTAGGTTGACCAATGTGTACACTTGTCATTGGCTCCCAAAGCCTGACAGCTCATCCACAGCACTCGAAGAATTAAATGTGGAGACATGTTTTCTAATCCCAAGGAAAACAGGTCAGTGTGCTTGCGCGAGTGCTCAGCAAATGTTTGAACTTAAGAAACTTGTCTATTTGAAAACAAATGCAGTGGGTGTTAGTGATGTTGAAGAAATATGCTTTTTCTTTTAGAGGTAGATTGTTACATGGAAGGCACTTTACTTACAAAAGCATCACAGGAGATACGGCAATCACATTTGTTTCTACTGGAGTTGAAGGAGCATTTGCTACAGAGGAGCACCCATATGCAGCTCATGGTCCATGGCTACAGGTGGGCATCTGCTTTATTGCCTTGTCTTCATTTTGCTCAGTATGGGCAAGTGACTCACCAGTTACTAGTTACCAGTTATTGCTAGCATGCATGTAGTACTAAATAGGTCAATTTAACTATCGAGGTAATCAACTATCAACAGTATTTTTCAGTGTCTGCTCAAGCATATTAATGAAGAGTATTCAAGTTCAGAATCTTAAAATATAAAGAACCACCTCAAAAGTTTCCTGGAGTGATTTATTGTGTTTTCTTCCAGAGGAACATTCTAAGTTGTGTTTTTGTGTTCCCCTTACACCATAATACTGCATTAACTTTTTACGGTGCAGTTTACTTCAAGTTGCTCAATGAATGCAAGTGCTGTGTTTTAATAAGCAAAGCAATGTTTAATTACAAAAATGGTCTTTGCAGATCATATGTCCTAACCTTCTGACATATCAGGCAGCATCCTAAGGTACAATAACAAATTATGAATGTGTTTGTAGAGTCTGTTCATTTATCAAATGAAAAAAATGGAAATGTTACATGACACTGCAACTCTTATAAGTATTGCAGAAAAAGGCCATTCAGGCCATCATGCCTGTGCCAATGGTGGACTTGGGTGGACAGGGCACAATTTCCAAATTTGCAGATGACACAAAATTTGGAAGTGTAGTGAACAGTGAGGAGGGATAGAGATAGACTTCAAGAGGATATAGACAGGCTGGTGGCATGGGCGGAAACATGGCAGATGAAATTTAATGCCGAAAAATGCGAGGTGATACATTTTGGTAGGAAGAATGAGGAGAGGCAATATAAACTAAAGGGCACAATTTTAAAAGGGGTACAGGAACAGAGAGATCTGGGGGTATATGTACACAAATCGTTGAAGGTGACAGGGCAGGTTGAGAAAGTGGTTAAAAAAGCATACGGGATCCTGGACTTTATAAATAGAGACAGAGAGTACAAAAGCAAGAAAGTCATGATGAACCTTTATAAAACACTGATTTGGCCACAACTGGAGTATTGTGTTCAATTCTGGGCACCGCACTTTAGGAAAGATGTGAAGGCCTTAGAGAGAGTGCAGAAAAGATTTACTAGAATGATTCCAGGGATGAAGGACTTTAGCTACATGGATAGACTGGCGATGCTGGGATTGTTCTCCTTGGAACAGAGAAGGTTGAGAGGAGATTTGATAGAGGTATTTAAAATCATGAAGGGTCTAGACAGAGTACTTAGAGAAAAACTGTTCCCATTGGCGGAAGGGTCAAGAATCAGAGGACATAGATTTGAGGTGATTGGCAAAAGAACCAAAGGAGATATGAGGAAAAACTTTTTTACACAGCAAGTGGTTAGAATCTGGAATGCAGTGCCAGAGGGGTTGGTGGAGGCAGATTCAATCATGGCTTTCAAAAGGGAACTGGATAAGTAGTTGAAAGGAAAATATTTGCAGGGCTACGGGGATAGGGCGGGGGACTGGGGTTGCTCTTGCATAGAGCCAGCCCGAACTCAGTGGGCCGAATGGCCTCCTTCCGTGCTGTAACCTTTCTATGATTCTAATGCTAGCTCTCCAACTAGAGCTATCTACTGTAATGCTCTTTCCCTCTATCCTATATTCTTCCTTTTCAAATACATATCAAGTTCCCTTTTCAATTAGTTTCTGTCACAATGGGTACTCGTGGCAAAGCATTCCATGTCTAAAAAACCTCTTATGAAAAACAATTCTTCTCCCTCCCCGTTCAATCTTCTGGTGATAATCCTGAGGCTATGCCCCCTTGTTACTAAGTTGCCAACTGGTGGAAGCAATCCCTCACTATTTACCCCCTGAAAACATTTTATGATTTTAAAAAATTCTGTTTAGATCCCCTGTAACCGTCAGTTAAAAAAATTATAGATTTTTTTCTGAACAATCAGCTCTCATTCCTGGTGAATCTTCATTGTACACTGCAGCCTGATCAATGTCTTCAATCTCTTATGTAAGGAATCTTACAACACCAGGTTATAGTCCAACAGTCCAAACTGTTGGACTATAACCTGGTGTTGTAAGATTCTTTACATTTGTACACCCCAGTCCATCACCGGCATCTCCACATCATGGCTTCAATCTCTTAGACATGTTCTCATCCCCTTTTGAAAACTGTAATGTCAAACTTTAACTTAAAAATATAATCGTGTTTACATTATTCTTGTTCTTTTACTCTCCCTTTTCAGCTATTATAGCTCATGTCCTCTAGAACTATTTCCCCAAGTCTTACTGCCTTACTATCTGTGTGAAAAGATAGAGGGCCAGATTTTGCTGTCAAAATAACAGTGAGGCTAATGGCACTCTCCATTATTTATATACGTAAATGGTACAGCAACTTCAGGCTAGGAGCAGATGGGCGGTTAAATGCCAATTCCAAAAGTTGATGTACAAGTTGCCGTTGTCTTCGCAAAAAGGGCATTTCGCTGTCTGCCTCACCATTGACATGCATTGCAATGTCGTGAAGTTGCTGTATTTGCATGGTAGGTATGAACTAAACTTGCCACAAAGTTAAGTCTTGTCATTTCAAGCGTAAGTACCCTTTTAACGATGTGATAATTGTTAATTACTGCCAATCAACCTCTGGCACTGAAAATTAACTATTACAAGTGTGGAGCTTCGTTGCTTCAGATTGTTGTTGGAGATTTTAAAACTGTCACATTTTAAATTTTTAACATTTTTTTACTTTTCCATTCTGTCTTTTTCTTTCTCTCTCACAATTCAAACTTTTTTTTCCCTCTCTTTATTTCTCTTTCTGTACCTGATTTGGCATTGAATTCACCCATTCTAATTTATACTTCCTTCTCCGTCCGTCCGCTGTTTATTTCTCAGTCCTTAAATCTGATTGGTTAAGGAGATACACAGTTGGTTGCCCTGTTCACTCAGGTCCCAGATGCCCTGTTTCCCTCGCTGCACCGTTATCAGCTCGCACTTTCAGCAAATTAGTTGGCAAAAATGTTTTGAGCTGAAGGGTGCAGGGGCAAGTCTAACTAATGGCAGATGCTGTTAGATGCCCTGCTACACCAAAATCTGGCCCAATACTGTCAGCTTGGCTTAGTTGGTAATACTGTCACATCTGAGTCTTTTAAAAAGCATTTGGACAGTTACATGGGTAAGATGGGTATAGAGGGATATGGGCCAAGTGCAGGAAATTGGGACTAGCTTAGTGGTATAAACTGGGCGACATGGACATGTTGGGCCGAAGGGCCTGTTTCCATGTTGTAACTTCTATGATTCTATGATAAGGTATTGGTTCAAGCTCCATTGAGCACGTAAGTTAGGCTGACACTTCAATGCAGTACTGAGAGAGTGCTACATTGTTAGAAGTGCCTTCTTTCAGGTGGCACATTAAACTGAGATCCCATCTGCCTACTCAGGTGAAAATCAGTGATCACATGGCACTACTCGAAGACCAGAAGGTCTCCTGTCTCATGGCTAACATTCCTCCTTCAACTAACGCAATCAAAAACATATCATCTGGTGATTCCTTCATTTGCTGTTCGTGAAATCTTACTGTACCTAAAATATGCTGCTACGTTTGCTTATGTAATAGTGATTGCAATTCAAAAGTAAATCACTGCTTGTAAAGTACCTTTAGGACATTGTGAGAATATAATGTGATATATAAATGATTTATCATTTTTCTTTCTTGAGCTTTGTCAACCATGCATTTGCCCACCCCCCTGCAATCTTCTGTTTACTCTTTTTTTCCCCCCCTCTTGCTTCATGTCTTTTTTTCCTCCTCCTGCAAAGTACTTTTTCTGTACGTGAGTATTGCAACACTGTCCTAATTTACAGTTTTATATGTGTGAAAAGATACTGCTGTTTAGTTTAATTCACATCAGCTGCTTTCTAGTAATCATGGGCAACTTCAAACCTGATCAGTCAGATGCTTTTACCTGTGCAAAAATAGGATATTACACCTCAATTACTTGTAATCGCTCAATTCTACTTGCAGAAGCCACTTTTTGGAGGAGGGAAGAAACCTCTCATAGTTAATTTAATTTAGATTTTTTTTTAGTGAAGGAGACATACATATGTTATGTCAACTCGGCAGTGACTCATGATGAGGATTGGTTTGATAGATGCCGGTACCACACCTATTCTTGAGAATCTAGATAGTAAGCATTAGTGAACTATTTCTCTGTGGAAGGCATTGCCTAACCCAGTCTTCTTGCCCAATCCTATTCTCATCTGACATCCATGCATCCAGATTTGCCAGCAGTTTCAGTGGATGGTGATAAGCGAAGTTCCTGATTTGAATCCCCCACCAACTCCCACCTCTCTTTGCTGCCCCGCCCCAATAGAGACCCCCGCTGTTACACCCAGCTTCTCCGACTGAGATCAATCTACAATCCATGGGCATGATTTTAAATGGGAAAAATGAATGGATTGGGGGAGGGGGAGGCAGTAAAAATTTTAAAAATCTAAAACCCGCCCCCAACCCCCCACTTCTGGTTTTCATAGAGGCAGGATGAGGGGTGGGCGACCAACCTGCTCTTAGGAGGCGGATTGGTTAATAAAAGCTTTTAAGGAGGCTATGGGCCTCCATTTTTTTTTACAGGTTTTTTGTTTTTTGTTTTGTCCCAGGGGGCCAGGATTCCCAGGCCTTCTACTTCATGTCAAGTGAGAGGAGGCGAGAAGGCCCCAAACAGCAGGTAAGTGCCTTTATAGCACAGCTTGTGGGCCCGGAGGATCAGGAGTGCTTCCCCCAGGCCCAATAAGCCTACCTGCAGTGATTTTGTTTTATTCCCCTCCACACCCCCCCCCCCTCCCAAAACCACAATCTCCAACCCCCTCCCCCATGATCTTTGACCCCCAATGATTGACCCGCCTGATGACTGAACCCCAACCCTCACGTCCTTTGCTTGGCTGCTCTCCCATCCAACTGAGACCAGCCTGTCAATCAGGCCGGCCTGTTGGGCGGGAAACGTGCCCCAAAAAAAAGACGTCCTTGTGTCAAAATCGTATGGGCGTCCGGAAGCCCGTACTTCCAGATTTCCCATCAGGAATTCCACCACCCCATCCTCCCACTTCCCAGCTCCCCAATAAAATCATGCCTCATGAATCTGCAATCTTCTGACTTAGTGCTGTTGCACGCAGTGCCTTTAAACACTAGGCCAGTAGGAAAACTAATGTGTGATTTATATTAGCTTCCTAACTCATGGAGTAAAATATGGTTTTAGAAAGTTGCAGGTGTTCTTGAAGGTATGTAACTTTCTAAACTATATTCTTCTTTTGTTTTTTCATCATTAGTCCTGCATCTCCAACAGCTGAAAGGGTGGGTTAGTGACCTGCACCTAGGCCTTTTCCTAACCTAATGTTGGGTAGGCTGTCAGGTTTGCCCTCTCCCTGCAATGGTTGGGCTCTGGAATAGTATCCCTACACAGCCTATAGAATCATACAGCAAAGAAGAAAGCCATTTGGTCCATTGTGTCTGTGCCGGCTCTTTGACAGAACTCTCCAATTAGTCCCACTCCCCTGTTCTTTCCCCATAGCCCTGCAAATTTCTCCTTTTCAAAATTCCCTTTTCAAAGTTACTATTGAATCTGCTCCCACCACCTTATCAGGTAGTACATTCCAGATAACTACTTGATGTGCGTAAAAAAAAAAAAAAAATTCTCTCAGGTTTTCATGCAGATTTTTAGCACCCGGAATGTTTTATCACAAATGACCATTGAGGCAGAGACTAAAACATAATTTAAAAGGGAGGTGGCAAGCAGATACTTTCCGATGGGGAGAAATGAAAAATTGGGAGGCATAGTGGTCTTAATGGGGGACTTTAACCTTCACATAGATTGGGAAAAGCAGACTAGCAACTGTCAGAAAGGTAACGAATTTCTTGAGTGTGTCCGGGATAGTTTTCTACAGCAGTATGTCCTAGAGGCAACAAGGGGGCAAGCCATACTAGATTTAGTAATGAGTAACGAACCAGATTTAGTTAACTGCTTAACTGCACGCGAACATCTATCCAGTAGCGATCATAACATGATCGAGTTCAATGTAGTGTTTGAAAGGGAAAAAAGTGAGACAGCTGCTAAGATTCCAGACTTGGGCAAGGCCGACTTCAATGGGATGAGACAGAGACTGTCCACAGTAAACTGGGCAAATCTGTTAATGGGTAAAACGACTGATGATCAGTGGGAAATGTTTAAAGAAACATTTAACGTGATACAGAATCGGTTTATACCCCTGAGGGGCAAGAACTCTACTTGCCAAAAAAAACAGCCATGGATAACTAAAGAGGTAAGGGACAGTATAAGACATAAGGAAAGGGCATACCAAAAGGCAAAAAATGGCACAGATCCTGGCGAATGGGAAAGATACAAAGATCAACAAAGGGTCACAAAACAGATAGTAAGAGCGACAAAAAGAGAGTATGAAAAGAAACTCGCAAGGGATATCAAAACCAATACCAAGAACTTCTATAGTTATATTAGAAAAAAGAGAGTGGTCAGGAGCAGTGTTGGCCCTTTAAAAACTGAAAGTGGGGATATTGTCATTGACAATGGGGAAATGGCGGACATGTTGAACGATTACTTTGCATCAGTATTTACAGTAGAAAAAGAGGATAGCATGCCGGAAATCCCAAGAAAACTAATATTGAATTGGGGACAGGGACTCGATAAAATTAATATAAGTAAAGCAACAGTAATGAAGAAAATAATAGCACTAAAGAGAGACAAATCCCCAGGACCGGATGGTTTCCATCCCAGGGTTTTAAAGGAAGTAAGTGAGCACATTGCAGTTGCCCTAACTATAATCTTTCAAAGTTCTCCAGATTCAGGAACTGTCCATCTGGATTGGAAATTTGCACATGTCACACCGCTTTTTAAGAATGGAGAGAGAGGGAAACCAGGGAATTATAGACCACTTAGCCTAACATCTGTTGTTGGGAAATTGCTGGAGTCTATAATTAAGGATAGGGTGACTGAACACCTCGAATTTTCAGTTAATCAGAGAGAGCCAGCATGGATTTGTGAAAGGTAGGTCGTGCCTGACAAACCTGATTGAATTTTTTGAAGAGGTGACTAAAGTAGTGGACAGGGGAATGTCAATGGATGTTATTTATATGGACTTCCAGAAGGCATTTGATAAGGTCCCATGTAAGAGACTGTTAGCTAAGATAGAAGCCCATGGAATCGAGGGAAAAGTACGGACTTGGTTGGGAAGTTGGCTGAGAGAAAGGCGACAGAGAGTAGGGATAATGGGTAGGTACTCACATTGGCAGGATGTGACTAGTGGAGTCCCGCAGGGATCTGTCTTGGGGCCTCAATTATTCACAATATTTATTAACGACTTAGATGAAGGCATAGAAAGTCTCATATCTAAGTTTGCCGATGGCACAAAGATTGGTGGCATTGTAAGCAGTGTAGATGAAAACATAAAATTACAAAGGGATATTGAAAGATTAGGTGAATGGGCAAAACTGTGGCAAATGGAATTCATAGAGTCATAGAGTTATACAGCACGGATAGAGGCCCTTCGGCCCATCGTGTCCACGCTGGCCATCAAGCCCTGTCTAATCTAATCCCATATTCCAGCATTTGGTCCGTAGCCTTGTATGCTATGGCATTTCAAGTGCTCATCCAAATGCTTCTTGAATGTTGTGAGGGTTCCTGCCTCCGCAACCCTTTCAGGCAGTGAGTTCCAGACTCCAACCACCCTCTGGGTGAAAAAGTTCTTTCTCAAATCCCCTCTAAACCTCCCGCCCTTTACCTTGAATCTATGCCCCCTTGTTATAGAACCCTCAACGAAGGGAAAAAGCTCCTTAGTATCCATCCTATCTGTGCCCCTCATAATTTTGTACACCTCAATCATGTCCCCCCTCAGCCTCCTCTGCTCCAAGGAAAACAAACCCAATCTTCCCAGTCTCTCTTCATAGCTGAAGCGCTCCAGCCCTGGTAACATCCTGGTGAATCTCCTCTGCACCCTCTCCAAAGCGATCACATCCTTCCTGTAGTGTGGCGACCAGAACTGCACACAGTACTCCAGCTGTGGCCTAACCAGTGTTTTATACAGCTCCATCATAACCTCCTTCCTCTTATATTCTATGCCTCGGCTAATAAAGGCAAGTATCCCATATGCCTTCTTTACCACCTTATCTACCTGTTCCGCCGCCTTCAGGGATCTGTGAACTTGCACACCAAGATCCCTCTGACCCTCTGTCTTGCCTAGGGTCCTCCCATTCATTGTGTATTCCCTTGCCTTGTTAGTCCCTCCAAAGTGCATCACCTCGCACTTTTCCGGGTTAAATTCCATTTGCCACTGTTCCGCCCATCTGACCAACCCATCTATATCGTCCTGCAGACTGAGGCTATCCTCCTTGCTATTTACCACCCTACCAATTTTTGTATCATCAGCGAACTTACTGATCATACCTTTTACATTCATATCCAAGTCGTTAATGTAGACCACAAACAGCAAGAGACCCAGCACCGATCCCTGTGGTACCCCACTGGCCACAGGCTTCCAGTCACAAAAACAACCTTCGACCATCACCCTCTGCCTTCTGCCACTAAGCCAGTTTTGTATCCAAAGTGCCAAGGCACCCTGGATTCCATGGGCTCGTACCTTCTTGACCAGTCTCCTGTGGGGGACTTTATCAAAGGCCTTACTGAAATCCATGTATACCACATCCACTGCGTTACCCTCATCCACACGCCTAGTCACCCTCTCAAAAAATTCAATCAAATTCAATGTAGACAAATGTGAGGTCATCCACTTTAGATCAAAAAAGGATAGAACAGGGTACTTTCTAAATGGTAAAAACTTAAAAACAGTGGATATCCAAAGGGACTTAGGGGGTCAGGTACATAGATCATTGAAGTGTCATGAACAGGTGCAGAAAATAATCAATAAGGCTAATGGAATGCTGGCCTTTATATCCAGAGGACTAGAGTACAAGGGGGCAGAAGTTATGCTGCAGCTATACAAAACCCTGGTTAGACCGTGCCGAGAGTACTGTGAGCAGTTCTGGGCACCGCACCTTCGGAAGGACATATTGGCCTTGGAGGGAGTGCAGCGTAGGTTTACTAGAATGATACCCAGACTTCAAGGGTTAAGTTACGAGGAGAGATTACACAAATTGGGGTTGTATTCTCTGGAGTTTCGAAGGTTAAGGGGTGATCTGATCGAAGTTTATAAGATATTAAGGGGAACGGATAGGGTGGATAGAGAGAAACTATTTCCACTGGTTGGGGATTCTAGGAGTAGGGGGCACAGTCTAAAAATTAGAGCCAGACCTTTCAGGAGCGAGATTAGAAAACATTTCTACACACAAAGGGTGGTAGAAGTTTGGAACTCTTCTGCAAACGGCAATTGATACTAGCTCAATTGCTAAATTTAAATGTGAGATAGATAGCTTTTTGGCAATCAAAGGTATTAAGGGATATGGGCCAAAGGCGGGTATATGGAGTTAGATCACAGATCAGCCATGATCTTATCAAATGGCGGAGCAGGCACGAGGGGCTGAATGGCCTGCTCCTGTTCCTATGTTCCTATGTCCCCTTTGGGCTACTTGTGTACATATCTTAAAGGTTGGTTCAAGAACAAATGAGATTCCTGAGAGCAGGTTCCTTCTGCTGAATCCCTTAGCTGGGAGTCGTGTATGGCTTGGGGAGATATGAGAGCTAAATTGAAACTAGCCTGCAAGTCAGTACTAAATAATAACAGAAATTATCTTTAATCTTAAGGGATTTAGTCCGCACAGGAGGCATTTGTTGTTGAGGACTTTTAGAATGTTGGACATTGTTGCTCTAAGCTGTGGTTATTAAAAAAAAAAGTTCATTTTTGTAAATTCTTGAAAAATTTTTCAGGGCTATTTTTGAGAGTGTATAATGGAGTTGATGAGGCATTTCATGCGGTTGTATCTCAGAGGGAATTTTTTTTTCTTGCTTTGTAATGGCCCAATTCTTTCTGCTGCATTGTGATGAATAGATAATTTTGCCGAAAGGTGTACAATATGATTGAATTACAAAAGTGGAAAATCAGGGGAAAATACACACATAATCCAAGTAAGAAGAAAATTGACGGAAGCTTATATGATACAAAACTTTATTATATGGAATATATTTTTTTGCGGACTTTAATGAGTGAATAACATGGACATCTTCAGAACAAAATATTTATCCAAATCTAGTAATGATATTTACTACTGAGCTCTTGTAACAGATGACAATCTTAATCTTCCCACACACATCTGCACATTATGCTCATTTTGAAACCCCCAATTTTCACCACCAGTTTTGACAGTTGATGTGACTTGTCAACTGACAGAGTTTTCATTAACTGTAAAGTTACCCAATTGAACACAGGTTTATGGAAAACCGAAATAATTACCAGGCACCTCTTCTCAACCATTTTCAGTTTTTTTTTTAAATCCCCAAGGGAGCAGAGATTGCCATACTTTTTTTTGCTTGAAAAGTTTTACTGCCTATTTTAATTATCTTTTTGACCTTTTTGGCGGGGGGTGGGGGAGGGAGGGAGAAAAGAGGCCTCAAGTGTACAGTCATGTGATGTACATTTGGAATGGCTAATACTTTGATGTACTGTGTTGATTACATGAACATATTGCTGTGTTGAACTGAACTAGTTTACATAGGCAATATCAAATGATTGGGTCAGTGGAGAATAATGTCCAGTTTCAGCTCTGTTGCCAAAGTTGTTGCACACTCTCCATATAAACTATTCCATTGGATGATGTCCTAAATTAAACAAAATAATGGGAGGCAACTGGCTGAGATCCAATCTGTTACATCAGTGGAACTATCTATTTAGAAAACAGGATATCGTGTAAACTTGGCATATCAAAGATAGTGATTCAGGATATGTTAAGGGGGATGTAAAGAAAAAAAATCTGCTGTTAGTAACTTACATTGAGGGATTTACTTCTTGAGGGCTTTACTTGAAGTTGTGCCATATTATTGTGCTAAGTTGCCAAAAAGAGAATGCAGGAAGAATTCCAACGGTAGACTTTGAATGTTTTAGCATACTTCTAGTATTTTTAGGTTAGCAGTTGTGTATTTTTGTTTATAACAATATTTAATGTTTATTGAATTTGGTATATGTAGGAGGACTGTGGGAGGGGGTTTCAAAATGAGCATATTTTGCAGAAGTGTGTGGGAAGATTAAGATTGTCACCTATTACAAGAGACCAGTAATAAATACCATTACTAGACTTGGATAAATATTCTGTTCTGAAGATGTTCATGTTATTCACTTTTTTATATATAGAATCCAGTTTTCAATTAATTTGGGAAGCAGACATTGTAGTAACTTTAGAAATTTTCCTTTGGGCTTTGGGGAAATTCCAAATACTTGGTGCTACTGAAGAAATAAAATTGATAGGCAAGTTTTGTAAATGCTTTCATTATGCTGGGAAAGCACCATGTATTGCTTTGAATTAAAATGAATGCATTTGTTCTTGAAACTCTAAGAATTTCTCAGAACTGAAAGTGCTGATAGATTTTTGCATTCTTTTGGCTTGGTGGAAAAATTGGGTAGGCAGCCAGTTCAAGAACAATTGACATGCCTTAAAAGAATAAGAGTCTAGAAGAGCTCCATGTCACTTCAGTCAAGATGTTCTTGTAGTGCTGCGACGTTTTCCTGGCCTGAAAGATATTAATAATGGCTTAACTGTAAAGAACAGAAAAGAATCTCCCCAACTTTACAGGTACGATGATGCCCTTTTTAGGGAAAATAGCATCTAGCAGAAGTCCTGTAAACTTGCTCATTGCACAGTAGTGTGACTAGTAGTGTGACATACAGTCCTAAAATAATATATACTGTGTTATATGTGCACCTTAATTTTTTTTTACCATCTTCAGATTCTGCTGAATGAAGAGTTTGTGGAAAAAATGCTAGAGGATTTAGAAGACCTAACCTCTCCTGAAGAAGTAAGGTTTCTCAAACGAGTTAGGAATTCAGAGAAACTGGTTCTTCAGATTTCTTATATATGCATGTGTATATATGGAGAGAGATGTATATATTCCTTGAATGCCCAATTTGTAGCACAGGAATTTTGCAGTTTTTGACACCCAGTTCACCATATGTTAACATACATTAAACAACCAAAATGGAACATAATGTATTTGATATCTTGGAATACTGTTTGTATAGTGGATATAAATGAGAAACTCAATCCAGGAAGGCAGTTGGGCTTACAATTGCAATATTTTTTTGGCCACCTAAACTTTGCTTTCATTTGTACCACCATCAGTCAATATTAGCACTAAAGTTAAGCAAACAGGTCTTGAACATTTTTAAACAATTTTTGTTTTAGGAGAACTTCCTTCCTTTACAATGCAAATTTACAATTGGGTATGAAATTGCTCTGTGTGCTGTTTATTACTGAAAATAAAGTATTACTTTGCTATAGTAAAAATACTCTTAATTTTTTAATCTAAAGAACAAATAGGGAAGAAAAGTCATTTTTGTTCCTGGCTCTAAGTAATTGTAGAAATCTTTTCCGCACTTTACTTTTGTGCTTGGTGTCTAAAAGCAGTTTTTAAAAATGGTACTTTAGGGAAATTAGGTGATGCAGTGAGTTAAACACTAGCCTTTCATCTCTGGAACCAGGTTCAAATCCACCTAGGTTCATGGGATAAAAATGTCCTCTGCTCTCTAGCTGGGAAATGGTCTCTCAGCGCTAGTATTAGTTGGCAATCTCACTCAAGAGGTTTTGGTAAGCTAGTGTGGGAAATAGATTTGCTAACTGTGTACTTCTGAGGTTGAGACTGAGTTTTTGGGGTAGAGTCGAAGAATCTTTACTCTAACTATTGTATACCTGAGCTGGGAGTGTTTGATGCTAACTTAAATGCCAGCAATAACAAAACAGTCCATTTCCCAGCACTGGCATCCCTAACTGTGATTGCAAAATTCACCATAAAAGGCATTAGCTGGTTAAAGTTTGTTATAGTAATATGCCTGTTTTCTGGTTTTATAAGTGAACCATAGTTATAATTGTAAACAAAAGTAAGATCTATATTACAATCAAAAGTGAGAGAAATTGCTTCTCTCTCATATTATTGCAAGATGTGCATGACTAGTTTTCTGTCCATAAGTATGATATAAAACCTGTTAAATGATGAGTAGACTGGGGTGATGGTCCTGGTAAACTTTCTCTTCTCTGATCTACCGAAACAGCTATGTATTACAGAAAAGTTTTTATATATACTAATTGATTTCCCATGGTGTTACACATGGAGTCACGACCAAGGTGAAACTGGGTTATGAGGCAAAAGATAAATGGCCCAGAAAATGCAGACGTAATTAAGTCCCTTTTAAAATGATGCATTCTGCCCTTATCTTTGTATTCCCATTATAAATTCCTGGGTCCACATTTATAAAGGGAACTGCCAGCACCTGGAGGGGGGAGGATGTAATTATAGCCTGTCAAGTTTACGTAGGCGGTTCCCATTATAAATGTGGATATAGGAATTTATAATGGCAAAAGTTAGCAGGAAGTGCATACAGACGTAAAATTTTGTATTGGGATACACTGCAGGTCCATCAGCATCTGAAAAGAGATGAGATGCATTATTCTTTCTGATGTAAATCTTGTGTCACAACAGTTCGTCCTCTTAAACATTAACTTTTGCACTTCTCTCTTCAAATGCTAATGGACTACTATTTACTTGTGGAATTTTATATTTTTATTTCATATTTATGCCATTTACAGTTTTAGTTTTATCTCTGAATATATATTTATTGTTTAACTTTTTTTTAGGTGATACTGCCAAAGGAGTATAGCTGGCCAGAGAAAAAGCTGAAAATTACAATTTTACCCGAATCGGCATTTGACAGTCCTCTGCAGTAGCCAAGAATACTAAGATTAAATGTTATCTGTGTCAAAATTCCTTGCATTTACGTGCCACTTCTAAGCTTGCAAAAGTAATTTTGCAAAAGGATGGCTACATAGGTATTGTAGCTTGAAGCTATACAAGAAAGAACACTAATATTAAATCCATTCCAATTAAACTGGAGACTCTATTTTAACTCACCATGCCTAATATGTTAAAGACAGTATGAGGTGGGGGGTGTATCAGTTGCACGTACTTAGTGTTTTTTTGTAGCTGATCATGCCTGTCTTATCTCTGTTGACTGAAGTGCTGACCAAGTACTGCGTGCCTACATTGTACTTGTCCTGTTGATGTGTGGATCATGCCAAAGACGTATTCCACTGGCAGGTAACTTATTTTGTGTTAGTTCAAATTAGTCTTGTACTTTTGTATCTTTCCACCAGAAGATTGATTTTTAAAAAGAAAGTTATGGGGAAGGAGGGGGCAAAGAGGCAACTGGTTAAAAGGGAGATGTTCAGATATTTATGCTGTTTAACATTTTCCTTTTGTATTGATGACAAAATCAACTTTATAATCATTGCTCTTTTTAAACACACATTTGGAAGTGTTTTGCATTAACCACTTTTGCTACATGTGTGAAATAGTAGTTTTCTAAAGGTTAATTATTAGCAGTTTCAATCTTTGATGGATGTTATTTTATTTTGCCTACTGCATAGAATCAAAGAATCTTTCAACACAGAAGGAAGCCATTCAGCACATTGTGCCTGTGCCAGCTCTTTGAAAGAGCTATCCTATTAGTCCCACTGCCCTGCTCTTTCCCCATAGCCCTGCAAGTTTTTCCTTTTCAAATACACATCCAATTCCCTTTTGAAAGTTACCATTGAACCTGCTTCCACCACCCTTTCAGGCAGTGCATTCCAGATCACCATAACTCGCTGCGTAAAAAAATTTCTCCTCACTGCCCCACCGTTTCTTTTGCCAATTATCTTAAATCTGTGTCCTGTGGTTATTGACGCTCCTGCCAGGGGAAACAGTTTCTCCTTATTTACTCTATCAAAACCCATCATAATTTTGAGCACCTCTATTAAATCTCCCCTTCGCTTTCTTTGCTCCAAGGAGAACAATCCCAGCTTATCCAGAGTCTCTACATAACTGAAGTTCCTCATCCCTGGTATAATGCTGATAAATTTCCTCTGCACCCTCTCCAAGGTCTTGACATCCTTCCTAAAGCGCGGTGTCCAGAATTGGACACAATACTCCAGCTGAGGCCTAACTAGTGATTTATAAAGGTATAGCATTAGCAAGACTTAAGTTTCTGAAATAATTGGGAAGTATATGGAAAAAATAATTAGGGAAAGAATGAAAGATGTCTTTCTAGCCACTTTAATTTAGTAGCCATTTCTTTTAAATAACCAACTATTTTTTTAAAATTACACATGTTCTGCTTTAACTTAAATGAAACACTCATCTAAGGTGGTTAGTCATCAGTTAAATTGGCAGGTCATGGGTGAGTATATGGAAACCAAATCTGTCTTCAGCAGTCACTATTAACTGCCTCACTCATTTAAAGAGGATGTTGCCTTGAATGACCTTTCAGGGCAAAAGCCTATTTGTAAATACAGATGTTTAGGATGATCCTGCATCAGTTGACCATTGTTTGAACAACTGTTTTAACTGTTCTCCTGAACTAAACAACTTGGAAGCTGGCGTGATGTTGACGTGCTTAGTGGCGGTTCAAACTGTACTTCAGCAGGCTACTGTGGCGAGTTTCTGGAACTGAATTACCCCATGGCAGTCCTTGGTATGCAGTCTTTTTAAGGTTAGGTTTATGACATAAAATCCAATATTGTCACCTGCATTCAAAGGTGATTGGCAACTGAGATTTAATAGTTTTAATTCATTTAGTCACCAATATCAACGGAGGTTTTAATCAGTCCTATATTTAATGTGAGCGCTGGCATTGAGGAAAAAACCCAACACTATCCTGCCACTGAAGTGGTTAAAGCCAGTTCTCACAACAGGCTAGTTGACAACTTTTTGTTTGAACAGCATTTAGAAGAAGAAAAATACGAGACTTCAATTCACTACAATAGTAGCATGCAATCAGCGTTCTAGGTGAACATTTTTGTAGTTCATCTTTTTTGTGTGCAGTGTTTTGTTTTTCATAGAATCTTGAGTCACTCTACGAATTTGATTTGAAGACCCCTGCAGAACTGCAGTGTAACGCATGGTTTTTAGATACTTTTTTAAATGAAGATTACTAGCACAGGTTTTTAAAAATGTTTTTATTGTAGTTGTCTATTGTAAATTTTTTACCGTGTGTAGTGCAGCTTGGCTTGCACTTGACTTTTGTAATATTTTTGTGAATCACTAAACTGTTCCATCAGTAATCTCTAAGTACATTAAAATAATTTACTTGATAATCCAAGTAGTTTGATTTGTTTTCTGTATATACATTAATCCATTTACCTGCAAATAAAGGTTTACTCTACATAACCATATTTCGCACCTTTCTCACTCCCTGAACTTTTGCATTGATGATTTTTATCTGGTCAGTTTACAGGGGGAGTTTTGCTTTTCATCTGTGGAATTACTACTTCTACCATTACACAAAAAAAAATTCCCCTCCCATTCTTAGAGCATTAAGAACTAGGATTTCTTGCTAACTTTGTGCTTATGCCAATAGCAGTCAAAAGAGCCAGGATTGCTGCCGTGGGGTTATTTTATGTGCAGTTCATGAAGAAATTCCACCTGAAATCTCTAAAAGAGAAAGACTTGACTGTCTCTCTTACCTACTTGGTATGGTAACCTTACAGGTGTTACCTGGAATAGTAAATCTTAATATTTAAGAATAATGACTACTATCTAATGTCAGAAATCTGCCTTTTCATTTCATTTTTCACCTTGTGATGAGACCCAGTTTACCCTCCCTTGTTAAGGGCATTGTTTCAGTTATACACTGCAGCAGTTTGGCTCTTACTTTGGTTCTGTGTTCTCCAACCTAGTGGAAACTAGAATCGGACTCCTGGAAATAATTTTCCTCTATAGATATCGGAGGAGAACTAGATCTCTGGACAACTAACTCTGAGCCACCTGTTGTGGTGACTTAGCACCTTTTTAATGAGGGTGTTTTTGAGTTTTAACTTTAGTTACTGGATGGATTTGTTTTCTTTTTAAGTGATGGAAACATTTTTGTTTATCAGCTAGACAGCTTTACAGCTTCTTTACCATGTGGTTCATAAAATGTGTCTTGAAAGTGTTACAAGATATGAAACATTTACAAAGAAAAATTTACAAAGAACATGTTTACAGTGCAAAATTAATCCCTTTACCATAAAAATTTAATCCCATTTTTTTTCATTTTTGAAATTGAAGGCCAACTCAAACCACTCTTCCTCTTCCTTTGTTCTCCCTACCCTTAGAACTTAATGCTTTTTTGATGATCCTCCATCCAACCGCCCCAAAATCTTTGTCGATGCACAATCCCCCTCCAGTCTGCCTGTTTATTTCTCTAATAGCCGCATTTATATCTACAAATATTTTTAAGGCAATAAACCTGTTGTAGCAGAATTCTACAATCCATTCATTGTTTCACCTGGTGAGAATAGTAATATGCAGCCCCTGGGCATTGCTGCAGGAGTTCCTCAGGGCAGTGTCCTAGGCCCAACCATCTTCAGCTGCTTCATCAATGACCTTCCCTCCATCATAAGGTCAGAAATGGGGATGTTTGCTGATGATTGCACAGAGTTCAGTTCCATTCGCAACCCCTCAAATAATGAAGCAGTCCGAGCCCGCATGCAGCAAGACCTGGACAACATCCAGGCTTGGGCTCATAAGTGGTAAGTAATATTCGCGCCAGATAAGTGCCAGGCAATGACCATCTCCAACAAGAGGGAGTCTAACCACCTCCCCTTGACATTCAACGGCATTACCATCGCCGAATCCCCCACCATCAACATCCTGGGGGTCACCATTGACCAGAAACTTAACTGGACCAGCCATATAAATACTGTGGCTACGAGAGCAGGTCAGAGGCTGGGTATTCTGCGGCGAGTGACTCACCTCCTGACTCCCCAAAGCCTTTCCACCATCTACAAGGCACAAGTCAGGAGTGTGATGGAATACTCTCCACTTGCTTGGATGAGTGCAGCTCCAACAACACTCAAGAAGCTCGACACCATCCAAGATAAAGCAGCCAGATTGATTGGCACCCCATCCACCACCCTAAACATTCACTCCCTTCACCACCGGCGCACAGTGGCTGCAGTGTGTACCATCCACAGGATGCATTGCAGCAACTCGCCAAGGCTTCTTCGACAGCACCTCCCAAACCCGCGACCTCTACCACCTAGAAGGACAAGAGCAGCAGGCACATGGGAACAACACCACCTGCACGTTCCCCTCCAAGTCACACACCATCCCGACTTGGAAATATATCGCCATTCCTTCATTGTCGCTGGGTCAAAATCCTGGAACTCCCTTCCTAACAGCACAGTGGGAGAACCGTCACCACACGGACTGCAGCGGTTCAAGAAGGCGGCTCACCACCACCTTCTCAAGGGCAATAAATGCCGGCCTCGCCAGCGATGCCCACATCCCATGAACGAATAAAAAAAAAAGTTGTCTGTCGAGCCTTGATCTCATGTCCTGCTATTCCTGATGTACAATGCAACATAATTTATAACAAAAACCAAATAAGCTGGAAACACAGCTGGTGTGAGTCAACACCTAAGGAGAGAACATAGTCTACATTTCGGAGTGTACCCTTCAGAACTGAAAAATAAGAAATTGGCAGGCACAATATAGTAACAGAACATGCTCCCAAAATAGTGACTCATCCAAAAACCATGTGCATGTGAAATTAGAACCTAGTTAGTAGGTGTGAATCACCAGTATTAAACTGATGACAAAAATTTCATTTGAAAAGTAGATGCATAAAGGACATAATAGTAATGCAATTAAGATGCATTTTCCTCTATATCAAATAATGATTATCAGTAAGATATTTTATCTGCCATGATTTTCCAGTGCAATAAATTCCAATGTCGGTGGATCCTACACTGATTTTTTTTTTCTGAGGATGCAAAACTTTTAAAGAGCACAGTAAAACAAAAATCACAATTCAACATCAAACAAACTGCTGCTCCCCCCACTTTGATCACTCTTTGAACAAGGTTTTTGAGATACTTGTTATAAATTTATTCTTTACTAATTTTGTTTGCCCTCTGGTAACAATGTGCACTTACTTTATCTGTGCCATTTAATATACTACATGTATTCAACATACCAGCAGTGGCAGGAGAATGCCAGCAATTACTGATGGCCTAACGAGTACAGGCTGTCATGCAGTAGTACTAAGCCATAAAAGTGCACAGGTTTGTGTTAGCTTATCTCAGGGTGGTAGTTTGAAGAGGGCTACAAATGTGTTTGACGTCCCTCGACTAGGGAGGGGATGGGGGAAAGCGAGTCATTGTTTCCACTCCTGATTTTAAACCAATAAACTGGAAGGTGGGTGTATGAGAACAGTTGAGCTCAGCTGTGATTCCCTTCCACAGTTGAATAGCCTGTCATCTGTTTAGAATCACCCTGAAGGACGGCCAATTGGGCAAGGTACCAGAGGGCTGGCATGCTCATTGAACCAAGCTTTAATCTCATGATCCACATAGGTGCCTAAAAGAGTCTCAACGGCCACATATAAATCTTAAATCAGTGCACCCATTAATTTGCCTATATCAAATTGATGATACAAATGGATGTTGGTGGCATGATTTAGAATGTATCCACAAATAAGAACAAACCCAAAAGTTTCTAACAGTGCAAAGCAGCAAATACGAAATAGGAGCACAAATAGAACTTAGTTACCTGGACTTTGAGGGATTGCCAGAAATCTGCAGCTACAGATTGAAAGCCCGAACCATTGCAGGAGTTGGCACCTTCAGAGGAATGGGGAGAAAGGATAAAATTAGAAGGGAAAAGAATTAATGTACACTTATGTGGCCAGGACTCCCCCACTGGACTGCTGGAAATTATTCTCTCCTGTAGCTCCAAAACCATCAACGTGGAGAAAGGTTAGAACTGAGATTTATAATCAAAATGAATGAGATAGTTTGATCCATTTAAACCTGCGTTGGTTTTTATTTGACTGACGTGAAAATTCTTACTCCACAGGACGGCGTGGAACTGATAAAAGCACTCCCCCCACCCCCGCATTAAACAAAAGTTATAATAGGGACTTCAGTCTGTTGCAGTGGCTCCAACCATAAACCGTTGCCACTTGTTTAACATGGAACAGGAGATGGCACATGCAGAAAAACATTAAACCTCTCTACCAACAAAACACGTTTGATTTATTTGCTAAAGAGCTAGCTGACTCAGATATTTGCAAGTTATCTTAATTGCTCATAAGGCTTTAATTTAAAATTTCACTTTTAATCTGGGTATTTAAATGCATTTTACATGTTTTGCCCCCTTTTTACCTGGAGTTTGTGTGTGAATGCTGCAAGTCAGAGACGGTGTGGTATGGTCAATTTGTGTAGAATTTCCCTTCTGGATGACATCATGAACAGGGAGACATGATTACAGCTTACTGTGCAAAGTGAATTCCAAACCTCATTTGTGCCATGCAGGGACATTCTATGCATTTGATCAGCTTAGAACCATAATATTTAAATAAGGAAGGGTTAATAAGTGTAGTAAATGTACCGATATCCCCGTTCCGTGGCAATTTGGGTGACTACAAATTTTCATTTGTATCACACTGGTGCAATCCGGGGTAATCACTCTTCAGGTCTATTATTCATTTTAATGAGTTTGTCATGTGACGTGAATTATCTGTCATGTAAAAAGAGGATCATTTTTTAAAGAAAAGGTTCTCTATGAAAACAGATGTAACTTTTTTTTAATAAATTGTTTCCACGTCATGCAATGTAGCGTCCCCTGCCAAGAATACCTAGTAGAAACCTGCTGCCAGAATTCTGTTGATGCATGCTACAGCTGGCAGCTGAGAGTTGCGTGAGAACAGTGTGACGTCTTTCTCTTCCCCCTGTCTTGCAATGTTTACAACCCTTCCTGATAGCTGCTCCGTTTTTCTCTTTTCCCCCTTCCGTTCCCTGTCTCTTCTCCCAGTACCATGGCCAAAATCAGAGCCTCACTCTGTTGGAAGTCATGTTTGCAATTGGAGTACCATGACTGCCCAAAGATGTTCATTTATACACAATGTCCAGTTGATAAAGAACTTCAAATAAAAAAGGAGGAAACAAGAACTTATATAGTGCCTTCCATGAGCTCAGGACATCACAAGGCGCTTCACAGCCAATTGACTACTATTTGAAGTGTGGTCACCGTTGTAACGTAGGGCATCGTGGTAGCCAATTTGAGCATAAAAAGGTCCCCCAAACAGCAATGAGATAAATTACCAATGAAACTGTTTTACTGGTGTTGGTTGAAGGATAAATGTTAGCCAAGACATTGGGAAAACTCCCCTGCTCCTCTTCAAATAGTGCCATGGGATCTTTACCCCCATGTGAGAGGGCTGTTGGGACCTCTGTTTAAGGTCTCATCCAAAAGATGGCACCTGTGACAATGCAGCACTCCCTCAATGCTGCACTGGAATGTCAGCCGAGATTATGCACTCAAGTCCTGGAGTGTGGGTTTGAACGCATGACCTTCTGACTCAGAAGTGAGAGTGCTACCGGTGAGCAAAGTCTGACACCAAGCATCATAGTAACAGCCATTAAAAGATGTTCAGGGGCTTGATTGGGTGACATCATGATTTGTACTCATCACAATCAGTATATATGGGACCTCATTTAATCCTGTTGTCCACTGTCACATTGCTTTTCCGTAGAACTCATCCAGGTTGAGAAGGTGCTTTGCGATAACAAAACGTGTCACTTCAAAAGTAGGAAAACTGATATTCTTCATCTTCACACTTGCCTCCTTTCTTTCTTTGTGCTATCTTCCACCACAAACTCCACTACCTTGCCATTGATGCCATCTTCTTCTCTGGCCACTCTTTCAGGTTGAACCAGACACTTTGCAGCCTTGGCCTCCTGTTCAACCTTGAGCTGAGGTTCAGACCACATAAACTGTCCATCACAAAAGACCCTCTGGTTAACCTCCATAATGTCACCCACCTCCATTCCTGTCTTAGCCCCTCCACTGTTGAAACCCTTGTACATACCTTGATAACCTCCAAACTCTTACTACGCCAATATTCTCTTTGCTAGCCCCCAATTTTATGTCCTCGATGAAATCTAACTTCTCAAACTCTGCTGCACGTATTCTTTCCTAAACTAAGTCCTGCCTGCCCATAGCCCTACGATTTGATGACCTACATTGGATCTTCGTTCCCTAAGGCCACGGGTTTAAAATCCTCACTTGCGTCTTTAAAACCCTCCATGGCCTCACCCCATCCCATCTCTATACTTTCTTCCAGCCTTATAAACCCCCCCCCAAAAAAAAACTCTGTTCCTTTGACTCCTGTCTCCCTTTGCCCTATCATTTTATCCAGCTGCTTATGACTCCCATTAACAGCCTTCTAGAGGGTCTAGTGCACTTTATAACTCTCTAGCTTTCCCTGTAGTGTGGTTACCACCTGGTCTGTTTTGCACCAGGCAGCCTGAAAGTCTCTAAAATGTAAACTGGACGTAAAGTTGCTTTTTTAGATAATTTTTTTCTAATTATTCACTGTCTTGTGGTATGGATATATTAAAGCTTTCCTTTGCAACAAAGATAGATTAGATTTGAGCTATGATCCCTTGCACACACTGACCTGTGTCCAGTTTTGAACTTGTTAAAAGATGGTTATCTTATTGCTGTTGGTTATGAAACCATTTATTTGAAGTTTGAAAGCGAGCACATAATTTCATCACTGGTAGGGTGAGAGGAGGCTCTTGTGGAGCATAAACACTGGCATAGACCAGTTGGGCCAAATGGCCTGTTTCTGTGCTATAAGTTCTATGTAATCATTAGCAACAGAGCCTCCTACTGCCTGCATTTTACTTTCTGCAATTCCCTCTCTTAAATCCCTCTGACTTTCTCTTTTTAGGTCCATATCTCCTGAAAGGCATAATAATTTTAAAATAATTCAAACAAGCAGTAAAAGCATATAGATTGCAGAATATCATGCTCTCAGATTACTAGATCTAATTTTTGATAATTACAAGATTATCATTCGTTCAATTGGGTAAAGATTAAGCTGTTTCTGTATTAGCTTCACATTTTTGGTATAAATCAGAGGTAGCAGAACTCATGGCATTCGGTGGTTGTAATTAGTCATATTATTCACTTGTACTGTAACTAAACATGAAATTCCAAAGTGTTGGATGTGCACAGTAGCGTTTAATGGCTGAGCAGTGCGTCCTATTTGATATTTCCTGAGGGTTGTACTAGCTAGCAAATGATGTAGATAAATTACTGGTAAGAGATTATTTATTCTGCTCTAAATATTTGACCAGGATGCACAGATACCAAATAATACAGCTGTACTTCAAAGCAAAACTCTAGTTTGCACTGGCTCTGTAGGGGAGCATCCTTTTGAGGTTAGGGCTAAATCAGATTTTTGAGATGGAGCAGAGGGAGCTTCATTGCATCTACCCTAGGATTGCTCAAAACCGAGAGTGCCAAAAATAGAAATGTATTCAGTTACCTAGTGCTGATGTTGCTCACATTGAACATCAAAATAAAGGGAAGAGTACCAACTTGCTGTACTGCAGAAGAGTCTGTAGGTTTGTGCCTGCATTTCTCTGCACACTGAATCCCTGATCTTAGTCACAATAT
The DNA here is from genome assembly GCF_035084215.1 of Heptranchias perlo. Lineage (NCBI taxonomy): Eukaryota > Metazoa > Chordata > Chondrichthyes > Hexanchiformes > Hexanchidae > Heptranchias > Heptranchias perlo. The sequence goes on along the minus strand of NC_090345.1, from coordinate 9,773,219 downwards.
GGGGAGGCCTCATTTGTTGGCCAGAAGCTGCTGTACGTACAGAGTGAGTGAGTCACTTCCGGCATATTTGGCTTCTAGTTTGAGTGGCAATGGTGAAAGCCTGGGAGCAGGCTGCCTGGCACCTCACCAGTGAATGGCTCTTGGCATAAGGAAATCCAAAGTAGGAAGTATAAAGTAGAAATGACAACCCACACAAATGATATTTGACACTGGACTTAATAGGGCTAGGCAAACCATTCCAGCAGGCAGCTATATCTGGGAAAGTCTTATTATCCCAGGAGAGGAAAACTGGCCTGCTTTACTGCTTTGTAATATGCCTGAAACATTAGCATTCCTTCTCATGTAGAGATCATTATAACTTGCTTGTGCGAGAGTTAGGGGAGGTTTATACCCTAAAGTCTTGCCATCATTGGTAAAATATGTTCTATTTAAATAGCTAGGCACTTGCATTATAAGTGCAAGAATTTAATTTTTATGTAGCTTTTGAATATTGCAAAAATAGACTGGCAAGACTAATAAAATTACAGTGATTTATCAAATATTCAACATTTATTGCACTGTACAGTTTGGTGTGGAATATATACCGAGGTGAAAGATACTCAGCAGGTGACTTTTAAATTAGATTTTCCACTATAATCCATCAGCTTTTAATGATGAAATATTAGTGGCTAAATAATGGCCATGTTTATCAACGCGCTGTACATGTAAAGACGTTCCAAATGTAGAGCGGATAAAATGAAAATACAATTCAGTTTCCTATAGCCAGCACTGGAAGAGAAATCCTTAATCAAAGGATATTTTATTTGTTGAAATTACTTCAAAGCAGTAGCTTCTCGACTCCATTGTTTTATCTGTTTAAGCACTTCCCTTCGCTATATTTGTGGACTTGTTTAAACAGTATCAAGGGTATAAATAGTATAGCGGTCAGTCCAAATCTCACCATGGCAAGTTGTGAAATTAAATTTAATAAGCTGGCACCAGGATAAAATTGCCATAAAAACCCAACTGGTTCATTAATGTCCTTCAAGGAAGGGAGCCTGCCACCTCTACGCCATGACTGCAATCCACACTACATGGCTGAATCTTAATGCTATTTGTAGTGGCCTGGCAAGCCAATCAGTTGTACAAACAGTTGCTTAGAAAAAAAATGGCCCCTCACGTTCTCGACAAATGTTTTTGTCATTATCCTGAGAAAAATTTTTTTAAAACACATTCGGGCATGAAAATTGAAAATTGATCATTCTTGGGTACCTTTTATTAACTTCTGATTGATCATGTAGATGTCATCAATTTTAGATTGAATTAATTAGATTCTTCGTACATTTCCCATGCACGAAAAATAACCTTCATCATGGCCACCAATTATGGAACAGTATCATGGTGTAAACAATATAGAAATGAGAAATGCCACTCATCTTGCTCTTCTCCCAGGCCCTGTTTTGGATGACTGTTTTCAATTTTCTCCTACTTCAAATCCACATCTCTGTATTCTTACGAATCAGCAATTGATCTAATTTCTTTTTCAATGCTTCAACTGAGTCCATATTTACTGTACTAGTTGGTAGTCTGCACCATAAGTGAGTGAATCTGCGTGTGAAACAAGTTGTTCCTTAGAAGATATACCTGTGATTTCTTTAGCTTGTCCTCTAGTTCTTCTATCCTATTTTTGCAAAAAAAAATGCTTTATGGATTCCCTTTACTTTAAAAACTGGACTGGGCCCTTATCAGTATCACTTTCTTCGAATAGTTTTCTGTGGGCCTACTTTTGCACCCCAATATTTTGTTTGTCTTTGACATTAAGCTTTCAATATCTGGTCAACTATTACACCCAGATCCTTTTCTTGATTCAAGTTACTTGATGATATGTTGACATTTATAACACCAATATGTTTCCCTAGATTTTTAAATATTAATTCGTAATTTTTGACGTACCTTCCAAGTTGCTCGGTCTCTCTAGATCTCTGCATTTTATCCCTTTCCCCAACGCTGCTTCCTTCCCAAGTTTGGTGTCGTATGCAACCTTGTACCTTCTTTCAACCTCTTAGATTATTTATACAGACAAGCGGTTCTCACGTGCGCTACTTGTGGTGAGTCAAGTTATGTTGGTGCAGGAATGCTCATCTCCACTGAGAGGATTTAGAAAGTTTGTAAAGGATCACTCCAGATACGACAAAGTAAGTGTTTTTTGATTATTCAATTTCCAGAAACCAATGTTTTCCTTAATCACTTGTAAACAATTTTACAACACCAAGTTATAGTCCAGCAATTTTATTTTAAATCACTACAGGTCAATAAAAGAAATAACACAATAATGTAAATATATCTCTGCGGATAAGATGAGGGAGCAGTTGCTTAGTGACCATCTGTTTAGGGTGTGTTTTTTTTATAGCAAAGGCCAAGAAACATAAAACTGATAACTTTAATCTTATTTAAATCTTTCTTTCTCTACCATATATCTCTGCGACAATACTTGGTATAATTAAACATTTTAAATTCAAAACTTCCTTTCAATTGTAAATAAAGGTACAGTAGTTTTGGAAGTTGCTATCTGTTCATATGAATAATTATTGTTTCAGAGTTTAGTATTAATGAATCAGAGAGGCAGCTGGTGTGGTCATTTAGAATACATTACAAAATATAAAGATTCACTTTGATCTTTAGCATTGTTTAAAGTGTCATGTGTCACACTATTAGTCTGCATATACTCATTAATTGATGATTATTTATGTTGCCCAGAAAACCTGTATTATAACTTTTCACTGTCAAATACACCCTGTTTTATTCCTTCTAAACTCACAACTCAGCACCAGACTCTGCTCCAAAACATCATAGCAACCAGTGCTCTCTTGTGTATAAATGTGGACACGATTTATAATGGAAAAAACTAACACAAAAATTTGCCAAAAAAGCGATAACAGGAAGTAAGGTTTTGTGAACAGGAAGTGCATGTAGATGTGAGATTTTTAATGTAGATTGTGAGTAGCAGTGGTGGCAGGGCTGATCCCTGGAGAACTCTGCTCAGCATTGATCATTACCCTTTGTTTCCTGTTACTTAGCCAAGTTATTACCCAATGTAAAACTCAATCTTGTACACCAAGAGCTTTCACTTCAGCCACAGGTCTCTCATGAGGCATTTTGTCAACTGCCTTTTAAAAGTCAAGACACAACATGCACCATATTATCATCATTTATCAATTCTGTTATATCCCCAGCTTCCGGTAAATTGTTGCACGTACTATGCCTTTCATGCATTTATGGTGGCAATGAATTACTGTCTCTTGCTGTTGAAATACTTCATTCATAATCAGACTCTAATGTTTTTCCTACTGTGGATGCTAAGGTAACAGGACTATAATTTTCCAGGATTAAACATCTGAACGTTTTTCTCAGCAAAAAAAAAGCAAATATTAGCTACTTCCCAATCTTCCTGGTCCTATCACCGTAATTTAATTGGCTTTTCGAAAACAAAGTCACCACAGCTTCCTACGTTTACCCTTCATTTTGTTCAATGTTCTTGGATGCTTTCCATCTGTTCCTGCCACCTTATGAAGTCCTGTTTTAGTTGACCATTTTAATACATACTTTGGTTTTCTGTATGATCTGCACTGCACAAAGCCCTGTAGCAAAAACACTTTTTAACATAAAGTTTCTGCTCTATTATTTTTTTCTCATTATCTCATCTCTCTGATCTTGCAAGGTGCTTTACTTGTTCTTCAGTCACTTGCCAATCTGTACCATACCCCCCAATACTTTTTGTAATTCCCTACTATCCATTTGAGTTTCTCTGTTTTAATTCCGCCAGCACACCAGGGTCTGAGCACATAATCTAGGCTGGTGTTCCAGTGCAGTACTTACAATGCTGCATTGCTGGAGATGCTGTCCTTTGTTAAACCAAGGCTATGCCTTGTCTGTTCAGCTGGATGTTAAAGATCCCACAGCACTATTCAAAGAAGAGCAAGGGGGTTTTCCCAGTGTCTGGACCAACATTTACCCCTCAACCATTTCCTTGATTTTTGTAAGATCTTGCTGTGCGGCTGCAACAACACTTAAGAAACTCTACGCCATCCAGGACAAAGCAGTCCACTTGATCGGCAGCCCCTCTACCACCTTAAACATCCACTCCCTCCTCCAGTAGCACACTGTGGCTGCAGTGTGTACTATGTACAGGATGCAATGCAGCAACTCGCCAAGGCTTCTTCGACAGCACCTTCCAATCCCGTGACCTCCACCACCTTGAAGGACAAGGGCAGCAGGTACATGGGAACACCATCACCTCCAGGTTCCCTTCCAAGTCACACACCATCCTGAATTGGACATAGAATCGGCGTTCCTTCATCTTAACTGGGTCAAAATCCTGGAAGTCCCTACGTAACAGCACTGTGGGAGAACCTTCACCACATGCCTATCAAGCGGATTGCTGTGTCCTGGATGGTGTCGAGCTTCTTGAGTGTTGTTGCAGCTGCACCCATCCAGGCAAGTGGAGAGTATTCCATCCCACTCCTGACTTGTGCCTTGTAAAAGTAATCTAAATCCTTTTTGCAACCTTTCTACGTCCTCTGTCTTTACTGCCGTCCCTTTTTTTTTTACTGTCATCAACAAATTTATAGCTCCCACTCTTGAAGACAGTGACTTATGCTGGAGTATCACTCGACAAAAGCCAGCAGCTCTCTGGTACTTCACCCAAGTAACCACTCTTTATGTGCGGACTCAAACAATGAGTTGCAGTGGACTATCCGTCTTTGGGGTCTCATAGTTGAGGTTGGTCTCGCCCTCAACCGGACATCCAAGTGGAATTGTTTCAAATTTTTCCCACGACTAAACTTACTGGTCTATCATTTCCAGCTCCGTCTTTTAACAATTTTTTAAGTATATAGAAAGCAGTAGAACTTCCTTCATTAATGATTAACGTGGTCTGGAGGTATCTCTAATGCTATAATTGATAAGTACTGACAAATATTTAATTCCGGAAATTAATTTTAATTGAACTTCCCCTCCGGTGTAACAACAGAGGAAATCTATTATGTTAAGTCTCCAAGTTATGAGTGAATTTTTTCAATAAGCTGTTAATGCTGTATTGCACCACAATTTTTCATTTAAAATTATTTTTTCTGATGTACTACTAGCAATTAAAGATCCCAGCCTATTTTTAAAAAAAATTCTTCAAAATGGCCTGAACTTCCCAAGATACTTAATGCAAAAGGATTGAAGGCTGAGATCATGAAAACCCCAATTTGTGCCCTCGCACCACAGAATTCTGATCTTCACCCCCAAATTCTATCACCAACATTGAGAGAGGCTCCAGATGGCTGAATTGACCTCCGATACAAAGGTGGTTCTAGACTGACTGTTGCTGGGTGGAAAAGACAATATTCATTCTTTTCTCTCCAATAATCTCCCCTGCTCTGCTAAAGACACCGCCTGTTGCTAGGGTACAGTTTCATGGGTACCAGCCACCCGCCAATACCTCATATCAGTTGACTGCAGAGACAGTGAATGGCAGCAGGCTAATTTAAAGTTGAATGCGTCACAGCCGAGCCTGATCACAGAAGCACAAACTTTCACCGATTTATTGCCCTGTGATGCTGACGTTAATTTGGTGGCTAATCAGAGACCGAGGGGTTGAACCTGGGACCTTTTTGGTCTATACTTGCACCCTCAGTAAACTTGAACTCATCCAAAACTCTGTTGCCCAAATCCCAACTTGCACCAAGTGCCGTTCACCCAACACCCCTGACCTACTTTGGCTACCAGTCCGGCAATGCCTCGATTTTAAAGTTCTAATCCTTGTTTTCAAATCCCTCCTTGGCCTCGCCTCTTCCTATCGCTGGTAACCTCCTCCAGCCCTACAACCCTCTGAGAGCTCGACGCTCCTCCAATTCTGGCCTCTTGCGCATCCCTGATTTTCACTGCTCCACACTGCAGCCGTGCATTCAGCCGCCTAGGCCCTAAGCTCTGGAATTCCCTCCCTGAATCTCTCCACCTCTCTCTCCTCCTTTAAGACACTCCTTAAAACCTACCTCTTTGACCAAGCTTTTGGTCCTAATATCTCCTTATGTGGCTCGGTGTCAATTTTTGTCTGATTTCGCTCCTGTGAAGCACCTGGGGACATTTCACTTCGTTAGAGGTGCTACGTTGTTGTTGTATATGGCTCAGTACCACACCTTAACTAAGTGAGACATGGGTCTCACAAGTCCCCATCCAGTCTCTTCTTAAACTAAATATGTGGAGTTGGATTCCTCCTCTTTTAGCGATGGGAATTGGTGGGTTCACCCTCCAGCCTTCAACAGGCCTTGATTGGAGCAGTGGCAGGAAGTAAGATAAATAGGGGAGAGTGACGTACAGAGGCCACTGAGCGCTGTTCCTCTGAGACCACTTGTGGCAATGTAAACTGCCTTTTGTGGCCTTTAGCAAATTACTTTCACACAGGGACTTGTAAACACGAAGCCAGGGTGTAGAAGCTTCTATTAATACATGGTAATCCTTTCCTATAGCACACTCACAGCCTCTGGTATAACATGCATTGTTCTGGCTTCCTGTTTGACAGAGAATCTACACAAACAACCTTCATTAAAACCTTTCACTAAAATCTGGTTTCATGTGTCTCCTGAATGGAAGGTTGGAATGAAGGGTTATGGATTTCTGTTTTAGATGCATTAAAAAAAAATCAGCCTTTAATAGCTTTGGTGTGATTCTGATTTCAGTTTATTTTCACTAAATTTTCCTAAGCATAATTTTAAAATGCACTTTTCTTCACTGTCTGCAGTTAGCTTGTACTGTATTGGCCTTTATTGCATTCTATTGGCTTTTATCAGCTTCAAATCAGGAAAACATTCTGTGCCTGAAGGGAATTATGTCCTTAATGTATATTTTCAGTAGTCTTTAGCCAATGGAAATCCTTGTTCAATGGCAGTGTATTGGTGCAGTATCTTGATGTACCACTGTAAAAGAAAGAAAGACTTGCATTTATATAGCACCTTTCACAACCTCAGGACGTCCCAAAGTCTCAAGATAAGTGGTCGGCCATTTAGGACCGAGAGGAGGAAAAGTTTCTTCACTCAGAGGGTTGTGAATCTTTGGAATTCTCTACCTCAGAGGGCTGTGGATGCTCAGTCGTTGAGAATATTCAAGACTGATAGATTTTTGGACACTAAGGGAATCAAGGGATATGGGGGATAGGGTGGGAAAGTGGAGTTGAGGTAGAAGATCAGCCATGATCTTATGGAATGGCAGAGCAGACTCGAGTGGCCATATGGCCTAATCTTGCTCCTATTTCTTATGTTCACAGCCAATTAAGTACTTTTGAGTGTAGTCACTGTTTTAATGTAGGAAACGCGGCAACCAATTTGCACACAGCAAGGTCCCACAAACAGCAATGAGATAATGACCAGATAATCTGTTTCTTTAGCGATTTTGGTTGAGGGATAAAAACCCGTGGAATGGGTTTGCACCTACGATTTCTTGATTTCAGCCAGATCATCAGGGGAAATGCTAGCTGACTGTATCTGCGACGGGAGAGGAGAAAGTCAGTTCAAGAGACAACCTAACTCATGCTTCCATCTCCACCTCCTAGTCAATGATGATGAGTCTGGGAAACGCAGGGAAGGCTGTGCTACGTGGGGGCTACCTAAAAGAGGGAGTGGGAACTAACAAAAATAAATCTGTGCATGCAGGGAAGAAATTATTTTTATATCGTACAAAAGCAAGGAAGTTATGATAAACCTTTATAATTCATTGGTTAAACCTCACTAGAGTATTGTGTTCAATTCTGGGCACCACACTTTAGAAAGGATGTCAAGGCCTTGGAGGGGGTGCAGAGAAGATTTACCAGAATGGTACCAGGGTTAAGGGACTGCTGTTACATGGAGAGACTAGAGAAGCTGGGACAAGATAAACATGTGGGTTGCTAGGAAGCAGACACAAATGCATTGAACGGTGAGGAGATTGCAAAAAATCCCACACTGTTCTGTTGGCAAAGTGCGGTGTGTGCAACCATTACTCCTATATGGGAGCCTAGAGCATGGGTTACCATTGATGTTAAGCCCATCACTTACGTTCCTGTAACGCATCATGTTGGCAGGTGCCAAAAAGGCAGAACTGAGGAGTGAATGGACTGCAAAACTGTGAGAGAGTTTGGATTGAATGGTTGCGTAGATACCTCGACATTGGTACGGTAGTGTAGTGGTTATCTTACTGGAGTAATAATCCAGAAGCCTGGACTAATAACCCAGAGAACATGAGTTCAAATCACACCATGGCAGTTTGAGAATTTGAATTCAGTTTCAAAAAAAATTATGGAAATAAAAAGCTGGCATCAGTATAAGGTGACCATGAAACTGACGGAATGTTGTAAAAACCCAACTGGTTCACTGATGTCCTTTAGGGGAGGAAACCTGCCGTCCTTACCCGGTCTGGGCCTACATGTGACTCCAGTCCCACACCAGTGTGGTTGACTCTTAAGTGGCCGAGCAAGCCCCTCTGTTGTATCAGGGCAATTAGGGATGGGCAATAAATGCCAGTGACACCCACATCCTGAGAATGAATACGGAAAAAATGCCACAAATTAGCCTGCTGAAATTTATCGCACCAGTTGGCATTCTACCTATTAGCATAACACGATTGAATGTTACTTATCCATACATCACAACCATAAAAACGGCGGACTCGAGGGTTGCCTGAACATCAGATTGTGATGACTCCCTTTGAACTGAGCACAGCAGTTGGCTACTAGTACTGCAAGTTCAGGAATACTTGAACTCTCTATCACTTTTTCATTACTTTTTATATTAAAATAATAGATTTATAATTATCATGATTAACCTAAGCTTATAAGACATGCCCTATGGTATTTTTTAATTACACACTTCCTGTGTATAATGCTGTATAATTTTGTGCTAACACATTCCTTCTGTTGAGGTGTGTTATATGGTTTCATTCTCATAGTTCTGTAAAAATGTAGGACTGTTCTATGAATTGGTGTGAATGTATCTGGTAGATGACCATACCCATATGAAAAAGGCAGTAAGGCACATTATTTAATTAAATAATTTCTTTTTTACCACAGGTCAATAAATGTTGTATCCCAGAAGTAGAATGATTGCCATGACAGGTTTGAGCTAACGCAGAGCTTTCTCACTGCCCACATGTTTGATGGAGCCGATCCAAGGGAAAGGCACAAGCAGCAACACAAGGCACAGGGGCTTTTTCTGGTTTGAGCCCATTGGGCGCATGGTCAGCAGTTTACCAAGTGGCTCAGCAGCATTAGTGTAGGAGCGTCCTGAATCGCTCCTCACTGCTGCACATTAGTTGTGAGGCATCTGGTCTTGCAGCGCACTGAGTAAACTACCACGCTCCTGTGAATGTGCCTAATGGTGCCTGTAGCACACTCTAAATGCACGACGGGTAAACTCACTCCTCAGTGTGTTGTAACCAGGAAAATGGTCTGGTGTTAACACTACTTATATCTTCATTCCCCCCACCCCCACCTCCCCACAAGACCTCAGAACCGGAACTCCCTTAACCTTCTCTAGTCGTCTTTCCCTCCTACAATCTACAAGCTTCACTTAATCCCTTCTCCCTGTTTTACCTTGTCTTCCCTTCTAGTCTTTCCTTAGGCCTTGGGCCTCGTGTAGATTTCGCAACAATATAAGAACAAATTTAAATTGTGCTGTGGGTCATTTTCAGTTTTTTTAAGTGTTACTGGTGATAGGGTATGGTTTGATTTATTTTTAGGATGGGAGTGAGGAGGGAGAGTAACGTTTTTTTTATTTGTTTGCCTGAGAGGACCAGACTTCAGCCAGTCTTGCTTGGTAGACAGCATCTGGAGAGTGTAAGAGAACAGCCTGACTCATCTTCAGATTTCCCCCATGTCCCTGTGAGGAAGTACTTCCCTCTGCTTGGCTTCTCTGGTAGTGACACAGCCAGGGTTGCAAATGCACCAATTTATTTTTACTTTTCTCTGTGTGCTATTTTTAGTGCACCCTTTAACAGAAGTACCTCGCTGTACTACTCTGACGTAGTTGTTAACCAATTTAAAATTTATAGAACTCCTACAAACAATCATTCCCTACATTTCAACAGTGACTACACTTCAAAATTACCTCATTGATTGTAAAGCCCTTTGGGACGTCCTGAGGTTGTGAAAAGCGCTCTGTAAATGCAAATCTTTCTTCCTTTCTTTTCAAACGGGTGCACAGGGAACATGGGGACAGGAGAAGGCCATTCACCCTCTCAAGCCTGGGGTGATGTGGCCCAGTACTGTCGACTCACCTGAGGTCAACTAGCTCGTCACAGAGTCAATGGTCAATCCTGGGACCTTCCAGATCTTCGTGGCTCAATTCTACCCCGGGCAGTGCATCTCCCAGCTGAGCCACTGGGAGTTCTCATGAGCATCAGAGGGGGTGAAATTCAGCACATGGCCGCCTGTTTTTTCCAGGGAAAAATCGGCATTAGACGGACCTCCGAATTTTGAGTCGTGCTGTGCTGTGCCGAAAAAATTGGGTACGGTAGCATAGTGTTTATGTTACTGGATTAGTAATCCAGAGGCCTGGACTATAATCCAGAGTCATGAGTTCAAATCCCGCCACGGCAGCTGGGGAATTTAAATTCACTTAATTAAATTCAATTAATTAAATAAAATCTGGAATTAAAATACTAGTATAAGTAATGGTGGCCATGAAACTACTGGATTGTCTTAAAGACCCATCTGGTTCACTAATGTCCCTTAGGGAAGGAAACCTGCCGTCCTTACCCGGTCTGGCCAATATGTGACCACAGCAATGTGGTTGATTCTTAATTGTCCTCTGAAATGGCCTAGCAAGCCACTCAGTTGTAAAATCTCACTAAAAAAAGTCACAATAAGAATAAAACCGGACGGACCACCCGGCATTGGACCACTAGGCACCGGACACGACAAAGGCAAACCGAGCTTAGTCGACCCTGCAAAGACCTCCTCACTAACATCTGGGGACTTGTGCCAAAATTGGGAGAGCTGTCCCACAGACTAGGGCAACAGCCTGACATAGCCATACTCACAGACTCATACCTTTCAGCCAACGTCCCAGACTCTTCCATCACCATCCCTGGGTATGTCCTGTCCCACCGGCAGGACAGACCCACCAGAGGTGGCGGTGCAGTGATATACAGTCAGGAGGGAGTGGCCCTGGGAGTCCTCAATATTGACTCTGGACCCCATGAAATCTCATGGCATCAGGTCAAACATGGGCAAGGAAACCTCCTGCTGATTACTACCTACCGCCCTCCCTCACCTGATGAATCAGTCCTCCTCCATGTTGAACACCACTTGGAGGAAGCACTGAGGGTAGCAAGGGCACAAAATGTACTCTGGGTGGGGGACTTCAATGTCCATCACCAAGAGTGGCTCGGTAGCACCACTACTGACCGAGCTGGCCGAGTCCTGAAGGACATAGCTGCCAGACTGGGCCTGCGGCAGGTGGTGAGCGAACCAACACGAGGGAAAAACTTACTTGACCTCGTCCTCACCAATCTACCTGTCGCAGATGCATCTGTCCATGACAGTATTGGTAGGAGTGACCACCGCACAGTCCTTGTGGAGACGAAGTCCCGTCTTCACACTGAGGACACCATCCAACGTGTTGTGCGGCACTACCACCGCACTAAATGGGATAGATTCAGAACAGATCTAGCAGCTCAAAACTGGGCATCCATGAGGTGCTGTGGGCAATCAGCAGCAGCAGAATTGTATTCCAGCACAATCTGTAACTTCATGGCCCGACATATTCCTCACTCTACCATTACCAATAAGCCAGGAGATCAACCCTGGTTCAATGAGGAGTGTAGAAGAGCATGCCAGGAGCAGCACCAGGCCTACCTAAAAATGAGGTGCCAACCTGGTGAAGCTACAACTCAGGACTACATGCATGCTAAACAGCGGAAGCAACCTGCTGTAGATAGAGCTAAGCGATTCCACAACCAACGGATCAGATCAAAGCTCTGCAGTCCTGCCACATCCAGTGTCAATGGTAGTGGACAATTAAACAACTAACGGGAGGAGGAGGCTCTGTAAACATCCCCATCCTCAATGATGGCGGAGTCCAGCACATGAGTGCAAAAGACAAGGCTGAAGCGTTTGCAACCATCTTCAGCCAGAAGTGCCATCTCGGCCTCCTCCCGATATCCCCACCATCACAGAAGCCAGTCTTCAGCCAATTCGATTCACTCCACGTGATATCAAGAAACGGCTAAGTGCACTGGATACAGCGAAGGCTATGGGCCCCAACAACATCCCGGCTGTAGTGCTGAAGACTTGTGCTCCAGAACTAGCTGCGCCTCTAGCCAAACAGTTCCAGTACAGCTACAACACTGGTATCTACCCGACAATGTGGAAAATTGCCCAGGTATGTCCTGTCCACAAAAAGCAGGACAAATCCAATCCGGTCAATTACCGCCCCATCAGTCTACTCTCAATCATCAGCAAAGTGATGGAAGGTGTCGTCGACAGTGCTATCAAGCGGCACTTACCAATAACCTGCTCACCGATGCTCAGTTTGGGTTCTGCCAGGACCACTCGGCTCCAGACCTCATTACAGCCTTGGTCCAAACATGGACAAAAGAGCTGAATTCCAGAGGTGAGGTGAGAGTGAGTGCCCTTGACATCAAGGCAGCATTTGACCGAGTGTGGCACCAAGGAGCCCGAGTAAAATTGAAGTCAATGAGAATCAGGGGGAAAACTCTCAAGTGGCTGGAGTCATACCTAGCACAAAGGAAGATGGTAGTGGTTGTTGGTGGCCAATCATCTCAGCCCCAGGACATTGCTGCAGGAGTTCCTCAAGGCAGTGTCCTCGGCCCAACCATCTTCAGCTGCTTCATCAATGACCTTCCCTTCATCATAAGGTCAGAAATGGGGATGTTCGCTGATGATTGCACAGTGTTCAGTTCCATTTGCAACCCCTCAGATAATGAAGCAGTCCGAGCCCGCATGCAGCAAGACCTGGACAACATTCAGGTTTGGGCTGATAAGTGGCAAGTAACATTCGTGCCAGACAAGTGCCAGGCAATGACCATCTCCAACAAGAGAGAGTCTAACCACCTCCCCTTGACATTCAACGGCATTACAATCGCCGAATCCCCCACCATCAACATCCTGGGGGTCACCATTGATCAGAAACTTAACTGGACCAGCCATATAAATACTGTGGCTACAAGAGTAGGTCAGAGGCTGGGTATTCTGCAGCGAGTGACTCACCTCCAGACTCCCCAAAGCCTTTCCACCATCTACAAGGCACAAGTCAGGAGTGTGATGGAATACTCTCCACTTGCCTGGATGAGTGCAGCTCCAACAACACTCAAGAAGCTCGACACCATCCAGGACAAAGCAGCCCGCTTGATTGGCACCCCTTCCACCACCCTAAACATTCAGTCCCTTCACCACCGGCGCACAGTGGCTGCAGTGTGTACCATCCACAGGATGCACTGCAGCAACTCGCCAAGGCTTCTTCGGCAGCACCTCCCAAACCCGCCACCTCTACCACCTAGAAAGACAAGAGCAGCAGGCACATGGGAACAACACCACCTGCACGTTCCCCTCCAAGTCACACACCATTGGAAATATATCGCCGTTCCTTCATCGTCGCTGGGTCAAAATCCTGGAACTCCCTTCCTAACAACACTGTGGGAGAACCTTCACCACACGGACTGCTCACCACCACCTTCTCAAGGGCAATTAGGGATGGGCAATAAATGCCGGCCTCGCCAGCGACGCCCACATCCCATGAACGAATTAAAAAAAATTGCGCTGGACACCTTATCGGCTCGAGCGACTTTTATTCGTCCAAGGCTCCCCCCTGAGACAGGCGTTAAGTTCCTTAAATGTGCAAATCAGGGTCCTATGGAAGTTGTAATTCAAGCCCAAATGGGAGGAGCTTGTGCTGTGCATGCTCCGCCTAGTTGTGCCAGGCGTTAAGTCACCTACCGGCGATTGTTAAAGGGACGTTGGGGGAGTCCAGAGCAAGGGGGCATGACCTTAAAATTAGAGTTCGGTCGCTCAGAGGTGATATCAGGAAGCACTTCTTCACACAAGGGGTAGTGGAAATCTGGAACTCTCCCCCAAAAAAGCTATTGAGGCTGGGGATCAATTGAAAATTTCAAAATTGAGATTGATAGATTTTTGTTCGGTAAGCGTACTAAGGGATATGCAACCAAGGCGATTGGATGGAGTTATGTTACAGATCAGCCATGATCTAATTGACTGGCGGAGCAGGCTTGAGGGGCTGAACGGCCTTCTCCTGTTCCTGTGTTCCTATGACTGTTTGGGGGTCTTACTTTTGTGGGACCAGAAGAAGCAGGAGTGCTCCTCCTGGGTCCAGAAAAAAAAATTCCACCCCGCTGCCCCACCCCGTGTGAGGCCCCCTCTCGGGGGTTGCCTGCCGGCCAGTCCAGCGTGGAGCCCGGGCGATTTCCTGCCCGCCCTCCCCGAATGGCGAGCAGCAGCGGGGCATCTGTTCAGCGCCCACAGCTTGCCAGCGGCATTTAAACGAAGCCCAAATGAACTTGGATCAGGCCTCAGGCCGGCACGGACCGCCATGTGGAACCATCCTTCCCCCGACTTTGCACCCATTTTGGGCGCGAGTTGAATTTCTTGGCCGTAGTCTCTCCACTCCCTTTTTTCTCGATTGAGATTTCATTGCCTGATAGTGTTAATTGCGCAACATACAAAACCTGCAGCAAATTCACTCAAGGTTGCTTGCTCAAGGTGGAGCTAATCAGGCTGAACTGACTTTAGATGGTGGGAAATGCGCAAAACTTTCTGTGAGCAAAGTCAGGCTGGAGCCTGAAGCAGAGATTCCAATGTCACTCTCATTTCAACAGAATTTATCTATTTTCTGCCAAGTCAAATTGGAAATAGTTGCAGCTTTACTTGAAGCCCAAAGGATAGCATCATGAAAATTAAGCAACCTGACTCATATCCTGCACATAAAGAGTCGACTTTCGCAACTAAGAACAATCGTAGAACTGGAAACAGAGCAAAGCAGAAAGGTGAAAGTAATCTTTTGTGCTTCCCAAATGAATTCTGGTTTTTTTTAAAAAAAAAGTAACCAGGACAACCTCCACTTGAAATACTTGAATAAACTGAGGGCTCATGCTCAGAAAAAGAGTGCGGAGAAAATATAATCCTTGTGTTTTACAAGGACTTCAACGTTTCTCTAAGACCCCTAGAGGCACGCGATAGTATTCAAAGAGTTAGACTCATTCCCCAGGGGACAGGCTGGATAGCCCAGTTCATGCTGAATAGGAGCAATAGTCATGTCCACGGAATTGCTGTGGTTTAAGAAACCTGTAGAACTCCCTCAATGACTCAAGTGCATCAGACTGTATGGATCTCTACCGTACAAACCAGGAAAGTTCCAGCTTCATGGCCTGATGAGTGCTGAGTTAACTCATAGAGTCATAGAGTTATACAGCAGGGATAGAGGCCCTTCGGCCCATCGTGTCCGCGCCGGCCATCAGCCCTGTCTACTCTAATCCCATATTCCAGCATTTGGTCCGTAGCCTTGTATGCTATGGCATTTCAAGTGCTCATCCAAATGCTTCTTGAATGTTGTGAGGGTTCCTGCCTCCACAACCCTTTCAGGCAGTGAGTTCCAGACTCCAACCACCCTCTGGGTGAAAAAGTTCTTTCTCAAATCCCCTCTAAACCTCCCGCCTTTTACCTTGAATCTATGCCCCCTTGTTATAGAACCCTCAACGAAGGGAAAAAGCTCCTTAGTATCCATCCTATCTGTGCCCCTCATAATTTTGTACACCTCAATCATGTCCCCCCTCAGCCTCCTCTGCTCCAAGGAAAACAAACCCAATCTTCCCAGTCTCTCTTCATAGCTGAAGCGCTCCAGCCCAGGTAACATCCTGGTGAATCTCCTCTGCACCCTCTCCAAAGCGATCACATCCTTCCTGCAGTGTGGCGACCAGAACTGCACACAGTACTCCAGCTGTGGCCTAACCATCACCGAAGGGCACAGAAGTATTCCCAGGTAGTCTGGGGACAAAAATCATCCGGGGTTCCCACTCTTGTGGCTCAATTTTAAACTTAAATTGCGGGTATGTTGGGGACGGGGTGGGGGGCTGTGAAAATTGCAGAAACGCAGAGCGGGTTCGGGAGCCGGCTGCAACCCGCCGACTTCCGAGTTCCCCACAGACCCACCCGTGTGTGCGCGGGCCTCCGGAATCCGGAAGTCCAGCCGGCAATTAAAGCCGGTGGGAAGATAGTTAAAGAACCAAATGTACCTCAAGGTACTTTACTTGTGACACATTAGGTAGTCAGAACGATTTTTAACTTACCTGGGCAGCTTTCCCATGGCTTCCGATTCACGCCTGGTGAAACTGCTCCGATGTCCGATGTCTCCCTCTCCGCTGTCCCTTTCAGCCCCCGATGTCCCTCTCCGATCTTCCCCTCCCCCCCCCCCGATGTTCCCCCGATCTTCCCCTCTTCCCCCCACGCCCCCCCACCCCGATCTTGTGCTCCAGTGCTGCATGACGTCTCCAGTCTCCTGTCAATCAGGCTGGCTGCTGGGCGCGAAACCCGGAAGGAACTTTAATCACCATCGATTACATCGCGATCGTGTGGGAAAAGGTAAGTTTTTTTTCGGGTTTGCCACGCGCACCCCCGCCAACCCGTCACCATTTCAAAATTGAGCCCTTGATCACTATCCAGTGAGGCTCAGTGGAGAAGGCATGTTTGTGGACATTGGGTAAGGACTACTGTGATGCCCCATGACGTTAACACTCACTGTTCAGACTCGCACAGGAACAATGGGTGAGGCACCGGCAGCAGCATGTACCTGTGGAGTCATACCCGGTGTGAGTCAATGCCCACAGGCGGGGTCTTGGGGTTGAACCTCCTCAAGAAATTTTCTTATAACAACAGAAACTTACAAATTATATAGCATGTTTAACGTAGAAAATGTCCCAAGACACTCCTGTAGACACTGACTCATAACGGGTTATGATTCCACAGTTGCAATCTGCCCAGATGTATGGAAAACAGACAGCTAAGTGGGAAAGGAGAGCTTTGAAGGGGTGACCAAAAGCTTGGTCAAAGATGGGTTTAACAACATTTTTAAAGGAGGATTGAAAGGTGGAAGAGTTCAGGAAGGGGGTTTTCCAGTCATTAGAACCCAGGAGGCTGAGGGATCTCCCATAACTCTTCCACCTTAAAAAATTTCCATAAACCCATCTTTAACCGAGCTTTTGGTCACCTCTCCTAATCTCTCCTTTCCCACATAGTTGTCTGTTTTCCACACATCTAAAGGGTCAGAGAAGCAGTGGCGGTTAGTGACCTATCAGACAGGTGAGGTGTATGCTATGCCTGCCTAATCAAACCAACTTGTTCTCATGGCAATGGGGCCTTCGCTCATGCGTCTATAACCTGTGCCACAGTCCAGGACGCAAGCCGGTAATCTGCCTACCATTCTCAGGTAGTTTACACGATGAGATGACAAAAAATGCAAAGAAATAGAACTGATTGCACCGGGAGCTACCTGAACATCAAACCGTCTGCCTCTCTGAGTCCAGGACACAACTACAGCATCCACACTGGGAGTCTAGGTCACAGGTGTGACAATGGCAACACCGTGTTAGCCACATGCACTAATTTTAGTAGAAAACGCCTTACACACACTCATACAGTACAGGTAAATGAACTTCACGTGTGTATCTTTATTTAACAATCATCCACCACCATTCATTAACCAAAGAAATAAAGTGCTCACAATGACCGGAAAACACTCGCACACTTTGCTTTTCCTCTTACCATTTCACCAACAAACGCACAAAAACGCAGATTGAATTTCACGTGCACACGCCGAGCGAATATGAGTATTGAGATCACACGCCCACCGACAGTGTCCATTACTCATTTTTAATTTGTCACATCTGGAGTCCTGATTAACCACGTGGTGCTAGTGGCTGATGTATTGGACAATGCTGGTCTAGGTGAGGCAGTACCTCATCTGATGAGTCACCTCTGCAGACCAGCCGGCTGACAGTGCCGAGGCCTTTTGAGATTGGTGTACATTTAAAGCAGACCCAGTGTCCGCGGGTGATGTCACCAAGGAGCAGCGTGTAGATGAGAAAGATTAGAGGATCAGGATAGATTGCTGGAGGACACTGCCGGTGACTATGTAGGGGTGGGAAAAGAAGCCGTTGCTGAAAATACTCTGTCTACATTCGAACAGGTAAGAATGGAACCATGCAAGAGTAGTCCCATGGCACTAGACAATGGAGGAGAGGTTTTCAGGGAGGATGGCGTGGCTGATCTCAGCTGGGTGGCAGTAGTCAGCGGGTGTTCAACACCACAGGGCTAGGGTGGGAAAAAAATATCCAGGGTTCCTGCTTATGAATATGCTCCAATAATCCCTGTTGGAAAATACACGCATTTGCAAAGGCAGGAACTGTCTCTTCTGTGATGACTATTAGAGGTGACTAGCTAGCTTTAATCCAAATCTGGGATTAAATCGGGGAGTGAGGGAGCACGGGGTAGCAGCTATCGACGGAGTCTGGTTTCGACAGAGTCTATAATTGGGAATTTGGTGAGTGAGGGGATTCCTTGCAGTAAGGGGTGAGGTGCATTTGTTTAGACAGCAGAGAGGGGCGTACCGAGAGCGGAGAGGGGCGTACCGAGAGCGGAGAGGGGCGTACCGAGAGCGGAGAGGGGCGTACCGAGAGCGGAGAGGGGCGTGCGGAGAGGGGCGTACCGAGAGCGGAGAGGAGCGTGCGGAGAGGGGCGTACCGAGAGCGGAGAGGGGCGTACCGAGAGCGGAGAGGGGCGTACCGAGAGCGGAGAGGATCGTACCGAGAGCGGAGAGGGGCGTACCGAGAGCGGAGAGGATCGTACCGAGAGCGGAGAGGGGCGTACCGAGAGCGGAGAGGATCGTACCGAGAGCGGAGAGGGGCGTACCGAGAGCGGAGAGGAGCGTACCGAGAGCGGAGAGGATCGTACCGAGAGCGGAGAGGATCGTACCGAGAGCGGAGAGGGGCGTACCGAGAGCGGAGGAGGAGCGTACCGAGAGCGGAGAGGGGCGTACCGAGAGCGGAGAGGGGCGTACCGAGAGCGGAGAGGGGCGTGCGGAGAGCGGAGAGGATCGTACCGAGAGCGGAGAGGGGCATACCGAGAGCGGAGAGGAGCGTACCGAGAGCGGAGAGGGGCGTGCGGAGAGCGGAGAGGGGCGTACCGAGAGCGGAGAGGGGCGTACCGAGAGCGGAGAGGGGCGTACCGAGAGCGGAGAGGGGAGCACCGAGAGCGGAGAGGGGAGCACCGAGAGCGGAGAGGAGCGTGCGGAGAGGGGCGTACCGGGAGCGGAGAGGGGCGTACCGAGAGCGGAGAGGGGCGTACCGAGAGCGGAGAGGGGCGTACCGAGAGCGGAGAGGGGAGCACCGAGAGCGGAGAGGGGAGCACCGAGAGCGGAGAGGGGCGTACCGAGAGCGGAGAGGGGCGTGCCGAGAGCGGAGAGGATCGTACCGAGAGCGGAGAGGGGCGTACCGAGAGCAGAGAGGGGCGTGCGGAGAGCGGAGAGGGGCGTACCGAGTGGGGCGTACCGAGAGCGGAGAGGAGCGTGCGGAGAGCGGAGAGGGGCGTGCGGAGAGGGGCGTACCGAGAGCGGAGAGGGGCGTACCGAGAGCGGAGAGGGGCGTACCGAGAGCGGAGAGGGGCGTACCGAGAGCGGAGAGGGGCGTACCGAGAGCGGAGAGGGGCGTACCGAGAGCGGAGAGGGGCGTACCGGGAGCGGAGAGGAGCGTGCGGAGAGGGGCGTACCGAGAGCGGAGAGGGGCGTACCGAGAGCGGAGAGGGGCGTACCGGGAGCGGAGAGGGGCGTACCGAGAGCGGAGAGGGGCGTACCGGGAGCGGAGAGGGGCGCACTGAGAGCGGAGAGGGGCGTACCGAGAGCGGAGAGGGGCGTACCGAGAGCGGAGAGGGGCGCACGGAGAGCGGAGAGGGGCGTACCGAGAGCGGAGAGGGGCGTACCGAGAGCGGAGAGGGGCGTACCGAGAGCGGAGAGGGGCGTACCGAGAGCGGAGAGGAGCGTACCGAGAGCGGAGAGGAGCGTACCGAGAGCGGAGAGGGGCGTACCGAGAGCGGAGAGGGGCGTACCGAGAGCGGAGAGGGGCGTACCGAGAGCGGAGAGGGGCGTGCGGAGAGGGGCGTACCGGGAGCGGAGAGGGGCGTACCGAGAGCGGGTCACAGCAACAACTAAACCAAACTGCAGTGTGACGTCACAGGTAAGGCAGGTAGGTGGTTGGTGGTGAGTATCTCTTCTGTTTTCTTCTTTCCTAGGACTGTGGGCTCAGTAACTTATAGCATAAAACTAAATTTTTAAAAATAAAACTAAACTTAATTTAATAAATTAAACAAGGCCACTACTTGGTTCAACCTAAAAATAATTTGATTGGCATTGTAGTAATCAATTAAATAAATAAAATAGTTATGACAGGGCAGGAGATGTGTTGCAGCTCCAATATGTGGGAGCTACCGGACAGTTTTGTCCAGGGCGACTACATCTGCGGTAAGTGTCTGCAGCTCGAGGAACTTCGGCTCCGAGTTGAGGAGCTGGAGTCTGAGCTGCAAACATTGCGAGGCATCAGGGAGGGAGAAAGTTACCTGGACACTTTGATCCAGGAGGCAGTCACGCCCCTTAGACTAAATACTGTAGAATTGGCACGTGGTCAGGGACAGGAGGGTGTGACTGCGAGTGAGGCAGGTACAGGGATCCAGGAGGGAGCATTGCAGGAGCCTCAGCCTCTGCACTTGTCCAATAGATACGAGGTTCTTGCAGCCCTTGTGGACGAGTGCAGGGACTGCAGGGAGGATGAGCAAACTGGCCACGGCACCGTGGTTCAGGGGGCCATTCAAGTGGGGGGAGGATTAAGGAATGCGGTTGTAGTAGGCGACAGGCTGTTCTCTGCAGCCAAGAGCGAGAGTCCCGAAGGCTGTGTTGCCTACCCGGTGTCAGGGTTAAGGATATTTCCTCAGGGCTGGAGAGAAACTTGGAGTGGGAGGGGGAGGATCCAGTTGTCGTGGTCCACGTAGGTACCAACGACATAGGTAGAACTAAGAAAGAGGTTCTGCTGAGGGAGTTTGAGCAACTAGGGACTAAATTAAAAAGCAGAACCACAAAGGTGATAATCTCCGGATTATTATCTGAGCCACGAGCAAATTGGCACAGGGTAAATCAGATCAGAGAGATGAATGCGTGGCTCAAAGATTGGTGTGGGAGAAGTGGGTTTCGATTCATGGGGTACTGGCACCAGTACTGGGGAAAGAGGGAGCTGTTCCGTTGGGACGAGCTTCACCTGAACCATGCTGGGACCAGTGTTCTGGCAAACTGAATATCGAGGGCGGTAGAGAAGGCTTTAAACTAAATAGAGGGGGGAAGGGCTCAGGTGGGGCGAAGTTTAAATTGATAAAGAGAAAAGACAAGGAAGTAGTACAGGAAAGTGATGGGGGTAATGATGAACAGAGTGTGTCAGGAAGGGACAGAGTGTATAAACATAAGAGTGCACAGGGCCGGGGTAGGAAAGAATGGTAAAAAGACAAAATTAAAGGTTCTTTATCTGAATGCGCGCAGCATTCGTAATGAGATAGATGAATTGACAGCACAAATAGAAACAAATCGGTATGATCTTGTGACCATTACAGAGATGTGGTTGCAAGGTGACCAAGGTTGGGAGCTAAATATTCAGGGTTATTTAACATTTTGGAAGGATAGGAAAAAAGGTAAAGGTGGTGGGGTAGCTCTGTTAATAAAGGATGAAATTGGTATAATAGTGAGAAATGATCTTGGCTCAGAAGATCAAGATGTCGAATCAATTTGGGTGGAGGTAAGAAATAGCAAGGGAAAGAAATCACTGGTGGGACTAGTATATAGGCCCCCTAACAGTAGCTACACTGTAGGGAAAAATATCAATCCGGAAATAAGGGGGATTTTAAAAAAGGTAATGCAATAATCATGGGCGATTTTAACTTTCACATAGATTGGACAAATCAAATTGGCAAAAATAGTCCTGAGGAGGAGTTCATAGAGTGTATTAGGGAGTGTTTCTTAGACCAATACGTCGGGGAACCAACCAGGAAACAGGCCATTTTGGATCTGGTAATGGGTAACGAAACAGGATTAATTAATTATCTCAAAGTAAAGGATCCCTTGGGAAGCAGTGATCATAACATGATAGAATTTCACATCTAGTTTGAGAGCGAGGATCTTGGATCTGAAACGACTGTATTAAACTTAAATAAGGGCAATTATAAAGGAATGAGGGCGGAATTGGCTAAAGTGGGTAAACAGATTAGATGGTATGATGGTGGACAAGCAGTGGCAAACATTTAAAAAGATATTTTATGACTCGCAGCAAAAATATATCCTTGTTAGGAGGAAAGACTCCACAAAAAGGGTGAACCAACCATGGCTAACTAAGGAAGTAAAGGATGGTATCAGGTTAAAAGAAAAAGCCTACAACATGGCAAAGATTACTGGTGAGCCCGAAAATTGGGAAAACTTTAAAAACCAGCAAAGGATGACTAAAAGAATAATAAAGAGAGTGAAAATAAATTATGAGAGTAAACTAGCAAGAAATATAAAAACTGACAGTAAAATTCAATTTGATTTGTCCAATCTATGTGAAAGTTCTACAAGTATATAAAAAGAAAGAGGGTAGCTAAAGTAAACATTGGTCCCTTAGAGGATGCAACTGGGGAAATAATAATGGAAAACAAGGAAATGGCAGAGGAACTGACAGATATTTTGTATCTGTCTTCACAGTAGAAGACACTAATAATCTTTTAATAATAGAAAATCAAGGGGCAAAGGGGAGGGAGGAACTAAAAACAATCACTATCACTAGAGAAAAAGTACTAGGCAAACTAATGGGTCTAAAGGCTGACAAGTCCCCTGGACGTGATGGCTTGCATCCGAGGGTCTTAAAGGAAGTGGCTACAGAGATAGTGGATGCATTGGTTGTAATCTTCCAGAATTCACTAGATTCGGGAAAGGTCCCAGCGGATTGGAAAACCGCAAACATAACACCCCTATTCAAGAAGGGATTGAGACAGAAAGCAGGTAACTGTAGACCAGTTAGCCTAACATCTCTCATTGGGAAAATGCTAGAATCCATTATTAAGGAAGTAGTAGCAGGACATTTGGAGATTCATAATACAATCAAGGAGAGTCAACATGGTTTTATGAAGGGGAAATCGTGTCTCTCAAATTTATTAGAGTTCTTTGAGGAAGTAACGGGCAGGGTGGATAAAGGGGAACCAATGAATGCAGTATATTTGGATTTCCAAAAGGCATTCAATAAGGTGCCACATAAAAGATTACTGCACAAAATAAGAGCTCATGGTGTTGGGGGTAATATACTGGCATGGATAGAGGATTGGCTAACTAACAGAAAACAAAGAGTCGGGATAAAAGGGTCATTTTCAAAATGGCAATCTGTAACTAGTGGGGTGCCGCAGGGCTCAGTGCTGGGGCCTCAACTATTTACAATATATATCAATGACTTGGATGAAGGAACAGAATGTCTTGTGGCCAAATTTGCTGATGATACAAAGATAGGTGGAAAAGCAAGTTGCGATGAGGACACAAAGGGCTCGAATTTAGCAGGCCTGCGGGTTCCCAGCGGGTGGTCCTCCGGGAGCGTGGAAAACGCGGACGGGTAATTGTGTGCGTCCCCCACGCGATCGCGGGATAATTGGACCCATTAAGGCCTGCTTCCGGGTTCTGCCCTCCCCAGCTGCGTGCCGGCCGGCTGCGCATGCGCAGTACCGTCGACGCGATGTAGGAGCTCCAGTTAAAGGGGCAGTCTCCCAAAGCCCCTCCTGCTGCAAGCAAGAGGTCTGGGAGAATGGCTCAACAAAGGGGAAAGGCTGCGCCCCGTTTTTCAGATCTGGCACTGCAGCTGATGCTGGATGGCGTGAGGAGGAGGAGGGAAACACTCTTCCCTGAGGATGGGCGCAAGTTCCCTGCCGCCGCAACCAGGAAGGCATGGGCAGAGGTGGCGGCGGAGGTGAGCAGCAGGGGCAACACCCCAAGGACTTGGGAGCAGTGCCGCAAGCGCTTCAATGACCTGACTAGGTCTGGCAAGGTGAGTACACCAACGCACCCTCCCACATCCCGTCCCCACCATCACGCCAAGCAGATCACAACCCCCTCCTGCACAGCCACCACTGCGCTCCATCAGCAATCCTCACAGCCACTCATTCACCATCCTCGCCGTGCACGCAAGTACCCACCGTCCCTGACCCCACCCGAACACTACCACACACCCCAATCCCCATGCAATGGGATGGGCACGTGGCCCACACTTCCTCCCATCCATTCCGCGCCACGCTCAACCCAACCACACCGATGCTCGATGCGTCTCACGATGCAAGACGCACCCACTCACACATCTGTGTTTTGCCTTCACAGGAGAAGAGGAGCAAGAACAACCGCGAAAGGGCACGCACCGGAGGTGGGCCGCCGCAAGTGGTGGAGCTCACCGACGCAGAGGTGGAGGCGCTCGACCTCGCCCGCACGCGACATTGCCTGTCGGTGGCCGATGGCGAGTGTGTCGCTGCCGAAACGGCCGGTAAGGGAAAGCTGACACTCAACACCCATGATCGCGAGTGACCGTATCATCACCTGCCATCAGGCGCACTGTCAAGTTGGTCCACATGCCTCAAAGTGCCCTCTGTTCTCTTGCAGGTCCGTCTTTGGGTCAAGCGAGCGTGGAGGGCGATTCCTCAGAGGACATGGCGGTCTCTGAGGGTGCATCGTCACATCAGAGCCAACCATCCACCAGCGCAGAGACACGCACCTCGGTGGGTCCCCCTCGCCAACTAGTTGGGGTAGCACTTGGTGCGTCACTGCGCACGAGTGAGCATGAGCAGACCCTGGTGGCAGGGGCAGCCGCGGAGGGTCCGCGACGGAGGGAGCACTCATCTCCAGGCTCTGCTCAGCCGGACCCAGATGCTGAACCCAGGGGGCCACCAGAGAAAAGGAGAGTCGTCGAGGGCCACCAGCTAATTGCCGAGGTACTGGCAGAGGTGCCGCGCGCATTGTCCACAATAGCGCAGGCGATGGAGGAGTCCACCTCCTGCATGTGGGCATTGGTGGCGCAGGCACAGGAGGGTACCGGCGACACAGTGTCGCGGGTAGGTGCGGGACTGTCTGCGGTGGAGGACAGGCTGGCCTCCCTCGAGCGTCACGCACAGCTCCACTTCGAGTCCTTGCAGGCCCTCACAACGTCTGTACGGATTCAGGGTGAGCAACATTCCGACGCCACCAACAGGCTGAGGGATACACTAGGGGTGGCCTTGCAAGGCCTCACACATGCCATCCAAACTGCCGTCCAGCAGGGTGGAAGGGGTGATGTGGGCCGAGACCAAGAGAGGGATGATGGTGACCGGGGACATGGAAGCGGGGACGCCTCTCAAGGCGTCCCCACGTCCCACCCGTCGCCCACCTCTCAACCAGCACCCGCAATGGTGCCTCCTCTCCAGGTGGCCGAGTCTGCCCCTGCCCCGGTGCAGGAGGAGCAGTCTGTGGAGGTGCCCTCACGGGCACCGAAACCCAGGGGCCGTCCGCCAAAAGCATCTACCCGGTCAAGGCAAGAAGACGAGCAACCTGCCACTACCTCTGCTGGAGCCACAGGGGTAGCACCACGTAGGGGTTCCCGGAGAAGAATTCCAAAGGCCTTATAATCACAAAGGGAATACACCAGGGTGTTTATTATTTTGTACTTTGTTTCTTAAATGATGTCACATTCCAGATATTAAATAGTCTATTCTCACCACTCCTGCCACCTCTCGTCCATTCTTCCGCGGCTTGTGCAATAGTTGCGTTCCGTGGAGGCCATCATGACGGCGAACACCTGCTGCCACCCATTGGGCACACTGCTGTGGGTGCAGGATTACTGGCAGCACTCTTCAGTGGAGGGGGCTGGTATGGCCGCTCGCATGTGCAGGTGAGGAGATGCGAGCGCATCGCAGTGTCTGACTCTAGGAGAACCGTTGACGTATGAGTGCCTCCCTGGCCCGGCGACCATCCCGGTGAGTCGCGGCTCGGCGCATGGGTCGTCCAACATCCTCGGGCGCGTCCTCCTCCTCCGCCTCCTCCGCCTCCTCCTCCTCCTCCTCCTCCTCCTCCTCCTCGCCCTCGCCTTCCTCAATGTGGGTGGCGGGTGTGGATGGGGCCTCCTCCAGCGGCACCCCTCTCTGTTGGGCCATGTTGTGCAGGGCACAGCAGACAACTATGATTCGTCCCACTCTGAATGGTGTGTATTGGAGCGCTCCCCAGAACGATCAAGGCACCTGAAGCGCATCTTGAGAAGCCCTATGGTCTGCTCAATTGTAGACCTGGTAGCAGTGTGGCTGTCATTGTACCGACGCTCCGGCTCGGTGATGGGGTTCCTCAGAGGTGTCATGAGCCACGTGTGGAGGGGATACCCCTTGTCGCCGAGGAGCCAGCCGTTGCCGGCGTTGGGTGCCTGCAGGATGGGCGGGACGGCGGACTCCCTGAGGACGAAGGCATCGTGGCAGCTGCCGGGGTATCTGGCGCACACGTGTAGGAATCTCTGGCGGTGGTCTCAGATGAGCTGGGCGTTCATGGAGTGATACCCCTTCCTGTTGATGAACAGCCCTGGCTCATGCGGAGGTGCCCGTATTGCGATGTGGGTGCAGTCGATTACACCCTGCACCCGTGGGAAGCCGGCCATGGCATGGAATCCAACCGCCCTCTCCATCTGGCTGCGCTCGTCCATGGCGAAGTTGATGTAGTGGGAGGCCCTGCGGAACAACCCATCGGTGACCTGCCTTATGCACTTGTGTGCAGAGGACTGACAGACCCCGGTGATGTCCCCGGTGGCACCCTGGAAGGAACCGGATGCGAAGAAGTTGAGGGCAGTGGTGACTTTGACGGCGACAGGTAAGAAGATGCTGCTTGGTCCATCAGGGAGCAGCTCGTCGTTAAGGAGGCTGCAGATGTCGGCGACTACCTGGCGATTGACTCTGAGCCTCCGTATGCACTGCTCCTCGGAGAGGTCCATGAAGCTGAGCCTCGCTCTGTACACCCTGTGCGGAGGGTAGTGCCTCCTGCGACGCATCTCTCTCTGCGGTTGCCCTCCCTCCTGCTGTGCAGGTGGGTGTGCCGCAGCACCGTGTTGGGGGGCCCCACCTCTCCGAGGCGGACGGCGTGGACTGCGAGGCTGCTGGGGCTGGTCATCCTGTTCGTCCTCCGACGATGTCAACGCACCACCCATCTGGCAGGTGTTGGTGTGAGGGGTTGTGCAGGGTAGGTGGGTGGGTCCTCGGACTGGGGCTGCGGTTTCGTGTCGGTCTGTCCTCTGGCTTGGCGGGGGTTGGTGGAGGGCAGGGGTTGCCCTATGTGACGCGGTGGCCTCCTGCGTGGGTGAGGGCGCTCCCCCGTGGAGCGCACCTTGGCACCTGCCACAGGCTGCTGGCTGCAACACGCCTGGTTTGAAGGGTCCTGTTTCCCCCAGTGTGAGAAACTGACTGCTTTGAACGTAAAATCCCACACTTCCTCTTTTGACAGCTGCTTCAGCTCATTAACTGACCACAACGAGCAAGTTAAGTGCTCTCAAGTGGAACCCCGCTGGCTTTAATTGCCTGCGGGATTCCCACCAGCGGGGCTTGCGCGCGCAGCCCCGCACGTCAGCGCGGTACCCGGAAGTGGCCGGGATTTCGTCCGAATCCGGTCACGTGATCGGAGATCGGGATTTTCGGGGCCCCCCCGCTGGAAACCCGCAGGTAACCCGACCCTAAAATCGAGCCCAAAGTGTCTGCAAAGGGATATTGACAGGTTAACCGAATGGGCAAAAATTTGGCAGATGGAATATAATGTGGGAAAATGTGAAGTCATCCACTTTGGGAGGAAAAATAAAAAAGCAAAATATTATTTGAATGGAGAAATACTACAAAATGCTGCAGTACAGAGGGATCTGGGTGTCCTCATACATGAAACACAAAAAGTCAATATATAGGTGCTGCAGGTAATCCGGAAGGCAAATGGAATATTGGCCTTTATTTCTAGGGGGATGGAGTATAAAAGCAGGGAAGTCATGCTACAACTGTACAGGGTGCTGGTGAGACCACACCTGGAGTACTGCGTACAGTTCTGGTGCCCTTATTTAAGGAAGGATATACTTGCATTGGAGGCAGTTCAGAGAAGGTTCACTAGGTTGATTCTGGGTATGGAAGGGTTGTCTTCTGAGGAAAGATTGAACAGGTTGTGTCTATACTCATTGGAGTTTAGAAGAATGAGAGGAGATCTTATTGAAACATACAAGATTCTGAGGGGACTCGATAGGGTAGATGCTGAGAGGATGTTACCCCTCATGGGGGAATCTAAAACTAGGGGGCATAGTCTCAGAATAAGGGGTCGCCCGTTTAAGATGGAAATGAGGAGGAATTTCTTTTCCCAGAGGGTTGTGAATCTTTGGAATTCTTTACCCCAAAAAGTTGTGGAGGCTGAGTCATTGAATATATTCAAGGCTGAGTTAGACAAATTTTTGATCAGCAAGGGAGTCAAAGGATATGAGGAAAAGGCGGGAAAGTGGAGTTGAGGTAAAAATCAGATCAGCCATGAATGGCGGAGCAGGCTCGAGGGGCCGAATGGCCTACTCCTGCTCCTATCTCTTTTATGGTCTCAGCGAGCATAACCCAAAGCACAAAACTGGCACTAAATTAGCAATCTCACTCAATAGGAGGCTGGTATGGGAAATGTCTTGTTGCAGCAGAGGTTGTGGGGTGAGGGACATTGTTGGGCAGAATTGCAGGAGTTTTAGTCTATATCAAATCACAATATAGTTGACCTTGATGTTAACCGTGGTTGGCAGCAATTGGAAAGTGTTCCATTGTCCTGTATTTACATCACTCATCTAGATAAACATCAACTTCATTTAAAAAGAATTAAAGAAAATGTTACAATATAAACCTAGAATTCATTGAAAGACTTAATAACAACGGTTATGTGTCTTATTTGTAAAAAAACACAGTTAATCCATGTAAGTTTTTATAGAAACCTTATACATCATCTAAAGATGAGTCACCAAACTTCCTCTGTGACTTTGTTCCATATTTCTATGGGGAAAAAAAACATTGACTGGTGAATCTTAACAGAAGCAAGTTGCTTAGTGGTTCTTGAAAAAACAGAAGAAACAGTTGTAAATAGTGGAGAAACGTTAGGTGTGTGACTATTTACATAAGACAGGCAATGAGTCATTCATTGTTAATGCCAGCTGACAAAAGCTGGAGCCTTAGGCACCAAGGACAACTGTAACTATTTTTCTCTTGGCATGACATGATAACGCAGCGCTTCAAAGTTCTAAAATTTTGCTCCAAAGAATTGGCAAGATGGGAGTTTGTATCAGTCATTCACCATACGCTGAGTTTCCTATCTCAACCACGCTGCAGTGGGAAGGAGTCAAATGGAAGCTAACTGCTTCCCTAATGAAACAAAGAACTTGCATTTATATAGCACCTTTCACAACCTTGGGATGTCCCATAGTGCTTTAAAACCAATGAAATACTTTTGAAGTGTAGTCACTGTTGTAATGGAGGGATCTCGGTTTCATGCATACTCCAAAAGGCGGCACCGCCAACAATGCAGCACTCTCTCCATACTGCATTGAAGTGTTGGCCTAGATTTGGTGCTCAAGTTTCTGGCGTGGGCTTGAACTCACAACCTTCTGTCTCAGAGACAAGAGTGCTACCACTGAGCCAAGGCTGACCCCTAAAAAAGGGGGGATTATGAAGGGCAGTTGATTCTGGTTGCTCTCATGCACCTCTAAATGATACGGGATGCAGCAGCATTGGTTTTAGACTGTTAGCAGCCCAAATGGTTTCAGTAACTGTACATCCTGAGGAGCAAGCAAGGGTGAACAGAGTAGGCTCTCTAATAGGACAAAGTCATCATGGCTTTACGAAGGGAAAGTCATCGTGGCTTTACGAAGGGGAAGTCATGTCTGACAAATTTGCTTGAGTTCTTTGAGGACATAACGTACAGGGTGGATAAAGGGGAACCAGTGGACGTAGTGTATTTAGACTTCCAGAAGGCATTCGACAAGGTGCCACATAAAAGATTATTGCTCAAGATAAAGAATCACTGGATTGGGGGTAATATTCTGGCATGGGTGGAGGATTGGTTATCTAACAGGAAGCAGAGAGTTGGGATAAATGGTACATTCTCGGACTGGCAACCAGTAGCCAGTGGTGTTCCGCAGGGGTCGGTGCTGGGTCCCCAACTCTTTACAATCTATATTAACGATTTGGAGGAGGGGACCGAGTGTAACATATCAAAGTTTGCAAATGATACAAAGATGGGAGGGAAAGTAGAGAGTGAGGAGGACATAAAAAACCTACAAGGGGATATAGACAGGCTGGGTGAGTGGGCGGAGATTTGGCAGATGCAATACAATATTGGAAAATGTGAGGTTATGCACTTTGGCAGGAAAAATCGGAGAGCAAGTTATTATCTTAATGGTGAGAAACTGGAAAGTACTGCAGTACAAAGGGATCTGGGGGTCCTAGTGCAAGAAAATCAAAAGTTTGTATGCAGGTGCAGCAGGTGATCAAGAGGGCCAACGGAATGTTGGCTTTTATTGCTAGGGGGATAGAATATAAAAAGAGGGAGGTATTGCTGCAGTTATATAAGGTATTGGTGAGACCGCACCTGGAATACTGCATACAGTTTTGGTCTCCATACTTAAGAAAAGACATACTTGCTCTCGAGGCAGTACAAAGAAGGTTCACTCGGTTAATCCCGGGGATGAGGGGGCGGACATATGAGGAGAGGTTGAGTAGATTGGGACTCTACTCATTGGAGTTCAGAAGAATGAGAGGCGATCTTATTGAAACATATAAGATTGTGAAGGGGCTTGATCGGGTGGATGCGGTAAGGATGTTCCCAAGGATGGGTGAAACTAGAACGAGGGGGCATAATCTTAGAATAAGGGGCTGCTCTTTCAAAACTGAGATGAGGAGAAACTTCTTCACTCAGAGGGTAGTAGGTCTGTGGAATTTGCTGCCCCAGGAAGCTGTGGAAGCGACATCATTAAATAAATTTAAAACAGAAATCGACAGTTTCCTAGAAGTAAAGGGAATTAGGGGTTATGGGGAGCGGGCAGGAAATTGGACATGAATTTAGATTTGAGGTTAGGATCAGATCAGCCATGATCTTATTGAATGGCGGAGCAGGCTCGAGGGGCCGATTGGCCTACTCCTGCTCCTATTTCTTATGTTCTTATGTTCTTATATGTTCTAGCATAATTGGTCAACTGCATACTCAGGACAAATCCAAAATTCTGCAACTACTGGGTCAAAAATGGAATTTACTTCAACAAGATTCTTCCACACTGGCTCTTAAATAGTCACACAAGAATTTTCAGGAACTATGCTGGTCTCTGTTTCTCATGAAGGGCCAATATAGCATATACGTTGGACCCTGCATGCCTGATGCCCTATTGCTTAACAAGCCAGAACTTGTCCAGAAGATTCACTGAATAATAGTTGCTACATCCAACCAATTCTTTAAATCTCTATTCAGTTCATTTATCATCATAGGAGAATGAATTGGACCGACAACTTGAAGTAAAATATCGTAGTCCGCCAAAGATACAAGAGTAGGATGGAAGGCTTCTTTGCTTTGAACAAGGTAATGGTGATGAGTCAGGCAATGCAACTGCGAAAAATGTCAGATTGAGGTGGATGTATGTTCAAATTTTATTTTTTAAACGACAGAGTCTGTTGAATCCATGTTTAAACTTGAGAACCCCAAACATCGCTGAAGGGAAACTGGACACAGCGTGTTATCTACATCATCCACAATATAACAACGGATGCCTCGAGGCTGTCTCTTAATCACCTTTCTCTTTCCTTGGCTGTGGCACCGGCACCAGGTGTTGACCAAATGATGTGAGGACAACACTTATGAATCTTTTCTGCCTGGATCAAACTGAGTTTATCAAGGATACAAGATCAATAGATCATTTCAGGAGGCTTTTGAAGGGAGGATCTTGTGCTCTGATTGGATGATAAAAAGACTTTTGATGATTTGTCCTCGAGAGGATTTGGATCCGTAGGAGTTTTTTTGATGGTGGCCTCTGTCCATTATTCAAAACGTGTAATTGGAACAATAGTAGATCATTGTCTTTACATGCGAGCAATAGATAGAGTGCTCCTCTCTTTTCCCCTTTAAGTTGCTTTCGTATTGGCCTTTTTAATTTGGATTCCGCAAGTCTGGACTCTTGTGGAATCCAAACATAGAAAGTCCAACATAAAAGGCCTTGTAAATTAATGCCTGAGCCTTTAGTAATGGAAGTGTGTTGCAACTGGAACATTTCCAGGGGGACACACTTATAGACAAAAGTATAATGTACCTGGTGCTCAGTGCCACCTTTTTTACGATGATCGAATGAGTTAAATTACCTTTTTACTACATGGGATTCTGAGAGTTTTACCAATGTTTTGGGGATCCCATTCCACCAATTCCATTTGTTTATAATTAGGCCCACTGGTTTGTAGTGAATAAATAAATTACATTTCATCTTATTACATGGGCTAGATAGTGAGGTTGTCAGGGATTCTTGCCAATGTTTTTGTAGTTAGTATTCTGTAATTCTGTCCATTTTTCTGTGAAGAACTGCAAACCAGTGAGTGGCCTTGCTGATGATATTTTACTTAATATCTGCAGGCTATAGCCTTACTGCCCAATGACAGAGGAATATGGTTGGACTATTCATTACAAATTTAACCAAAACCTTTCATGGAAAACATACAGGGGGTGATTTTCAACTGATGGCAGCCTGTTTCTCAACCAGCAGCTGATAATGAGGTGGGGGTTGGGGGGGGAGGGAGGGTAGAGGGGACACCTTAATCGACCCATGACTGCCCAAGGCCTGCCTGATGCAATTTTCAGCTGGGCCTGTAAATGGGTAAGCAGCGCGCCTGCCTGTTTTGGGCAAGAGGCTGTTCACATCTGTAAATAGGTGTCCCACGCTGGTTGTAGGAACCTGTCGGGAATTTCCAGGTGCAAATGGACAGCCTGTGCGCTGAGCACATTCCGCTCATTTGTACCGCGGTGGCAGAGAGCGGCCTAACCAGCCGGGCCTGAAAAGGAATGCAGTCGACTGCTCCAGAAAAGGGTCCAAAAATGTTTTTACGGGGGCCAGGAGGAGCACTTCACAAAAGTACCGCGGCCCGCTTCCGGCCCGTGCTTGACACCCCCCAGGGATGGGCATGAAGGAGGCCAAGCCCAGCCTGCCCGCCCCTCCCGCACCCGACGAGCTGCAGTGGGACCGGTCACATTCAAATGAGACCCCAACCCAAAAATGGTTCGGGCCTCCTGAGGCCGACTTCGGGCCTCTTTCGGGCAGAAGTCAAAAAATCTCCCCTGTGAGGTTTTCGACCAGATCTCTGTATCGTTGATTCCTCCGCCTCCTCGATCCACAAACAGAACCATCAGGCTTGCTGGAGATTTCTGTAGGGCTGTTTTTTAAAAAATAAAACAGTAACCTGAGGAGTCTCTGATTATATGTTGATTTGTTCCAAAGTACAGCTCACAAATAATGCAGTTGCTCATTTTTAATAGATACATGAATCTCCTTGTCAGCTAATAGGAAGGAAACTTTATACTTCTGCCTGCAAGCACTAATAAATAGATCATAGTAAACCATCCTGCTTTCAGTGGCAGGAAGTTTGAATCATGCAAAAGTGAACTGTCTCCATTGAAGGTTTCCTGCTGGCAGATACGAGTTCCATTTTCTCTTACCGTCAGCTATTAAAAGGCTTCAAGTAACTAGGAGTTGAGAGCACCCCAATACATCATCCAGAAAAAGGTCTTTATCAGGTTAAACCTACCCTGCCTGCCCGTAACGTACGACAAGCGTCGACATGAGCGATGGCCCACTCTAAAATCACAGCCAGGATTTATGAACATTTAAAAATGTTCTCTCTCTAATATTCCCTTGAAGGTGCTGACTGATGCTGGAACGCAGTTCAGACAAGCGTGTTCCAGTGCCTCACCCAAGAGGCCATTCTTCATGCGTGAGCCTAGACAGTGAATGTTGGTGGACTGATCCACCACTGGAGGATTATCTCCTCACCCGATATTCCCACACATCCTCTATCCGGCAGGGGTCACTGGACAGCAACTAAGGGCTCGATTTTCGCACCCCCGAGCGGGTGCGTTTGTGGCGGGGGGGTGGCTGTGAAAATCGGGGATTCTCGGGGCGGGTCCGGAGCCCGGCTCCAACCCGCCCACTTCCGGGTTCCCCAGTGACGCGCTGACATGCGCGCGCAGCCCCCGCATGTGGGACTCCCGCCGGTAATTAAAGCCAGCGGGGTGCCACTTAAGGAAATCATTAAGGTGTTTCAGGTCGTTTAGAGACCTGATTAGCATAACATTTTAGGAGGGGTAGGATTTTGCAAACAACTGGGACTGTTTCCCGTACTGGGGAAAACACTCCCAGTTCAAATGGACGTGTTGCAGCCATCAGCCTGTGGCAGCTGCAAAGGTCCATTTGACAGGTGTGGGGGAGGAGACCCTCACTTATTGCAGGAGGCCACTCTGTCACTTTGGACAAAGTTTGGCCTCCACCACCCTCCTCCTAACAATAAAATTCACAAACTTGCAACCTCAACCCCGGTGTCCAGACACATGTACCTACCTTGCGGACCCCCTCAAATGTACATCTTCCGGATGGGGGCCGCCGTAGTTGCAGTCATGACCTCCTCGGAGGACGAACAACATCACCGGCCACACCGTCCACCTCTGACACATGGAGCTCCACAACACAGTGCTGTGACACATCCACCTGCACAGCAGGAGGGAGGGCAACCGCAGAGAGAGATGCATCGCAGAGGGCACTACCCTCGCCACAGGGTCTACAGACTGAGGCTCAGCTTCGTGGACCTCTCTGAGCAGCAGTGCACACGAAGGCTCAGAGTCACTCGACATGTAGTCGTGGACATCTGCAGCCTCCTTCATGCAGAGCTGCTCCCGGCTGGCCCGAGCACCATCTTCTTACCTGTCGCTGTCAAAGTCACCACTGCCCTCAACAACTTCTCCTCCACAGCCTTCCAGGGTGCCACCGGGGACATCACCGACGTCTCTCAGCCGTCTGCACAAAAGAGCCCTGCAAATACACCTACACCCACTCTGCAGTGACACAATGGGTGGCATCAGTTGTGGGTCTTCATAGTGATCCTCAGGAAAGGGCATTATTGCACAAACCAGACAAGATTCGCAAAGACGTGGCAGTATTGGTGACAATATAATATGTAATGTGAGGTGATCAGAAATTAAATATAGGTAAACACCATGACAAACCCTCAAACACCCTTGTGCATCCCCTTCATGCTCACGACACGTTTGCCTTACGCTGCCTACTGCACATATGTGATGCATGCCCTGTGGCTGCAGCACAGGTAGTGGCAGGTTGAGTGAGGCTGGCCGTGAAAGAGATGCATGAGAGGGTGAGTATGAGATACAGCCATGAGATTGTATGAGGATTGGGTTGAGTGGTAGTGGTGGGATGAGTACTGGCGAGGTGAGTAAGTGCAGGTAAGATGAGGATGAGGTTTAAGTGGGTATGAGGAGTGATGTGACAGAGTAGTGTTGGCAGTGCAGAAGGAGATGTGGGGTGGGGACGGTGATGTGGCAGACGGAGTGTAGGGGAATGAGTAAGTGTACTCACTTCGGCTGACCTACTTAGGTCATTGCAGTGCCTCCTGCACTGTATGCAGGTGGGCGAAATGTTGGTGGTGCAGGTGACCTCCTCTGCCACCTCGAGCCAGGCCTTCTTGGTGGCAGAGGCAGGCCACTTCCTCCCGCCCGCCGGGGGGAAGATCTCTGTCCTCCCCCTCCTCCTCACCCCATGCAATAATACCTGGAGTGAAGCATCATTAAACCTGGGAGCAGCCTTCCCCCTGGGCTGCTCCATGCTGTAATTTTTCCTATTTCCTGCAGCATCAGTCAGTGGAGGACTGCCCCTTTAAATAGGGCTCCTCCAGCTGACAGTCCATGCTGCACATGCGCAGTCCGCCCGCCGCGCAGCTTTCCAGTGCGAAACCCGGAAGCACAGGTAAGTGGATCCAATTAGCCTGCGATTCCTCACCCCGATTTCACTGGGCGCGTTACCCACGCGCCCAGTCGACCCCCCGCTGAGAACGCGCCGCCCTCCTAATATCGGGCCCTAAGAATGGGAACTCTGACAGATACTGAGGCCGAAGGTAGCACAGTTATGCTTATCCAAGCCAAGGTTGGCAAACTCAGCACAGGCCAGG
The DNA here is from genome assembly GCF_035084215.1 of Heptranchias perlo. NCBI lineage: Eukaryota > Metazoa > Chordata > Chondrichthyes > Hexanchiformes > Hexanchidae > Heptranchias > Heptranchias perlo. Next base: position 9,736,912 of record NC_090345.1, on the reverse strand, counting down.
GATTGAAACTGGGACCTTCTGCACTGAATGGCTCAGCTCCACAAAGGCCCCAAAATTCCGTGCGGTGATTTGCATCAATGAATCATGAGTTGCCCCTGTCGATACTCCACAGAGCTGGAGCTGGTAAGAAGGGAAGTGTTTGGATCACAGAATTCACTGTCAGCAAGCTGCGCTCAGGGGGTGTGTTTTCGCCCCACTTTTCAAGAACGTCTATCCAGGAGCGGCGTTTGCCTCGCTGGGGCCCTGAGCAAAGCTTCAGTTTGGGGCGCCGACATTGACAAAGTTGAGATTGGTAATCTTATCACCGGGTCCGCTGGAAGCCTCTGACTGGCTTGGGGCCCTGTGCAATTGCACAGTTTGCATGGGCCTCACGCCGCCCTTGTGTCTATCAATGGAGAGTCTGGCACAGACAGCTACAAAAAAGGGACAGGCAAGGAGGAACAGAAGAAACGCTCTTGTGCCATGTGGAGGGAAATGCCAATTGCATTAAGTGCCAGCTGTTTCACCCCCGGATCAAATGCCACAAGAAGTTCAATGACCTGACCAGGGTAGGTAAGGTAACACACCAGCAGATCCTAGGCCGTGACCATGGAAACTCCCGACCTGGGAATCTTCTCCTTTTGGCCACACCTGCTCTGGTGCATTGGAGCATGTTAGGAGCAAATGGAAAGCAGCAGTGCAAGCTTTTGCTTATCTTCCCTGGGCACCCTCTAAAATTAAGAGCTACACAATTAACATGCACAAATCTTTGAAGGTGGCAGGACAAGTTGATAAGGCTGTTAAAAATGCATACGGGATCCTGGGCTTTGTTAATAGAGGCATAGAGGACAAAAGCAAGGAAGTGATGCTAAACCTTTATAAATCACTGGTTAGGCCTCAGCTATAGTATTGTTTCCATCGGCAGGAGGGTCGATAACCAGAGGACACATATTTAGGATAATTGGCAAAAGAACCAGAGGGGAAGTGAGGAGAAATGTTTTTATGCAGCGAGCTGTTATGATCTGGAATGCACTGCCTGAAAGGGTGGTGGAAGCAGATTAAATAGTAACTTTCAAAAAGTAATTGGATAAACACTTGAAAAGGAAAAATTTGCAGGGCTATGGGGAAAGAGCAGAGGAGTGGGAGTAATTGGATAGCTCTTTCAAAGAGCCGGCATAGGTACAATGGGCCGAATGGCCTCCTTATGTGCTGTAAGATTCTATGATTCTATTATTCCAGTAAGGATTATTTACTATGGTTACCTGTGCCCCCATTCTCTCCAACACATCAGTGGAATTTATTATTTTATATAGCTCATATGGTGTATAAGAAAAACGGCTTGCATTTGAATAGCATCACCACGTTTCCCAGAAACATCTCACATACATTGAGCTATAAATTGGGCCGTGTAGCACCTGTTGTGAAGGCACTACGCGGCCTCGTAAGGACCCAAAATGGCGTCCGGAATGCGCGCGCACACTTCTAGCATGATGTGCGCCAGACACCATCTTGGTAAAGGCATTTGCGCACGCGCAGATAATGAATGCTGGCACCATGTAAAATAAGGAGAGTAAGCGGTAGATCAGTGTGCAATGCTGATTTAAAGGGACAGATGCAACTTTGGAACTCAATGCTCCAGCCAACGTATTGTCTTAACCACGCACAGCTGAACAGGTTGTAGACGACCTGGAGGACCTCCCCCACCAGCGCTATTTAAAGGAATCATGCAGGTGTTGCAGGTTAGTTGCTGGATTGTTGCTTCTGGCTGCTGGTACAATTGGACGTGTTTGTTGAAGCTTCCCACACTTGGAGAAAGTTGCAATTCTTTATAGAGAGTGGTCTGGCAGGTCCCGCCTTACCGTTGGTGGCATTTACAACAGTGTGCTGAGCGAGGTTTCTGTCAACCATGGGTGGCCTGCAAGGGCTCCTGCTGGGCATAGAACACCACTGGGAGCATGCAGAGAGGCCACACAGACCGGGTCAAGCTGCGAGGAGTGGGAGGAGGAGCAGGAGATGCAGGGCACTGAGGCCATATCCCATGAGAGCCTTCGGGGACAAATTCTCTTACCTCAACCTGAGCGAGGATCAGTGCATCTGACGACTGCGGTTCACCAAAGAGGTCGTGACGGAGATTTGTCAACTGCTGCAGCCTCAGAGCAGGGCATGGACATCATTGCCTGTGGCTGTGAAGGTAACCGTGGCGCTGAACTTTTACGGCTCTGGATCCTTTCAGGCCTCTCCTGGTGATACGTGCAACATCTCGCAGTTTGCAGTGCACTGCTGCATAAGGGAGGTCACTGAGGCTCTGGACGAGCTGCGCAGCAGATTCATAACGTTCCCCCTTGACAGGGAGAAGCAGAACGAACGAGCACGAGGGTTTGCTCGCATTGCAGGCTTCCCCATGGTGCAGGGTGCCATTGACTGCACACATATTGCCATGCGTCCTCCACATCTCAACTCAGCCATCTTCATGAAAAGAAAAGGGTTCCATTCCCTTTACGTGCAGCTGGTGTACGACAACACGCAGCACATCATGGAGGTCAATGCCCTCTACCCTGGCAGCAGTCATGATTCCTTCAATCTTCAGCAGTCCAATGTTGCACCCATCTTTCAACCAGCACGGCAAGTCAGAGGCTGGCTACTGAACGACAAGGGCTATCCCCTCATGAGGTGGCTCATGACTCCGGTCAGGAACGCACGCACACGTGCAGAGCAGGCTTACCGTGAGAACCATGTGGCCACATGAGCACACCATAGGCATCCTAAAGCAATGCTTCCACTGCCTGGACCGTTCTGGAGGAGCCCTGCTGAGCGGGTGTTAAGATTTGTCGTGGTATGCTGCATGCTGCACAACCTCGCCATTATGGGAGGACAGCCCTTGCCACCGCCTATCCAGCAAGAGTCTGAGCCAGAGGCAGAGGAAGTGGAGGATGAGGAGGAAGAGACAGAGGAGGAGGAGACGGAGGAGGAAGTGGAGGATGAGGCAACGAGGCAACGAGGTGCACAGGCCCTGTCTGCCAGGGCTCTGCCTGCTCACCTTATTAATGAGCGATATCAGTAACCTCAGCGACACCTCCCCATTCACCAACAGTCCCACACTCCTCAACTTTCCTCTCCCACATCACCATCAAATCGTCCTCCTTATGATTACACATTGCTTCCTCCTGCAGCTCATCACATAAATAAAAACCACCACCAACTACGACTTCAAATACAAATTTATAAAATAACACATGAAACCATGTATACAACATTACACTATTCACCCTTGTGCATTCCCTTCGTGCCTGTTGCTCATGTACCTTTATCTTTCCTAGTGCTCCTACGAAATGCATCCACAGTGGCTGGAGCATGGGTGGTGGAAGGCTGCTGACCTTCAATTGAGGAGCAAGCAGATGGCCGTGAAGGACGACCTCGAGCAGCTCCGGGCCAGGAAGGCCTGGCTTCAGACAGCACCATCTCGGCCTCGGCCTGGGCTGCAGCAGTCTGGCCTGGCTGGCTGACAGGCAACAGCAAGGGCACTGGCGGAGTGGAAGGGGTGGGAGCATTAATGCTGTCATCCTGAGAGAGGACAGCAGGTTTGACTGTCATGGCGCCACTGCCACTCGCAAGGGGTGGCGCCTCAGCAATCCTGGTGATCTGCTGGAGAACAGATTGCTGGACTTGCCTGATGCCCTGGAAGTCCTGTTCCACAGTGGAACCCAGAGCCATGATAGCAGCAGTCTGAGCTTCCAAGGCAGCAGTCTGAGCTCCAAACGCAGCAGTCAGACCTTGGATGGCAGATGTTTGTGCTGCAGTGGAAGCTGTGACATCGGTCATCAGACGCTGCATCGTGGTGGGTTCCACAGGTGTGCCGATGGAGGTGACCACCCACTCCATGTGGGAAAGGATGGGCTCCAAGCTCTGCGCAAAGCCCTGTGCCAAGTTGGAGCTGGACTCCTCCATGCTCCTTGAGATTGTGCGCAAACTTTCTGGCAGGCTTTCAGGTGCACCAAGCATTTGGTGGTGAACACTCATCAGCCGTCTTCTGCAGCCTGGCCCATCGAAGTCATCATCTGACTCCTCTGCAGCAGAACCAGTGTGCGACCTCGCACTCCGGCGAGCTGGCACCTGCGGTATCCGTCCCAGCTCCTGCGCTCCTGTGCCCGGTGTCTCACTACACGCAGATCCCTTCTCTAACCTAGCCTCTACACTGCACATAATATCAATATCTGAGCTGCAGGCTGCGAGTGTCAGATCAAGTGACGGTGTGGCTTTGTTATTGGTGTCCTTCTCCTCCTCCTCGTCCTGCTCCTCCATCTCCTCCACCTCCACCTCCTCCTCCTCCACCTCGAATGGTGCCGGCTCCAGTTCTTGGGTACCTGCAATAACAAAGAGAGACGGGTTGAGTTGTGGAGCGGGGAGAGGAGCAAGTAAGGAGTGCGTGCTGACACCATCTACAGCACGTGAGTCAGAAAAGATTTTGGGATGAGGGAAATGTGGGAAACGAGAAGGAGGATTACGTATGCAGAGACCCCCTTACTCGGGACCTCTTTCGCAGCCAGTGGCCACGGCCGCAGCGACAGCCCACCCAGCACTATCTTCTCCATGGGGGCGAGAACATGTGGGCATGCCTGTCCTTCCCCAGGTCTTTGCTGCTGCCAGCTGTTATACACCACCTTCTCCTGCAAGGCAGAGAGAAGTATGTCAGTGAGTGTCCTGCAAGGTGTTTGGGTGATGTGGCTGTCATGGTTGACTAGCGGCCAGTGTGTGTGACCAGTGAGTTGTGGGTGAATGACTTTCAAGAGTGGTACTATGTGAGGGTGAGATGCAACATCTGACATGCAGTGTTGCATACGGATGGAAAGTGTTTGTTGGTGGGTGGGTGTCCTACGTGGAGCAGTGGCGGAGTTGGTAGGATATGCCACTTGAATTCACTCACCTTGACTGCTCGTGTCAAATCATTGAACTTTTTCCTGCACTGCATCCACGTGTGTGGTGAGATGCTCTTGGCGTTCACTTCCAGTGCCACTTCCTCCCACTGCTTCTGCAGTTGGTGTCTGGAGGGCCTTCTGCCCACCCTACGGATACAGGATGGCCCTCCATGCATCCGCCTCGTCCACCAAGGCCTCTAGTGCGTCATCCTAGAACCTCGGTGCACGCTCTCACGCCGGTCCAGCCATTAAGATTTTTATTCCACCACCGATTGAACTGACAGTGCACCTCCCCTTTAAGAGATGCAGGCTGCCGTTAAGAAGTGCTGGCCACGCCCCATATCGGGCCCCCTGCTGGTGTGTGCAGCCACTCAACAGCGCAGGTAGCGCTGGCTGCGCGCAGCAATCATGCAGATTATCAGGCATCGCGAATCTCACGTGCTGCCTGCATCTCAACGACTGGGCTGGGTTAATCGTGCACCGCGACCCCCGCGCCCGGTTTCAGGGGTTATCCAATTTAACCCACATTGACTTACTTTGAAGTGCAGTTAATGTTGTTAAGTATGCTAATGCTTAATATATTTCATACATATTAGCCACATCTTCCTTTCAACGCTAAAGTTGCAGTAGGCCTTCTAGTCATCATTAGTAATGGGTTGGCTCCAATACATTTTCTAGGCTTCCTGTAGACCACTGGCTGTGTTGTCAGCCTTGGCTCAGTGACAGCACTCTTGCCTCTGAGTCAGAAGTTTGTGGGTTCAAGCCTCACTTTAGAAACTTGAGTACATAATCTAGGCCAGGGGTGTCAAACTCAATTAACGTGGTGGGCCTGATCCGATATCCTGGCATTTGGCCTAGGCCACATTCAGCTAAAGTTATTTGGACACACTGGGGCATAAATTGGTATGCATTTCACCCGATTTTTGGGCGTAAAACGGGCGCAATGTATACCAATTTCTGGGGATGAGGTCCTGCGCTGGTGGCATGGTCCATATTGGTCCTCACTGTTTTTGGATGTACCTGGCAGTTGCTGGAAATCATCATTGGATCAATTTAAATATGTAAGAAGGGTCCTGCGCCTATTTAAGGTCTCTTCTGAAAAAAGTTTGAAATACTAAGTGGAGCAGGCGCCTTGCAAGCTCTGAGACCTTTTTCCAGGTCCATGGCGGCCTGAACAGCGGTCCTTAAAGGAACCGCTGGAGGCTGCTGAAGAAATGGTAGGGAAAGTTTTTTTTTAATATCCCCTTTTCACTTACCAAACTGCGACTGAGCCATATTTTCTGTTTTCTGGAATTCCCTGGTAATAATTTCCCAGCAACAAAGGGGGAAGTGATTAGCCAATGTTTTCATTCACCCAGCAGAACGTCATCCTTCACTGACCCAAGGAAAAACAAGCTCCATATATCAGTAATATTTATAGAAGAAATGTTAGGTCTTGAAAAAAAAAATCACTGCTAGTCTGTGCCTAGTCCTTTCTGTCTAGTTCTTTTGGCTGTCACCCCAGGAATTGACGATATTAATGCATCTGGCCTGGTGTTTGCTCAGAAACATTTTCTACTTACTTCTTACCTCTGTACTTCAGATTATGTGCGACATACCAACAGCATTGAAGCTGGTGATAATGATGCACAGTATACGCTGTGAAATTTCCATCATTTATGCTGTGACCTCTCCGCCTCTCTACCTCCTTTAAGACGCTCCTTAAAACCTTCCTCTTTCGGTCAAGCTTTGGGCCACCTGTCCTAATATCTCCTTATCTGGCGCGGTGTCAAATTTTGTTTGATAACGCTCCTGTGAAGCACCTTGGGAGGTTTTATTATGTTAAAGGCGCTATGTAAAAGCAAGTTGTTGTTGTTGTTGTTGATATTATAGATTCTCGACAAAAATAAGAGACCGGGACCAATGCTGCAAAGTTTTCAATAAACAACGGGGTAGATTTTGACTTTTGCGATAAGGTAAAACGGATGATAGCGAATCGGCAGCCTGTTTTACATCTCCCCTGATGTTTATTTCTGTTAATTTCAATGGAAGGAAAAATCGGGGGAGATGTAAAACGAACTGCTGACTTGCTATCATCCGTTTTACACTATCGCATAAAGTCAAGATCTACCCCAATGATTTTAGCCCTAAGGCTTTCTATCTACCCTATGGTCTGCAGTTTCCCTAGTCTGATTTCAAAAAGCTTAAGACTCTTTATGGACCTGCTCATTGCACAGAAATTACAAGGTTATTACGGATCAGGAAGGCCATTTGGCCCATCTTAATTCAACCATCTGCGACAGATCCTAATATTCCCCTTCCCCCCGTTGTAGCATTCAATTGTTTCTTAAATGATTCCAGGATTTTTGTCTCCATTCCTCTGTCTCGAAGTCCACTCCACACATGTTCAGGAAGCTCTTAGTTGGGTGATCTCTGTTCCAAACTCTCTACCACAAGGAACAGTTGAGGCGAATATCATAGATGCATTTAAGAGGAAGCTAGATAAACACATGAGGGAGAAAGGAATAGAAGGATATGTTGATAGGGTGAGATGAAGAAGGGTGGAGGAGGCTCGTGTGGAGCATAAAAACCGACATGGACCTGTTGGGCTGAATGGCCTGTTTCTGTGCTGTACATTCCATGTAATACTCAAGAAGTTCTTCAGCCAGTCCTTAATTTCCTGTGCTCAGGTGTATATCTAGAATCCTCTGGACCTGAAGAAACAAAAAAGTTTTACAGGAAAATCAATTAATATTTATTTATGTCACCTCTCCAGACCAAATATAGATAATTTGTTTGTGGTGGATTATTTTCAAACTCAGACATTTTTTTTGACTCCCAAATATAATGAATTCAGTGGGGTAGAAATTCCACTTCTGCTCTCACCAGCCTCTCCATTAAAGTGAATGGGTAGATAACTGTGGGCTGGCGAGTGCAGAAGCAGAATGACTACCCTGTGCATCACGTGTGTATCTGATAATGGCAGTGCTGTACATTGTTCTCCGTCGCACCAGCCATTAAGAGTGGTTCACACTAAGAAGGTCACACCATAAGAGTTCCTCTGGTCAATGTTCTCTCTCATTCCCATCTCTCTATCTCAATCAACACCGACAAAAGCATTTCCCAATGTTCCCTGATGCAAGAACCACCAACCCACCTCAACAGTTGCAAGATGGTCTGCATCACAATGCAGCAACTCTCTTCCCCCATGATAAGTCTCCATATAATAAAGCTAATACGTTCTACTGAGGTTTCTTTTTCTCCCCCCCCCCCCCCCAGTTTTCTCCCCTCTTCTGAAGCCATTGATTCATTCTAGGTACAGATCCACAGGCATCAGAGGGCTTTAGTCAAGTGGTGTCATATTGCTGGGTGCAGGCAATCCAGTTTTGGTATCTGCTGATCTGGCATGCCTTCTTTCATCTCGTACCACTTCAACCCATGAAATGCTGTATTTGGGGTCAAAAAACAATCCTCATCATTGCTTTTAACTGGAATCCGCTGACTATCATGGGACTCTCTGGTTTTTGCTTAAACACCTTGTTACTCCCTGCGTTTCTCTGGAAGTCTGTATTGTGAAAGCTCCTTTTACATGTTGGATCTTTTTTCAACTCTTCCTGTTCTATGCAAATCATGTAAATGCTTCAATTACCGTCAGCTATCCAACTAGTCCCACTCCCCCTGTTCTTTCCCCATAATCCTACAAATTTTTCCTCTTCAAGTGTTTATCCAATTCCCTTTTGAAAGTTACTATTGAATCTGCTTCCACCACCCTTTCAGACAGGGCATTCCAGATCATAATAACTCACTGCGTAAAAAAAATTCTCCTCATCTCCCCTCTCGTTCTTTTGCCAATTACCTTAAATCTGTGCCTTCTGATTACCAACCCTCCTGCCAGTGGAAACAGTTTCTCCTGATTTAATCTATCAAAACCCTTCATAATTTTGAACCCTTTAATTCCCCCTTAACCTTCTCTGCTCCAAGGAGAACAATCTCAGCTTCTCTAGTTTCTGCACATAACTGAAGTCCCTTATTTCTGGTATCATTCTAGTAAATCTCCCCTGCACCATCTCCAAGACCTTAACATCCTCCCTAAGGTGTGGTGCCCTGAATTGAACACAATACTCCAGCTGAGGCCTAACCAGTGATTTATAAAGGTTTAGCATAACTTCCTTGCTTTTGTACAATGTGTCTGTATTTAAAAAGCACAGTGATCCCATGTGCTTTTTTTGTAACAGCACTAACAACTTGTCCTGCCACCATCAAAGATTTGTGCATGTGAACCCCCACCAAGTTCCTGTACCCCCTTTAAATACTAACAGCACACTGTAAAACTGGAAATTATAAAGCCTCTGCCTTTTTAGAGATATTTGCATGTAGAATCCCCAGGCACAACTCCAGATGGGTGAAAGGATTGCCCAAGGTGGTACTTTCATAAGCAGTCAGAAAATAGCACTATGCTCAATTTGAACGTATTATATTTAAATTAAGCTCTTGTCTATTTCGGGTGAAAGCAAATTGTATGCAAAGTGGTGCAGATCTAGCCGTCAGGATATGCGTCCGTTTCTCTGTCCCCCAACTCCCCTTTCCACTTATAACCATTAGTGACTGGGAAAAACCTTACAGAAACATGACAGACAGAAATCTGATGGCCCTGTATTGACCTTACCTTCCAGATGCCCTTTGAACCCCTAGAACCCCAGGCCCCCCAGTTCTAAAGCCTGTGCTCCCCCAGAATCCCAGACCCCCCCAGTTCTAAAGCCTGTGCTCCTCCAGAATCCCAGTCCCCCCCGATTTTAAAGCCTGTGCTCCCCCAGAATCCCAGACCCCCCCGATTCTAAAACCTGTGCTCCCCCAGAATCCCAGTCCCCCCCCCCCGATTTTAAAGCCTGTGCTCCCCCAGAATCCCAGACCCCCCCGATTCTAAAACCTGTGCTCCTCCAGAATCCCAGTCCCCTCCGATTTTAAAGCTTGTGCTCCCCCAGAATCCCAGACCCCCCAGTTCTAAAACCTATGCTCTCCTAGGATTTCAGAACCCCCCTCTCCTCCTCCTCCCCCAATCTCAGAACCCCCCTCTCCTCCTCCTCCCCCAATCTCAGAACCCCCCTCTCCTCCTCCTCCCCCAATCTCAGATCCCCACTCTCCTCCTCCTCCCCCTCGCGATCTTGGAACCCCCTCTCCTCCTCCTCCCCCAATCTCAGAACCCCCCTCTCCTCCTCCTCCCCCAATCTCAGAACCCCCCTCTCCTCCTCCTCCCCCAATCTCAGAACCCCCCTCTCCTCCTCCTCCCCCAATCTCAGATCCCCACTCTCCTCCTCCTCCCCCTCGCGATCTTAGAACCCCCCTCTCCTCCTCCTCCCCCAATCTCAGAACCCCCCTCTCCTCCTCCTCCCCCAATCTCAGAACCCCCCTCTCCTCCTCCTCCCCCAATCTCAGATCCCCACTCTCCTCCTCCTCCCCCTCGTGATCTTGGAACCCCCTCTCCTCCTCCTCCCCCAATCTCAGAACCCCCCTCTCCTCCTCCTCCCCCAATCTCAGAACCTCACTCTCCTCCTCCTCCCCCCTGATCTTCGAACCCCACTCTCCTCCTCCCAATCTTAGAACCCCCCACTCTCCTCCTCCTCCGATCTTAGAACCCCCCCTCTCCTCCTCCCCCATCTCAGAACCCCCCCTCTCCTCCTCCTCCCTCTTGATCTTCGAACCCCCTCCTCCCGTTCTAAAACCCATTGGACCTTTAACTCAAGAACATTGTGCGTGGTTTGCATTTGTCAACTGGCCACACTGTAGGTACAATTCACGGGCAATATTCTCGACGTTGACTTTATTTTTGTCCTTCCACATCATGTAATAGTGGAGATATGCCTGGCGATTAAAGAAACGAGTCGTGTTCGCAATAAGAACGTAAAACAAGGGGAATGAAAGGAGAAACTATGCAGGAAAGAGGCGGCGATTTATGGGAAAAGGAGCACAAACGTTTCCCATCAGAAATTCAAGCAGCGATGTGTTATCGACACCAGAGCCGGCCCACAATAGCTTTCGATGAAATCCTACAACAAGCTTCAGTGACCCTTTGGGTGTTGGGTGGGTTAGAGTTAAGGGAGGGGGAGAAAAAACCCTAATTCATTTCCGACAAATCCTTGGGGGGGGGGGGAGGAAAAAAAGAGGAGAGGAAAAAAAATGAATAAAATGGTCAGAAGTTTTATAAGCCACTCAATAAAACTTGCCAGGTGAGAAGTGGTGTAACTGAGCAGGAAATGAGTCAGAGCTCTTTTCTGTGTGTGTGTGTGTGTTAATATCCGTCTCGTCATTTTCTGGACTGCTTGGAGGCAGCCGGTCCTTCACCCCTCAAATAGAAAAATGATCAATTTTGCGTATTGCACGGAAACACTGCATCATTGCTGATTTGCCCACCAATGTTAAATCGTTCTTTAATTTTATTGCAGTGCAATTTGATTGCATAATATTGTTTGTGTGTTTGTTTTTTTTTAAAAAAGGGGGATTGTTGAAATTGCATTCATTATGCACCGATCTTAATATTACCGTGTGTATATATAACTCTACTGGAAATATACAAAATGCTTGGAGAGGGCGTGTTGTTACGTATTATCTTTATTTATAGTGATTGCTGAATCTTATGGGCGTCCTAACAATCACAATCAGCACAAAACAAATAGGAGCTAAACTGCCTTATATGAAGACAAAAATCTACTTATTAAGAACTTAATGTCCAGCAAGGGGTCAAATGAACTTGCGAGCTGTGAAGAATATTAATATAAAGGGGAGGGATTCAGGTTACTGAAGCTAAGCAGAAACTCTACAGCGGAGTAATGTGCGGCGATAGGGAATGGCGAGGCGGTCCTTTCTCACACTGGCTGTTGTGGGTCCCACAAATACCACCAACCTCGCAGACATCTAAATTCAGTTACAATATTGGGATTCTCGCTCCTTTTCAAAATGTGTGTGTGTGTGTGTTTTTTTAAAGCACATTGGATAGATTCAAAATTAGTATTAAATAAGGTTTAATAATGTGATTTTAAAACAATTTTTCCTGGGATACTTTTAAAACCCAACTTGCTGAAATATTAAAACATCTATCTTTTTGTTTCTGAAATATTTTAAATCCATTCTTCAATTCTACATGGTCGGGGAGACCACTAAACGCGCATTAGATTTTGTGCAAATAACTGCTCGATCTCTGTTAAATATATGTCATACCCGCCAGAGCACACGTACAAAATAATTAAGGAACAATTTCTGTCAGAAGTTGTTCCTTTCGGGGGGAAAATATCAATTTTAAAATTTATATTTTTCATATTGTTTAATAATCTTCAAACTGGAATTCTCGTTAAAATTTGCAATATTTTTTAAAAATACGTTTTTAAAAGCGATTTGAATAATTTAATAATAGCACCAATTTATGTTATTTTTTCCGCTTCATCTGAATAAATTTTTTTTTAAAGTGTAATTTTAAAAAAAGAATTATTTCAACTTTAGCAGGCATTTCCTTTTTAATTGTATATGGCATTTCCTACTGTGTATATATATTTTTTGAAAAGTGAATTATCACATGATGAATAAAAAGGGGGAGCTAAACTCGATTTGGGCAGTGTGTTGGATTTTTATTCTGATGATAAGAGCAGACTTTTTTTTCCATCTCCTCCTCCTTCCTCTTAACTCCCCTCCCACACCTCTCCCTGCGTATGATTGAGGAAGCCTGTGGTCCATTACTGGATTAAGGAGCAATGCCTTATTTCTGATTTTTTTTGTGTGTCAGTGTGTGTTTTTCTTTAAAAATATATATAAACCATCTTTTAATATAAATGCACACTTTAAAATACGAAGGAGGGTGAAAAAAAAAGCAGAGAGACGAAGAAGAAAGCAAGATGGCTGCAAACTGATTTGTGTGTGTGTGTTAGATTTGGATTTAATGGTGATGAAAGCGAGCAGCAGATTGGATTTTCGCCTCTTCTGAGCTTTTTGGATTTATCTAGGACTTGGGGAGGGGGCGGGAGGAAAGTCAAATAGTTTGGAGTTGACAGAAGAGGGTGGTGTTCGTCTGCGAAAGAAAAAGCAAAGGAAGAAGGGGGGGGGGGAAAGAAGGAAAAAAATGTGCCATAAATATAAATGATTTAAAATCCTTGGAGGAGGAGGAAGAAGAAAAGAGAAAAATAAAATAAGCACCCAGTTTTTTTTTTAAAAAGAGCGAGGCTTACTCAAGATGGCTGTAAATGAGTGCATGTGCTGGATTTGAAACCAAAAGAACATTTTTTGTTCCCTTAAAATCTTAAATGGTGCCAACAAGATTGGAATTTCCCTTTTAAATCTCTTTTGGAAGAGGAGGGGAAAAAAAGCGAGAGAGAGAGAGAGAGGCTTTTATGAGCTGGATGGCAGTGAGGAAGTCAGACAGTTGAAAGCTGAGGCTGTGAAGAAGAAAGGAAAATAGCGAGATAGGACGAGGGAGGGTTGGTTGGTTGGTTGGTGGCTCTGGAGGGATTAAATAGATTTATTTTTATGTTTCTTTTTTTAAATGAGGAAAAATCTCTCCCGGATACTCTTTTGATAGGAGACAGTTTGGCCGTTGGGTTTTTGAAAAAAATATTTGAATTTTTAAAAATAACGACTTTTCAAGATGGCTGAAAACTGGAAAAGCTGCTTCGAGGAGGAACTTCTCTGCCCCATCTGCCTGCAAGTGTTCGTGGAGCCGGTGCAGCTGCCGTGCAAGCACAACTTCTGCCGGGCGTGCATCGGCGAGGCCTGGGGCAAGGAGTCGGTGAGCCGCTGCCCCGAGTGCAACAACGTCTACCCGCAGAAGCCGGTCCTGGAGAAGAACCTCAAGCTCAGCAACATCGTGGAGAAATTCAACTCCTTCACGGCCGATGCGGCCGCCGTCGCCGCCGCTTCCACCACCGCCGCCGCCGCTGCCGCCGCCACCTCGGCCGCCGCCTTCAGCCCGCTCTACTGCCGCTACTGCCGCAACTCGCCGGCCCAGAAGGTGTGCCTGCGCTGCGACACGGGCTGCTGCCAGTCGCACGTCGGCGCCCACCTGCAGGCCGCCTCGGTCAGCGGCAGCCACTTGCTAATCGAGGCCGGGGACGCGCGGGCCTGGAGCTGCGCGCAGCACGACGCCTACCGGCTGCTGCATTGCGAGACCGACCAGGTGGCCGTGTGCCGCTACTGTTACTACATGGGCAGCCACCACGGGCACAGCATCTGCGACCTGGAGGTCAGGAGGAACGAGATACGGGTAAGGGCAGCTGCACCTGGGGCCACATTGTATGATAACGATGTAATTAATCTTTAAAAATATATATATCATTGTGTCTCCTCACACCTCAGAGGGAATCGGTCTTAATTGAGAGAAAACTTGCAAATCTGAAATAAAAACAGCAAAATGCACAGCAAGTCAGTATCTGCAAATGCTATTTGTTTAGGGGGGGGGGGAGGGGTTACAGACCTTTCAGAAGGATCTACACCTAGTATTCCCTGGGTGATCTGATCGAGGTGTTTAAAATGTTAAAGGAATTCGATAGGGTAGATACAGAGAGAGAAACTATTTCCTCTGGTGCGGGGAAATCTAAGAGCGAGGAGACATGATCCCAAAATTAGAGCCAGGCCATTAAGGAGGGAAATCAGGAAGCACTTTTATCACACAAAGGGTTGTAGAAATCTGGAATTCTCTTTTCCCCAAAAAGGCAGTGGGTCCTGGGGGGATAATTGGAGCTTTCAAGGCTGAGATCGATAGATTTTTAGTTGGGTAAGGGTTTCCAGGGGTATGGAGCTAAGGTGGGTAAATGGAGTTGAGGTACAGGTCAGCCATGATCTAATTGAATGGCAGAGCAGGCTCGAGGGGCTGAATGGCCTACTCCTGTTCCTGTGTCTTTTCAGCTGCTGGCTGGCCTGTGTAGTTCCAGCATTTTTCTCTCCCATATCTTTTAAACTATAATCGGATCATTTTCTGTGTGTGTTTTCTTTTGCATGTATTTCATGTTTTCTGCCTTTTTAAAAAATCATTAAAGGTTGCGCAGGGCATCTTTTGCATTGTGATTTTCCTGACGCAATAGTCAAACATCAATAACTTGATAGGAAAGTATTTTGGGGGTGTTTTTAAAAAAAAAAATAAAGCAGTGAGAGGTTCTTGGCATCTTCATCAGTGGATGTATATTTCTTCTCTCCTTAGCTATAGAATGTTAAGCTAAGAGGGTCTATAATGTGAGGGAGTAGGCGATGTATTGGGCTATATAACTGGAAAATGTTGAGCTCTGTCATGAGTAGATATCTTGAGACTTTGTCTTCGCCCTATATAAATGTAGAATGTTAGCATTGAGTTCTGTGATGCACAGAGAGAAAATGCGAGTCTGGAGACTCCCTCAAAGCTATAGAACTGAAAGCTTCAGATGGGGAATTCAGTAATTGCACAGGCTAGAATTGAGAGGTTACGCCTCCCATAAGAACAGCTGACATTTGTAGACTTGCAAATATCTTCTGTTGGGGGAGGGAAGGGAAAATAAGGTTTTCATGCAGTAGAGTTAAATTCTGGCATGGCCTATACTGCCTGGGACCAACTGAGGATACCCTTATGTAAAGGGGGGAGGAGACAGGGGGTTATCCACGTGGAAGCAATTCTAATTTATAGTGCAGCATTCTTCATGTTTCGCTGCAATTCAGTCTTGGTACCTTCAACCCTGACAGGTTAGGAATAGTGTTCTAATTTACAAGGTGTAAAAAGTCACTTTTTTTTTAGTTTTTATATATTTCAATTTTATTAGTGGTCAGATTGTAAGTGAAATCTTAGTCTGATACCTTCTTGAAATTGTGGATCTGATGGACTGGTGCCATAATATACTGGAGTGAGACTTTGTCATGGATTGCATGTATATAAGAGCAATGATTTCCTCATGTACTGTTTTAAAGCCAGACTAGCAAGAGTTGTTGGCTGCTCATTATCTATCTATATCTATATCTATATATCTATATATCTATATATATATCCAGCTTTTGAAAGAAAAGGTTTCACTGGTTGGTTTGGTTTTTAGTAACTGAAGGGATTTGTTATTATGACATGACTGAATCGATGGATCAGTTGCCTCGATTTTAAACAACGTGAGCAGGAATCTTTTTTAATTATTTCAGCTCTTGTTACTAAATTCATACTTTCACCTTTTTTATGTTCATTTTTTTTCCCCAACCGCATAAAAATACTCAAAAAACATTTGGACAGTTGTTTACAAAGAGGTAGGTTTGTGAATCTAGAAGCCCAAAGTGATTATCCTTTTGCCAAGAGATTCATCTGCCCTGAATATCTCTGCAGCTGTTTGGGAGCCAGTGTTTGATGCCAGCATTTAGGTGAAGTTGGGAATGGAATTTAAGATTTTGTGCCTGTACTTGTGTTCATCAGTGTAAATCTATCAGACAGCTTAGTTTGGAGGTCGCAGAGTGCTGCATTAGCTAAATGTTAGCATTTTTCAAAATTGGCTAATGGCAGTGCCAGCCTGGTTTGGACGATTGGGATGCAGGTGTGGAAGGGAGGAGAGGTCAGATTAACTTTTAGAAATGCAGAGTCACTGCTGAAATTTTCATGAATTTAGGAAGTCAGCAACATCAACAAAAGCTTGCTGCTGGAAGTCATGAGATGGTTTGGGAAGTATTTTACTCCCATTCATCTTAACCTTTGTGTGATCACAGAGTTAATTAAATCTGACTTTAAGGACAAATTCTTTTGATCTTGGTTCTGAAATTTTTTCTTTCCTGTTTTAACAAAAAAGCAGTATCAATTGCAAAAAAGAATCTGGTTGCTTTGTAGTATTCTTTAGTATTTTTAATATTTTTGAGGTCTTTTAAAGGGGCATACTCAACTGAGTTCTGTAAATGATGAGTGTTTAGGAAGTAGATGCTTTCTGTTCCTTGTTATGCATGTGCTGCACAGGTTGTGTAGATATCTCTCAATTGTGACAGTCTCTGGAGTTTCCATGATTTCTGTAACCATGGAAAAGATCAGGTGGCCATTTTGAAGATAGATGCAGTTTGTTTCTCTATCAGGGGGCCACAGTGAGTATAATGACTGCAACTAGGAATATGGATTCAAATGAGAAGCTTAAGCTATTGAATGAAGACTCGATTCTGCCCATTCTGTAGCCAGCTTCAATAGAACGGAGTGTGAGGTGGCCATATCCAAATGCTGTGCGATCCCTTTTTTGTTTTGCTAAGTTTCCTCAAATTGTTTTGTCAGGATCCAGTGGAACTTGGATTTTTTTTTTGTTTATTTTTAAATCCATCAATTATGCTTGTTCCTGGTCCAAACAATTTAAGGAAACTTGGGCTAAATTTACCTACAGAAAAAATCTAAACGGCCAAGCCTGTTTCCGGGTCACTTAAACTGTGAGGCAAAGTGGATCAACTCCAGCTAGGTCCTAAAAGTTCATTGACCTAAATCTATCAGTCATCTTGGATAAGAAGGCATGGGGAGATGGGATTGGGGAATCTATTTACCAAGTAGAAATTTTATTGGCATTTTTTAATAAGTGGTTTGCAGCAGTAGGCTGGGTTGGTCAATGCATTAAAATCTTTTAATCATTGTCAAATTTGAAGTGACTGAAATGTAAACGATTGATTAATCACCGAGCTTGTCAGTGTGGCCATGGTTCTCTTAGACCATTCAGCTCCTGCTCTGCAGAGCAGCAGTGCTATTGTTGCTGTAACAAATGTCATTTTTGTTGAGTGAGATGGGCAGCCAGCATTTGTATTGGCTGGGGAGGAAAAAAATGCAGCTTGACTAGGCTTGGGTTTGCAAGATGTGTTTTTAACCAGGAAACTGTAGTGAGGCCTGTGAAGACTCGCTTCTATAATGACCCTAGTTTTTGCTGTGTCTTTGTCTGGAACTGAAACTGAAAACCACCTTTATCTCTCTCCCAAATGAAATTCAGTGTAGTGTTTAAAATGGAAACAAGACACGACTTTGAATTTTGGAGACTTTTGACAGTCAAAATAAAACTGCAGTTTTTTTTCCTTCATTGGCCTCCAGTCTGACAGCAGCCTGAGGTCCTTGTCACGCCCGCGTGGTTAACTGAATGCTCTACTCCAAAGGTTATCCTACGCACCAACTTTGTTATCGCAATGGTTTAAAGGAATAGAACATGATTTTATTGCTGCTCAGTTAGCATTATTTATTTCAGAAATGTATTTGATATCCCGCTTCTCCCTCCCCCTCCTCCTCCCTCCCCCCCCCCCCCCCCCCCCCCCACCGTTTTCTCCTCCCAAGGGCGGTGCTCACCCCACGTTTAATTTCACCGGTACTGACAGCCCTTCCGGTACTTCAGTGAGTTGCCCAATCTATTGACAGTGGGGGCTTCACGACCAAGCTCAGATTTATCCTCTCCTGACATCCATAAATTCACACTTTTCAATGGAGGTCACTGGATAGTGAAAGGAGCAGGAATTCTGCCCCAACTGAAGCTAGTTATAGTGCTCCCCACTTTTGCCTTGGTTATGATCAGCTAACTCTGTATAGGTCAGGGTTTAAAGTGGGGATTTGTATGATTTTTTTAATTCCTCCTTCACACCCTTGCCATCTGCATTTTATCCCTTTAAGCCACCCTCATTCTGCCCAGACCCCCCCCCCAGTATTGGAGAATGGGGCAGGAGAAATAGAGCATGCACTCATGAACTTGTTTTCTAAAATGCAGGGGTTCTCCATATTGGGATATCTATAAATGAATTTCCAGGAATGGCTTGTTTAATTATCTCTGTTCTGCAGCATGTAGTTACGACTGATACATTCCAGATTAGACAGCATCCCACTGAAATTTCAGTCCCGTGTCTCTTTAGAGTATTGACTGCTAGAAACTGCTTGAATCTGGGTAATGGCGAGGGCTCTCAGCAGTGGGATAGCAACTGATGTTTGGAGTGCTCTGCTGTCTGAATTAGACTGCAATGCCAACAAAAATGCATCAAAATGAAGGATGACTACTTGCACTGATCTGACTAATGGATTAAGGTCGCTTGGCTAAAAGATCAAGAGAAGCATAAGCCAACCAGAAATGTTGTCAGTATTTTGTTTAATTGGCTAGTGGAAAGTAGCCAACTTGAAGCTGTTTGCACTGCCAAAGTCAATACTTCCCGATCCAATTAGCTACCAATGGGAGGGTCTCGAGGTTTGCCATCTGTGACCATGCCAGTTAGTTTCAGCCGTGTTCATGCATCTCTGTTGCTCATTATGATGGTGTGATGTATTGCTTAACCAGGCAGAGGACAGCCAGAGCTTTCAATGTTGTTTTCTGTTGAAGGTATAGCTTTTTACAAGGATTGAACAGAGAATTGGAGAAATTGGATATTTGGGGGAGGAACTATAGTTACAGCCTTTCCTCCTCCCCTTCCTCGTTCTACTCTTAGTGTTTAGTCCTATGGAACCTTTTTTCATCCAGCACTGGTATGCCTGGCAGGGCAGCATCCCTTAGAGTGTTTTTTGCATCCGTTGAGAACTTCTCCCCCCAGAGATGAGGGTGAACCCACAAACTTTTAATCCACAGCTGAGGAGGCACTAACTGACACCCATAGTAAGTGCATCTAAAAATTGGAGACTTTTTTTCCAACTCTTATCAATTGCCTCACTAACTATCTACTTGTGGGCTCACAGGAATGGAAGGGTAACTTGCCTTTCAATCTCACTGGTTTTCTTGCCCCCCCCCCCCCCCCCCCCCCCCCCCCCCCAATTTCACTGGTTTGTTTACCTCCTCCCCTCCTCCTTTACTACATCCTTTTTTGGACGACCCACAAAGATAAGGAACTTGCCACGTGACTTGGGGGATTCTGAATGTGAACCTACAGCTATTATTGATGTAAGAAACAGCAACTAACATGTTCTAAAATGTTTATGTAGGCATTGACGCGTGGCTAATGCTGCTCGTAGTTTGGGCACACTTTAGAAAATACTCTCGAATGGATCATAATTGTGAATGGGTGGAGCTAAAATATACAACCTGTGCTTGCCGGATGAGAGGCCTTGGAGCCCCCTGCAGACCTCACTGATTTCTAGCACTAGATCATCCGTTAAAATGCTAATTGACTCCTATAGCAAACTAATTAAGAGATTTGCTTTACATCCATCTGGTCATAGTGGAAGGAAGAGAATGTTGATTTTGTCCATTCTATCTTGTGTATGTTCCTCTTAGATAAGTTCAAGGTACTCACATTTACCTGTTCGAGGTTCAAGTAGACAAAATGTCAACGAGTTTGTTTGAGGGCAGGGAATGGGCTGGTTACTATGTTGCTTTCTTGTCACCAACCTGGGGCAGTGTAAATACTTCAGTGAGAACTGTCTTCCTTTTTCAGTAGTAATCTTATTCTTTGCTGTTTCTGAGGCTACACTCTGAGAACAAAACTGGTTTAAAATCAGGAATCTCTAGCTTGAATCCGAAGCCTTTGTGTAGGGTACACGTTGCTTAACAACGAAGAATGCGGGGAGGGAAAAGACCTTAGAAGGGAGAAAAGCTTTCACTTTATATTTTCTTTAACCAAAGCTGGATTAGCACCAGGCTATACTGAGGGTTATATAACACTGCTATGGGCAAACCATAACCCTGCAGGTTGCATGTGCACATTGTACTTGTGCTAACACCCCACCCACTCCTTTGTGTTTCCATTGCCTAGGTTTTACTTTTTGCGTTGCTGTTGGTAGAATGTTGTAACGGGAAACAGTTATTCTCTCCACCCACCCACCCTCCCCATTCTGAATATTTTACTGTGTTTCATCAACGTAGGCGTGAGATTTTGGCTGATCGATCACATTGTGATGGCAAACTCGTTCAACACTCACTTTTTTTTAAAAAAACCTTTCAAGACCAGACTGATCTGAAGTCCTGGTTTTGTGGGTGGGTATATAACCTTAACAAAGATTGGTAAGAAATTTGTGTATTTTTGCAGAAACTACTGAATCCCCACATGCTCCATAACTTGATTTATTTTTCCTACATGCTAGCTGTTTGTCCGCTTTGCACCATGGCATTAACAAAAATTGCATTTTCCTTGTGCCAGAACCACATCTTTGTACAAATCCTATATAGAGAATACATTGTCTTGTATGAAATTAGTCATCTGGTCAAAAGACTCTAGCGCAAGACAAACTGTCTCCTTGGAAATTCTGATGAGGTAAGGCCCTGAAAAACTGGAGATTAATTGAATTTGGGCCCAAAAAATAATAAAGCCCTGAAAATAGAGCCCATCCGTAAATCCCTGAGCTCAAGATGTCAGCATGGAGTTAGCTAGGGAACATACTGATGTGTATAGTTGAGGAGGGTGCAAGTTATAATTTGACTGGGCAGCAATGGTCTAATCATATCAAACAACAAGAGTGAAAAACTTAAACTGCTTATATGGATATTGAACCTTGATTTGCAGCCTTATAATTCTCTCTCTCTCTCTCTCTCTCTCTCTCTCTCATGTTTTACAAGGGGTCTAAACTAAAATGTAGTTCTCTCTGACCTTTTGTAGCAGGTTTCTTTGAGCCAGTTTTACTAGTAGTGTCGAAGGGCATAGTGCTTAGAGATACGGGTGCAAGGATATAATAAAATGTGGGGGTGTTTGACCTCTAGGGTAATTCTGATCACATGGGAAGTACTGCAGTATAATCACTTTATTTTCTGCAGCAGTTTACTGCATTATATCCCTGCAGTTTATATTGTTTTGCAATATTTAAGATTAGTGACTGTTGCACCATCTATTGCTTTTTGTTTATAATACATGAAGACCCATGTACTTGTGATCAGGCAAAAATGACTGGTATCTCAAATTTTGTGACTTTGTAATCTATCTGTAGTGTGGTTTTAAAGATCTGTAGCAAGAGAAAAATTAATGTTAGCCACTTTCTAAGTGCCGGAGCCTCACTGGGCTTCCGTGTCAAATTGCCACCAGCTGTTTTTAAAATTATTAAGGCAGTTTCCTTAATCGTATTTTTGAGATCATTTCTATCCGTCTTGCAGATTAGAAATTTTGAGTAAAAGCACAAATAACTTAAACCTTTATGCTTCGACAGTTATGTTTTCCTGGAGGATGTAATTGTGCAGGGGTAGCAGTGTTTTGGAAAAATCCTATCTACGTCTAATACAAGTGCTAGAGAAATATTCTACTTCAGACATGCAGGACAGTTTCACTGCTGAACTTATCCTCTTTCTTCCCCCCCCCCCCCCCCCCCCCCCCACCCCCACCCCCACCCCCATCCCCACCATCGAGTCAGAATTGAGCAGAGTGATTCTGCCTTTGGTTGTACATTTTTGAAGCAGAATAATGCCAAGTTGTTAAACTTCTTTCAGGGATCAGAAGGAAATGAATCTTTGTACAAATATAGTTATTTTACTCCTACACTTAGAGCAGAGCGGGGAAGAAGAAGGTTGCGTGCTAGTTATTTCCATCCCTGGTTTCATTGCGCTAACAATATAAAACAGTGTGATAACTTAAAACAATTTAATTCCCTCTGTCATTACACCTTCCAAGAACAAGAGGACAACCAGATGATCTGCTCCTAGGTCTTTGCTACCTAAACCACTAGGAAGTATGTCAGAGTGGCCTGTGTTGAACCTTTCGTTCCTCATCTTCTCCCACCCACCACTTCACACCTCCATTTTTGCATGACCTCATCACAGACCAGCTGAGACTTGGAGCTCAATATAGAATAATCTGAAGTACAAGCCTGCATCTCTGCCAATTGATAATGCAGTGCTTTGGTATCCAATATGCCATGCCACCTGGTTTCCCTGACAGTCCTATTGAAAATACTGTTGTTTGCAGCAAGCACCATAGATCGACCAGGCAAAATACTGTGGATACTAGAAATCTGAAATTAAAAAGAGAAAGTGCTGGAAACACAGCAGGTCTGATGGGTTATGATGAAAGGTCGTCGACCTGAAACGTTAACTCTGTTTCTCTCTCCACAGATGCTGCCTGACCTGCTGAGTGTTTCCTGCATTTTCTGTTTTTATTACCATGGACAAGGCCACTGGTTTATGGACTCAGATTCTGTTTGTTTTACATGGGATTCTTACCACTGTAGTGAGGATTGTATTCTGGAGTTCTTTCCATTTATAATTAGACCCATTGGTTCATGGTGACTGTCAAATTCCATTTTTGTCAATTTGGATTACAAATTCTTACCAACATTTTGGGATTGTTTTTGGTGATTTTTGTCCTTGTTTTTGTGAAAACCACAAATCATTGGCTTTGACTGGGGTGTTTTTTGTTTTTGATGCAAATTGAATTCTATTTTGAATGCCATTTGTACATAAAAGCCCAAAAAAGTTCCACAGTGTTTCCTGAGCAGCTGTGTAAATTCACCAGAATGTCCCTTCAAATAAACACTCAAGTTCTGGAGTAGAAGAGAAAACAGCAAATGCTGGAAATGCACAGCTGATCGGTCAGCTTCGGTAGAGGGAAAAGACTAGTTACGATATGTACCCTTCACTAGACTGAAGGCTAAGGGATTACGGGTGAAATAGAAAAAGGGGGAAGAGAACCAACCGATGCAGCAACCACAGCGAGGCAGTTAATATGTTAAATGACCTGCAAATTGCTTAATAGAAAAAAGATCAAAATCATCAGTGAAAAATTGCTGACATCTAGAAAGGACAAAAGAATATGCAAATACTGGTGAGGGAAGACCATGTTAAACAAAAGCATTAAAAATAAAGAAATATGAGAGTAGAAAATCTGCAAATGCAGCAGATATTAAAGTAAAACAGAAAATACAAGTGAACCGCAAGTAGATCTGCCAATCGTAAGAGCAGAAAAAGAACAGCTGCAGACCGTAGGCTCAGATTGCCACCAGTGCTGTGCTATGACCAAGGGTCTCTGACCCAAATATTAACCAGCCTTCCCTCCTCCTAGATGCAGACTGACCCTCTCCAAATGGCATGCTCTTGCTGCTATGAAGAAAATGGACTATAAGGTGCCTTTTACTAGTACTGGATAAACATTTCAAAGTCTCATCTCTGCAAGTCAGCTATCCTTAATATGGGGTTTATTTAATGTTTTTTTTACTCAGCAGGGAGTTTTTTTTGGATTGTTTACATAGTTTGAGGTGTGTGTGTGTGTGTCATGATGGTTCCATGAAAATAATTTTACATATAAATTACCCCACTATTTCCCCTGTTGAAAGGTTTAATCAAATGCTTTTTTCTCCAGTACAAAAAACCCCTACGCCTCCAGATGGCCTTCCTTGCTGTTTCACCAGTCCATCTCTCTTTTGAAAAGATGTCAGTCATGATCTGGCACTGTGGGAGTTACTGGAGCTCAGCATTGATTGCAGTTTTCAGTTCTTTCAACCTAAATCTTTTAAACAAATATAAAATTACCTGTACTGTCCTGGGGGCTAAAGACCCTCTGGCCCTTGTAGTCCAATGGTTAAAGCACACCATGGTTCTAAAGTACTGGGAGCTTTTGGTTTGCATCCTGTTCCCAATAAGGTCGCCCTATTCTTTTCAGTACTTGAAATAATTATTAGTAATTCTCACTATTATCCTGTAGGGTCTGTCCTGCACCTATGGCTGGTTGTCCAATGGACTTGAGATTGCATTCAATTGTAATACAGTATAATTATTCTAGACATTCAGTTTCATGGTCTGTTGGTAACTCGGAGAAGATTGTCTTTAAATTGCAGTGGATTGTATATTGGATTCAATATGGGTTTGAAGTTGTTTCCCATCATTGAAAAGAGGGCTATTGATACTGAAGGTTCATTATATAACTGAAATATCGTGTGCACACCTACTTACAAGTTAATGTGACAGCAGTCTCATTACACTTGTTCTATTGGGGGCAGCCAGAAACTTAATTGTGGCAGTACTGTTGCATTTGTAGAAATATACACCTAATTATAACCTGAGTTAAGATGGCATTAATGAGCCACTTTGTAATTAAGTGTAGGATTTTCAACTCTTCTGTTTCTGCCTTGAAATGGGTGTGTCACACATAGTATAAAAAAGCTGTACTTGGTACCATGTGGAGGGGCTTGCTGGATGGGTGCAATAGATTCTTGGATAGAAAACAATGGGCTAGTTGACAGTTGGATGGCTTCGTGTTCAGCTATTAATGTGCTGTGTTACAGAAGAGGGAAAAAAAATCTAATTGTGGATGAAACTAAACCTGACCATTCTAGAGCACTAGCTCCAAACAAATGATTGGAGATCAGCAAAGACCTGGGAGTGGGTTGCCTGCTTGCTTTTATCATAAGGGCATGCAAGGAGGGATGGATATGCTGAAAAGTAGGCAGGGGTGTTGTAGCCCATTGCATTTTTCCTGCAGTATTAATGTAGCCATATAATATAAATGTTCTTTTATTAAAACTGAAATGAGAGCATTGCAAGGTCTTCATTCGAAAAAAAAACTTGTTTCCTGCAGCAGCCGTTGCTAGATGGCTGAGCTCCCAATACTACTCTTCAAATGGATGTTGGGTTGTGAGACCTGATTGGAGATCAGTGGTTGTTGTCCACCCAGTTGCTGATTTGTTGCAATTAGTGCCTCCTGATTAGCTGGGATTGTAGTGTTTTAATCAACTCTTCAGCGTATTTGAAACTTCAAGTTGTGCATTATTTAAATGATGAGTACCATAATTCACTTTCCAAAAATATTTTCGCCGTGCATTGGTTTTAAAGACGGTGCTCCATGTCTAAATCTTAGTCAGTTGTGTGGTCAGTTTTGTGGAAACCACACTTGCATCAGCTTGAAAATGTGATGGTTGAAACTTGCTGCATACTTTTTATTTAATTGAAGCAGAGCTAAATTTCTAAATCTTTCTAAAATCTTTAGTATGTGGTCAAGCTTAAAAACCCAAGCACCACACCTCAACTTGACAGTTGAAACCTGCTCTGAGCTGAGATATCTGGCTAGCTAGCACAAGCTCCTATGGAAAGTTCTAGTTAAGAAGCACTCTGACAGACATTTCAACAGTAAACTCATTCAGTTCAGAAAACACATTTATTTTTCAATTTTTAAAAATGCTTTTTATTTTTGCTGGGCCTTACAGACTGCAATAAGTATAAAGCACATCATCTCTTATAAAGCAGCATAAGGAAATACACATTATAACCAGCTGCAAGGAGGTGTGAGAGCAGTTTGGAATTACTGATCCTTCAGTTTTTTTTTTGTCTGTCTTTTGTTTTTCTTGCTATTCCTTCAAGAAAAAGTTTGACCTCTCCAGAAAGGCACAGCTAAGATTTGAAAACTAACTGGTTTGAGGCCAGTTACCAAAGTAGAGTATTTCACTTTCTGTGGTTGGCACAGTGCAAAATCCCAATGAGTAGCACTCTGAGTGGTTTGTTTAGACCTTAATAATGTTGGGTACATGTTAGTTTGTTCATTCCTATCTTTTTAGGACAGAATATAAGGTAAGACAAGGTAAATCAAGATGTGGAGATGCCGGTGATGGACTGGGGTGGACAAATGTAAGGAGTCTTACAACACCAGGTTATAGTCCAACAGTTTTATTTGAAATCACAAGCTTTTGGAGGCTTCCTCCTTCGTCAGTTGAGTGACGAAGGAGGAAGCCTCCGAAAGCTTGTGATTTCAAATAAAACTGTTGGACTATAACCTGGTGTTGTAAGGTAAATCAAAGCAGTGACTAAATGATGCCAATCTTGGGTTTTAAAGACTGTAGATTGTAGGGAGGAATGGAGTCTGTGGGAGATAAGGAGTTGCTCAGTTATGATATCGTGGGAAAGGACGAGTTACTGAGGAGGCTATCAATCAGTCTTTATTTCAACACTGGAGATGTAGGGAGGAGGAAGAACATGTTGGACATCATAGTTGAGGAGAACAGATCATATCATATAGTATCAACAAGAGAAAATACAGAAAGATTACGGGAGAGAACTTGAATTCTAGAGGTGAGTGAGGGATAAACTATTCCAGCAGCTTTTTCTTGTAACCTGTACTGCAACGCAAGATAGCTGCCAGAAATGGATTCCAAGATATTGGAGCAGTATTCAAGTCTTGGACAGACTTGTGCTTTAGAAATTTGTTGAGGGAGGGAAAAGGAAATATTTGCAATGAAAGAGAAAATTGACCTCCTTGGAGGCAGCTTTCTTGATGGAAGAATTCTATTTCAGCTCAGAGGAGATTTGGAGGCTGAGAATTTTGATAAGTGAAGAAGGACTAGAGGTTGATCTATCAAGAGTAAAAGGTGATAATTGCAGGATAGACTTGTCAAACATGTGCCAAAACTGTCTTTGAAGAATTGAAAGAAACCAGATTGCTGTTGCCCCATTGAAGGGCATGGTAGAGATCAAGGTGTGCTTCAACCATTGGAGTTCCAGGGCCAGAGGTTCTGTGTGCTGAGGGCATAGGATCGGAAGGAAATTGATGAATGTAGAGTGGAATTATCAGCAAAAGAATGGAGCTATGGTGAGTGGTGGTTGATATTGAAAAGGAACCCAACAAGGACGAGGGGGGGGGGGAAGAAAAGCCCCAGGGGATCAACAAGGCAATAGAAAAAGTCAGAGGATGAGCCATTAAATAAAGGACAATACTTTGTGAAACCAGGTGTACATGATCAAAGCTTTGATGGAGGTCCTTATGATTGAAATTTATTTAAGTGCACAGTACCAGACCCTATCAAAGGCTTTAGATGTGTTCAAGGTAATGACTTGATTAACAATGATAGTGTTCAAGAGCAGAGTTCCAAAAGTGCATATTGTAGTCAAGACTTCAGACTGATCAAGATGCCAGGTGCGATAGGAAGAATTTTTGAGAGCCAGTAGAATATAGCTGTCATTGAACTGAGATGTAGTACCAGTTCTGATAATGGGGGATGAGTATTAAACCTTCCAAGCCAGCTGGAATAACATTAATTGCTTCCTTCTGTCTGTGCCACTGAAGTAATCAACAGTTGGACCAGTGAATAAGAGCAAAGAATTCTCAAATATTGCCCCAGTTTGCTGACTTACAAAACGAAGCAAGGCAGGACTAGTTTACACAATTGCAAGCCGCTCGAGGCAAATATGAGATGATAGCGTGGAGACAGGTACAGGATTTGACTGCATATAATTTTACATGCAGGCAGGCCTTTTAATTGTTTTCCTCCCATCTGACTGCAGTCCTTCATTTTCAGGCAGGCTGGCTTGGAAGTAATCCCAAGGCAGTTCTTGGTTAGCAGTCTGGATGCACAGACATTTGTTCGAACAGTGGCATGATGTATTGAACCTATCCAAAAATATTTCAGTAATCATAATACAGAAAACCACAGTATTAAAATTTCCATTCTGTCCCCACCAACATTACCTGGGCGTAGAATGTTCTAGTAGTTTTTTGCTGGTTGCTCTGTGTTGTGACACAGGCCCTCTAATTTAGCACAGAAGTATTTGTACTTTATATTAAAATGTGTATCGATAGTGCTTGTGAAATTTGAAATGATCTGAGCTGAAACTATGCAGAGTAGGCTGGGAGAAAGTTTATAAAAATTCCTATCATGAATTTTATAGGTATTTTTAATCTTAAACCCTAGGTGCTTCAGGTTATTCTTGACATTTAAAGGGCAGCTAAATGTGAATCAAGTTTGGTATTGGTTTTAAATTCCCTCTGGCTTTTTTTAACTCCTAGTTTTTATTTTACCAAATATGCAGATAGTTAGATGAAGTAGGGTGGGAGGAGGCTCATGTGGAGCATAAACACAGGCACAGACCAGTTGGGCCGATTGGCCTGATTCTATGCAAAAAAAAAGATTGCTGCTGTTCTCATTCAAGATGACTCCTTGGGAAATCCAAAGCACTGCCTTATATTTTCACAGTGCACTTACAAAACTGTTCAGACTCAATAGGGTTAGAAAGTTAGCCTGTGGGAGGGACGAGGTGCTTCACTGGTTTAGTGAGCTAAAAGTCAAAGTCACTTAATGTTGCTTGAAAATCATATTATTCAGTATTCAGTGCCTTGGTTATGTCTCCGATTCTTATTTTGTGGTGTACCCTTGCTGATCTTTCAGCTCTTTCCCTACCTTGTCCTTTTGTATTTAATGTGTATCTTTATGTTTAAGAAATTTTCCTCTGGTTACAGTTCATGATTCTAAATTGGACTTGAATAATCTTTAACTTCATTAACAATCCTGTTGTGCATTTAATGGAAAAAATGGCCGTTTTTTAAAGTAACTTTTCAGTACAGTTATTAACTCTTGTTCAGTCAGGTGTTGCAGGTCAACCAGTACAGATTCAAAGTGAAGCCTTTCAACTTGTAAACTAATGACCTACCCCAGTTATTCTGCTAAATATCAAACAAAAATGAATGACATTTTTGAAAATTAACTATTTTAGCTCTAGTTCTTATTGTTATTTATTGATCAGATATTGAACTTAATCTCAGTGATCCAGACTAGCTGAATTCTGATGCGTAACTAATTTGTCAGGAAGCAATACCTGTATCAGGATTTCTCTGTGATGGGATTGAATGGTACATTGGGATTTTCTGCTTGGGTCCGAATGCTATTTGGCTTAAGTTTGCATTTATTTGGACTGATATGAGATGCTGCCGCTGAGTGTCATAGTTTGAAAAGCAGAGGTCTGATCTTTGAGAAGGGGATTGTAGTTTAGTGCTTACATAATGTACTTTTGATTGTGGTTCATTTTTACAGTTTTGTCCACTTGACTGCTTGGATGACATTGGGGAAACAATTGTAGGGCTGGGGAATTGGTGCAGTACATGTAGTAATTTGTGACGCTAAGCACCTTTTTGGGGGTTGTGACTAATGTCCAGTGGTACATGTCCATTTAGCTGGTTTTCTATAAAGCATGTCAAAACTGATACTCAGTTGAAGCTTATGTTCTTGTGTGCCTCCCCAATCTGCTATTTCTTGAGTTGTTCCCTGGCTGACCAGGTGGGTGTGCAGGCTTCCATGCATTTGGCAGAGCTGTCTTGACTTTTTTTGCCACAAAATATGCAAAAGTGACCAAGAATTAACTTTTTTTGTCCCCTCGAGTTTGCGGACCCCAAGAAGATTTAAAAAAAACGGAAAATACTGAAATGCGCAAGTTCATCAGCTAGCTGAAAGGGAAAAGAGAGGCTAGCTTTTAGGATGGGAGCCTTGCTCTTTCTGAGGAACAGGAACATAAGTCAGGGATGAGAAATTGCCATTTAGTCCATCAGTGTTCATCCATATACTGCATTAACTCTCTCAACATGGGGTCTGATTGTATTTTGAGTAACGCCAATGTTTTGCCTGTTACCTTGTTTGGTGGATTATTAGAAATTTTCAGTTCAGTTTTAGATTCTTCCTCTTCCTCCTCTTTCTCCCCCCACCCCCGGCCGATGTTCTGTTCTAAATTTCCGTTTTCACTCATTTTCATTTTATCCTCTTGGTTTTTTTTTGCCTTACTTTGAAGTAATCTGGGTTGATCTCAACTATGCCATTTAATATTTTATGTACTTTGAAGTTTTCCCTTTAACTGCCTTCCTGATTAGACTGTTAAGCTTCAGCCTTTCTTCATGGCTTATGATCATTTACTTGGGATCAGTGTTGTTGCTCTTTTCTGTACTTTTCTAATGCAAGCCTGTTTGTTTTTTCATGTGGTGACTATAGTTGAACACTGATACCAAGTGACCAGAAATGTTTTTCCAAAATGTTCTCATTTTTCTCCTGTTTGAAGAACTGCGAGTGCAAGATGCACAGTACAATGATGCACAAACACGTTGCTTTCATTTTGTGCATTCTACAGGTTGTGGTAGCCAAGAAAAGCCTCGGTTGCTTGGCCTAGCTTTGCAGATGTACAGTGAAACTTTTGAAAAATTCCCTACACGATTAAGGCCATCAATTGGATTCCTATCGTGGTGCAAGATAAAAGTAGGAGGCTTAGTAAATTGTAAAAAGACGCAATATAAAATCCAGGCTTCATTTTGTTTCATTCTATATCTTTGCATTAATAAACTCTTACTTTTATATTGCTGACTGTTACTTGCAGCTACTGTAGCCGTTTTCATTTTGTTGTGACACTGGCGCCCAACGTGCGGGTCTTATAGCCACCAACAATCCCAATGTAAAGGTGTCCGATTTGCTACAGCCAGCAGCTGGGAAGACTTTTTAAAAAAAAAACACACAGAACCTGCATACCACTAGATTGAATACAAAAGCAACCTCTGAAGACCTGGAGACTGCTTAGTTTAGTTCAGTGGTTAAGCAAGCAACACTGGCTGACAGTGCCAGAGATTATTTTGGTGTGGCCCACATGATTGCTCGAAAGAAGATAGTGACTTTCATTTTAAAGCTGGATTGATTTCATTAGGAGCTATGATAAATGGAGTGTTTTATTTTCCCACTGCAGTGTTTTCGAGTGTGTATTGACAGTAAAAATTGCAGAGAACCTTCCTTCTCCCTCCCTCCCCCCCCCCCCCCCCCCCCCAATATTTGATCTATAGCTAAAATACCAAACACCATGGCGACGAGGTGACCTGTTCCCAGGCCTTTGACGATGCCTTTCTTGCACCAGATGCTAGGAGGTGAGCAAGAGCATTCTGGGTGACTTGCTAGCTTTTGTCCTCCCATCATGACAGCATGGGAACTAGTGACTGAGACTCCACATCCCACTCTCCATGGCCAAGAGCCACCCACCAACCTTTTTGTTTTGTTGTTTTAAAGTCAGCAATCCATTCACAACACAGATGACCTTAAAACTATCTGTAGCCCACCTTCCAGGCACTTTCAAACATTTTCTTTCAACTGTGCAGTTGAGTATGGGGGGGGAGGGAGAAATGACTACAGATCTATTTCTGATGTTTAAATTTTCTTATTTTGCATGGTGTAGCCCTTTGGTGTGTTGCTGTTTACAGATACTGGATACAAAGCTACATTGTAAGAATTGCTTATTACCTCTTCCAGTTTTCTCTTAAGGCTGTTCTCATTACCCTAGGGTGGGGGGGGTGTGGGTGGGAAATGTCCGTGACCGCCGTCAGTGTTACTTTGTGATGGGTATGCAGAGCTGGGTTTGAAAGGGGCAACACCAAGTCTGTAAAAGCATTCTTATTTTTTTTAATATAGTATATATGCATTTCACAGCTAACCTTCCAAACTTCAGAAATATGTGGAAAAACTGATGCTTTTGTAAAAAATTGGGTGGATAAAACTGAGACACAATTTAGTTCTTCATTTTAGCAGATAACAACATCTATTGGATTAGTCAAAAATATCAACCATCACATAGTAAAGGTTAAAGTTGGACTTCCATTGAATTAAGGCAGACATATTTTCAGTAACTGTGCTGTATGCCCTGCTTGCCTCTTAAGTAAAGCAAAGTTGTTGCATTCTTGGAGATCACTTTGATTCCCACAAATGGATCTGTCAGTTACTGCAGGTAGCTGAAGTCTCTTTTTTTTAATGTCTCTACAGTCCTTGCATTTAGCCCAGACCTGTGTTTCTGGGTAGTTGACCTACAGCTGTTGCTGAACAACTATCACACTTGAAATTGCAGTAGCACAGTGTTGTCCGATATGTTAGCCATTAGCCATATGTGTCTAATTGGGAATCTCGATGTGGCTAATTGCCTTTCTGACTTTTTTTTAAAAATTGAGTAATAGATACCATTGGGCATGTGATCGCGATACTCATTTGTACGGCATATGCGTGTGTACATTAACCTTTTTGCACGTTTGTTGGTAAAATGGTAAGATGGAAAGCTGAGTGCTTTATTTCCTTGGTTCCTGTATTGTGGTAGATGTTCGTTATGTACATTTACCTGTATTGTGAGTGTGTATGTAAGGTGTTTTCTACTAAAAGTGCCAGTGGCTAAATCAGTGTTGCCTTAGCCACACTGGCTAGTCAGCAATTTCTGTTGGACAACACTGCAGTAAACCTGTCCATAGGCCAGTAGCTGAAGAGCCATTCGGTTCACTAAATGACTAGCTATCCCGACGACTTCGCTAGCAAATCTGCAGCTGAGCAGTACGGACCAAGAGGTGTCGTATTCAGTCGCTGGTGCTTGCTGAGTTACCTGATTTGTCAGGATGGTAGTTGAGGCGCTATGATTTCATTGCTTCTAGATTGGAAAGAGAAAATTGCCAAAATCCCAGCTGTGACTTCATAACCAGTGACTCTTGCAAGTGTGTGGAGAACAGGATTTGCTTCAGCTGTGATGCACTGGATGATAAAATAGCATAATGATAACTGGATATCTAGTTGTCTGCTTCTCTTGTGGACCAGTCTTCATTTCAGGCCTTAAGATCATCAGAGTTATTGTTAAAAGTATAGTTGTGACCTTTACTGGAATTGAGTTTTATTTTCTCTGCTTAGTTTGGCTGACTGTTTTCCATTAAACTTTTTCAGCCTGGCTTTCATTTAACAAGCCTGTCTGACGTGAAGTCAAAGCCAAAAATCTGCACACTGATTAGCTGTTACCCAATGATTTCCTTGATAATGGGTTAACCACATAAATACATTCCTAATCAAAGAGCTGTTAATGCTAAGAATTGTTACTAATGTGGCAGTTTTATGCTGTGAGAACATTGGCGGATGTCTTCGTATGTGGGTCAATAAAAGAAGATTGTTGTAATGTTCAAATTGAATTTTCAAACGGACTGTGTTGAACTATTGAGGATGTTGGCATGATTTGAAAGGTACGTTATGTGTTTCATATTGCTTCATGTATTTGAAATGCAGCCTAAGAAGGCTTACAGGAGGCGGATACTGTCTCTGTTCTTGAAACAACAACATTTTCTTTGAACATTTTTGTTTTGCTGCAGTATTAACTATATCCTATCACCAAAAAGAAAGCCATCTTATTCAAAGAAGTACCCTTTTTGTGGAATTGGGAGGTGAAAAGATAAAAAGGCCTTGTAGTTATCAAAACAAGAGACAACTGCTACAGTGGAGCAGTCTAGTGCCTAATGGCCATTTTTCAAGCAACAGCTGTAAATTGGACCAAATTAACTATTGTGAAAGGAACTGGTCAGCAGTCCCGTTTCTTCTATTTTTTGAAGAAAAGTAGGGGAGTTCTCTCACCTGACCAATATTTATCCCTCATCTTACATCACTAAAATAGGTTATCTGGTCATTATCATATTGCTGTTTGTGGGACCTAGCCCTGCACAAATTGGCTGCTGAGTTTTCTACATTACAACAATGATGACACTGCGAGAATTCTTCATTGGCTGTAAAGGGCCTTTGGACATCTTGTGGTTGTGAAAGGCGCTATAGAAATGCAAGTCTTTTTCAGATATTTGGAGGACTAACCAGCCAGATTTCTGATTGAAAAAACAATTTAAAAATTCAATTGCATTGCTCCCCCTCTCACATCAGATGTGTAACTGAAGCATCTAAGGCTATTTAGTCCCCCGATTGCCATTCCATCTATCCTAAAGTTATTTATCCTGACCCACAAGCAATATGGCAGTCCCTACTCACAATAACATTCCCGTTTAACGTGTTAAAATCATATTCAAGATCTTGTCCAGAATCATCATGCTTGCAGTACATTTTATACACCGAGGAATGATTAAATACCATACTTATGAGGCTAATCATGAGCATTTACAGTGTGAATAAAACTGAGATGGTTTTTAAACTGCATAGTGTTTTGCTGGGAGGGATAGCATGAATTAAAAAGTATTTTAGGGAGTGTCACAATAGCTGAAAGCATATAAGGTTTCATTTGTGTTGGCTTGTATAATTGTAGGATCCTTGAAGTGTGCATTTCAAAGGGGTTGAATAGTCTCTATCTAATTGCCTATTTATACTGTCACTTCCCTCGTTGCATCTCAACATACAAATGCAAGCTTTACTGAGGTGGATTAAATCATGTGTATTTTATGTGGTTGACATATTTTCAAATGTTTTCTTACTTGGCATTTATTTATTCAAATAATACATAGATCTAAGGTGGATTGCAGGAAGAGCAAGGTTTACAATTGCATTTTTGCAGAGTAACTATTTTTAAATTCCTTGAGGATAAAAATATATTTTCTTTTGAAAGTATTGTTTTCCTAATTTGCCCCTGCTACCCCCATCTCCATTTTTCTCCCATCTGATATACATGGGCCAGTGAGCAACTGTGGCCAAAAGAGTATTTGGCCTCTACTGTGTTGGCTGCAGGAGACATACAATTTCTGCCTGGAGAGATGACTCTCTGGAGAAACAACTGCGACACCATTATATTGCCTGAAAACCAAACTGATTCTATAAATAGAGGTTTAGTGATTAGAGAGCTATCGTGGGGAATGCTTCAAAAGGTAATGCTACGTACTATACATGGTGTTTTACCTTTTCTTTGGAAAAAATAAGGGTGCTCAAGAAACTGCAGAAATTACTTTGTTCATTTAAAGGTCGTAAACATTCCCTATTTTAAACTAGAGCTTTTTCCATAATGGGACCCTGCCAGCTGTGTTTTTTATATCCCCATCCTTTTAAATGTGACCTATTGTCCTAGTAGCACAGCAGCTAAGAGACATGCTTTCATGCCCCAGTGGTTTCAGGGTTGAGTCCCAGGGCTGCTTGACAGTCCAGTCCACCAATTCCACCTCTGATGAGATTTGTCAGCTCTTGGCAGGACACCCTGTGGTAGTGGAGCCTCTGCTGAGGCGAAAGGAGGATGACTACATATGCCGTAGGGCGAAGAACCACCAGGTCAAAGGCATGAGATGTCCGAAGCTGCTTCACCCTCCCTTGCAGCTGGATGTGTGGCAAGAGACGGGGAAAAATATTGTGATTGGTGGGGTAGGGGGCTGTGGGGTGTGTGGAGGAAGGTTTAAATGCAAAATTTAAAAATAAAAGATGATTGACCGTGTCTTAATCCAAACTGTTAAAAACGGCAAGTAAGTACTGAGTAGGTTTAATTTCATGTCACTTTTTTAAAAAACACACTACAGTGCTGCTTTATTAAATCAACTTTCTTTACTTGCCAATATTTTTGACTGTGTATTTGGGAACCAAGGAAACTGTATTTGAGGTTGGTACGTAGGAGGAGGTTAATTAACATTTAAAATGTGAAGCAGAGAATGTATAATTCTCGCAACCATTTTCTTGGATCTTAATATTTCAGATGAAATAGGAAATAAGGCAGTTTCATTTCCTAGAAAAAGACCCAATTGACACATGCCCAGTATACTGGTGATTGACAAGATTTTAAAAAAATCCTTCACCTCATATTAAAATGTTCTAAGTACATTAATATCTCTCTCGTCCATAAAGAAAGCTTTAATGGATGTGTTTTTCACCAGACATCCTCTCGTTAGACATTGAAAATTTTTTTATAAATTGTCACGTGGGGAGCCATCTGTGTCTGATTGTATCCATAAATACTGACTTGTTGCTTCAATAAGTTAATGATTTGTGGAATTTTTCATCAAACTTAATGAATGATTCTCTTACCAGACTTGGGTGCTTCTGAAAATTGGTGAAGGGGGAACTGTCCATCCATACAATCGCCCATGAACATTAGCTGGAAATCTCATTATCTCAAATGGTGGATAAATGATTTCCTTTGATCAGGCTCTGGGATCCTTAAGGAAATGGCTATCCTTCAGAGAAGACTGACATGTTTTTCTCAGTAGAAATCCCCCAAATAGTTACCAAGGTTATTGCTTAAACAATAAAACGTGTTTTATTTCACACTTTTGTTTTGCATGTTTATTTTTTCTTTTTTCTGCCAATTTTCTCCTCCCTCCCTCCTCTTTCCACCCCCCCCCCCCCCACTTTACAAAAACAAACCTTGTCTCCTTGCAGGTGTGTGGTTCTATGGGTAACTGGATGCACTCTGTCTTTCCCAAGTGGCCGTTCTTTGTGAGCCCGGCAACTAAATGCCTCTTGGTCTCACTGTCTGAGGCATGACAGGCAGGCCCAGTCCTGTTCTCACCTGACTTCTGCACATGCCCATTTTTAGCAGAATTCACTGGATAGCGAACAGAAGCAGGAACCCAGCCAATTTATGTTTCCCTAATCTAGGGCACTGAGGACAATAGTAGCACCCTGGCTGAATTAATTGAACATCACCTAAATCGTCCTAGTTTGAATGGCTCAACTCAGTTACAGCTGCCTTAACCTTAATGATTTTGCAATTTTACACTTTACGAAAAGAGAACTGGTAGTTAATTTGCAATATGTGTAAGAATGCTGGATCTCTATTTCTTACTAAATCTGTACTTTACTGCCTGTTGACTTGATTATAACGCTGGTTTAGAATACTAATAAACATTCCTCTGCATGTACAGAAAACCCAGCTGGTGATATAAACTCTAGTAGAACAGCCAACAGGAAAGGCCTGAATTTATTTTTTAAATACATAGAACCCACTCTATGGGTCAGGCTGTAAGCTGCATCTGCTTTTTCTCTGGTCAAGTAACAAGCTTGCTCACACCACCCCCAGGTTTTCAGGTCACTAAATTGCATCGAAGTGCAATTTATCTTACTGGAATAAAACCCACAGTGTTTGGGAATGTGTTCAAAGCAATAATGCTCAGTTCAAATGACTCCATAAACCACTCAAGCTTCGCACTCCTGGTTTTGACGTCACTAAAGCCTCTGATGTTGGGGCCTTGTAACACAATGGGACTTGCATGTCTGTGTGAGTTCAGTTCCTGCTTTTTGAATGCTTTCCAAAACTGCATCTAGTTAGTCTCTGTTGCAGTTTTCAGTCTGGTTTTCTATATTTGGTCATTTTATACAGTCAGGTAAATGCATTATTTTTATTAATGTGTACCAATCTGGGTTACAAAAGCTGTGCAATACTTTTGTATGTTTCTAAATATTTTGCTTTGTGAATGGTAAAATTTGCAGTTACCTAAATATCTTCTAAAACAATGTATGAAGTGAAATGTGACTGCCTTTGTGCAAATGTACCTGGTATCATATTTACAGTTTTAAAAATATTTTCTCCTCTGCCCCACAGTCTTATGCACACATTTCAGGACAGACTGTATACCTGCTCACGTGCCTGCACAAATGCTCTTTAGTGGGCTTCTAAGAAGTATGAGTGAGTGACCTATAATGAAGGGTCCTAAATCTTTTTTAAACCCCTCCAGAGCAGTCCCAGGGCCTGGCAGTACCTCTTGAAAGTGGCATGTTTAAATAGGAAATATAGTAGTACGGTGATTGGCATTCAAATAGCCTTTCCAGAAAGTAATATAATCACACAAGTTACTAAAACTACATGTGAAATCCTCCATTTTACAGTAAATGTCTGAAATAATAGTGATAATGTCCTGTGATTTTAAAGTTTCTGCCATGTGGAGGCTTGGTGATTTCAGAAGTGCAGTGAGCTGTAGGAAGCAGGACTAAATTTGTGTTCTCAATCCTATGACTCAGGCAGTAATACTCCTGGTGTGTTGCTAAGTTTGATACCTAGGTTGCCCTGTTGTCTACCAATAGCTAATGATGAATTTGAAGTCCAGGACAATCTCCCAACACAAAACACTTCATTTTATCCAGCTCTTTGACTCCCATTAACAGCCCTCTAGAGGATCTAGTGCACTTTATAACTCTAGCTTCCCTTGTAGTGGGGTTACCACCTGTCCCGTTTTACACCAGGCAGCTTGAAAATATCTCAAATGTAAACTGAACATAATTGCTTTTAAAATAGATTTTTTTTTGGTATTTATTCACCATGTTGTGATATGGATATATTGAAACTTTCCTTTGCAACAAAGATTAGATTTGAGCTGTGATCACATGCACATTGTCCAGTTTTGGACTTGTCGAAAAATTGTAATCTTATTGTTGGTTGTGAAACCATTTATTTGATGTTTTGAAAGCAAGTACATACTTTCATCACTTTATTTAGTGAATTTGTATTTGATTGGGGATGTCTTGAGTTTTAGAGAGCCCTGGGTAGTTGTAATCAAAGTTGCGACTGTCCTACCAGCTGTTTCAGTTGTCCCAGATGATTGGGCATTAATGCCTAGTGCAGTGTTAGGCACCTGACGAAGGAGAAAGCCTCCGGAAGCTTGTGATTTTCAAATAAAACTGTTGGACTATAACCTGGTGTTGTAAGATTCCTTACATTTGTCCACCCCAGTCCATCACTGGCATCTCCACATCATAGTGCAGTGTTGTTTGACTTGTAATATTTACCATCCAATTGGAAATGGGCCAAATCTGAAGGTGGGGTGGGGAGGATGAAGAGGAAGGAGGCGTGAGCACTTACTCAACATTGAAATTAAAAGTCTGGTTGCTGAACATGTTGAACAACCATTTAACAGAGCTGACGTGGGCCTTGGGTTTTTATGTGAGGGAATCCCTGGAATACTTCATATTTTGCTGCAGCACAATTTACTTTTATCAGCAACATTTTGCAACTAAGACACTGGATTACTGTGGTGCTGCCTGCGGTAATATACTGAGATAGCCTGGTAGCTTGTCCTGTTTCTGAATTGGTGATGGGATCCTGGGAATGTTGGGGAGCAAGCAGCCCAATAACAATTAAGGGTCTGGATATCAAATCACAATGGTACATATTGCATTTTAAAGCTCAATCTTTTGAGTATTGTGACTTTTTGATATATGTAGGATTTTAGTGAAATGGTTAAAGTTGTGCTGTTTGAAATCCTAAAAGAAATGCTTCATGGCTGCACAGCATTAGATATGCACTAAAGAAGAAAAACATTAATCACGGTGCCTTTCTTTGAAGTAAATGGATTCATGAAGTCTTGCCAGTTCTGTGTGTTAGATTTTATGCATTATTGAATTAACCATGCTACCTAGAAATTTAAATTAACGTGCAATAAATCCCTGTTTTATATTTAACCTTTAGGTTGTAATTTCACTGGAAAATTTAAATCCTGACATGTTCTTGCTTAGCTGGGTTTTTTTTTGGTTTTAGGACACTTCTGTTCTGCCAAAATCTCAAACATGTTCTCAAACTTTTTAAAAAAAAAACAAAACAATGACATTGCTCACAATCAAGTGACATGCCATTTTATAATGGTTGTTATGGCAAAAAAGTGTTGGGAGTAAGTATGATACGCACAGGGCGTGTGATTTATATGCACAATTATAAAATAAATCTTGCATCTGGCATACACTTCCTGTGAATGTCACACTTCTTGTAATTGTGTTTTTTTTAAATTCATGATATGGATGTTGCTATCAAGGCAGGCATTTATTGCCCATCCCTAGTTGTCCTGCAAAGCTGGTGATACAACTGAATGGCTTGCTGGGCCACTTCAAAGGGCAACTAAGAGTCAACCAAGTTGGTGTGGGTTTGGAGTCACATATAGACCAGACCGGGTAAAGAAGGCAGTGTCTTAGTAGATGCCATTAATGTTTTATTTACAAAGTGGACAAGAGTCATATAGATGCAGTAAAAGTGCAAGGCATTTATGGTGTGGGATTTACCCACCATTTCGGATTGTATTTTGGCAAAGTCTTTGCATACTTATCTCTGAATTTGGGGTCGTCTTAAATACTTTGGATCACTTTGAGCAGTAAACATTTTATATAAAGATTCTTGCAGATAATTGATATTTCATTCTTATGGAAACAAGTTTTGTAACTTTTTTGGCATTGGGTGAACGATTTATGACTAGAGCAAAATGGTAAAACGTATTTTAAAATTTCCATCTCGACACCTTGCAGTTTGTGGTTTAAAGATGATTTGTTAGTGGTTTATGCAAATACAAAGCCTTATGACCATACCTTACATAGTATGACCCACAGTCTTGTGACTCCATCCTAGTGTTGCTTTACCCTTTTGCATATACCTTGTAATTTATTCTGTATGAAAAGTGACTTTTGTACAACTATGCAAAACTGGAATGTTTGTTTGGAGTTCATAGATTAAGGTTTTATTTTCTGAAATTACTTGTCTGAGCATTTAATTTATAAAATCCCAATATTCATTATCCTACTTGGGCCAATAATAAAATTACCATTTGCTTTCATTTTGCTTCACTTCCAATTGTTGAATGTTGTTGCTTCATCTATAAGACCCTCACCTCAGCCCCCTCAGGATGAAATAGACTTAGTTTTTTGTCTTTCTTTGAGATAGAACATTCTGCCACATTAAAGGGGCTCTGTCTAATCCTTAGCCAAATCAATTCAACACACCCTTTCATTGACAGGTTCTCAATCTTGTTTGGGAAGTCCATGCTGCTGGAGTACCCTTTTTAATTCTGCTTTTTAAACTGAAAAACTGAACATTGGCATCTTTTCATATCATTTTCATGTTCTTGTGCTGAAGTTGGCATTGGCAATACTTGCGATTTTGATATCTGTTGTACCATAAAGAAAGAAGAAGCTTGCGTTTATATAGCGCCTTTCACATGCTGAGGAATTGTAAAGCACTTCACAGCCAATGAATTATTATGTAGGCAAATGTGGCAGGCAATTTGCATACAAATTCCCATTAAGAGCAGATGAGATAAATATCAATTCATCTGTTTTGATATTGATAGAGGGAAAAATGTTGGCCAGGATACTGGAAGAACATCCTGCATGGAAGTATTACTGATATCATTTGTTCATTTTTGTTGATAGCATTTTCTGTGTACCACCAAATCCCTTTTTGCCCCCTTCCCTTGCAGCATCAGCTGACATTTATATACACACACTTCTTTGCCATTGTCCCAACAGCTGGTGTTAACTCAGGTTTACAGAATCACAGGAATTACATTGAAAAGGAGGCATTCAGCTCATGTTGCTACTAGCTTTTCAGTTGTTTTTGTTTGGCATGTGGGCAACACTGGCAAGGCCATATTTATTGCTCATCCCTAGTTGCCTTGAGAATGTGGTGGTGGGCCGCATTTTTGAATGGTGGCAATAATTGTGTTGGTGCTCCCATGTTGCAAGTTAGCAATTCTAATCCTATTCTCCTGCTTATTTTCCCTATCAACTATATATTTCTCTTCAAATACTTAAGTCAATTTCCCTTTGAATGATATAGTTTCTGCTTCATTAGCCACTTGTGGTAAAGCATTCCGTATTCTAATAACCCTCTGTTGGGGGGGGAAAAAGAATTCTTCTGACTTCCCCCGATGTTCTCATAGCGATAATCCTGAATCTGTGGCCTCCCAGTGCTGATTTTGGCAACCAGTGGAAATAGTTTTCACTGTTGCCCTTTTAAATCTTTCACAAGTTTTGAAACCTCTATTTTAATCTTCCTTAACCAGTGAGAAAGATCCAGCATCTGAGGCATTCTTCATGACTTTCCTGCACTTCTGCCCTCACCCCTTCCCTCCCAGAACTATGATAGGGTCCCCCTTGTCCTCACCTTCCACCCCACCAGCCTCCACATTCAACGTATCATCCTCTGCCATTTCCGCCACCTCCAGCGCAATCCCACCACCAAACACATCGTCCCCTCCCCTCCTCTTTCAGTATTCTGAAGGGACCACTCCCTCCACAACATCCCAGTCCATTCTTCCATCCCCTCCAACACCCGCTCTCCTCCCCATGGCACCTTCCTGTGCGAGCGCAGGAGATGCAACACCTGCTCCCTTCCCACTGTCCAAGGCCCCAGACACACCTTCGAGGTGAAACAGTGGTTTACTTGTTGTACTTTCAATTTAGCATATTGTACTCTCCGCTCACAATGCGGTCTTCTCTACATTGGGGAGACCAAACGCAGACTGAGTGATCGCTTTGCTCAACACCTCTGCTTTGTCTGCAGATGTGATCTTGACCTGCCGGTCACTTGCCATTTTAATTCCCCTTCCCACTCCTACTCTGACCTCTCTGTCCTTGGCCTCTTACACTGTTCCGATGAAGCTCAATGTAAGCTCGAGGAACAGCACCTCATCTTTCGTTTAGGCACGTTACAGCCATCCAGACTCTACATTGATTTCAATAACTTCAGGTTATAACCACTGCTCCCATTTTTTTCGGTCAGCTAGTACTGGTAATGGTTCTGCTGCTACCATTTACAGCTACTTCTGATCAATCTTTTGTTTCTTAACTTGTCCCATTGCCACCTTCCTTGCCTTGCACCATCATCCCTTTTTGTCACTTAATCACTCATGCCCTCTAGCCTATCTTAGACCTTCCCTTTTGTTCTTTCCCCTCCTCCCTTCCCCTGGCTCTGTACTTACTCAAAAACTTTAACTCCAACATCTTCCAGTTCTGATGAAAGATCTTCAACCTGAACCATTAACTCTTTCTTTCTCCACAGATGCTGCCTGACTTGCTGAGCTTCTCCAGCAGTTTCTGTTTTTACTTCATAACTTAAAGCCTTTTGTTCCTGATAGCATGTAGTGAACCTTTACTGCACTTTTATCGATGGCCGTAATATCCTTTCTATACTAGGTTGCCCAGAACTGCATGCAGACTGAAATTGTGGCCTAACCAATGTATTGTACAATTTCATCATCAGTTACTTACTTTTGTGTTCATTGCCTTAAAATCCCATTTTCCTTTTTTTAAAAACAGCCTTTTCAACTTGTACTCCTTTTAAAGAGTTATACATCAATGCCTATGG
The DNA here is from genome assembly GCF_035084215.1 of Heptranchias perlo. NCBI lineage: Eukaryota > Metazoa > Chordata > Chondrichthyes > Hexanchiformes > Hexanchidae > Heptranchias > Heptranchias perlo. Next base: position 9,693,696 of record NC_090345.1, on the reverse strand, counting down.
ATCTCTCTGGTCCTCCATTCTTGGGAATATTTAACATATACATTATTTTGTTTTTTCCAAATGTTCTACTTCTCATTTCTTCATATTAAACTGCATCTGCTACCTATCTGCCCACCTTGCTCACCTGTTTGTCTATCCTATTGCATATTTGCTGTTTAGTGTGCCCCTAATTTGATATAATCAGCAAACTTTGATATGATATGGCCATTGGGGAAGGTACTGGCTGTTGTTGCCCTGAGATATATCCCAGCAAAGGTCAGCACTTTCAGAAGGCAAATGGAGAAAATTTCAAGGTGGTGTAGGAGTATAGTCATTTTGGTAAGTAATCGATCCATCCAATTGAATTTGAAAATCTGAAGTAACTAATTAAATAGAACTGCCAGAGTAAGTTATGATAAAATATGCAGCAAGCCTAATACACCCATGAAGCACTTACCTGCTGTGGTTTAGAGTTAGGGGAATGGACAGGAGGCAAATCTTCATCTGAAACCCCATTTCACATCCTTGACTGAAATTACAGCTAGATTGCAATCTACTGATTGGAAAAAGTGATGTAACTACAAACACTCCTACCTCGACTAATTTAGAAATTGACTTATGAATTGTTTTCTAAATAGTATTTTTATGTCTTAGAATAAATAATTGATCAATAGCTGTATAAAGCTCCATGCTAAACACCAACCTCCACCACCACACTTTGCTGAAGACCTTTGCCATCTGTAATTCACCATGGAGCTGCAAACTTCAAAGATCACATTGTTGCAGCCGTTCCAGTAAATTTCTGTAAAAGTTAATGCCTTACAAATGTGCTATGCAACAAAATGCTGACTCTGGAAGTTGGCTGAAGGGTCAGCAGTTTTTAATAATGATTCAAGGATTCTCACTATTAAAGTTCATTTTTTATTGAAAAGCTGAGGGAGTCTTGACAGTGTAGGTTCTTCTCTGCTCCCCGTGTCCTCTTTTTGGTTAGTACAGAAGGGCAGCTGGTTTATTCCAAACTAAGTGTAAGCTAGTACAAAAACACTAATTTCTTGTATTTTGGGGGGCACACAATAGAGAAAAATGGAATCACCATCTTGCTTGCATGCCTGCCTGAAGTACGAATGGTCCATCCTATATGCTCTGTTACAGGGCAGCTGGTTGGACAAAGAGCAGGGCTGCAGAGTTCGGGTGGGGAGACAAGGCAGAAAATTGGGGCGAAGGCGAGAGAAAAGAACTGCAGATTTGTCAGTTTGGTTCTAGATTATATAGCAGTGGTGAACGGTAGATACACTTAAAAGCAACCAGATTGACGTCTGATTTGAGATTGATATTTAATATCCTGTTATGCCATTCCACTGCTGAAACAGTTTTCATAATTGCACAGATGGGTTTACAGTAACTTCATCTACCACATGGAATGTGTGCTTGATAGCTATATCAAGCCTTTACATTTAACATACATTGAGGTTTAGGACCTCAGCTGGTGTATTGATACATATCATGCATCTATATACACAATGCCACCCCCTTTTTGGCATTTAGTTGTGCACTAGCTGTGTATATTTCAACTAATTTTTTTGGCAGAAATATTTTGCTTCAGAAGATTTGTGCAGTACTCTAGTAAATGGCAGTAACTTATGTGCCAAAGGTTAGCAGGAAATAGTGTTCCGCTGATGATAGTGTGCAAGAATCCAAGCAAATGGAATCTGCATCAGGAAAGGATTAGAGACACTCGTATGCACCACAACTGTTTAGTCAGATGTCTGCTGGAGACACAAATTATCAACGTGTTTAGAACATGAAGTAAGGGATACTGTACAAGATGATGCAGTGCAGTCAGTAGTGAGGCTACTGCAGGCCCATTGTAGCCTAATTAGTCATCGTGCTGTGGTTGGAGTTGTAGTGGGCGGTTTGATTCTGCTGTGTTGTAGCATGCAGCCTGTGCATGCTTTATTGTCTCCATAAAACTAGCAAAATTTTTGTTTAATTTGGGAAAATTCCCAAATTGGTCATCTCTGGAGCTGAAATGTAACTCTAAGTTCAACAAACTTTATTTTATATTCTGAGCAGTTAGAGACATGTATATATTTGCATGTGTGTGGAACTACTACCTTTCCCTTAAGAGCAGAGAAGCAGAGTGTCTTGTACAGGTCTCAGTAAAAGTGATATGCAGTACATGAGATGGTGTCAAGTGAGAGCTTGTTCTGCAAGTCATCCTTGCTCCGCCCCCTTGCATAAATGTAATTTGGAGTGAGCAAGCCATATATCTAACTATCCAAATATTTTGTGCCATGTTTAACGCAGTTGTAGGGAGGAGGGACTATTGAAATACTGTGCTTTTCACTTCTACGTTCTGAATCTGTTCCGGACCAATAAGATGAAAATAAGTCTCTTCCCCTCTCCCATGTACAATACGTTTGGGGATGAGTCACAGTGCAGAGCTATCAATAATTTGGCATTAGATGACTGGTCTTGTGTGAAGACCACGAGTGCCTGTTGGAAATGTCATAATGCTGCAGTAGTTGCTGTTTGAGGTGACCAGAATGATTTATTAGGACACATTGGAGCAGTCTTAAGGGTGTTTTTCCTGTATTAATCCAAGTTTGTTCCTGGTTTAGGAATACCTGACACTAGTATAAATATGGAAAAAAAAAGTTCAGTTTTCCAGTGATACTTTATCTTGGTCAGCACAACATCCAATAAATTTAAAAATTGTGGAAAACAAAATTGTCTGGAAAAAGGTACTGTAGTTGAAATAAAATGACCACAAACAACAGTAGGTACAGAATATCAGACTCGAGACTAAAATGTAGGTTTTAACACATTTAGCAGCAACAGCTGCTTATATAGGAAATTAGATGTTTTAAAAACTTGTAAAATACTTACACCAAGGTACTGCTTTATACAGTGGCGCAATTTATAATATTGTAGATCATTTCAATAAAAACTTTCACTGCAGAAGTGCTTTCCCTTTTGCAATGTTTGACATTCCAACATTGATGCCTAGGCTGTTCTTGCTGATATATTTCCTGTTGGCCATTTTAGCTCATTTGGGTTGTGACATGGTTACACAATGCTTTTTAAAGAGGAACCTTTTTTTCAAACAAATCTGTTTCTATGCTTTACTCCTACACAATTTTCTGCCAGGTGTTTGCAACTCATAGATGTGGGTGTGGTAATATCCATCTTGTATTTTTTATTTGTTTAGAAAGCTGCCAATGCTTCATCTTTTATGCCGTTTATTCAGAGAAATGTGGTTTTGCTGTGCAATAAAGCTTGTATTTTTTTTGGATGCATCTTGTGCTCATCAAGGCAAGTCACGCCTGTGCTGGGACTGGAGCATGTTTCCCCACTGTGCAACCACCATTGACATTAAATATCCCCACCTGGGTATAGCACAGTAAACTGCAGAGCAAAGTTTCCCTTTTATTTTGTTCCAGCATTGTGGGTTTTCTCCCCCCTTCTCCCTTCCCTGTGCCAGCAGTCCTTCAAGCCACTTGAGTACCTGAGCAGCTTTGTGCTGTGGGCCCATGTTCATCAGGAGCTGGGTGGAGATTACCAAACCTCATTGCAGCTAACAGAAAGGAGACTTACTCTGAGCTGGATTCAAATCGGTCTCCAGAGATTGGGAGGTTTTATTTCCTTGAGTTGAATGAGTATTTTCCTCACTTTCTTCCTCTTTTGTTGTTCATATTTTTTTAAAACTTGTTTATGACTAAGCATACTTTTCTGGTCCCATTTTCCACTTGACTGAGTAATCAGCATGAGTTCCGTGGGCCTCCAACTATTCAATGTCATATGGAGACCCTGTGGAGAGTAGCATTTCTTTTTAGTGCACATTTGAAATGCCAGTGGGAAACATTTGAGAACCCTGTTGACTGAAGGGCATTGGAAAGGGTATGAGAATGTTGGCAGAATAGGGCAGGAGCAGATGAACCATGGTCAGGTGTGGTAATATCCCAGGCACCCTGCCTCTTCTCTCTCCCATCCTCTTTTCTTCCCCCCCCCCCCCCCCCCCTGCAAACTAACAAAAATGTCTGGTCCTGATGATCTCTGCATTTATTCATTGCCAAAAAAAAATTCATATCAAGTTTTTTCATTATATCAAACCATAGTGGATTCCTTCCAGAGTCATCCTGATATTATACAGTAAACGTAGCTGCACCCATTGTTCAGTAGAGTTAGTGTGTCTGCACGGGCGTGCCCGTGCCCCCCACCCACCATTGATCCGATTTATAGCTCGACTGTTTTTGGGTGAATTTTGTAGTATTCGTGGTAAATAATGCCTGTGCCTGGGAGGGAGATGAACCAGCATGCTGCAGTTTTCAGTAAACCCAGTTTTCTGGCAGAGTTTCAAATATATGAAAAATGCTTACCTTGTAAGATACTACTTAAAAGCAATGCAATGCTTAATTTTTAATGGGTACATGAATTATCAGTCACAAGTATTAAACTGTGTGAAGGAAATCTTTTAAATTTTGATGTGGAAGCTGACTGCATCAGTGAAGTTTAATTTTGGGCCTCAAGTGAAAAGGGTTAGGTGTTCTTTTTGCTGTAGCTTATTTAAAATTATTTTTGAAAGCTCAATGCTTTGTGAAACTGTTTCTCTTTTTACTGGTTGAAAGTTTAAAAAATAACATTTTGACAAACATAAAAAATGTATACATATGCAGTCTACAAAATTGGCCTTTTCTTTTCTCCATGATGAAACTGCCATTATGTGAGTAATTAGCCTGCAGTTTTCTCAGTGAGACGGTCTGAGTCTGTCACTTATGATGTATTTTGGAGGTATGTTTATCACTCGTTCAACTTGGGTTCATGAGTGGCAAATAACATTCACACCAGACAAGTGCCAGGCAATGACCATCTCCAACAAGAGAGAGTCTAACCACCTCCCCATGACATTCAATGGCATTACCATCGCCGAATCCCCCACCATCAACATCCCGGGGTCACCATTGACCAGAAACTTAACTGGACCAGCCACATAAATACTGTGGCTACAAGAGCAGGTCAGAGGCTGGGCATTCTGCGGCGAGTGACTCACCTCCTGACTCCCCAAAGCCTTTCCACCATCTACAAGGCACAAGTCAGGAGTGTGATGGAATACTCTCCACTTGCCTGGATGAGTGCAGCTCCAACAACACTCGAGAAGCTCGACGCCTTCCAGGACAAAGCAACCCGCTTGATTGGCACCCCATCCACCACCCTAAACATTCACTCCCTTCACCACCAGTGCACTGTGGCTGCAGTGGGTACCATCCACAGGATGCACTACAGCAACTCGCCAAGGCTTCTTCGACAGCACCTCCCAAACCCGCGACCTCTACCATCTAGAAGGACAAGAGCAGCAGGCACGTGGAAACACCACCACCTGCACATTCCCCTCCAAGTCACACACCATCCCGACTTGGAAATATATCACCGTTCCTTCATTGTCGCTGGGTCAAAATCCTGGAACTCCCTTCCTAACAGCACTGTGGGCGAACCCTCACCACACAGACTGCAGCGGTTCAAAAAGGCAGCTTACCGCCACCTTCTCGAGGGCAATCAAAAGCCTTGTAAATCCTATATTAGTTAGTGAGGGGGCAGTCGCCCAGGAAGATGTTGTAGGTTTCCCGTAAGACCATCAATATTAGGCAGATATACCGCAAATCACCAGAGATGTTGAGCGCTCTCGAACCCTACTTCCAACAGCCTGGTCTTGTATCATGCTTTTCAGCATAATGGTACAGAGACCACTCTTAATAATCCTGTTAACAGGAAGCGTTAATAAATGAAAACGGTACCTATTACACTTGTCAGTGTAAAGCTCCAGTGGACTGCAGGTGGTGGGCCTTCGTTTAAAGGTGAGCTAAACCCAGCTACTAACTGTGTACACAAGTAGTTATCTTTTCATCATTCATTCATCCTTTCTCTCCCTCTTTCTCCCCCCCCCCCCCCCGCCCCGCCCCGGGGCTTGGGGGCGGGGGGAGGGGTGGGAAGTTTTTTGAAAACACCTTAAGCAGCAATAATTTTCATTTCAAATTTAGTTCAGAAAGTTTTTTGCTCAGGCCTGAATTCTTTCCTGAGTTCATCAATAAACTGGATACTTTCTTGAGCTGTAGTACAGAATGAGAGTCTGATTTATTCCTGACCTGAATTAAGTACGTGACTAATACTTTTCTTTATATTGCAGTGCTGTTTCCTGAGCTAGCATTTCAATATAAACAGCAGAGTGCTCAAGACTCCAGAGGCACGGAGCATCATCTTGTGCTTTGTGTCATCAGAGGCAAAAGGGAAGCCAGCAGTTTCAGTAAATGGTTCTTAGCGCTGGTCACAGGAGCTGCTGTTTTGTTGTGACTTCAGCAAACCGCTCTTAGCTTGACAATGCAGGACAGCACTGTGGTTTTTATATTGCTGGCCTGTATAACCTCCCAAGACATTGGGGATTGTCTACAGCCAGAAATAATAAATTTTTGAGTAACTGCGCAATTGTGTATGCCCAGTTGTTTTGGATCTGTCCTGGGCCACCAAGCAGCCCCACCAAGTTTTGGAACTGCTTCCACAATACAAATGGGATATCAAATGTCATTTTGTACTGACAGTTGGAGGATAGTTTGGATCAGGCATTTAACCTCCTGTTGCCAATATAAACTGTGAATTTTTGCTTTATGAATCAGCCTCTGCATCCATATATCCACTTTTCACATTTGGAGATTGAGCAGGAGAAGGTGTGGCTCGTGTTCCGACTGTTATTTCTATACTGGCTGTTTGCTTCGGAAGTGGACAAAAATTTGAACTGCCCCCCAAGAGCCCACTGCATAAAATCATTCTACACTCTGGATTTGTGTACCAAGCCCATAGTTTGGGGCTTTTTTTCAGTACATTGTGGAGTTTTACTTCGAGCTGGTGTACTTGGTCACCGCCTTTGTTCCTTCCCACATGGCACGTGTTTGACCAGCTCCTCAGGGCAGCAGCAACCGCACGGCGGTCTGGATCTTCTGGGAGCTAATGGTACGGTGCTTGTTATAATGGGCCAGGCCGGAAGCCTCATCTCATGCACTTGAAAATATCGTTCACAAATCAGTTCATGAGGCTCATGGCCTTGGAGAAGATGCCGGTGTCTGTGAACCTGCTTCATCACTTTGTAGATGTAGATTGGGTGACTCTCCTCAACTTTCTCTGCATCTTGCCACCCTTTGGTGCTTTATTCACTGTTTTCTTGGGAGCTGCTTTCTTAGTCATTTTCAAACTCAATTTCAGACACACACACGCACAAAAAAAATTGAGTGAATGAAGTTAAATCTCGGAATAATGGTCTGAGGAAAAGGTGGCTGTTTACAAATTCTGCCTTGTTGCTTTTGTATTGTAAATAAGCTTACTTGTTTCATCAATAAATTTGAATTTAGCATCTGTCTCATTCCCTGGTAATTGCCATGGGCTATGAAGATAAAATAAGGATGCACTCATCCTATAACTATAGTGTCTGTGCAAAGTGGTTTCAGTTCTTATCTGACACTGAAGTGGAGTGAGATTCCCTGAAGAAGGTAGTCTCACTCTGCTTCACTTTGAAGAGAGTTAGGGCCTGGACACCGGATTTGCACTTTACATATTTAGCATCGGTGCAAAGCTGAAACCACTTCACACGTGAAAGTTTGTAGAGTGAATGCACTGGAAGTAGCACATTTGCTGTATCTTGGTGAGCTTGACAACAGCTTTGTTTTCTGGATCAATTTGCATTCTTTTCCCTTCCTGGACAAGGCAGAATTTGTAAACAGTCACCTTTTCCTCAGACCGTTATTCTTTTTGTCAATCGGGGCTTGATCAAGAAGTTTGCAGATGATACAAAAATTGGCCGTGTGATTGATAGTGAGGAGGAAAGCTGTAGAATGCAGGAAGATATCAATGGACTGGTCAGGTGGGCAGAAAAGTGGTGAATGGAATTCAATCCAGAGAAGGGAGAGGTAATGCATTTGGGAAGGGTAAACAAGGCAAGGGAATACACAATAAATGGGAGGATACTGAGAGGTGTAGAGGAACAAAGGGATCTTGGAGTGCATGTCCACAGATCCCTGAAGGTAGCAGGACAGGTAGATAAGGTGATTAAAAAGGCATACGGGAAACTTTCCTTTATTAGCTGAGACATAGAATATAAGAGCAGGGAGGACATACTAGAACTGTATAAAACATTGGTTAGGCCACAGCTTGAGTACTGCGTACAGTTCTGGTCACCACATTACAGGAAAGATGTGATTGCCCTCGAGGGGGTACAGAGGAGATTTACAATGATGTTGCCAGGGCTGGAGAATTTTAGCTATGAGAAAAGATTGAATAGGCTGGGGTTGTTTTCTTTGGAACAAAGGAGGCTGAGGGAAGATTTAAATAGGGTATATAAAATGATGACAGGACTAGCTAGAGTGGATAGGGAGGACCTATTTCCCTAAGCAGAGGGGTCAATGTCCAGGGGGCATAGATTTAAAGTAATTGGAAGAAAGATTAGAGGAGAAATCTTTTCACCCAGAAGGTTGTGGGGGTCTGGAACTCACTGCCTGAAAGGGTGGTAGAGGCAGAAACCCTCAACTCATTTAAGAAGTACTTGGATGTGCACTTGAAGTGCCGTAACCTACAGGGCTACGGACCAAGTGCTGGAAAGTGGGATTAAGCTGGATGGCTCTTTTTCGGCCGGCACGGACACGATGGGCTGAATGGCCTCCTTCTGTGCCATAATTTTCTATGATTCTAAATGGTAAAATAGTTAATGACTAATGTTTTAAGGAATTCTTTTAACTTTTGTGAATTTTTATGATTCCTTTGGAAAGGAACAATTGCCTGTTCTGATTTGTCCCAATATCTGTTAATCCTGAGGAATGGTCTACTTTCCCCACATTTTAGTTTTTCTCCACATCAAATATAGCACAGGCCTGCTATGATGTTGAAGGCCTCTCCAAACTTCCAACCCTGATGCATTAGAGTGACTTTTACCACCCAATCGTTCTTATAGACTCTTAACTGAGATTTCCTGATTTGATGTCAGGAAACCAGTTTTGTGCTGTGAATTGACGAACAGGAGGAAGTGGATTGGGACTGCAGGCTGGGTTTTTGAATTTTAAGTTTCTAGAACTTAAAAGGGTAATGTTTTCATAGAGTTATACAGCACGGATAGAGGCCCTTCGGCCCATCGTGTCCGCGCCGGCCATCAAGCCCTGTCTACTCTAATCCCATATTCCAGCATTTGGTCCGTAGCCTTGTATGCTATGGCATTTCAAGTGCTCATCCAAATGCTTCTTGAATGTTGTGAGGGTTCCTGCCTCCACAACCCTTTCAGGCAGTGAGTTCCAGACTCCAACCACCCTCTGGGTGAAAAAGTTCTTTCTCAAATCCCCTCTAAACCTCCCGCCTTTTACCTTGAATCTATGTCCCCTTGTTATAGTACCCTCAACGAAGGGAAAAAGCTCCTTCGTATCTATCCTATCTGTGCCCCTCATAATTTTGTACACCTCATCTGCAGTTTTATCTGCAGTGCCAACAGGTTCCAGGCGTTTGAACCTTGTGACTCTAAAATATTTGGGGCGGGGTAGGGGGAGTTAGAAGGAAGGCAGATAGAAACTGCTGGTCAGTAAGTGTGATGTGACTATGCTGTAATTATTGCTCCCGACCAAATTTGCTGGTTTATTTTAAGTGTTTAGTGCCCGGTAAGTTTTTTACAACCTGATTTGATTTAATAGACGAAAACCTCAAAGAAAACTGGACACGAAAGTAGCAGCGTTTGTGCAGTGCTTTAAAGCTTGATGTTTAATTATCTGTGAAAGTGGGTCACTTAGTACAAACGAAAAGGGTTTGGAATTGGAAAGTGATGGCACTCAAGACTCTTCTCTTTCCTCATGAAAAAAGAGTTATGAAAAATCTCAGTTGTTCAAACAGTATCTGGGGCATGTAGAAATTTAACAGTGCATCTCAGTAAGTCTTTCCTTTGATCAGTGCACCCTGCTGAATTATTCAGGAACTCTGTTTACATGTGAAATATTTGGCTGTCATTCATTTGGGCTATGAAAGTGAGAATTTGTATTTGACCCACATCCCATCCTGTAGTCAGCACTTCTCTTACTGCAGAGCATTCTGTGTTTGGAAGACTTCCACATCATTCGCAAACCTTTTTTCCCTCACCTCAAATAATCAACTATACCGTACCTTATGCAGCTTAGAAAACCAAGGGACTATTATAGTAAACTTGCCTTCAGAGCAGTACTGAGGGAATGATGCATTGTTGGAGGTACCGTTTTCAGATGAAGTCTTAAACTGAGGGTTCCACCTGACTGCTTAGAAGATCCTATGGCACTATTCTAAAAGCGGCGAGTCCTGGCTAACAGGTTCCAGGAGTTAGAACCTTGTGACTGCAATATTTTGGGGGGGGGGCGGAAGTTGGGGCGAAGTTAGGACGGCCGAGAGAAACCGTTGGTCAGTAAGCATGATGTGACTGCACTGTAATTATGCTACCGACCAAGCTTGCTTGTTTCTTTCAAGTGTTTAGCACCCCCAGCCTGTCATTTAAAACACATTTTGCCTGACTAAACACCATGCCCAAATTTCTCAATATACTTTTTACTTTGAAACATAGAATTATTGGACAGAGCCATTTGTGACTCAATGTTGCGGCATTTGGGATTCATATGCAAGTTCTGAGGTTGTTGGATTTTGTTTTATTAACATTCAACCAATGCCACTGAAACAGCTTAACTGGGTCATTTATCTCATTGATGTCTGTGGGATTTTGCTGTCTGGAAATTGGCTGTGAAATGCTTTGGGACATTGTGAGAACGTGAAAGGCACTATACCAATGTAAGTTAGTTTGTTTTTAAATAACCACCTTTTATGCACTTAACTAGCTGAAAATTAGTTTTTTTTTTTACTTAGCCTACAACTAATGTTGACCCTATTCAGGTTTGGAAATGGCTGCCTCTCGCTGTGTATCTTGTTTGGATAGCACATACTGATGTGAGGCAGTGAACAGTTCAGTTTGATGTCAGTTGTGGCAGTTCTTTTGTAAGTGGGAAAAACACACATCTCACTTAGAGGTGCTGGTCATTTTTTTCCAGTTGCGCTGAAACTATATCTGGAATTTATCAACAGTGAGATGCTCTCATTACATTCTTGGACAGTGTCTTAAATTTGATTTCAGATTTTGGAATGCTTTGTGCTGCTGATGTTTCATGTGAAATATTGCTTTCAATTTTTTATTTGTGGGGTATAGCGCTCCTGTAATCAATGAAAAGTTGTTTGTGCATATACAGAAGAGAAAGTAGGTTATCATACTAGTGGAGGTGTATTTGGTTATTTGCAAAAGTGAAAGGAACTATGAGAGGTACCTATTGGCTAAGGTATGGATGTCCAACCTTTTGGAGCAGGGGGCCAAATCTGTGTCACAACAAGTGAGTGGACCACATGTAATTTTTTTTTTAAAAAAGCATCTTGCCTGACTCAACGCCATGCCTGACACCAGCACTTTCTCTTCATACTTTCCACTTTGGAACACAGAATTATCTCTCACAACCATTTGTGACTCAGCTTTGCCAGCACTTGTGATTCTCATGCAAGTTCTGAGATTGTTGGATTTTGTTAACATTCATGGTTCACTGTAGAAATTTTAAGTTTTAAATATCCCATGTGACTCTCAAACATTTAAACAAAATGCTTCCGGCGGTCCACCAGATTTGAGTGTTGGAAACAAACTGCGCCGCTCTCCAAGATACTTGCACTTAAAAAATCCACCCCCCCCCCCCCCCCACCACAACCATATACTAAAATTGGCTGGCTATGCATTTCTATTACTGATGCAGTCTGCTTCCTCCACCATTTTCTGCTCTCGTGCGCTGGCGTGCACTCTTGCACACTGGCTCAGATCCCAGTTGGTGCAAAGCAGCTGCTCCTTCACTGGTCAAAATTCTCCCATTAGGGGAAAAAACATTCCAATTCTTCAGGCCCAGGAAGTTTAAAGGGCTGAGCGTGAGCAGGTTCAGGATGTTAGTGGAAGAGGATTTTGCACACAGTAGCTTAAAGAAGAAAGAAATTGACGGGCGTGATAGCCAGATAAAGAGAGCTTGTGGACCACACCTTAGACATCCCTCCTCTTAAGCTATTCCTTAAGCCAAAAGAACTGTCAGCAACAGCAGGCTGTTGAAGTTTGGGTATATATATCCAATGCACTTTGGCCACTTTTACATTGTGAGCTACGTTAGTCTCCCATGTGTATTTTGTAGTGTACAGCCAGTCATTCCGTGCTTGTGTGGACTGGCGGTATTGAGTCGCTAAGATGGTACAGCAGCACAATTACAGGCCCCAGGAAAACCCATGGGGGGATTAAAAAATAGGTCTTCCTCATTTCCGATCTTACAAAAAAAAACTGTTCAAGCTTACATTAATGTAACTATTGGTTGTAGAAGCCCTACAGTACAGGAGCTGGCAGCCAAAAAGCAATATAAAAATTGCTGTATTTTTGTTCTGACCTCTTGTATTTTTTGGGTATGCAAATCTAGCTTGGATGACAAGATTTTTCATTACTGCTGCCAGAATGAGTTATTGCAGGGTCCACTTTAGTGTGTGGGTGATGTTACCAAAGAATTTTCCCAATTTCTCTCCTCAGCCCACAACCTAATTGGCAATTTTAGCAAAGTTAGCCAATCTTTGTATAAAGTGTGTCGAGAATCTCCCACCTGTTCTATTTCTTAACAGCAACTGATGCAGCAAGCTTAGTAGTTTGGGATTCTGGGCCTTTATCAGTTTAATGCTTTAAGACTTTTAAAACTTATAGTGGAAAAGGAAATTTTAAAAAAATTATCCCTGCGCATTAATCACACTTTCAGTGTTGCTATTAGTACATTTTTAGTATTGAGGCCCATGTGTATGGAACTGTGCTAAGCTGTTGTAGGATGGTGTTCATTCATCACATTGCTCCCATCAAGACCTAATCCATAATTGCTAATACGTTTCTTAGTCTAGCCATGCTATTGATATTCCCTGTGCCACACTCGTCTGGAATCGTGTTGTTGAATGCTTTGGTGAGTCATCTGTCATTGTCTCTGACATCTCCAAAGCCTTTGGACTCTGGCACCATGCTCTTTTGAACAACTTTTCTTCTGCCTCCTGCCAAAGCTGTGTTCATTGCTGTCTAGTTTCCTCCCAAATCCCTCTATCAGCATGTTGATGGTTAAAACTAACTTAAAAAAAATATATTATTTCTAATTTTCCCCAGGGCTCTATTCTTTCTATTCCTGTTTCATAAAAATGATAATCTAGATTCATCCAACTCTGTTCATTCTTTTTGCTACAGTTATCAACATCATTAACTAAGATCACAATCCTTGGTCCTCTTTTTTTAGTGCAATTGCTAAATTGTTATATCTTGGTCCCTCCATGCCTTTCAGTAAGGCAATGATTTTTTTTTCAATTCTTCAAGATCGTTTCCCTACTCCTTGCAAGTCTAAAGAATAATTAACATGTCTCAGTTTTGGCTCCATCCTTAGTCCTTCTTCAACCATTAGCTTTCTTGGTCTAGATGGAATATTCATATCTTGTGCATTGTTAAAGCTGCTTCCAAGAAGCTTGGTTTCCTCTGCCATGACAAAAATGCTGCTTTTCCCCTCAACTTTTCACTCTTCCTAAAGGCCAAATCAGTCCAGGACTTGAATGTTGCTCCCATACCTGAATGAGCTCTTCTGTTATTTCTCTTGTACTCTCACATTCCTGGACACAATACAAAGTTTTTTGTCTACCCTTCAATCGCCTCTAGTGCCCAGTGCCCCTCCTTTTTGTCTTTTATTTTATCAGTGCTACTGTGGTCAGTGCTCCTCTGAAGTTTCTTTTGTTCTTTCAAACCTCTAAATTCTCCACCTTATGTGCTCTTCTTCCTCTCTACATCTGCACTGAGTTGAAATCAACTCATTGCACAATATCCTATTGTAACTTACTCTTTCCTGAAGCCTTGAACCTATGACTCCTTACTTCCCTCAGTTTTTCCTTCCTCTGATAATCTTCAGACTTTTTTTTAGAAAAAGATTGAAGCTTGTCATTACTTCACTACTTCCTGATGGTCTCAATTTTACTGTTTCTAATCTTGCCTTGGTGTGTTTTGCTATATAGACTCAATTATGCTTTAGTGACATTGTAATGATCACATTGATTTCCCCTAATGAGGACAGTAGTAGGTTTTCTGCAAAACAGTAATTAGCATACCTAAGAATAAGTTTCTAGGTGCATTCATATAATTGAGTGGAAGGAATCTTACAACACCAGGTTATAGTCCAACAATTTTATTTTAAAATCACAAGCTTTCGGAGATTATCCCCTTCGTCAGGTGAGTGAGTGAATCAGAGGTTCTCAAATCGCATATCTTATATTAGGCTGGGAGACCATCACACCAATCAAAAGGTGTCGTTGGTGTTCAGACAGGTTAGCCACGGAAAACAGTAGGTCCCAGTATGCTGAATACACAATGTGTATTCAGACAGAGAGAAAGAGACCCAAAAGGCAGAGAGAGAGAGAGAATATTAAAAACAGATAACTTTTTTCCCCCTTGCTGGTGGGGTTAGGTGTAGTGTGACATGAACCCAAGATCCCAGTTGAGGCCGTCCTCATGGGTGCGGAACTTGGCTATCAATTTCTGCTCGACGATTTTGCGTTGTCGTGTGTCTCGAAGGCCGCCTTGGAGAACGCTTACCCGAAGATCGGTGGCTGAATGTCCTTGACTGCTGAAGTGTTCCCCGACTGGGAGGGAACCCTCCTGTCTGGCGATTGTTGTGCGGTGTCCGTTCATCCGTTGTCGCAGTGTCTGCATGGTCTCGCCAATGTACCATGCTCCGGGGCGTCCTTTCCTGCAACGTATGAGGTAGACAACATTGGCCGAGTCACAGGAGTATGTACCTGGTGGGTGGTGTCCGTGTCGATGATCTGGCATGTCTTGCCGAGGTTGCCGTGGCAGGGTTGCGTGGTGTCGTGGACGCTGTTCTCCTGAAAGCTGGGTAATTTGCTGCGAACGATGGTCTGTTTGAGGTTGGGTGGCTGTTTAAAGGCGAGTAGTGGAGGCGTGGGGATGGCCTTAGCGAGGTGTTCGTCGTCATTGATGACATGTTGAAGGCTGCGGAGAACATGGCGTAGTTTCTCCGCTCCGGGGAAGTACTGGACGACAAAGGGTACTCTGTTGGTTGCGTCCCGTGTTTGTCTTCTGAGGAGGTCTATGCGATTCTTCGCTGTGGCCCGTCGGAACTGTCGATCGACAAGTCAAGCGTCATATCCCGTTCTTACGAGGGCGTCTTTCAGCGTCTGCAGGTGTCCATCGCGTTCCTCCTTGTCTGAGCAGATCCTGTGTATTCGTAGGGCCTGTCCATATAATTGAGTGGCTGAGATGGCATAAGAGTTAATCAAGGTTTGTTTATAACAATTGTCTGAACTCCAATGTTAATTTGCATTTGTGAAATTATTCCCTGGTATCTGAGATCCTATATTGTATGCAGATTCTTGACTGTCTTGGGTCAATGTTTGTACCCACACTAATTTTGGTAGACTGACCTAATGAGGGCATTAATTGTGTCCAGTGCATAATGCATCATTCAGAGCACAATATATTATGAAATTTCTATGGTTGCAGTGACTTGATGTGGCGCTCTTTCACTTCTGGGTTTGAATCCAGCCAGACTGCCACCTGTAAGGATCCTACAGATTAAGGCTGCATGAGTCCAGCTCATTGTATGTGTGAATCCACAGCACCAAACTGCCTACAATAGCCACAGATTGGCACTAATTTATGTGCAGAACTAAAAGATGAAATTTGAGGACAAGATCTTGAACAAAAGAAGCCCTGTGCTAAATTTAAAGCAGGAACTACTTGTTTCAAGCTGTTGGCTGGTGGATTAAACTACCACTTAAGAACAGTGGGAATCTGGCTCAGTTGAAGGATTCAAAATGGAAATTCAATCAATTCTTGATTCAGCAATGACTAAAGAGCTTTAGGGAAGACAAAAGATGAAAAATGGTAGCCTTAGGTCGTGAAACTGAAGCTGGATGGTATGGGGCCAAATGTCCTTTTCCAGTCTTGTATTGAAGCATTCATCTCAGAGGCCATTGGGATAACTAATGTGGGAAATGGGAAAAACTCCTTGAGGTTGAAATTAAGATCCATTGTTGAGGTGAGGAGAAGGTGCTTTACCCTGCATCTGGCCTATGTAATTCCTAACCTAGAACTGCATGATTCTAACATTGGATGCCAAACCTAGAGAAGTATTGTATTCACAACACTGATATCCTGCACCTTGATAGAATATTTATTTTTAATTGTTATATTTATTATGTTTCCTTTTGTAACTGACCATTAGAAATCATGAAGTCCCTTTGTGCTGCTTGTTGTTTAATGGTAAAATATGGTCAACTTCTAAATTGCAGGCAGACCATGAAATAACCGTAAGATAAAATGATGTGTAATATGAAAGATGCTTGGATAGAATGTCTAAAAGGTATCTGGGTATTTTCTGTTGAAAGTTTAAAAAAACAAAATTAAATCTGCATGATTAAAGAGAATTTAGAGGAACAATGTCCCTTGCTTGGAGGGCTCAAATGTGGTATGTTAATGGCATTTTGAGTACATCAGAAGTATTTCCTCCCCCTTTCTTTCTCCCCCCCCCCCCCCCCCCCCACCCCCCACCCCGTTTTAAAGCTTCTAACCCTGTTACGTGTCTGTATATGAAGCTGCACTCTCCACTAACCAACAAATCACATCATCTAAAAAGGGTAGATGAGTGTAATGCTGGTTTTGAAATGGAGGAGTATTGTGTGACCTGACCAATGCTGTCATGCAGTTCCCTTAGTGTGACCTCTGTTTTCTGTTTCCTCCTTTTGTAACAGTTTCATGGGCAGATGCAAAGCAGCCATTCACTGGGGAATATTCTATCGCTGCTAGCGGTTATCAAATTCTGAATGTCATTCCCCTGTTCCATGCTGCAGAATTTATTCTGTGATCCACTGATATGTGGATTAAAGTAGATGTTATCGTGTGTGTGTCATTAGGATCATGGTTAAAAATGTGTACTGTAACTTCATCTGTATGCATGCAAGACATTGTCAATAATTGACATGAATTCTTTAATGTAAAATTAAATTTTGTTTCCCATTTTGAAGTATTTAGCAATTCAGTGAGTCTATACCAGGATTTAGTAAACGTGAATACAATACAAATAAGAAAATTGGGACCAAAGTACATTTAGAATCCTACATTTACGAATATGAATTGACATATAGTGTCTGTGTACTGACTGCAATGTAATTACATTTTTTTTAAAAAAACTTTTTTTCTGAAGCAACTTCTTAAAATTCACAAGTACTTTGAGATGTACATCTTATGGAGTCATTGCATGGTGTCTGTAAGCGGAGTGTATCAATACATCCAGGTTTCGTGGCATGAGTGCTCATGCTGGGAGTAATACAGGTCGGAGTCAAAGCCGTTTGTTAGGCCTTGGTTCCTGGAGATTAGTTAGGTCTGCAGCTAAGATTGTACAGCCATGTCTAGTACTGACATGCCCTTCATGGTCAGTGGATGGTTGCTGTGCTGGGTCGGGGGGGAGCCTCCCCAGATTGCATGGTAATGTGGAGGATGAACGTTCCTCACTGTAACTTCATCACGTCACTGAAATATGTGGAACAACCCCAATCTCACTGTTTTTAATGGTAAGATTCGATTTGAATAGTTTTAGTGCAAAATGAGTTCATCTAAATGAATTGAAGTACAGTATTAATGCTAATCACAATCTAGAAAAATTATTGATCTGGTTTCTTCTGTGTGAAGGTATTTTATCCAACTAAATCGTTGCCAGTTCAGCCACTGGGATTAGTGCTCTGACATAAGAGAAATACATTTTTCTTTCTTACAGCAAATATTTTTAGAGCTCGAGCATTTTGCAGGGCTTTGATAAATACTGGATCTTGCAAAAGACGGTGAGTTAAGTGTAGCGCACAAATGAGATGACATTTGCTTTCAGCAGATATGTAGGTAGTGGAGCTCTCGTCTGTTTTATACTGCATTTTCCGGAAAATGCAGGTGTTGCTGATTGAGTACGTGCTCCGAATTGAAACTGATCTGTACTGAGTTCACTGAACCCCCATGACCCAGTGAAGGTATTCCAATAGCATTCTATCCCCTACACTGGGTTCCCACACACAAGACCCTGCTTGTGCAAACCACGTGCAGCACATTTACCTATGTGTATATAAGTGTCTGTTAGAAACTATATATGTAATAAATTGGACCAGTGGTTTTTAGTGTTCCAGTACCTTCTTTGCCACCTGCTATTTTTGCAGCCTGGCCTTGGAGTACTGCAGGTGCCCAGCAATCTAAAGATATTGCTCATTGCTAATTGCTATTATTCAAACATCCTAAACAGCGAAGTATTTTTACCAAACTAAATGGTTGCTCAATTTTCAGGGAGGTATGTTTTATTTAAGGTGTTTTCCTTTTTAAGAAAACACAATCATGTTAATAAAAATGAAACTAAAAGTGACAGTATTATGTATGTAACATGTCTTAAAATTGCAGTTAAATTAAATAGCAAAAATACAATTAGATTGATAAAGTCCCTGGCTGTAGGTTGGCCAGCCCTATAGAGCGAAGGGGCTGCAGAAATCAGAATTAGGCTTACGCAAGGTGTGGGCTGGACTCCCTTTTTTAATTCGTTAATGGGATGTGGGCATCGTTGGCAAGGCCAGCATTTATTGCCCATCCCTAATTGTCCTTGAGAAGGTGGTGACGAACCGCTGCAGTCCATGTGGTGAAGGTTCTCCCACAGTGCTGTTGGGTCAAAATCCTGGAACTCCCTACCTAATGATTATGAAAGAACGGCGTTATATTTCCAAGTCTGGTTAGTGTGTGACTTGGTGGGGAACATGCAAGTGGTGGTGTTCCCACGTGCCTGCTGCTCTTGTCCTTCTAGGTGGTAGAGGTCGCGGGTTTGGGAGATGCTGTCGAAGAAGCCTTGGCGAATTGTTGCAGTGCATCCTGTGATGGTACACACTGCAGCCGTTGTGCCAGTGGTGGAGGAAGTGAATGTTTAGGGTGGTGGAAGGGGTGCCAATCAAGCGGGCTGCTTTGTCCTGGATGGTGTCAAGCTGCTTGTGTTGTTGGAGCTGCACTTATCCAGGCAAGGAGAGCATTCCATCACACTCCTGACTTGGGCCTTGTAGATGGTGGAAAGGGCTTTGAAGAGTAAGGAGGTGAGTCTTGCTGCAGAATACCCAGCCTCTGACCTGCTCTTGTAGCCTCAGTATTTATGTGGCTGGTCCAGTTAAGTTTCTGGTCAATGGTGACCCCCAGGATGTTGATGGTGGGGGATTTGGCAATGGTAATGCCATTGACTGTCATGGGGAGGTGGTTAGACTCTCTCTTGTTGGAGATGGTCATTGCCTGGCACTTGTCTGGTGCGAATGTTACTTGCCAAGCCTAGATGTTGTCCAGGTCTAGCTGCATGTGGGTACGGACTGCTTCATTATCTGAGGGGTTGCGAATGGAACTGAACACTGTGCAATCATCGGCG
This sequence comes from Heptranchias perlo, assembly GCF_035084215.1. NCBI lineage: Eukaryota > Metazoa > Chordata > Chondrichthyes > Hexanchiformes > Hexanchidae > Heptranchias > Heptranchias perlo. The sequence goes on along the minus strand of NC_090345.1, from coordinate 9,674,167 downwards.
AACATCCCCATTTCTGACCTTATGATGGAGGGAAGGTCATTGATGGAGCAGCTGAAGATGGTTGGGCCACGGACACTGCCCTGAGGAACTCCTGCAGCAATGTCCTGGGGCTGAGATTAACCTCCAACAACCACTACCATCTTCCTTTCTAGTGCCTGGAGTCATATCTAGCACAGAGTTTTTCCCCGATTCCCATTTACTTCAATTTTACTAGGGCTCCGTAGTACCATACTTGGTCAAATGCTGCCTTGTTGTCCAGGGCAGTCACTCTCACCTCACCTCTGGAATTCAGCTCTTTAGTCTATGGCTGGGCCAAGGCTGTAATGAGGTCTGGAGCAGAGTGGTCCTGGCAGAACCCAAACTGAGCATCGGTGAGTAAGTGCCACTTAATAGCACTGTCAACGACACAAAAATCAATTGTCTTTTTATTGTGTTTTCGATCACAATATCTGTGTTCTTGATTGAAGTTTTGTGGGCCGTTTTCCTAACTTGAGTTCAAAAAAAAATTCAACCAATAATCAATTTAGTATCTGCCCCGTGCTCTGAGACCAGCAAGTCTTGTATTTCTCTGCACCCTGCCCCCTGTTTCCAGCAATCTGTTTATCAGTTTCAGTAGCTTGTGATCAAACAGCCAGTAATTGAGTACTCAAGGTGAATTAACAGGCGTGACTAGTAAAACTTTTATCTTTCACCTGGCCTGATTTGACAGCCAGGAGTAATTTTGTTTGGCTGGTACAGGTACTAGTGACTATTCAGTGTTAACCAAAGTTCACGTGCTAAAGTCAAGCTTTGTGAAATTGGTGTTTGTTTTCGGTCCCCAGATAGTTCTGGTTGGGTTCATTCACCTAGAACTAGTACTGAGTTTGGATTTTTGGTTCGTTCTTTTGACTTTTTGGAATACTTTTGGGGCCCAGTAGTATTTGGTATATCCAGAGCCCTTCTGTATGCAGGGTTTGTCTTATTCTGAATTTTTGAATATAAAAACCCATGTGACTTATTTAACAGAAACAGTATAAACAGATCTGTATGAGTCACTTGCCCACATGAGGCTCGTTGAGTGTCAGCCATGGCTCAGTGGTAGCACTCTTGCCTCTGAATTAGAAGGTCACGAGTTCAAGCCCCACTCCAGAGGCTGGCACTTCAGTGTAGTACTGTGGGAGTGCTGTACTGTTGGAGGTGCCGTTAAACCGAGGCCCTGTCTGCCCAACACCCCCCGCCCCCTTTAGGTGGACTTAAATGATCCCATGGCAATATTAGAAGAGCAAGGAGTGTTTTCCTGGTATCCTGGCAAACATTCATCACCGCTAGAGGATTATCTGGTTATTTTTCTCATTGCTGTTTGTGGGACCTTGCTATATGCAAATTGGCTGCTATGTTTCCCTACGTTTTTAAAAAAAAGTAACTACACTTCAAAAGTACTTCATTGGTTATGATAAGAACTATATAAATGTAAGTTTTTTTTTCTCTCCATGTCAGTTATTTGACCTAACAGTTTGCTTTGTTTTTGCCGTGGTTTTCCAATTAGCTCAGTTTTACAGACCAGAAGGTCCCAGATTTGCTTCAAAGTCTGTGCTGAGTTAGCTAGTAGTACCAATTCATCTATTGACTGCCAGGCTGATGGAATAGCATCGTATGATATGGGAAAATTTTGTCATTACACTCTTGTATGATCTTGGTTCATTGTCTCAAATTGATCCCACCACTGCCTTATCAGAACATCTGTAAACAATTTTACAACACCAAGTTATAGTCCAGCAATTTTATTTTAAATTCACAAGCTTTCGGAGGCTACCTCCTTCCTCAGGTGAACGATGTGGAACATTTCCACATCGTTCACCTGAGGAAGGAGGTAGCCTCCGAAAGCTTGTGAATTTAAAATAAAATTGCTGGACTATAACTTGGTGTTGTAAAATTGTTTACAATTGTCAACCCCAGTCCATCACCGGCATCTCCACATCATATCAGAACATCAACACTGTTATGTAAATAAAAATGCTCTCTCTGGATACAACCCAGGTTTACAATGACAACACTTATCATTGTATTGCTCATTGCTTCTCAAATTTCAAGTTGTCATAGTAGAAAATTTAGCACACACAATACACTCTCTACTGAAATCATACTGAAAATCACCTACAATGCAGTTTTCCCTTATGCTTTTAGTGAAATCATGGGGATAGCTCGTGCATGGGTATCATTTGTTGCTCTTTAGGTTTTTTTTGCACTGTCACTAATGGAGGACCCTGCTCTTTGGCTGCACTCCATAGTGTAAAGAAACCAAGCTCCTTTTATCCCAGTGACCATTCTAGACCCACTGAAATATAGATCTGTGATTCTGCCGTTCAGATAAGGGAATCTGTTATAGCAGTGTAAATGTAGGGAGCAGGTCCTGCATGTTTGTCTGTGGAGCTCTGTATAAAATCTAAGCCCTAGTGAGATTTGCCCCTTAATACGAATTTAAAAGCAGCAGTGTGGTCCAGAGGCATTGCTTTGCTACAGCTGGATGTAGTATATTTGAAAGGGTCTATCATTATGCATGAAATTCTTCACAAATTTCGATTTCAAAATTTAGCCAAGAAAATGTTTTAGAAGGTGAAAGATTCAGACATTAGAACAGTGGATGGTCAAGAATTAATTCTAGGTATGTATGTGGTCCCATGGTGACTTTGGGAGCACTGTGCTAGTCCCAGAACACCAGAATCACAACCTAAAAATACCATTCTGTTGCTGTTAAAGTACAGCTTGTGCGTCTGTCTGTCTTGAAGTTAAAAACCATTTCCTGCATAGAAATCTAAATACCTTCCTCTGGCAAATTCTCTGAATGTGTCTTTGTGGCTGTCTTGTGATGTTTCCTTACCAAAAAAATTAAAAACAAATGGGAAGGGAACAAAGGAAGAAAAATACAGGAACTGGACATAGCACAAGAATTGGGGGGCAGAGAGGGGTGGGGGGAGAATGAGCTTGAACATTTTGCCCATAAATTTCCCCTTCTAGATTCCCCTGTGCCACACACTGCTCACAACCAAGGTTAATCAATGTGATCCCACTTTGCTTCAGCATAGGCCACTCTTGAACTGGCTGCATAGTGTTGTCCACTTGTGTGTTTTGTTTGCTCATGTTGTCTCACCTGATGGCTTACATTGGAGATCAGGGTTGTCTCTGGTAAGGAATCATACACACAAGTCTGGAACCAATGTTGAGAAACCTAAGTGATGGGCCAAGGCCTATAAAGCAAGGCACACTAAGGTTGAAATGATTAGGAGAGGAGACTGGATCAACCCAATAGTGACTAGGTTTTACCAAGTTTGGGCATTAAGTCTGTAGAAGGAAGGGAAGACAAAAGGAGGTGAGCAGTTCCCCAGCTATGAGATATTTTAGTGCTCCTAGTCTTCCATTCAAACCTATGGTTTTTATATTGGATTACGTGCCACTGGCTCCCAATGTGCAGGCTAGCAGCAATCCTTGTAAACTTGCCAGACTATTCAGGCTAGTGGTGGAAACCATTTTTTTTAAACCTGGTCTTCCGGATAGCCAGCATTAGTGAATCCAACAAGTTTACTTTGGGATTGTTGCTGGCTCCGAGACTCGTGTATCTGGACCTGGCAGTGCTAGCATAGGTCTAGTGCAATATAGAAGCAGCTAATAAAATTTCTAATGTGCTATGAAGCAAATCTGCTGTTGGCACAGTGATTTCTGAATGATGTGTTTTCTTTGACTTTAATGACCACTCTAACTGTACTGTCACTTTTTTTCCCCTTTTTTAAAGCAAATGCTGATGAAACAACAAGAGAGGCTGTCTGAAAGAGAACAGGATATCGAAGAACAAATTTACAAACTGAAGACTGATAAAAGTGTGATTGAGGTAAGTGAAATTCAACATTTAAACCTCTCTTGGCCTTCCAATCTAATTCCTTTAGGCTGCTTGAACATTAAACAAAGTGGGCTTAACACGGTTAGCTGAGAGTTTGAACATTTCTCTGTCAGACTTGCTTTGGAGCATTGCACTCGTCAAGCTGATGAATGGCGCCATTAAGTAAGCAGATCATTTTTCTGCCTTTATCAGTTAGGCATGACTGTTGTAAATCTCCAGTTCTAAATTCCCCTCTGCATCCCTTGACATCGTTGCCCATAGAATTCCCTGCTCGTTTTCCTTCCCTTCTCTTTTATGTACTGAATTAGTTGGCATTTGATTGAAAACTGGGTGCAACCTACCTGAAGTGCCAGTTTGGCTCAGCTGGGAGCACTGTTGCCTGAGTCAGAAGATTGAGTTCAAATTCAATTTCAATACTTGAAGATATAATCTAGGCTGACACTTAAGTGCAGTACTGAAGGAGTGCTGCATAGTCAGAGTTGCCTTCATTTGGATGAGACATTAAAGCAAGGATCCATCTGTTTGGGTGAACATAAAAGACCACATAGCACTGTACGAAGATGGGTAAGGGAGCTCTGGTGTCCTGGCCAACATTCCCCTCTCTCAACATCACCAAAACAGATTAATTGGTGCTGTTTGTGGTATCTTGCTGTGTACAAATTGACTGTTGCATTTGCCTACATGAGTGATTCAAACTAAAGTAATTCATTGGTTGTGAAGCAGCGTGGGACACCCTGAGAATGCAAAAGGTGCTAAACAAATGCAAGGGCATTCTTGCTTTCATTTACCATAGGAACTTTTAATAGAACGGAGACTAGAATTCCATCAGCCTGGAACTGAGCCTGCATCTGGACAGAGTTCTTACATGCTACATCACTAAGGTCTTGGGCTTGTTTGCCAGGGCTCTGATGGAGAAGTCAAACAAAAGGGAACAAATATTTTGGGCAGACAAGTGGACATCAAGGGAAGTTAAACAGACAAGAGGAGGGAAACGAGGACAGGTGCAGCTAAGTGCCCCCCCCCCCCCCCAAGAGGGCATGTGCATAATCTGAAATATTCAGCTTCTACTAACTAGTTCTGTGCATTCCAACAATTGTGACTGTTGATATTCATTCATGTCCTCCTGATGGAATTGTGCCTATCTGAAGTGTGGAAGAGATGGGAGTAATGTCACAATTGATAGATGTTCAGGGCCAATTTGCCACTCTTAGCTGAAGGAGGTTAACTGAAGCGAATATCGATAATGAAAGAGGTTAAATTTAGGTACATCTCAACCAATGAGCTGAAGTCCTGCTTATAGCAAATCATACAAGTATAAGTATGGCCACAAGGTTTGTTCTATTGGTAACATTTAGTGTATTACTGGCAATGAAATTTCCAATTAGTTACCTGGGGGACTGAGGAAGGAGTTCACATAATTATGGATAAGGAAGGCTATTTAGTCTATCTGACCCATCCATCAGGAGAGATCCTAACTTTCTATACCTGTAACAATCTTGTATACCTCCTAAGATCTCCTTTCAGGTTGAAATCCCCAAGTCTATCTAATCTTTCCTCATAACTCATACCTCTGACACTGGGAATTAGCCTTGCAGCTCTTATCTACACTGCCTCCATCACTTAAATGACTCTTTTTTTGGCAGCCAGAATTGTATTGAAGGTTCAGTCTGACTAGAGAGTTCTAAAGTTTGATCATTGCTTCCTCTGATTTATAGTCTACTGTTTGGCGGTGTAGTTCAACATCTTGGCTTTGTTAATTGCTACTCTGGGAAACTTTGAGACAGTAATCCAAGACAAAATTAATTGTCACTTGGAAAAATATGGGTTAATAAATGACAGCCAGTGCAGATTTGTTAAAAGCACACCATGATTGACTAACTTGATTGAGTTCTTTGATGAAGTAATGGAGAGGGTTGATCTGTATGTGGACTTTCGAAAGGCGTTTGATGAAGTACCGTATAATAGACTTAGCAAAATTGAAGCCCATGGGATTAAAGGGGCAGTGGCAGCATGGATACGAAATTGGCTGAGACAAAGCAGAGAATAGAGGTGACCGGTTGTTTTTCAGACTGGAGGAAAGTACAGTGGTGTTCCCCAGGGGTCAGTATTAGGACCACTGCTCTTTTTGATATAAATTAATGACCTGGCCTTGGGTATACAAGGCACAATAATCAATCACAACAATAATTCTATGCAGAATACATCTGGACACTGAGTCATCACTTGACCTGACACAACATTTTGTTACTGGAACTAAACTCTAACCATGGACTTTATTCTCCTTTTTAACATAATTTCAGAGTTTCCAGATGACATGAAACTTGGAAATGTAGTAAACAGTAAGGAGGACAGTAACAGGCTTCAGGACGATATAGACTGGTGAAATGGGCAGACACATGGCAGATGCAATTTAATGCCGAGAAGTTTGAAGTGATGCATTTTGGTAGGAAGAATGAGCAGAGGCACTATAAATAGTACAGCTTTATAGAGGGTACAGGAACAGAGACACCTGGGGGTGTATGTACACAAATCTTTACAAGCAGAGGCATGGAGTACAAAAGCGAGGCGGTTATGTTAAATCTTTATAAATCGCAGGTTAGGCCCTAGCTGGAGTATTGTGTCCAATTCTGGGTACCACACTTTCGGAAGGATGCCAGAAAGGGTGGTGGAAGCAGATTCAATAATAATTTTCCAAAGGGAAATGGATAAATACGTGGAAGTGAAAAATTTGCCGGGCTATGGGGAAAGGGCGGGGGAGTGGGACTAATTGGATAGCTCTTTCAAAGAGGCACGATTGACCAAATGGCCGCCTCCTGTGCTGTATCATTGTATGATTCAATTGGTTGGACACGTTTAGTGTTGAGTTTATTAAAAGACTCCTAGGTCTCCTTTGGCTTTATCTTAGCTATTAAAACACCATTCATGAAGTACATGGGTCAACTTTTTTTCTGTGGATTCCAATGACCCTCACCTACGGTGTACGTCAGATTTCTATTAAAGTTGAGGAATGCTCCAATAGATAGTGGATTTAATTGATCTTCACGTTTGTGTCCAAGGGCAGTTTCCCCTGCATAAATACCAAGAAATGACTTGAGCACTACAGCCACGTGGTCTTTGAGCATTGTTGTACGCCTTCAAAGTGAACACCTCAAGGGAAGGCCATTTGACATTGGTCTCTTGATTATAAAATGAACTCAAGTATAGAAGTACTTTGTACAAGATGATTCATGATCATCCAAACAAGCTATGTTGAGGTTGGATACAACAGTGTTTACATGTCTCGGGAAAGGCAAACACATACAGTGGGGACGAGCACATGTTTGTCTTGTCAATGAGAAGTATTTAATGCACAAGTTGTTGAGCACAAAGAGCATTATAAAGATTAATGTCAGCTCATTGTGATATAAGAAGGCAGCTATTCGACATGCTGTGAAATCATTTCAATTTTTGTCTGTGTATTGCATATGGTGATTTGAGACCTCCAGTAGATAAACAGAAGGCTGAGGCGTGGTGCTTCCACATTTAAAAAAAAATCCTGCGCTCTCCTTGTATTGGCACAGACGCGAGACTATGCGAACAGCAAGACTTCTTCAATTTCCAGGATGTCTGCATCCATAGATAAGCCTAGAAGGCACTGGTTTCAGATGGTGAGGCCTGTCTGGTGAGCCATTGGGCTAGATTTGCTTACAGCTTTGATTTTTTTTTGGCATTTTCTAATATAGTATCTGAAATCTCTCCTCCCACCCCACAACAACCAGTTGCACTGCTTCAGATTTTGTATATAGAATGCATAAATTAAATAATTTCTGCCACTGCTCTTTTTTAGGAGAAAGTCCAGCAATTAAAAGAGGAAGTGCGCCTTCAGTATGAGAAAATGCGTCAGATCCTGGAAGAGGATCTGGGGAAGACTTTGGAACTGATTGATAAAACACGAACAAAATTCTGTGACGAAAATGCATCACAAGTGCATCATCTAAATGAACGACTGGAGGAGGCTAAAAAATTACTGAACTCTGTCCAAAAAATGTGGGACAGGACAGAGGATATTTCATTTATGAAGGTACATTTTTAAAGTAAAACTAGTCAATCTTTAATGTTGTTGCAGACAGACCTGAGACCAAGTATGGTCTTCAGGTGAAGAGGGGTTCGAGGGCGGGAAATAATTGCACCAGGGCATGCAGATATAATTCAATCCCCAGGTTAAAGTTATGCATTCTCTTTTATTTTTATAGTACTTTGATTTTATATTATTTATAATTAAATAGCAAAACTTAAGGCATTTTGGGAAGTATAGTTGGTTGGAGCATAGGATTTTCTCTGCAAGGCTGAGGAGCTGAGGCAAATACAAAATTAAGGCATTACAGTGCCATTGCTTGGTATAGTTACTATGCGACTGATTTACATGGGTAGTTTCCAGTATAAATGTGGTTGTAGGAATTTATAATGGAAGAAGTTAATAGGAAGACTTTTAATATTATATAAATATTGCACATCTCTCCATTTTACCAATGCTTTGAAGGTGTACTCCTAGGCAAGGCCTTGCCAATGCTGTGATTGAGCCTAACACTGGGAATTGTGCCAAGTAGATGTGTTTTCCCCCCTCCTTTCCTTTATTTCGGCCGTTGGGAAGGAATCAAAGAGCTGACTATGTGAGGACTTGATGTGAACAAATACCCCAGTGCCTGTGGTATAGCATGTTTGGAAGGTGGTGCTGTGTTGCCAGGCTGCTGTTGCCAGCTGCCACCGTTAGATATTACTAGCGTGTCTGTTTCAACTTCACTGCGTTTTAACCATTCTTTGAAAAGGAGAAATCCAGGTGACCCACAGACTTTAAATGCAGACACATATGCCTATAACAACGCACGTTAACCTCTTCACTGTCAGCTCTGGAGATAGGGTGAGTGGATTGAGTAGAAAAACTTGTATGTGTATATATTTATTCATGCTTTCATTCCTTTACTTAAAGGTGCTTTTGTTTGAAAACACTTTTCAGGAAAAATAAGATGCGTTTGTGTTTAAAAACCTGTTATCTTAGTGTCTACTTAACCCAGCATTTAAGGAGTTAAATTGCTTTTGCAAAAAGGGATGTGGGGCTTGGTTTGTTTTTATGCTTTTGCTATTTTAATTTTATGGGGTAAATTATACATGACACAGAATGGCTATAATTATTTCATCCTAGTCATTTTCTCATTTTGAAGGTATTGAAATTTTATTGCAATAATCATCTGTTTACAGAAGGATCTTGCTCAAATAACACACACAAAGCTAGTTTTTTTTTTTAAAGTGGCCAACTATTGACAAGTAGTCCTAATAGGAAAACAGTTTTATTTAAATTCATGCTCTTGAGTTGAGCAACATTAAGCAGAGAATTAAATTCCAAGTTGAGTTGCTATAACTACATAGTTCCTGACTTTGTTCCTAATGTCGCTGCATCATTTTCTTTTTTTGCCAGCCCTCTTTTCCCTCCTCCATGTTACTTTAATCAACAAGCCAATGGAGATACTAGAACAAAGGCATTTTATTTGGGGGTACACATGCCATAAATAAGGGATTTAAAATTTAGATACACATTAAATTATTTTTAAAATTTCCATTAAGGGTACATTCTGGGGTCCCAGACTAGGCAGGGGAAAAAATCAGCTGGAGTTTCTGCTCCTGATTACTGTCCTGTGATTCCTGCTGGGAAGTGCCCATGTCTAGATGTCAGCCAAGGACAAAGTTAGGCTCCTTCAGTTGCATAGTCCCCTCACCATGCAAGAGTCTGGACAGTGATGAAGAATGGCAACTTAGATACATTACCAGAAGGCTACTAGTACCCATCAAGAATCCGCACCTGAAGGATTATTAATTATTAAAGAAGAGTCTATTGATCACAGAAGAACTTTTCATGTCTAATCATTCAGTTTTAGTTGCGGGACGTGAACATTTTAGAAGATTTTCAGGAAAAGCCCAGATTCTCTCTTGCTTCACTTGTTTCAAATGTGATTCTATTATAGTGTAGAAAACGCAAACAAAGAGTGTTTATTGTAACTTTATATTTTTTGTTTTGTTCCAGAATACTAAATCGGTAAAAATTTTACTGGAAAGGTAAGCATTAATATCATGAACATGTTAGATTTTCCAATATGACTTGAGAGAGAATGAAAGGTATTTGGTTATTTGTGTGTGAAGGATAAAGTATTGAAAGTGGCCTTGATGTAAGCCTCTTTTTATGGAATGATGTACGTTTTGGAATTTACAAAACTTAGAATCTAATCATTGTCCTATTAACAATGATGTTAATTCTACTAATTGAACTAGATTCACAAGTAGGATTGCTTATAAAATTGCCTTTGTCTATAAATCAACATCTGTCTTATTACCAAATTTGGATAATATGAATAAGGCCACTATGGGCTCTTTGAAGTAGAATGATCTGTGTTTGATTGTCCATGATCTATTCAAACTTGATTTGATGCCCTCACAAAATACTCTCGTCAGTCTTCTGTGGCATTGCATACAGGAAGTCAAGACCAAGTATAGTGTTCAGGTGAAGCAGGATTAGCAGCAGGGGATAATGGGACTGTGGCATGCAGGTGTAATTCAGTTCCCATTTTAAAGTAATATATTCTTTTCCTGTTTCTATATAATACATTGATTTTTATATTATTTAGAGTCAAACAGAAAAATTCAGGACAATTTGGGAAGCAGAGAAGTAGAGTTGCTTCGAGCTTGAGAGTTTACCTCTTCATTATAGGCTGAGGAACTGGGCAATAAAGTGCTACAGCACTACCAGTGGTGGGAGGGTGCTATTATAGCGTGACAAGTTTCCATTATAAATGTGGGTGTAAGAATTTATAATGGAAAAGTTGACACAGAAGTGTGACAGAAATTTGACCACAGGAAATAAAGCTTTGCAGACAGGAAGTGTGCACCTAAGTAGCAATCTTAATAGTATAGATATGACATGGTATTGATCAACCGCCTCTCCATTGTTTCACATCCACTACTATAAAGGGATGAAAGCTGCAAAGGACCTGATATAAAAAGACAGTGACTCAAACAACTGAAAATGTATTTGCATAGTGACATTGAATCTGCCTCTACTGTACTAGGAAACTGAACATTGCAGGTTGATTGAAGGATTCATTCTGCCTATCCTCAATCCCTGATATAGAACAAGCACATCCCATTATTACCATAAATTTTATATATATAAAAGAATTAAATCCTGCAAATGCTGCCCTCATGTAAATGTGCCCTTTTCTATGAAGTGTTGATTCTACTATTGATGTTCCAAGAGAATTGGACTGGTTTGCAAAGCACCATAGTATTGTGGTGTTTATGCATTTTATTGGTAAATATATGTGGTCTTGATCATCAGTAAAGTGCATCTTTACATGGTAACCTTACAGTTAATATCCATAGTACTAGATCATTCAGAGAAAATCTCGTGAATGAATAGTATCACATGTATAGAGATTACCCATTGACAATTAGTTGCCTCTAATCTTTGTGAATAGCTCATGGAGCTATGGTTCTTCGCTGGTCAAGACTCGTGTTGACTATTCTGCGCCATTGAAGGATTGAATTTAAACCACCCCAAAGTCTGTGTCTTATGCTTGATATGCTTTGTGGTGATGAGCTGAATGTACTTTCTGTACAAAATTGTGAATTTTTTTTTTCCTTGTTAACAATAGCGGTTGTCTGTGATTTTGCCATTGTGAGGGATGAAGTCATACAGGGGCCGAGTCAGAAACTTTGGACTCAAATAAATCACTTCCTCCGTAGTATCCAGTGTAACCTAGAATGAGTGTCGCACCCTAACACAGACTTCCAAGACCGATTTTTTTTTTAATAAATAAGTTCTGTGTAAAGACTTTAGTTTTAAATGTTTCAATAGTAATGCGATTTGAGCGTGTGTAAGTTTGATAGTTTGCATCGTTTTGGATGCCAAGCAGATTTTTTTGCTACTGATCATTATAAACAGTCATTGCAACTGTTCACTTTCATCCTCTTGTAAAATGACACTGCCTGTTTTGAATCTTGTTTACGGAAGTTAATCTAGTAATTTTTTTGGAGAAAGTTTAGATTCTGAATCTTTTTTCATACCTGTACGATGCTGGATTTGGAAAAGTGTAAACTTACTGGTGGGATCCAACATTAATTTTGCTCTGAATTGTCAGAATAATAAGTGTGAAGTAAACCATATTTTTCTGTACTTAATGAACAGACAGATACAGTCCTGAAAAAATGTATTGCCTACACACTACTCCTTGAGTAGGTATCTGCCAAAAATGTTATGGCCATGAATTACCATATGTTGGTAAAATTGAACTCAAAACGTTTGTGTTTGTAAAGTGTATTTCTTTTAATTTCTTTAAGGACTCAAGCTTGTACAGGAAATGGGCTGCCTCCTCCCAAATTTGGTCACCTCCAGCCAAAACTTTTCTTAAGTGAGATTGCTAAGAAGGAGAAACACATCAGAAAGTTGCTTGAAGGTAATACTTTTTTTTTAAGAAGTACTCCTGTTTGTACACAAGGGGTCACGGCCAATTGTTGTCAGGTAAAGTGGGGTTAGAGTACAAGGCATAATTAGACCAGATGTTACTCAGATTTTAAAGTTATATATTCAGTGTTTATTTTCATAATACCTAGATTTTACAATATCATTGAATGAATAGCAAAAACTAATGGCATTTTGGGAACCAGAGAGTTGGTTGAAGCATATGAGTTTCTCTGCAAAACATGGACTGAGGAGCTGGGAGATGCAAAATAGATGCAGCACAGGTGTAATTACAATGTGACATGTTTACATTGGTTTTTTAGATTTCAGCAATCTGCCTATAGCCAGCATAGTTCAATTCAGTTGAACAATGGGCTGGTTTTAAATCTATTTGGTATTTAAAGGGAACCTCCATGAAAAAAGTTTCCTGACATTGTACTTGCACTTTTTTTTTAGAAAATTACTAGTGTTTTTTCCACCCAAATGCAAAAGCAGGTCACCTGGCATCTCCCAATAGCAACTTTCTGTGATCACTGTTGAAGGCAGCCATTTTGTCAGTAGTTGGCCTATGATTTCATCAATACTAGTTAAAACCCTTTCGCTCTCTTGACTGTTTTCACCTGCATCCCACTGTATGATGGGTATGGTAATACTGTGGCTATGGTACTGAGCTAGCAACCCAGAAGGGTGTGAGTTCAAATCTGGTAATTTGTGGGCCGGCACCAAGAAAACTGTTGGATTGTAAAAACCCAACTGGTTCGCTAATGTCTTCCACGTAACCAGGTCTGACCTATATGTGACTCCAGTCCCACATTACATATTTGATTATTAATGCTTTGAGTGCTAAGAAAGCCATTCAGTTGTTTTGATAGACTACAAATTCAGTAACATGCCAGTGCATGAAAAAACTGCCCACCTGTCTCGACTGTGGTGATCCTGGCGACTTCCTCCATTCAGTTTCTGCATTTGCTGTGTTTTTTAAAGTGACAGTCCTTTGACTCTCCACATGCCTAATAATGAAAGAAGCTGGTCTTGCAGCCAATGTGTGTCCACTGCACCTAGCAGCACCATTTAAAATTGAAGTCTGAATCAAAGTATTGGTGAGTCAAGCAGGTGCTGACTAAGCCCAGCTGGTCACGGTGAGTTGGTAACTTGCTTCACGTTCAGGCAGACGGTGAGAGGCAGAGCACCTTCACTGAAATATTGATCATGAGTGTGCTTTAAAGTGCTGGTGAGTGAAGAAACTGGGAAAGCTCAAGGGAGTGCCAGCATTCAGGTTGGTGATCAACTGTCGAGACATTCAAGGCCTTCAGTAAATCTAGGGTTTGGTAGAATGTGGTCCTAGGCAAGTGCAACCTTGTGTTGCAATGTTTCAGCAGTTGGTAATTCTGAGTCTCTGTTAATTGGGTTTTTACATGTGAGCAAGATAAACAGCTTAAGTAATTTGGATAAAAGCCTGCTGTCGTGTTGAAAAGTTTTCAAGGGAGAACAGAAGCTAGAAAACCAAATGTTTTATGTTTTCAACGGGTCACCTTGCAAAACTATGTGTGCATGTATTTGCAATAATTGCAGATTCCTGGTGTAACCTGCTTTTCTTTGCTGTCCTTCCAACAGGAACAATAAGCACTTCTGTACCGTTTCTGCAGAGCGTTCCTGCTTACACCTGCAACATTTCCAATGCTGCTGGAGAAAAACGCAAGCACTCCACTGCTTTCCCTATGCCCACGACATCTGCTGTGGACAATGGCTTCCTGGAAGTAACGGCTGGGAACGTGGCCAGCCAGTTTATGGGCCAGGGCGGGCCTGTCGGAGAGGGCCAGTCAGCACAGTCCCTTGTGCCCTGCAGCTCTTCCCAACACATTGTGGGACTGACCAGCGGTCCGCAGCCCGTCCACACGGGTCCAGTCTTCAATACAACTCACTATCCCAACAGCACGCCTTCCCAGCAGTCTGTACTTTCCCAGTCAGTCGGCTATGGTGGGCGCAAAATCCTCGTCTGCTCTGTGGATAACTGTTACTGTTCTGGCGTGCCTTCTGTTTCGAACCACAATGGACACCAGCCATACAGCAGATCGGGCACTTTCCCGTGGTCTGTGACATCACAGGAATACGCACACGCTCTTCCACCTGCTCCCTCGGTACCTCAGTCCCTAATATCGTACGGAATGGGATCGGCATCTCACAACAACACTGCAGGCAAGATAACTGCAGGATATATGGCTAATCCTTCACTGAACACTACACCGCAAGCTAATCTTCTAAATTCTGTCTATCATACATTTTGAACAGTGTGCATTTTTCTCTCATTTTTCTTTCTGTAAATGTTAATTTCAAATCATTTGCTTAAAAAAAGTTAGAAAATACATTCCGCACATGATGTAAACTTTTTGTGCAATTGAATTCCAGTGCTGGTTTTAGTAATCCATTCATGAATGGAGTCATGTTCTGTATTAAATGACTTCCTTTGTTGGTTGTTTCTGCCATGAGTGCCACAACCATAACAGAATTTTTATATGAAAACTCTTAGCACTTTTTGCAGAGGCGTTTAATATTAGTTAATCATAATAGTGCTCTGGTATAATAATAACAGCAATAAGCAGAGGTACCATTTGACAGTGAAGCACAAGTTACGCTGAAGTGCGTTGACACCATTTGTCTGACCTGTTGAATAGGCGGATCTGAGAGGGAAAATGATGCCCTAACACTGGAAGTTGTCACGAGGTAACGCAACGCTGAATGGAGGATTGTCTCTGGCGAGTTGTCAGGCAGGACGTTCAATCATTGATTGTCATAGTTACCCAATGGTCCTTTACAATAAACCCTTTGAGTATGGACTTCCCTTGTGGAACAAGAAATCTAAGAAGAAAAGATTTTTTTTTAAACATTCAAGGTATGACTCTGCCTTCCAGGAGATGGAAACTACACCCTAATTAAGCATGGCAGATTTGGCCTGTCACTTTAATCATGTAGTTTTAAAGAAAAAAAGTCACAGTGGGACTACTACAATGCAGAGCGAAAAGCTGGTCAGGCTGGGTTCCTGGCCAGCTAGAAGAAAGACAGATTATTTTAGGTTTGGCAAATGCTGTCCTGTAAACTATATATTGATAAATAATTGGGAATATGCTAAATGCATAACATGAACATTTCTTAATCAGTATTCTGTAGAAAAACTGGAGTATTTGGGAATCTTGTTTTTATTTCTAGAAAATGGTGGGGTGGGGGGCGGGGGGATGTTACGATAATGCTCAAAGGGTTGAAGATCTGTTTGTCGAACAAACATCTTTTCAGGCCTGTTGTGTTGAATGGGCTATTACAGTGGAACCTCATTATTACTAACCCGTGGTGGTTTTCGTCAGTGGTGGGGTCGGGGGGGGGGGGGGCTTCATCTTGCCAAGGTTTGAGCTCCAATTCTGACTTCATTCCTTCACCGACTGCGGAAAAATGTTTCACCCGTTTTTTTTTTAATGTTGTTTTTGTTTTCAGTTTTGCATCTGGGCAATGTTGGTGGCAGTAGGAGCTTCTGTGAATGGTAAAGCCAATTACAGCCGTGCAGTTTGTTATAACGGGGCAAAAGAATGAAAGATAATTCATTACAAATGGTGCCGATGGATCTGCTGGTCTGCATGTTATAAAGAAGTTTGTTTCATCAGGGGATTGAATTCCTTAGATTTTTTTTAAATTAAAAATGAAATGGAGCTTCAGTTGGGGACCTGGGAAAAGTTTGATGTAACAGGAGGTTTGTTGTAACGAGGTTTGGCTGTATTTTAACTGTGTGGTGATGGTCCATAGATGTTTGACCATGGGAGCTCTGTTTTGCTTTGTCCCTGCAGAAAAGGGTGAATGTCAGTGTTTGGAAAAACTATTGTAATCAGTAAAATCAAGAAACTGTTAGTATTTTGTCTTTCTCAAATACTTATAGTTACCAGGTTATGCAGGGTTTATCTTAACCTCCTATTTCATGTCACTTTATCAGTATCTTCTTTTAAGGCATTGAATAAACATGTATACATGCAGTGTTGAGGATTGTCTTTTTTTTCTGTATAAAAAGACTCTCTAATTTTATTCAGATAACATTTTTGAGCGACAAGGATCCCAGACTTTGATTCCTGGTGGCAGCTGGGCTACTGTGTTTGGACCAAGCCTTCCTGGTATTGGGAGGGAGGAGGAAGAGAAGCAGCCAAGACCCCTATTCCTGTCTGCTGTCCATTAATCCCTGCTTGGAGTACCTAATTGTTTGGCCATGAGGTGAAGCAACGATCAGGCTTGGCTGCAAGCCTCACTGCAGTTAAATAGCTGGACAACACTCTCCATCCTAGGTTAACTCATGAATGGCTAGAGAATGGGATGAGATTTTGGCAGACTGCCAGCTCTGGCGTAAGTTGGTGTCTTTCAGCAGAGGAAGAGAGAAAAGGGAAGAAAATGACTGGGAGGATGGACTTTGGGGAAGTGAAATAGATGATACAGTGCCTTAGTACACTGTTCTTTCACTGTTGAAACAGATGTTTGAATACAGCCTGACGTAATGAAATTCCATCTTTGCTGGCTATAAGCTCCTAAATGAAGGAAGTAAGGGAAGCTTTGACCCAGCTTCTCTCGATTTGGACCCACAGCACAAAATTAACCACGACTGGCACAAATTAGCACTTACTCAGAGCATGGTTGCTTGAAATTTAATTCATACTGGTGCAGAAAGAAATGCTCTTCTAAAGTTGGGGTTTGATATGTTGTAAGGGTTTTTCAGAGAGACCTTTTACCTACACATCTAACCTTCGCTATACCTGATCTTGAACTGCTTGATGCTTCCTCCGAGTAACCA
This sequence comes from Heptranchias perlo, assembly GCF_035084215.1. NCBI lineage: Eukaryota > Metazoa > Chordata > Chondrichthyes > Hexanchiformes > Hexanchidae > Heptranchias > Heptranchias perlo. The sequence continues at coordinate 9,656,995 of NC_090345.1, read as the reverse complement.
AACTTTATTTTTTAATAGTAGTCACCTGTTTATGATCTGCTTAATGACACTGTCTAATTTTGGCCAGCACAAACTGAGTCTCTGATTTCCATGTGAATTCAACTGGCAATGAATAAGCAGCACAGCTGTGAGTGAAATATAGAAGCTCTTTCTCACAAGTGAAATAAGTGCCAGATTAATTACTCACCATAAAATGTCATTTAAAAAAAATCTATGCTCTGAAATTACATCGTGGAATGCTGACACATAATGTGTTGGTCTCAGTGGAGGTGTGGTTTTTCTTAAGGAAGTGTCATTATCTTGTGTTGTAAAACTGAATTTTTGTCCCCGTTCCTGTTGACATTGATTTTATTACTTTAGTTTCCTATCTTCTCCCCCGGTCCCCAAAGTTCTATACATTACTTTCCAGCCAAAAGGAATGGGTAACTTGCCAAACCTCTGCCAATGCAACTTTTTCTTTCCATTAGTTTCTCTCCTAACCAGACTCTTCCATAATCTCTCTTCTCCCTTCTTTCCCCCCCAACGTGTGGGGGGGGGGGGGGGGGGGGGGGGCAAAATATACACCATCTCAATGTCTTTGCAAGATGCCTGTGTGTTTAGAAGAGCTGGCTGAAGGGCAAGGTGAGGGTTTTGTTATTTCAATGAGAACCCAGGTCAAAACTAAGCAAACTGGCATGTCACCAGGCATGGGATATTGGTACACTAGCCCTATTGTATGTATTAAATAATAACTTAAAAATAATGCAGCTCAGTGGTATTGGTATTAAAAGATTGTATTTTTTGTTGTAATATTATGCCATTTTTATTAGATGGAGCAGGACATAATGAACTTGAGATTTAATTGCAGCCCTAATCATTTTGCTTCAGCTCTTAATAATCTATACTCTGCATTTTTGTGTATATATGTTATCGAATAGCTTCTCTTTCTTCTCCCCACCAGCACCCCCCCCACCCCACCACCACCAAATGCTTTGTGGTAAAATACACGGTGGCACTGCCATTCAGACCAGTAAATTGTAGGTTTGATCCATGGCCTATGCTAGGTTAGCCAACCTCACCCACAGTGACCATGGAGGAGCTCTGATTTGTCTCTGCATCCTTCGCCCAGATAGAGGAAAAATTACTTGCGGGTTCCGTTCCTGATCGCTATCCAGTGAGCATTGTTGGAAGTGAGTAGATAATTCATGAGGACAGAATGGGGTCAACTTTGGCCCTGTGGTGAAATAGTCCACTGACACTGTTCTGGCTCATAGGAAGAATGACCACTTGGTTGTGAGATGCCAGTGATATTTTTGGGACTCTACCTCTGCATGAATCAACATACTAAAGCCAGAAAATTAGGAGTAGGAAGTATATAATTTGTTTTTCAGCTATGTTTGTGTACCTGGAAGCCATGTAAGTTGAGGAACATAGGAAAGTTTTGACACTCATCCTTTTGTTTGAAAAACCCTAATCTCTCACCATGTCCCCCAAACCCTTCTTTCACCAGAATTGTATGTGGCCAGCTCGAGCCCATTTATATTTGCATCAATGTCCTTCTCAGGTTAATTATTCCACATGTTATAATTATTAGGGATGGGCAATAAATGCCGGCCTTGCCAGCGACGCCCACATCCCGTGAACGAATAAAAAAAAAATGTATTATTATTTGAGAAAGGAAACTGCAGACTAGTTCCACAGCAGGATTTGGATGAGTCAGCATTTGACAGTGATGTTCACTGAAGAGGTTTTGATGTGTTTGCGATATTACTTAAGGATGCAGAAAAATCTGCAGTTGATTCAGAAATCCTAGCTCTTTGATCCAGACATTTAACAGATTTACCCTTCTGTCTTTTCAATAACAAAGCTTGATTGCTGTCATATTTTCAGAAGTAAATTAAAGATATAAGGGGAGAAAAATTTGGACTAATGCTGTTTCACTTAATATAATACTTTTACCCAGTGCTTATTGGGTAGACTAGATGAACACAGGCTTTAGAACTAAACTTTGCCCCATCCCAGACGCACCACAGAATTATCTATCCCTAAACAAGTAGGATGCATGTTTTCCTGTGTTCTCTGTGGGTGTCTGTTTTAAAACTACATTCCTCTGTATCCTTGAACATCCCAAGTGCATCAAAAGTAGGAATCTCTCTTGTAAAATCTGGATAGGGACAGTTGAGAAAGTACATCTGAGAAATGCTGACTAAATCTGGTGCCCTAGTAAATGCAATGCTAGTTGCATCAGTGATCTTTTTTGCTCACAGCAGAATTGTTTACAAATAGATCCCTTGTTAGTTAATGAGGGGCAGAATTGTTATAACAATGCATTACTGATGGGGATCTAGAATTTTTACTTGGACATTTAGTCAGATGGATCTAATGTCTATCTTCAAACTTAGTTATTGAAAAGATGGAAGGGCAAAAATTGGATGGTAATGTTTACCCACCCTGTTCCTCAGTCTTAATTTTTTTTTGAAAAACAAACACTTGCCACATTGTGACAAAACACTGCGCTTTTGTCTGGAATGATTTACTCTCTACCCCCTCTGCTCCCACTCCCAGAACCAATGCTACCCCTTCCCATTTGAAGTCACTACATTAGAGAGCAGCTTCCTTATGTAGAGATAAAACGAAAAACCAAAAGCTGGAAATCTGATATAAAAACAGAAAATGAATTATGATGGAGGGTCCTACCCAAAGCATTAACTAATCTTTTTCTGTCAGAGGTCCCCCCCCCCCCCCTGCAGCTGTGTATTTTCAGTGTTTTTACAGAATCTCCAGTGTCACAGCATGTGAGCTTGCCCGTGTCCTGTTGATGGCAGAGTTGCAAGTGGCGCCCACCACAGCTCTGCAAAAGGAAAAATCTTCAATTGGGACATTGCTACAAGGTCTGCAGCAACATGGCTTCTCCCACCTTTCCACATTCCCAATATACAATGAAAAAGAGCCATTTAAAAATTAATTCTCAGCCTTGATTGAGTAAATATAATTATAAGCCTTTAGCTTCATTTGAGTTTTAGGAAAGGTCACACAAATTGAGCCAAATGGTCTGAACAGGCTGCCTGTTAACGTTCTCCCAGCCCCTCCACGTTACCAATTATTTGTGCTATAGAAATCTATTTTGCAAACTCCTATGTAATATTTAAAGACTCCGTTTATAAAGTATTGATGCACTATTTTGTCCTGACATCGTCAACTAACTTGATTGTTATGCATCCGTATTCCCCTTTTCCGCCACTCCTTAAATAGGATACCTGAATGGATTTGGATTACTTAACAGTGATGCATTCCACTACGTACTTCCAAGTCTAAGTTCAGTTTGTCTTAGTTATTTGCAGGAAGGTTGAGTAACTGCCTTGGTCACGCAGTCAAAAATAAATGTTGTTGAAAAGAATGTTATGGTTAAGTCCCATGGCACCTTGAGCTCTGATATAAGCCATGGAGAATGCAGTGTTCATCATCTGTGGTACAGAGGAGGACATTGGTCATATAAAATCTGTTAATGATACCAAGCTATGTGGCCAGGTTCCAAGTATAGAGAAGATTGCCAATATTCAAAGGGATTTGGACAATTTAATTGGATGGGCTGACACAGCAGATGGAACTTAATGGGGATAAATGTGAACTCCCACATAAAAGGACTAGTGGTTGTGGGCAGCTCCTAATTCAAGAGGGGCAATTCTACACTACAAGTTGCATTTATATAGCATCTTTAGCATAGCAAAACATCCCACAACACTTTGCAGTATGGAGACATGTCAGAGGGAGGCCAGCAAGGTGGCCAAAGGTGTTGTCTAAGGGTTATAATTTGCAGCTAGTTTTCAAGGAGGCAGAGATGTGCAAATTTCAGATTGTGCGGGCAAGGTGGTCGAAGTCTCTCTGGTACTGATGATTGAGCAGAGGGAGGAGGAATAACGCGATGTAGACCAATATTGGAAGAGCAGAGAATTTGGATGGGTGTAGGGCTGGAATAATAGGAACATACAAAATGTCTTCAATCAACAATCGAATATGGTAACAAGGAACCAGTAGTGAAACTAATATCTCCTTCCATAATGAGGTATTCAGGGACAATTCAACAGAAATTCTTTCTCCTTTTTTGAAAACTATTATTGGACTGACCAGTGGAAATGAAATTGTGACAAATGTTGACTGCAGTTGAGATTATCTGACAAATAACTGGCCCACAGGTAAAAAGTGACCCAGGACACTAACGATGCTGTTACAAGATCAAGTTAATCCCTGTAACCCAATGGATAACACTACCTACCATCTTGCCCTGATTTTATATTATTTTAGAATTTAAAGTTCATTTAAACATGCACGTTGGGTGCACCTTAAAATGATATCACAGAAAATGCTGGTGGTTGAATAGTGGTCCAATTATCGAATTGGGATTTTTTTTTTAAACTTGAGAAACCAAGGTAAAGTGCACAGTTGAAAAGGGTGGGAAAGATGATTAGGTGAATTAGGTAAAGACTAATTTCTTATCACATCAATCAGACAGCCATGATTGTTTCACCCACGGTGGCTTAGCTTGAGGTGCATTAATAATAAACTTAGCTGCCATTTTGCATACAAGATACCACAAACAACAATGAGATGAATGAAGAGATAATGTGTCTGCTGGCTTTGGTTGAGGGAGCAATGTTGGCTGGGAGAACTTTAGATATATATGCTGATTAGGTGAGGGATAATACTGCTGGAGAATGGGATTAATCCTGTGTTAGGCACCTAGAGTCAGTATCTAGTACTGCCAGATGCAATGTAAAGTTCCCTTATTTTGACTCCAACAATCTGCCTCAGTCCCAACCTTAGAGCTTCCCCTCCCTGTGCAACAAGTTGATTTTAAAAAAAAATTCAATCTTGGGATGTGGGTATTGCTGTGAGGTTGGCATTATTGTCCAACCCTAGTTGCCCTGAGAGTGTGGTGGTGGGCCTTCTTGAACTGCTGCAGTCTGTGTAGTGAAGATGCTCTTACAATGCTGTTAGGAATTTCCAGGATTTTGATCCAGTGACAAAGAAGGAACGGTGCTATATGTCCAAGTGAAGATAGTATAGGACGTGTTGGGGGAATTTGGAGGTGATTGTGTTCCCATTCACCTGCTGCCCTTGTTCTTCTGGGTGGTGGAGGTTGTGGGTTTGGATGATATCCTGATCAAGCAGACTGCTTTGTCCTGGATGGTGTCCAGTTTCTTGTGTTGTTGCAGCTGCAGCCATCCAGGCAAGTGGAGAGTATTCCATCGCACTCCTGAATTGTGTTTTTTGTAGGTGGTGGAAAGGCCTTGGGGAGTCAGGCGGTGAGCCACTCGCCACAGAATACCCAGCCTCTGATCTGCTCTAGTAGCCATGCCATTTTTGTGGCTGGTCCAATTGAGTTTGTGGTCAATAGTGACCCCATGGATGTTGGTGGACTCGGTGATGGTAATGCCATTGAATGTCAAGATGTGGTTAGGCTCTCTTGTTGGAGGTGATCATTACTTGGCTTGAATGTTACCTGCCACAAATCAGCCCAAGCTTAGATGTTGCATCGACATTATCTGAGGAATTACGATTAGAGCTGAACACTGCAATCATCAGTGAACAGTCCCACTTCTGATGTGATGGAGGTAAGGTCATCGATGAAGCAGCTGAAGATAGTTGGGCCTAGGATGCTGCCCTGAAGAACTCCTGCAGCCATGTCATGGGGCCAAGATGATTGGCCTCTTAACAGCAACAATCATCTTCCTTTGTGCCAGCAATGACTCCAGCCACTGGCGAGTTTCCCCCGATTCCCATTGACTTCACTTTTACTCGGGCTTCTCTCTGCCACACTCAGTTGAATGCTGCCTTGATGTCAAGTGTGGTCACACTCGCCTCACCTCTGGAAATCAGCTCATGTCCATGTTTGGACCGAGGCTGTAAAGAGGTCTGCAGCTGAGTGGTCCTGACAGAATCCAAACTGAGCGTGGGTGAGTAAGTGCTGCTCAATCACTTTGCTGGTTATTGGGAGTAGGCTTTCAGTTTGGTTTTGTCCTTTTTGTCGACAGGACATACCTGGGCAATTTTGCACGTCGTTATACGTGCCTGTGTTGTAGCTGTACTGGGACAGCTTGGTGCACAATGAGGATAAAGAAAGGTGTAAGATTTTCACCCTCACCCATATATGAAAGATCCATCCAATAAATTGACACAAAATGCTGTAAATACACGGCATCTGAAATACAGTTTTGGGTGTGCCCCCACATCATTAGAGAAGTTTACTTAAACCACAAGATTTTTTTAAAAAACCCAGCAAGTAATAAAAATAAAAATAAAAAGAGGCAGTGGGTAATCAGGATTAAATTAGTCTTTTTTTTAAAAATGCAAATTTAACACATCTTAACTTTTTTGTTAGCATTAAATGGTGGGAATATAGTGGGTATAATTTCTGATGTGTGGTTATGCTGTGAAGTAAAATACCTCTGGGGAGGTGCCTTTTCGTTTTGGATATAGCCTGGGCTCTGAGATTTGGTCGGCAGTCAGTGGCTCAGTGTCTGCTGTGATAGCAAGCAAGCGTGGAAACCTGTTTTATTTCCCCATACATTTTGACAGCTTTTCAGCCAATTATACGTTTTAGCAACTCGTTCCAAGTATATGATGTTTCCATTTATCACACCACCTCCACTAAGCAAAAGTTCATTGGTAGAGACTTCAGTCAATGCCTCAGAGATTTTTTATATCAAGAAGCAACAATCCCATTAACCACACCTCCATTAATTGCTGTCAGCTGTGTAATTCCATCCAGCCATAGTTATAATAGGCTTGTTTCAACTGACACACTTTTTTTTAAAAAAAACACACTTGGAAAAAAAACACACATTTGATTTGAGGCTTGGCCCTTAACCATCTACAATAAAGAATTCTGGGAATTTCCATTATAATTCAGTGAAGGCGAGTGCTTTAATAGTCACCAATAAATTCACATCACCGAAAGTATCATGTACAAAAAGTGGCTTTTCTACATGCGTATGTTACCACGTTTACAGTGAGGAGAAAAACTGTACAAAGAAGTCAATCGCCACGGGCAAAACATAGAACGACTTCTTTTGTAAACACGGTCTCTGAGAGGCAGAGGAATTTGTTTACTGAGCAAACCTGGACTGTGTCCATTATTTCTTCCCTGTTCGAAATCCTTTCAAAAACAAAGGCCTTCATAGTGTTTCTCCAGCTACAAGAAAGAGTGTTTTTTAAGTGACAACTTTTAAAGTGGCAACAGTAGTCTGATTAGGGGTAAGTAAATTGTCCGAGCTTATGTTTTTTTTTGATTTTTCACAGGCAGTAATCAGTTTCTGGCAGCTGTTTTCAAATACAGAACTATATGTTACCAGTCATTCAATATTGAATACAGCTGCTGGTATGCTTGAGATCCCACTTTTGTAGTTGATTAAATCTGTAAATAACAATGCAATGACTAGCTTTCCCCTTCCTTCTCTTCTCTTTCCTCCCCCCCGCCCCCCCCCCCCCCCCCCCAACTCTTGCCAATAACAGGGTAGCAGCTGAAGCATTGAAACATTCTGGTTTTCTTCCCAGCTCTAGCTTCTTTAGCCGATAGTGATACATGTCAACAACAACTTGCATTTATATAGCACCTTTAACATAGTAAAGGCACTTTACAGGAGTGTTATCAAACAAAATTTGACACCAAGTCACATAAGGAGATATTAGGACAGGTGACCAAAAGCTTGGTCAAAGAGGTAGGTTTTAAGGAGCCTCTTAAAGGAGGAGAGGTTTAGGGAGGGAATTGCAGAGCTTAGGGCCTAGGCAGCGGAAGGCACGGCCGCCAATGGTGGAGCGATAACAATCGGGGATGCGCAAGAGGCCGGAATTGGAGGAGCACAGAGATCATGGAGGGTTGTAGGGCTGGAGGAGGTTACAGAGCGTCAGCAGAAAGATTTGGTCTCCTTGTGACACTTCCAGTAAATTTTGCAAATGAGTTTTCAAAGTTATCACTCTGTAGGCTATGAAAAACTGTTTTGAGATCCTAGGAAGGAATGAGCTAGAGTAGATGATATGTAATGATTGAATCAGAGGTTATGTAGTAGCAAGGAGCAGGGACGGGGTGAGGATGCTGGGAATGGAATAGGATATGGCGATACATGTCTCCAGTGAGAGAATTTGGGAAGAAGTTTACAAGAGTTCTTTCCAGAGACCATGAAGTGAGTGGAGTTTTTTTTGATTAGTTCCTGGAAAATAAGTAAATAGTCTTCCACTGCAGGTAGATAGATAAATAAATACCACAGTTACATTAAAAAGAAAGTTTGAATGAATAAAAGAATATATGAAGATTCCACTTTGCATTATTTAAAGTTTCATTTGTCACACATACAACTGCTAGAATATAATTTTTGTATATGGTAACCAAATTTTATTTTTCTTTCAGGAAATTTACTTCAGGGAAAAAAAGATGGTGACTTTCACTATGGTGAGGATTTTGGTTTTCAGTAATTTTGCATTGGCAGTAACGAAGATTACAAACAGAAGGTTCTGATGTGCCCTGTGAATGACAGCAAGACTGTCCCAATCATAAAACAAATCCGAGGAGTTGTATGCACAGGTACATGCTGGGAGCTGTAGCCTGCGAGGTTGAATCTCTTCAACTAACAATACTGCGTCAGGAAACCTGCCTGAACTGAAGGCTTCTCAAAAACGTGCAGGCCTCCAATTGAAAACATTGTTACAGGTAATTGGCAGAAATTGCTATTGTATTGTTTAATCATTGTTTTAAAAATTGTATTAATTTTTTGTACTTTTTAATACATAGAGTCTACAGCACAGAAACTGGCCATTCGGCCCAACTGGTCTATGTCGGCGTTTATGCTCCACACGAGCCAGTGTTTATGCTTAAACTGATACAAACCTTATTCTCAGTAGTAAGTGGTCAGCTCCGTGGACCAATAAAGGTAATGGTTGCACGGATTTTCAGAAAATAATTGCAGGAATTTGATGGGTTCAGCTTCTCCTTTCTTTCATTGGTAGATTTTGCTGATTGCTCATATTTAATTTGTTGTTTTAATAGTTTCTCATTGGAGGATTAGTTACTTGCTTTCCTCGTGTTTGATTTGTACACTCCCTACTTTTAACTTGTGATTTGTTACTGTTTCGTGAATGCAAAATTTGAGCCAGTCAGATGCAAGTTTGACAAATTTGCACATATGCAAGTGTGATGCCTTAAGTACGATGGATAAAATGCACACTGGATGCTACATCTTAAAAAGTCCTGTGGCTTTGTGTCTTCTGGGATATGGAATATGGTTGTGGTGGCTAGATGCTGAGAGAAAGCTGTGTCTAAGTTGGCCTGTCCCTTTAAGGCCACTGCGCAAGAGACTCCTATGCAGAAGTGGTTTAAATGGGTGCATCCTGAGGCAAATTACAGGCATCTGGGAAGTTTCTATAGATTGACAGCTCCTTGTCCATCCTCAGCTCCTGCTCTTTGGACAGAAGCCAGGTTGTCAAGATCAGAAACACCAGCCTAAAATGACTAGCTCTCTTTTTTTCTGTATTTTAAAGTTTTGTTTTTGCATCTGTAACAAGGTGTGATACCTTGAAGTGTGATGTCTGAAGAATGGCTGATCTGCACAAAACAAAGATTTTGTTCGGGAGCACGCCTTGGGGGCTGTGGGTTCGGAAGCACACATTGAACATGCACAAACAGCAACCACCTGCATCTACGGCATCTCTCCCTGCTGCAGTTGACCCTCGCTGCACACTGATATGCCACTTAACAAGAACATGCTGTGACTTGTAGCTCCTTTTAACTTGTGCATTGTTGTAGTTCATTTTCTCCAGGCAATTTCATTTATGATTTTTAAAATTATTATATGTTAAATTTATCTCCCAGCCACAAAGACTTTTTTGCTGTTTCCTCCAGGATCCTTTCAACACAAGCCCTTGATGAATTCCAGAACCCCTAAATGACGTAAGTTGCATGCAACTTCTAACCATGACCTAACCATATTGCACAATTAATCTGTGCAGTAAGTCACTCGGTAATTTTTAAGTAATTTATTTTCTTTTTGGCACTGTCATGCCTGCTCATCCTGAAGTGTTCTATAAACAAAATATGGAGGACTCTCAATGAATGTGGTACTTATGCAACTCTTGGACCTCGTGATACACTTGTGACATTGTTACCTGTGAGATTTGAGTCTTTTGTTTTTAAATAATATATTCGCTGAGGTTATAAAACCTGAGTAATTGAGCCAATGGACTGAATTTTAGGTATAAACTATAACTAATCTTTGTAAATTAGTGACTCACCTCCTGACTCCCCAAAGCCTTTCCACCATCTACAAGGCACAAGTCAGGAGTGTGATAGAATACTCTCCACTTGCTTGGATGAGTGCAGCTCCAACAACACTCAAGAAGCTCGACACCATCCAACATAAAGCAGCCCGCTTGATTGGCACCCCATCCACCACCCTAAACATTCACTCCCTTCACCACCGGCGCACAGTGGCTGCAGTGTGTACCATCCACAGGATGCACTGCAGCAACTCGCCAAGGCTTCTTCGACAGCACCTCACAAACCCGCGACCTCTACCACCTAGAAGGACAAGAGCAGCAGGTACATGGGAACACCACCACCTGCACATTCCCCTCCAAGTCACACACCATCCCGATTTGGAAATATATCGCCGATCCTTCATTGTCGCTGGGTCAAAATCCTGGAACTCACTAACAGCACTGTGGGAGAACCTTCACCACACGGACTGCAGCGGTTCAAGAAGGCGGCTCACCCGATCTTTTCATAGTCATAGAGCTTTGTTCTCTAGCTGTGCTCAGCAAAATATAATGTTTTCCCCACCTGAAGATGATGACACATACCGCTTATGTTGCCACGGGTACTGGTAGCTCTCTCTACCTTGCCTCAAGTGTCTTTGTCTGTGAGCTTAGACAGTGAGCGTCTGCAAACTATTTTACAATGGTGGGGAATTACTGAGCCTGATGCTGCCCTCACCTGATCTCCAACCCCCCCCATACTTTCCAGCAGGGGGTCACTGGACAACAATCAGGAACAGAAACCCCAATCAATTTTCTTGACTGAGATCACTGTAGACCAAGGATCAAGCTCGAGAGTTCTCTGATCCGAATGGCTCCCCAGCAGACCTTTTGTAGTGCCTTTACCTATTGAGCTCCCTAGAGGACTTCCAGCCATTTTGTGTAGCTTGACACCTCTTTGTGTCCTAGTCCTATTACATCATAATGTGGATTGATCGGCCTCTAACAATTGAGTAATCTGGCATTGTATTTGGGATATTCTTTACTAGTCTGTACATGAATACATGAAAACTGGAGCAACGACCTCAAAACAATCTCTTCATGTTGACCACACCTTGGGTTCATGTGGTTTAGCTTAGAATTCTCTGTCTTTTCAATTGACATGTAGTGGCTGGTGCAAATGAAAAATGTTTCTGCTTGTGGGGGAATCCAAAACCTAAGGGGTCATAAATATAAGGCAGTCACTAATAAATTCAATACGGAATTCAGGAGAAACTTATTTACCCAGAGATTGATTAGAATGTGGAATTTGCAAGAATTGGTTGAGGCGACTAGCATAGATGCATTTAAGGGGAAGCTAGATAAACACATGAGGGAGAAAGGAATAGAAGGTTATGCTGATAGGGATAGATGAAGTAGGGTCGGAGGAGGCTCGTGTGGAGCATAAACACTGGCATAGACCAGTTAGGTTGAATGGCCTGATTCTGTGCTGTAAATTCTATGTAAAATGTTTGCACATATATAACACTTTTTATCACGTCTCTGGCCATGATTAAAGTGAAATTTAAGAGAGGGGGGTACTCTTTCACCCACCAACAACACCTTTGAACTTGCCCATAACCTTTTTTATATTGTGAACTTGTGGCAATTTTGACTTTAACATTAATACAGCAAGCGTCATTATGGTGTTTCTTTTTCTTTAAAATTGTCTGAGGAAATCTGGATAGGGAACAGCAAAACATGTAGTTTGGAATTGAATGGGCAGGGATGGAGGGGGAGACAGATGGCCTCTAATATTCCATCATTATAGGGTCAGTGCAATGCCTGTTTGTGTCTACCTTTTGAAACATTAAATGCTATATCCTATAAACTGGTGTTGCATTCTCTCAATAGGAATCAATTTAAAGTCAAAACATATGTTGGAGGAAAAATTAAGCCTGTTGATAACTGAAGTTGGTCACAATTTCAATAAATTCAGTGACCTTTTCTACCTTGGGCTATTCAAGCTGACTGAGTCTCGTTGGCCTCTGGGCACTTGGCTCTCCACACAGTGCTGGGCTTCTCTGCACCACCATCAGGGCTTAGGCTCTAGGCCTCACTCTCTTTCCTTCACCACAGCTCTCTGCAGTCAGTCTCTCTGTCTCTGTCTCTCTCTGTCTGTCTCTTTGTCCCTTTCCCTCATTCGGATGTTCTCTTCACTCCATTGTATTCTTTGTCATTAAGTACTCCTTCTCTCCGTTCAGGTGTTTCTGCTGCCCTTTGTGCTTACATTCCTGCTCTTGATTTCCTTTGCCCAATACTTGCATTACAGCTGTTTCCATTCTGTACTTACTAATTCTCAAACTCCTGTCTCCCTGGTCCCCAGTTTTCATAGATGCTGGCTTTTCCCATCCTGAAAAACACATGTAGCTGCTGCTTGGAACCAGTGGAAAAACCACAACCTTTCAGATACATTGAGATACTTCGAGCTACAGTGACTGTTATGCATGCAATTGTGGAACCATTTTGTACACTGCAAGGTTCCCCAGAGCACAATGAGATGAATGCCCATTTAAACTTTTTTTTAATTGTTGCCAGGACAACTGTGCTGCTCTTCAAATATTGCCATGGGATTTTTAACATCTACTGCAACGGGCAGGATGGACCTCAGTTTAATATTTCAGCTGATGCATCTCTAACAATGCAGCATTACCTCAGTACTGCACAAGATTGACTCATTCTGGACATCTTTGTGTCATAGTTTCAACCAACCACCTTCAGCTTCAGTACTACCCACTGCCAAGCTCACGTGTATTATGGGATGGGCTTGTTGTGCCTAATAGCCTAATTTTTTTTAAAATCTTAATGCCGGTAAGGCTGCTGAACCGGTTTTAAGAATCTCCACTTCCTCCGTTTCCCCTTGTAATGTTTCAATCCTTCTCCCAGCTGACTTGAGACTGGCTGGAAGATGGCAGAGACTTCAGTGCTGAATTAATTTGTTGTGAAAGCATCACCCCCTCAGTCCCTTTCCGCAACGATCCCTCTCACATGCAGATTAACCAACTAACCGTGTGGAATTAGAATTCAGACCTGCCAACACAATATTTTTCCGATCCTTAAATCATGAAGTAATCCAACTTTAAACTCTGACTAATCCACGCATTCCTTTGCTGATGGAGATGGCTCTCCTAGGTACTTTTGGAATGCATTTTGATTGGTTGGGGCTGTTACTGCTGGAAGAATATAATGAGTAGGGGGAGGAATTCTGGAAGATGGCAAATCAACACGATTTTTAACCTCGATCTAAACATATCTGAGGCTGACACATGATTAATGCACAGGACACGTTGTTCCAGAACTCTCTTGATAGCCATGCAGGATTATAATGTGCTTCATTTTCTACATTAATTTAATCCTTAATGCAGCACTGCATGTGAAAAGAGCCAAGAACCTAAAGCTGGCTTTGCCTTGATCACACTTAAACCCAGGGTGATGACGGAGTAGGTGCTTGTCAAAGTACATGCATATTTAATATTGTGGCAAAGCTATCTGCAAACTGATGAGTGTAAAATTGCAATGGGTTTCTAATAATGATGTGTCAGTAAATCAGGCTTTTTTTTTCCTTTGAGGTTTGTGCTGCTGGCTGCTTGGACTGTAGCCATCCTTGCACTTTGTACCCTAAGTTATCGCACCAATTATGAAACACACAGGTTTGTACCTGCAGGAACAACTTGCCCTTAGATGGCGCCTTTTAATGTAGCCAAACATCCCAAGGTGCTTCACAAAAAGAGGGAGGGGAACGGACATCAAAGGGAGATGAGTGGGGAGAGATGATCGAAGGGCTCGGTTGAACAGAGGTTTTGTGATTTTTTTTTTTTGAAGGTGAGGCTGTAGAAAGATAGAACTTGCATTTACACAGCACCTAGCGGGCTCTTGGGATGTTCTCAAAGCGCTTTACAATCCATAGATCACTGGGCAAACAAGGCAGCCACAGCAAGGTTACATAAACAGCAAACTAATAAAGGTTCCATAGAAAGGTTACAACACAGAAGGAGGCTATTCGGCCCATCGAGTCCACGCTGAGAACTCCCTGCTCTTCGAACAGCAAATTTTAGAGGGGAGGACCATGATGGCTGAAGATGCAGGGGGGGTCGGGGGACTTATGATAACCCAAAACTCCAAAAAATGAAGGGTGTGAGCCGATTCAAAGTTGTACCCAGAGTGGGCAGCATAGTACAGCACCAGTGTGCAGTGTCTGTACCTGCAATTATTCACATCCTATGTTTTCAATTGTTACACTGACATTGGGAAAAGGGGAGGGTACCAAAATGGAGCTAGATGCTTCCTTTTCACTCCTCTCTCTCTCTCATACCCCACCCACCCCCTTCCCCCTGGAGTATAAAGGAGAGCCTGCCCTGTCTCCTGCCTGACATAACTTCTAGTGGTCATCTGCAAAGCATTACTGACAGGCACATGAAGCAGAAACACCTCAAATAGCGGGAAAGGAAACTACCTCTCCCTCCCTCCCTCCGTCTCTTCCCCCACCCCTCAAACCAACAACCTTCTGAACGCAGACAGTGCTTTTTCCCCCAACCCCGCTCCCTAAAGTTATGAAGCAAAAATAAAATGTTGGGTCTGGAGCAAAATTGCTCCAACACACTTTGAGTTAACCAAGCTGCACTCTTTGTACCTGCTTCTTAGTCAGATAGCTCGCAACATTATTACACACGCAAAAACTCAGCACAGAGGGAAAGATCCGAGGCGCGAGAGACAGATCTGGTACAGATAGCATTCACCTTCCCAACCGTTCGCTCTTGGTCCGTATTGACTCATCTTAGCCAGGACAATAGTGGGGGCACCACAATTTATTGTCTTTGAGTAGCAGCAGGCGTAGCTAAAAATTAGGTGCCAACCTGGTGAAGCTACGACTCAGGACTACATGCATGCTAAACAGCGGAAGCAACATGCTATAGACAGAGCTAAGCGATTCCACAACCAACGGATCAGATCAAAGCTCTGCAGTCCTGCCACATCCAGTCATGAATGATGGTGGACAGTTAAACAACTAACGGAAGGAGGAGGCTCTGTAAACATCCCCATCCTCAATGATGGCAGATCCAGCACGTGAGTGCAAAAGACAAGGCTGAAGCGTTTGCAACCATCTTCAGCCAAAAGTGCCGAGTGGATGATCCATCTCTGCCTCCTCCCGATATTCCCACCATCACAGAAGCCAGTCTTCAGCCAATTCGATTCACTCCACGTGATATCGAGAAACGGCTGAGTGCACTGGATACAGCAAAGGCTATGGGCCCCAACGACATCCCGGCTGTAGTGCTGAAGTCTTGTGCTCCAGAACTAGCTGCGCCTCTAGCCAAGCTGTTCCAGTACAGCTACAATACTGGCATCTATCCGACAATGTGGAAAATTGCCCAGGTATGTCCTGTCCACAAAAAGCAGGACAAATCCAATCCGGTCAATTACCGCCCCATCAGTCTGCTCTCAATCATCAGCAAAGTGATGGAAGGTGTCGTCGACAGTGCTATCAAGCAGCACTTACTCACCAATAACCTGCTCACCGATGCTCAGTTTGGGTTCTGCCAGGACCACTCGGCTCCAGACCTCAATACAGCCTTGGTCCAAACATGGACAAAAGAGCTGAATTCCAGAGGTGAGGTGAGAGTGACTGCCCTTGACATCAAGGCAGCATTTGACCGAGTGTGGCACCAAGGAGCCCTAGTAAAATTGAAGTCAATGGGAATCAGGGGGAAAACTCTCCAGTGGCTAGAGTCATATCTAGCACAAAGGAAGATGGTAGTGGTTGTTGGAGGCCAATCATTTCAGCCCCAGGACATTGCTGCAGGAGTTCCTCAGGGCATTATCCTAAGCCCAACCATCTTCAGCTGCTTCATCAATGACCTTCCCTCCATCATAAGGTCATAAATGGGGATGTTCGCTGATGATTGCACAGTGTTCAGTTCCATTCGTAACCCCTCAAATAATGAAGCAGTCCGTGCCTGCATGCAGCAAGACCTGGGCAACATCCAGGCTTGGGCTGATAAGTGGCAAGTAACATTCGTGCCAGGCAATGACCATCTCCAACAAGAGCGAGTCTAACCACCTCCCCTTGACATTCAACGGCATTACCATCGCCGAATCCCGCACCATCAACAACCTGGGGGTCACCATTGACCAGAAACTTAACTGGACCAGCCATATAAATATTGTGGCTACAAGAGCAGGTCAGAGGCTGGGTATACTGCGGCGAGTGACTCACCACCTGACTCCCTAAGGCCTTTCCACTATCTACAAGGCACAAGTCAGGAGTGTGATGGAATACTCTCCACTTGCCTGGATGAGTGGAGTTCCAACAACCCTCAAGAAGCTCAAAACCATCCAGGACAAAGTAACTCGCTTGATTGGCACCCCATCCACCACCCTAAACATTCACTCCCTTCACCACCGGCGCACAGTGGCTGCAGTGTGTACCATCCACAGGATGCACTGCAGCAACTCGCCAAGGCTTCTTCGACAGCACCTCCCAAACCCGTGAACTCTACCACCTAGAAGGACAAGAGCAGCAGGTACATGGGAACAACACCACCTGCACGTTCCCCTCCAAGTCACACACCATCCCGACTTGGAAATATATCGCCGTTCCTTCATCGTCGCTGGGTCAAAATCCTGGAACTCCCTTCCTAACAGCACTGTGGGAGAACCTTCACCACACGGACTGCAGCGGTTCAAGAAGGCGGCTCACCACCACCTTCTCAAGGGCAATTAGGGATGGGCAATAAATGCTGGCCTGGCTAGCGACGCCCACATCCCATGAACAAATAAAAAAAGAGAGGGAGGGAGAATTGGCCAGAGTTACTGCTCCTGATCACTATAAAGTGAGCCCTATGGAAATGCACGAGTGTTTGTTGCTGACACGTGGCTGTGGGTTTTCCTTCGCCGCAACATCCCAAATCGGACGGCTACAAACCCCCACCCCACAACCAGCAAATTGAATTTCCCTCCCTCCCCTACTGCAGGGAAGTAGGTCGCTAGACCCCAGACGGCATGTGAGTGACTGGGAGAGGCGGAGCCCAGAAACCCACTCCAATTTCCCTCCCTTCCATCGCTGGCACCAGGGAGACGGAGCTTGTCCCGGGGGCAGTGTTGGACAGCCTGCCGATGCTCCTTTTCGGAGGATGGGACACCTTTTCCTCTGGTCTGAAAACCTTTGTTAGGCCTTG
This sequence comes from Heptranchias perlo, assembly GCF_035084215.1. NCBI lineage: Eukaryota > Metazoa > Chordata > Chondrichthyes > Hexanchiformes > Hexanchidae > Heptranchias > Heptranchias perlo. The sequence goes on along the minus strand of NC_090345.1, from coordinate 9,639,560 downwards.
GCTCATGGATTTTCTGCCCCCTTTAACCGATGGTGCCCTCTTTGTGGTGGCCCCTTTAATTTAAATTCACACTAGACTATTTTGTATGTAACGTGGATATCTACAGATTCTACTTGCACTTGCATAACTACCAGTGAAGATTTATTGTGTAATCCTTTTAAAATCTTACTCACGGGCAGGTTTAAAGCATCCCACGCTCTCACTGGTAGAAATGGACGGGCACTTTTTTTTTTCTGCAAGCTTCTGGATCTAAGTGGCTTCAATCCTATGAAGTACAGAACAGTCACAGCTGCTGCAGTTGTTACCCTATAATCTAGCAGGGAAATTTCACCTGAAGGAAGATAGATAAGCTGCATTAACATTTTGTGCGTGTGGATTTAAATTTTGGTATCAGTTTGGCTCAGTTGGTAGCACTCTCCGTGCTCTGAGTCTGAAGGTTGTGGGTTCAAGCCCCACTTCAGAGAGGGGAGGGCAAACAAGGCAAGGGAGTACACGATAAATGGGGGATACTGAGAGGTGTAGAGGAAGTGAGGGACCTTGGAGTACATGTGCACAGATTCCCTGAAGGTAGCAGGACAGGTAGGTAAGGTGGTTAAGAAGGCATATGGAATGCTTTCCTTTATTCGCTGAGGCATAGAATATAAAAGCAGGGATGTTACTGCTTTATAACTGTATAAAATACTAGTTAGGCCACAGCTTGAGTACTGCGCACAGTTCTGATCACCACATTACAGGAAGGATGTAATTGCACTAGAGAGGGTACAGAGGAGATTTACGAGGATGTTGCCAGGGCTGGAGAATTTTAGCTATGATGATAGATTGGATAGGCTGGGGTTGTTTTCCTTGGAACAGAGGAGGCTGAGGGGTGATTTGATTGAGGTGAACAAAATTATGAGGGGCCTAGACTAAAAAGTAGAGTGGATAGGAAGGACCTATTTCCCTTAGCGGAGGGGTCAATAACCAGAGGGCGTAAATTTAAAGTGATTGGTAGAAGGATTGGAGCGGAAATTAGGAAATATTTTTTCACCCAGAGGGTGGTGGGGGTCTGGAACTCACTGCCTGAGAGGGTGGTAGAGGCAGAAACCCTCAACTCATTTTTTAGAAAAAATACCTGGATGTGCACCTGAAGAGCCGTGACCTGCAGGGCTACGGACCAAGTGCGGGAAAGTGGGATTAGGCTGGGTGGCTCATTTCTCAGCCGGCGCGGACATGATGGGCCGAATGGCCTCCTTCTGTGCCATAAATTTTCTATGATTCTACGATTCAGCACTTGAGACTGTAAACTAGGCTGACACTCCAGCGCAGTACTGAGGGAGTGCTGAATTGTCACATCTCTTAACGTGTAAACCGAAGTCCTGTGGTTCAGGTGGACATTAAAGATGATGTAGCACATTTGGAGGGAGTTTTTCCCGTGTCCTGGCGAACATGCCTCCCTCAGCCAACACTACCAAAAAAAAATAAATGAACTGGTTATTCATTTCATTGCTATTTGCAGAATGGCTACCTTGTTGCTTGGATAACAACAGATGTGATTAATGCTGCAGCAATGCAGATCTCTCTGTATCAGTCTCCATTTGTACTCTGCCACCTGAATCTCAATCAGTCTACTTGTCACAGCTTGCTAAAATTGAAAGCATTCTCTGTACCCCAGGGAGGGGTTGAGAGACTCTGTCCAGCTTGGTAAGCAACAACGCCTAAAGGCAGTAGGTCCCAAGACAGTGTGAGGTGGACGCCACAATTCCCCAGGGAGCAGGACCAACAGTCTGTTCTGAAGTCTTCAAACACAATGCCACAAGATGTGTCCAGCTCTCCTGATGCTCAGCGAGGTTATCTAACCAGCAGCAGGAAGGTCCCAAGTTAAATATCCCTGCTGTGCCAAATTAGGAGAGAAACTGGTTGGTCTCTGTGCCGCTGAGTACGGGAGGGGGTGAAAAATCTCTTGGTCCCTTTCCTGGTAGCGACCCATGCATGACATCAGGTAAAGAGCTGTCAAATAGCCAACCAACTCTCACTGTCAATGGCAACTTGTGCTCGTGTAGTTATTTTCCAGAAAGCCTACACCTACAAGGAAGGGGCAAATTAATGTTCTTAGTAACCGGATTTGGTTAAGTGTATAGCTGTCAGCATCAAGCACTGTGGTTGTTTACTGAGCAGAATTTGCTGGTCAACTCATTCCACATTCTCACCAGAAACGGTCATAAACATGTGGTGTAAATTTAATTGACTGCTCTAAATGCAGTGTAAACAGTTTTTTTGGCATTTACTTTCCCCTCTAATTTTCAACCCATCTCCTCTGAAGGAGCTGACTCATGCTAGTTTACTATTCCACAGTCCTCTAGCATTTTGCCTAAGTGGCCTTTCTGTATTCTCGACCAGTGATTGTAGGTAGGCAGGTTCTTCAGAAAGTCGTGGGTTCAAACCCCACTCCAGGACTTGAGCACATCGTTTCCGCTGACACTCTAGTGCAGTGCCGAGAGAGTTCTGCACTGATCAGAGGTATCGTCTTTTGGACGAGACATTAGAACCAAGATCCTGTCTGCCCTCTCAGGTGGCCGTAAAAAATCAAATGGCACCATTTGAAGAAAAGCACGCTGTCCTGGCCAAAATCTATCCCTCAACCAACACCATCAAAACAGTTTAATTGGTAATTTATCTCATTGCTGTTTGTGGGACCTTGCTGTGTTCAAATTGACTGCTGCACTTCCCTATATTAAAATAGCAACTACACTTCAAAAGTGATTTTAAAAAAAAGCAAGCTTTTAATTAGAGGGTATCACGGTTGAATCCAATCTTTACCTCGTGCACTTTCCAGCAGAGGTCACAGGATCTCAATCAGGAGTGGGAATCTTGGCTAAATTTTCTTCCCTAAATAACTCAGTGGGACTGCGGCCAATTGTAGTGTCGCTAGTCAAATCAGCAAACTCAGTATCAACCAAAGATCAAATGGAGATCTGATCTGCACGACGTAGTACCAAACTTACTTTCTTAGCCATCGGGCAAGCTATTTATTTATCTTTAATAAAAAAAAAATGTCACCTATTGAGATCAAACTTAAGGAGCTTTAGCACAAAGTCTTAGGGTTTTTAAGTGAGTTGAGTTCCTTGAAGCAATATCTTTGTAATGTTGATTTAAAGAGTCATTGCTTCCCTCCAACTAAAACTAAAATATGGTCATAAATCTGAATGTCAAAACTGTTCTAACAGAAGCCTTATTTCCTTTGAGGATTACACTGCTGTCTGCTTTCACTGCTATCTGATGTTCCACTCACAATAAACCCTCCTTCAAGAATGAAGATTCAAAGCCGATTATTCTTTTGAAGTTTTCTTTTTTTAAGTCCGGCATCTACTGAAAGATTCCACCTCAGAACTTAAAGAAACTGGATGGCATAGTGGGTTAGGCACTGACCATTCACCTCTTAGACCTGGGTTTGAATGAACCTCAGGCAACTGTGATGAAAGTTCTAGTTGTAGTGGAAATGAGTTTGGGCAGTCTTTAACCCAGTTCCCAGTCGACTTGAGCCCACAGCCCAAAACCATCCTTATTGGCATTAAAGTGGCACAGAAGCCAAGAATGACTCAAATGGAAAATTGTTGCAGCAACACAGAATGGTGCGGTTCTGAGGCTAGAGACTAAAGCATATTGTTGGGGCAGAGAGGAGGAAGATTTACACTGCGTCTAACTGCGCTAGAGCTGTGACCTGACGTGGGAGTGTGCTTGATGCTGACAATGGGAGCTCGAAACAGAGAGTGTTCCATTTCCCTGTGACTTGCACACAAAATTCTCACAAAAAAAAGACAGCAATCTTGTTCTGAACAAAAAAAAACCTGTGGTGCAACACATTGCAAGCAAAGCCTCGTAACCTCAGACTTCATATCCACCTACGCTTCCAATTACTCGTATTGGTGGGGGAGTGGTATGACACTCAGAATGAAGAACAGTAGAGTCGGCTGCACACCATACTGCACCTCTTGTCCATGCCCATCTGTAGGATTTAAGTGGACAACCAGTTATAATGTTTGAATGCACCAGAGTGTAGTCAGTGCCTGTGGAACCATATTTCAACAAGGATTTAACATCTTCAGGAAAGCAGGGGAGATCATGAGAAAAAAAAAACAAGAAATTGTTTCTTGTTACATCAATGTAAAATGGTTACCAGAAATTTACAAACTTGTGCCTACGTTCATTAACAGCACATTACAAGATGGACATGTGGCATCAGTGCCCTTCAACATGATGGACTGGCTCCCAGTTGGGAAAACACCACGCGGAAGACCAAAGCTGAGATATTGGGACTATGTATGGGAAGACCCGAATGGAAAAGTGAAAATAGATGGATAGTGGCTAATGATAATTAATATTATCTCATGGTTTGGAAATCACTTTTGACTGTTTCACTGTCATCCATCACATCCACTGAAATCCAATTTGTTTGATGAAATGAAGAATGAATTAGCAATGGATTTGTATTGTAGCATTTTCTCTTCAAAATTAATAACATTCCTATTGATAAAAAAAATATTGTCAGGACCAAGTTTTAATTCAATAATTACAAATGCATTGACTAATCCAATTTGTTACCCCTTCAATGCCATTCTAGTGTATTCCAGTAATCATTATAATAGTTTTGATTTCAACAGGTGTAGGAATTATTCAATTTGCATTTCGATAGATTCTTCTCACACCAGAGTTCCATGCCTACAGAAAAAAGTCACATTTGTAAAGGATTAAAGACAAAAAGCTATTAGCTCTCACGAATGTTGCCTTTGATGTTGCTTGTGAAGTTCTACTTTACAAAGCTGTCCTCAGTCACAAACACCAGGTTCCTCAGTTTGGCTATCCCATCAATCTGCGCTGGGGGCAAATACTTGGTGAGAATGTTTGGGGCAGCTGGCAGAAGACTATCAATCTTCAAGAAAGCTTGACCCTACTTATTTTGGTGTTGTACAAGACCTATCTCTGCGTGTGGATGGGACAGTCTGGTTTGGGAAGCTGCAGAGAGCAAGAAAAATAAACCACCAGAACATTTGAAACCCATCAAATGAGAAAGAGGAAAAATAACTTTAAAGGAATTAAAAGGTCAACTGTTATTTTTTAAGAAGAAAAAAAAATCCATGAGTCCGGTTAGTGTATGTATATCTATTCACAGGCTCCTCTTTCTATTATCACCTTGAACACAGAGTAACATTAACAAGAACCTACTAAACCCTATAATCCCAAAGTGTTCCATCACCACACTTGATGAAACGGAGGACGTCTGACAAAGCCATAAAACAAAACAGGATGGCCAATCAAAATTGAACAGGCTTCAACATGACCAATTGCCCAACGCACTAAATTATTTCTCTTTGATCTGAGTATGCCTCATTTCAAAGCAGATGCTTTACCATGAAACCTTTTAACTTTACCTAAGGGAAAGCAGTTGATGGCCATGCCATTAATATTCTAGCATTGCTTACTTCTGTATGCAATATGTCACCTCATCTTCCTCCAGATGCCAATATTGCACCAATGAAGCTAAAAGAGAAATATCCTACATTAAGGTCACTACATGTATGAATTAGTTACATCAGAAACTTCCCCAGCTATTTTCCTGGCTTCAAAGACATCTTAAACTTTACATATATTTATCCAACTCTAATCTAACTCATTGCTATTACCTCAGAACTGTGGAACTTCATACCTGTCTCACCCTTCACTTTCTACTAAAGTTTGCAGGCTTTAAACTCCCTCTCTTGGTGACTCCTAATCAATTGATTTGTCTTCTTTCCAACTCTTTCTGTTTTGGTGGTGCACATGCCAAAGGCCACGGCCTTTTACCTGGATAAGCAGCCTATTAGTCTTACTTGCCTTCCTTGCATGCCCAGATTATTCCAAGTAAATTGTAGCTTGATTCTGCTAACAAGCTGCATGTTTTTCAGGTCTGTCAAATTTCTGAGATACTTGCCTAAATGGGCTTCCAATTTTTTTTTAAAAAACATTTAGCTCATGAGCATATGTGCAGGATCAGGACTCTTAATTACACAGAGATTCAAAATATTGCAGAGAGAGAATGTTAACAACAAAATGCTTCTTAAAAATCCTTTTTTTTTTCTGGGGCAGGGTTTAATTTAGAACATTTCACTTTTTGATTTCCCTTGCACGTTTTTCTCTACACTGCCATGGCAATGCCAATCTCAAAAGGGCAACTCTATTTTCATCACCGACTATCCTTGCAGTGATTATGAGAGTGTAAAATGTTGTTCCAATTGCGCATAGTTTTATGCCGGACATTAGTGCAACATAGGAACCGAGAGAGAACTGCCCAAAACTCATTCCATGAGACACCCTTACAGTCAGTAGAGAGAGGAGATTCTCATATAGTCTGGGATGAACTGAATCCAATTCCCGAAGGTGAAAGAACAATATTCTAACTTGCAGCTCGGCCGCAGTTCTCTACATCCCTTTCATTCTAAAGTTGTTTTGTTTCATTTCTCCTCCATTTTGGAAATTGAGAGAGTGTGACGGTGGAAAGGCGGCCACAAAACCACACTTCCTGTGCAGTGCAGGCGGGGCTGAGCCGGTCACAACTGCTACTGCTTTCAGCCTGCTGCTGCTTATAAAGAATAAAATGGAGCCTTGCAGCACAGTACCCGGAGGTGGAGTGATACAAGTTCACTCCACAACCCAGCAAGTTCATCCCATCCCACAATTGGACAGAATCAGACCCTTCTTTTCAAGGGCCTGACTGAAAGTGCCAACGGGGGAACTGACTGATTCTGTTGTAAAGGTGTGAATTCAACAAGTTGATAGGATAGGAACATCATTAAAGGATCCAAACACCAGTATCTAGGGTTTCCAGATAAAGAGAGAAAGACTTGAATTTATATATCGCCTTTCACAGCCTCAGGACGTCCCAAAATGCTTCACAGTCAGTGAAGTACCTTTGAAGTGTAGTCACTATTGTAATGTAGGAAATGTGGCAGCCAATTAGAGCACAGCAAGATCCCGCAAACAGCAAGGTAATAATGACCAGATAATCTATTTTAGTAATGTTGGGAGAAATATTGGTCAGGACAGTGGAGAGAACGCCCCAGCTCTTCTTCGAAATAGTGCCATGGGATCTTTAACATCCACCTGAGAGGGCAGATGGGGCTTCGGTTTAATGCCTCACCCAAAAGACAGCACCACCGACAGTGCAGCACTCCCTCAGTACGGCACTGAAGTATCAGCCTAGGTTATGTGCTCAAGTCTCTTGATGTTGTTTATTAATGTGCAGACATAGCTGTGTATCCACCCTCGCACCTACTGAAATTCTCCCACTTGTTACATGATTAGCTTGAAACTTAGCTCTTTGAGTGTTTACAAGCTCTACCTCAACCTTTCACTCGACTTCTAGTCAGAACTTTGATGCGATTCCCCCTGTTCGGCAGCTTCCTCAGAAGGGCTCCAGACCTCCGTCTCCCTGTTGGGGATTTCCTGCCAGTCTACAACACTAACCTAGTTCTGTCAAAACTGATGTATTTGCTTCTCTAACCTGCAACTGTTTGTGAGTTATTGTACTTGACCTGGAAGGCTGCCTTCCTAGTTACTGGCAAGTCTGCAGACTCCAACCTCTATTCATAGATTGTCTGTTTACAATCGGCTGCAGGGTTGTTAAAGGAGACGTACCCTCATCTCTCCAATGGGTCATTTAAAAAAAAAATGGATATTACTTTTGTTGTTGTTGCTCTTGTGATGCACTGGCCAGACCAGAACTGAATCATATAAGCTAGGAAGGCCCCAGGTTCAGATCCTGCTCTCTTCTGAGTCAGCTGATGTTACAATTGACCTCTATCTCTGGACCGGGGAAGGGAAAAATCAGCCTGGGTTGCTGGTTATGACCGCTCTCCGTGATTCATGCTGGAAACTCCGTGCATGTGGACATCGGGTGAGGACAGACCTGGGCTAGCCTGGAATGACTGCAGGGTGGAATAGCCTGCTAGCACTTATAACAGCCTCCCCCCCCCCCTTTACTGTGTTTGTTGAAAAGAAAAAGGGCTCCGTCCTTACCCATCGGCACCAAGTTCAAATTCCCCAGTGCTTTCAGTAACTGCCCTAAACCCTGGAATTCCCTCCCTAAACCTCTCCGCCTCTCTACCTCTCTCTCCTCATTTAAGACGCTCCTTAAAACCTACCTCTTTGACCAAGGTTTTGGCTACCTGTCGTAATATCTCTTTAAGTGGCTCCTTTGCTCCTGTGAAGTGCCTTGGGATGTTTTACTATGTTAAAGGTGCTATATAAATACAAGTAGTTGCTGTTGTTGCCAGCTTCAATCTGGTGAGGTCCCTGTGCTTATTGCAAACACTTAGTGCTCCACCTGCAAGTCATGTATCTGAGCATTTTAGCAGTTAAATTGATGCACTGCAATAAGAATTTTCTCAAAATGAAGTAATCATTGTCAGTAAGTGAGAGATAAAAGTAACATTCAGAAATGGCTTCTCATCAACCAGAATTTAACAGCATTCAGGAAGCATCTGAACATAGAATGAATTTTAACTATTCTTTTACAACAACTTGTATTTATACAGTGCCTTTAACATAGTAAAAATGCCTCAAGGTGCTTCACAGGAGCGTTATCAGACAAATTTGACACCGAGCCACATAAGGCGATATTAGGACAGGTGACCAAAAGCTTGGTCAAAGGAGTGGGTTTTAAGGAGTGACTTAAATGAGGAGAGGTAGAGAGCGGTGAGGTTTAGGGAGGGAATTCCAGAGCTTCGGTCTTCCCAATATTTAATTGGAGGAAATTTCTACTCATCCAATACTGGATGTCAGACAAGCAGCGTGACAAATCGGAGGCAGTGGAAGGGCCATGGGAGATGGTGATGGGGTGGTGGTGTCGTCAGTGTACATGTGGAGCCTTGAAGTGTTTTCGAATGATGTCGCCAAGTGGCAGCATGTAGATGAGAAATAGGAGTTGATCCCAGCTGAGGCAAAAGTAGGGACCCGACAACAGGCCTCAAAGTCCGAGATAGCTAGCGGAAAATCATCCAAGTTCCCTGCTCCCAACTGCTAGCCAGCGACCCTTAGTGGAAAGTGCGTGGGTGCAGATGTCAGGGCAGTTCAGGATCGGGCACGGATGCGAGATATCCCAAGATCGACCAGTCAGCTGATGCTCACACGTGAAGAGTGGCTACGTGGTCGAGATGCTGGAGGCTAGTCAGCGCTTTCAGGAAGGGGAGAAGGGGATCTCCTCTCCAAATGTCCTTTTGCTCGACAACAGGAATTTATAGCAACAAGGAGACTGTGTGGGACTTGCAGTATGAGAGAGAATACCTAAAACATGCTGTAAATGCGTGCCCTGCTACACTGGATGTAATAATGTCAATCTTTCTTCTCTGCTGAGACCAGCTGAAGACAGACAGCCCTGCAGTCTTTCAGAGGTGCCACTATGCCAGTCATTCCGAACAGCTGGCACACAAGTGGCCAGACGCACATGCTCAGATGAGCGAGTACTCAGTCCCTTAGTGCCGTTTCCAGCAGTTTCATGTTGTTTTTTCTAATTGCTTTGCCCAATAGCAATTTCAACTTTATGTCCTTGTGAGGTGGAGTTTTGTTGGTAGTTACAGAAATTAGGCATTTGGGGAATTTTTATTGACTCATGCTGGCAGTAATGGACAACAGCCCTGAGCTTAATGTGTATTTTGGGAAACAGAAGCAATATTGGAAAAGCAGCTGAGCAATAACACACCAGCGAGTGGCACATGACAGCTGGACAGAGAGAGACCCATCCAGTTTCTCATACAGTCGACTGTGGCTTTCTTGCAGCTATTAAATGAGGGTACCCATTTTTGAACCCGGGTGCGGGGCGGAAATCGCTCACAAATGATAAATGCTAACCACTAGAACAGATTCTCGATTTTTACACACAAACCAGGTTTTGTTGGTGCATTGCCAACTCTCCGACTGATAAATAGACATTGCTGTTCCTTTTTAACAATGACAATTCCACTCCGAAATCTCCATGAATGAATCACACGATGTCGCTACACACAGCGACCCCAAGAGATTTTACTTCCTCTCTCCAACCCCGGTGAGTAGATAGAGTCTGAAAATGAAGGTTGAAAATAACCATTTTTTAAAAACTTTTTTACAAAACTGGTTACAATATCTGAAGGAGAAAGTTATCACTTCAGGTATCAATAGAACCATCAACACTGGACAAGTCCCAGGTGTGAGAATTTCAGTCAGGAGGTGTAAAGCTGACGCACCAATTTGCGCCAAAAAAAATAATAAGTAAAAGCAGCAAGCTCTATCATAGAAAGAAAGAAATAACTTGCATTTTTTTTTTTATTCGTTCATGGGATGTGGGCGTCGTTCATGGGATGTGCTCTTGAGAAGGTGGTGGTGAGCCGCCTTCTTGAACCGCTGCAGTCCGTGTGGTGAAGGTTCTCCCACGGTGCTGTTAGGAAGGGAGTTCCAGGATTTTGACCCAGCGATGATGAAGAAACGTCTTTATATGGCGCCTTTCACGACCTCAGGTGGTCCCAAAGTGCTTAACAGCCAATTAAGTGGTTTTGAAGTGTGGTCACTGTTGTAATGTTAGGAAATCATATGGAATGGTCGAGTGGCATTAAAATATTCTTTTTCTCTGCTCTCTCTTTTACTTTTTCTCATTTTTCTCTCTCTCTCTCTTTTCTCTCTTCCCCTCTCTAGTGAGTGGGTGCAAGAGAAATTTGCCGAGGTTAATTGGCACAGTGCGTTCATGCATGATATGCGCTCCTGAGGCAGGTGCATTCCACTGAATGCAATACAGTCGGTTTGGCCAAGGCTCAGCGTCACACCTGAAATTTTAACCCATCTTTTTTATTACAGATGCTGATCAACCTGCTGTATATTTACAGCATTTTCATGGTAGGTACAGCACAGGAGGAGGCCATTCGACCCATCGTGCCTGTGCCGGCTCTTTGACAGAGCTATCCAATTAGTCCCATTCCCCTGCTCTTTCCCCATAGCCCCGTAAATGTTTCCCCTTCAAGTATTTATCCAATTCCCTTTTGAAAGTTACTATTGAATCTGCTTCCACCGCCCTTTCAGGCAGCGCATTCCAGATCATTACGACTCGCTGCGTGAAAAAATGTTTCCTCACGTTGCCTCTGGCTCTTTTGCTGATCACTTTGAATCTGTCCCCTCTGGTTACTGACCCGTCTGCCACTGCCACATTTTATCTCGGATCTCCAGCATTCATGGTTTTTGTTTTTTTATCTCTACAATTAGGGGGTAAATTCATCAATTGTCGGCTCCCAGAAGGGAGCTGCCTGCATTCAAAGGGGTGTGTGAGTTGGGGATCGGCCTACGACACTGCTTCGGCAATTCCTGTGCTTTTATGGTGCCCAAAATCCCATGAATATCAACATCATAGAATCATACAACACAGACGGAGGCTATTCTGCCCATCGTGCCTGTGCCGGCTCTTTGAAGGAGCTATCCAATTAGTCCCACTCCCATTTGCTCTTTCCTCATGGCCCTGCAAATCTTTCCTTTTCAAGTATACATCTAATTTTCCTTTGAAAGTTATTATTAAATCTGCTTCCACCACCCTTACAGGCAGTGCATTCCAGATCATAACAGCTTGCTGCATAAAACAAATTCTCCCCATCACCCCTCTGGTTCTTTTGCCAATTATCTTAAACCTGTGTCCTCTGGCTATTGACCCTCCTGCCAGTGGAAACAGTTTCTCTCTATCGACGCTTTCAAAACCCTTCATAATTATGAACACCTCTATTAAATCTTCCCTTAGCTTTCTCTGCTGTAAGGAGAACAATCCCATCTTCTCCAGTCTCTCCACATAACTGAAGTCCCTCATTCCCGGTACCATTCTAGTAAATCTCGTCTGCACCCTCTCTAAGGCCTTGATATCCTTCCTAAAGTGTGGTGCCCAGAATTGGACACAATACTCCAGCTGAGGCCTAACTAGTGATTTATAAAGGCATCACTTCCTTGCTGTTGTACTCTATTAACAAAGCCCAGGATCCCATGTGCATTTTTAACAGCCTTCTCAACTTGTCCTGCCACCTTCAAAGGTTTGTGTATGTGAAACCCCAGGACTCTCTCTGTTCCTGCACCCCCTTTAAAATTGTACCATTTAGTTTTTATTGCCTTTGCTCATTCCTCCTTCCAAAATGCACGCACGTCGATGACTCAAATGACAAGGAACAGGAGAATTACTTGTAACGTGCTATTACCAGATTTAACGTCTATTTTTTGGGACGGTTTCAGGATGTTACAGGAAGAATTTATTTCGTTAATGTGGTCCTCAGGGTTTTAGCACATGTACTTTAATGTGCTCCCGCAGCTTGGCAACAACAGATTATTCATTTTCGTGAAAGGGATGATAAATGAACGTAATATGTATAAGCACAAAGGGAGAAATTATAATCATCAAAAGAGTATAAATTATAATACTCATTCATTTCCTCCCTCCTTTCTTGACTGTAGCCAAATCTAGTCGACACCTGAGAAGCAGGTGAGCGTTAAATAACGCTTGTTTTGTACATTATCCGCTAGACCAAGCATTCTGAGAATTCAGATGTTTGGCCAGTCAACATTTTTGGGATACGATGAGGTTATTCTGATTTAGCCCAATTTTAAACTCATGTGAGGTAAGAAGCAGCTGTTTAAATTACTGTTTAAGTGGTGCACTGTCCTTCAGATGAGATGTTAAACCGAGGCCCCGTCTGCCCTTTCAGGTGGATGTAAAAGATCCCATGACACGATTTTGAAGAAGAGCAGGGGAGTTCTCCCCGGTGTCCTGGCCAATATTTATCCCTCAACCAACATCAGTAAAACAGATTATCTGGTCATTATCACATTGCTGTTTGTGGGACCTTGCTGTGTGCAAATTGGCTGACGTCTTTCCTACATTACAACAGTGATTACATTTCAAAAATACTTAGGAATATAGAAACAGGAGGAGGCCATTCAGCCCCTCGAGCCTGTTCCGCCATTCATTTACATCATGGCTGATCTGTGACCTAACTCCAGATATCTGCCTTAGCCCCACATCCCTTAATACCTTTGGTTAACAAAAATCTATCAATCTCAGATTTAAAATTAACAATTGAGCTAGCATCAACTGCTGTTTGCGGAAGAGAGTTCCAAACTTCATATAGGAGTGTTTCCTAACTTCACTCCGAAAAGTCCTGGTTGTAAAGTGCTTTGCGACGTCCTGAGATCGTGAAAGTCGCTATAGAAATGCAATTTATTTCTTTCTTCCTCTTTCTCTTTCTTTCTTCTGTTGCCTGGACCATAGTGTCACCCTTTTTGATAATGAAGGCCATGTTCGGCTGTTCCCAGCATTATCTGCTCCCTCATGATGGCCTTGCAATTCTGATGTCTTTTTTAGTACCTGGAATAAATACCACACATACGCAGGGATCCTTTTGATTCAAGCTTTTTTCTTTACCCTGTCTAGGACTTCCATCTCATTTATGTCAAGGTCGTTAATTCTATTTGGATTATCACTAATTGTGGTGGGTGTGATGCTCGTATCTCCCCTAGTGAATGGGCAAAGTACACTTAGTATCCAGGTGGAATTGCTCCAATCTCTTGGGTCACCCACACCACATTTTACGCTAGCTAACAGAGAAAACCGGGGGAATTCTATACGCGGGCTCCTGCATATTAAATCTTTCCTCAACTCCCTCTCCATGAGGGGAGCAGAGTTCTGAATCCTGTTGGTGGCCTGTTCAGCTATTATGTCAGTACAATGATTGCCTTTGTTGCCTGGTTTGACCTGACCTACATCTAAAAGATTCCTGGATTCACTCCAGGATAAAAAAAGCCTCCTGCACATAAGGGCTCATGTAACACGCGAGGGAATAATGTGTTGGGTTAATTAGTGAAGTCCAGCCCAAGGCAACAAACAGAGTGTTGTGTCGTTGGAGTCCTAATGCTCAGATTGGAGCTGAGTCCAATAACGCCAAATTATTTTCATGTCATCACATCAATTAACGACAATTCATTGAACCTGAACTTACAGCAGGGCCAATACATTATGAGAGTCTGCAGGTGTTGGGAGTCTCCTACTGTTTTATCTTGAGCTGAGATTTCATTGGCGGTAAAGCCTACAATCACATTTCATCAGGTCTGCTCTTTGGAATTCCCTCTCTCTAGACCTTTTTCCACCTTAAAAACTTCTCAAAACCATCTCTTCGCCCAAGTTCTCCACCCCATTCCCCTGCTTGGTGTTCATTTTCCAATCGCCATCTGTAAAGTGTTTTGGGGCCATTGAAGGTGCTATATAAATTTAAGTTATTGCTGTCGCCCACCCCAAGCTGAAGCAGAAGGATACGTTTTACACAGTCCACCTGTTTATTAAGGACTGAATACAATCACAGCCAGATTACACTAGACTTTCCACCATGATTAAGGCCTCCCGCCACCTATATAACTTAGACCCATTGAAACAAGGTTTAAAACCTGCACCGCCACAACTTCAATGGTTCAGTCAGTAAAAGCGCCGTGTGGTATTGTGCAGAGCCACATAGATCAGCAAGCTCCCATGTCCGTTCACTGTTCTCTGTCAAGCCAAACTCAGCTGGGCCTACATTAGGGATCCTGTACCCGGCCTTAGTGCCCTCTCGGTGCTAGTGAATGGAAGGAAGAAAAAAATGAGTCAAAAGTATTTCCGTCTCAGATGGAATTATAGGGAAGATCTTCAACACTGGTGATGCGAGGATGCTGGCATGCCCGAGCCCCGTTACAGATGCAAATGAAGGCAAGGCTTCCTTGCCCTTCATTTCCAGATGGTTCACTCAACCAGCATGACATCATCTCCATGCGCCTGTAGAAACCAGGCCCACTTCTAAGCCAATTGCCTGGTCCCCAGCACTAAAGTTTTTAAAGCTGTACGGTGTGAGGACAACAGTGTGCTGAGAGTTCGGTACGTGTGGGAGTTGGGTAAAGTGGGGGAAGGAGGTGCTGCTTTGCCTTGCTTTTCCTGCAGAGCGGTAGTGGACTTGAGAGCGGTGAGCGGCGGTAAAGAGCGAGACCAGAGCAGGGATAAAAACAGCGCAGAGAGAGCGAGAGTCCAGTCGGTGAGCGGCGGTAAAGAGCGAGACCAGAGCGGGGATAAAAACAGCGCGGAGAGAGCGAGAGTTCAGTCGGTGAGCGGCGGGAGAGAGCGAGACCAGAGCGGAGATATAAACAGCGCGGAGAGAGCGAGAGTCCAGTCGGTGAGCAGCGGGAGAGAGCGAGACCAGAGCGGAGATATAAACAGCGCGGAGAGAGCGAGAGTCCAGTCGGTGAGCGGCGGGAGAGAGCGAGACCAGAGCGGGGATATAAACAGCGCGGAGAGAGCGAGAGTTCAGTCGGTGAGCGGCGGGAGAGAGCGAGACCAGAGCTTACTCTGAGAGCGAGACTCTGAGACCAGCGGCAGAGTTCAGGGTGACGTCACCAGTCAGAAAGTGACGCGGCACAGGGGAGGCAGCTGATTGGTGAGTAGGTTCAGGTGAGTATTTCTACCATTTTACTGTAAGTAAAGTAATAAGAAAGGGAAGATCTGCAGGTTTTATAGCAGATAGTGTTTTTTTTTTAGTGAACCTAGGTCCCTAGTATAGTTAACATTTTCTAATTTCAACGTAATTTAAAAGGGGTAACTAAGCTAAGGCAAGTCATGGCAGCAGACCTCGCACCCGTGATATGCTCCTCCTGCAAGATGTGGGAAGTCATGGACACTACCAGTGTCCCTGCCGACCATGTGTGCGGGAAGTGTGTCCACCTGCAGCTACTGACCGATCGTATCTCGGAGCTGGAGCTGCGGGTGGACTCACTGTGGAGCATTCGCGATGCAGAGAAACTCGTGGATAGCACGTTTAGCGAGTTGGTCACACCGCAGGTAAAGGGTATACAGGCAGGAAGTGAATGGGTGACCACCAGGAAGAGTAAGAGATGCAGGCAGGTAGTGCAGGGGTCCCCTGTGGCCATCCCCCTCTCAAACAGATATGCCACTTTGGATGCTGTTGGGGGGGATGACTTATCAGGGGAAGGCAGCAGCAGCCGACTTCCTGGCACCACGGGTAGCTCTGCTGCACAGGCTGGGAGGAAAAAGAGTGGCAGAGCTATAGTGATAGGGGACTCAATTGTAAGGGGAATAGACAGGCGTTTCTGCGGCCGCAACCGAGACTCCAGGATGGTGTGTTGCCTCCCTGGTGCAAGGATCAAGGATGTCTCGGAGCGGCTACAGAACATTTTGGAGGGGGAGGGCGAACAGCCAGCTGTCGTGGTGCACATAGGCACCAACGACATAGGTAAAAAAGGGGATGAGGTCCTAAAAGCAGAATATAGGGAGTTAGGAGGTAAATTAAAAAATAGGACCTCAAAGGTAGTAATCTCAGGATTGCTGCCAGTGCCACATGCTAGTCAGAGTAGAAATAGGAGGATATTTCAAATGAATACGTGGCTAGAGGAATGGGGGCATAATCTTAGAATAAGGGGCTGCTCTTTCAAAACTGAGATGAGGAGAAACTTCTTCACTCAGAGGGTGGTAGGTCTGTGGAATTTGCTGCCCCAGGAAGCTGTGGAAGCTACATCATTAGATAAATTTAAAACAGAAATAGACAGTTTCCTAGAAGTAAAGGGAATTAGGGGTTATGGGGAGCGGGCAGGAAATTGGACATGAAGCTGAGTTCGGATCGGTCAATGCCCTGTGGGTGGCGGAGAGGGCCCAGGGGCTATGTGGCCGGGTCCTGCTCCGACTTCTTGTGTTCTTTAGATTTGTGGTTGGGATCAGATCAGCCATGATCTTATTGAATGGCGGAGCAGGCTCGAGGGGCCGATTGGCCTACTCCTGCTCCAATTTCTTATGTTCTTATGTTCTTAATGTCTCTTGCTATTGCAAATGACAGGGAAGTAGTCTCTTCTTTTAGGTTAAGTATTGGTGTGTTCCTATAACTTTCATTGGTTTCTGGGCCGCTTTTCATTTCACTGCTTAGTTTTTGCTTTTTTCCCCTCTATCTCACCTCCTGACTCCCCGACGCCTCTCCACCATCTTAAGAGTGTGGTGCAATGCTCTCCACTTGCCTGGATGGGTGCAGCTCCAACAACACTCAAGAAGCTCGACATCATGCAGAACAAAGTAGTCCGCTTGATTGGCACCCCATCCACCACATTAAACATCCACTGCAGTATGTACCATCTACAGGATGCACTGCAGCAACTCGCCAAGGCTTCTTCGACAGCACCTCCCAAACCCGCGACCTCTACCACCTAGAAGGACAAGGGCAGCAGGCATATGGGAACACCACCACCTGCGCGTTCCCCTCCAAGTCACGCACCATCCCGACTTGGAAATATATCGGCCATTCCTTCATTGTCACTGGGTCAAAATCCAGAAACTCCTTACCTAACAGCACTGTGCGAGAACCTTCACCACACGGACTGCAGCGGTTCAAGAAGAAGGCCCACCACCACCTTATCAAGGGCAATTAGGAATGGGCAATAAATGCCGGCCTTGCTAGCGACGCCCAGATCCTCAGAATGAATTTTTTAAAATCTACATCTGCCTATCTGGGGAGTTGCTCACTGCAACATCGGATGGGCATTCCTTTGAAAGTTCCTCTTGCTCTCAAGAATCTCAGGCATGAATTAGTAGAAGCAGGTGCACCTGTATCAGTGGACGACTTAGTCGTCTAACCAAGGAAGCAGGTCTACAGTAGATAGAGAGAAACTATTTCCTCTGTTGGGGGAAGTCCAGAACAAGGGGGCATAACTTTAAAATTAGAGCTAGGCTGTTCAGGGATGATGTCAGGAAGCACTTCTTCACAAAAAGGGGAGTGGAAATCTGGAACGCTCTCCCCCAAAAAAGCTGTTGAGGCTGGAGGTCAATTGAAAATTTCAATCCTGCGATTGATAGATTTTTGTTAAGTAAGGGTATTAAGGGATATGGAACCATGGTGGGTAAATGGAGTTAAGATACAGATCAGCCATGATCTAATTGAATGGCGGAACAGGCTCGAGGGGCTGAATACCTTACTCTGTTCCTATGTTCCTACAGACAGCCTGAAAGGGCGGTGGAAGCAGATTCAATAGTAACTTTCAAAAGGGAATTGGATAAATATTTGAAGGGAAAAAATTTATAGGGCTATGGGGAAAGAACAGGGGAATGGGACTAATTGGATAGCCCTTTCAAAGAGCTGGCACTGGCACGATGGGCCGAATGACCTCCTCCTGTGCTGTACCTACTCTGATACGATATATTATACTATATACTATACTATATATCCAATTCTTTTCGACATTTGCTGGAGGGCCATTTCTCCCCAGTTTAGACATTCCTGTATCATGTTCTCCATCAACTCTCACACCAAATCCAAATGACATCATGATTCTATCTCACACCTCACCCACTGTGCATGCATATTTGTTCATTTCCTGATCCGGCAATGTGGTCCTGGACAATCGAAAAGAAAAGTTTATTCGGTGGCGATTGTGGGCTGTGGGGTCAGTGCCTCCGCTGCGTTTTGAGGAGAGTGAATCCTCCTGCTGATTCTAATGTTCCTTCCCTGCGCTAATGTGGGAGAAGGAAGGGAGGTGGTTGGCTGCGGGATGTCCCTGAGGATTGGGGGGGAGGGACTCTGTACCTCCTCCTGTTGGCCTATAAGATGGCCCGACAACTGCAGACACCATCTCTGCATGGGTTATTTGAGTGGAGTAGCTGGGTAGCATGGATGGAGAGTTACCCTGAGTGACAGCTCCCTCACCCGTGCCTACTCCCGCTACGCCCCTTGCTGCGGAGCACTCCCTCAGCAGGTCCTGCCATCTCTGTAGGAGCGGACAGCAGGGCTGCAGCGTAGCCAATGAATCATCAGGGCCCTGCCCAGCATGGTGAATCAAGACAGATTGTGGATACTGCAGCCCGAGACTCCTTAACATCGGTTATGGCATTCCTGAAATAGTCTGTAGCCGTGCTTTGTACCACAGTTAAGGGCGGCACTGCTGCCCATGCTCCTGGAGGTGCCACATGTTCTAGGCTAGACTGCTGTTCCATGGAGCAGTCATTAAACAACGCCATACAGATGTGGTGAGTGCACTCCTCCATACTAGCCATTACAAGGTACTTTGCACAGTTTCAAAGGACTCAATCAGTTGTTGGTGCTCACAAAACAGCATTCTTTTGTACACAGGTCCTGGATGGCACTAATCCTTCAACTTGGCAGCTGAGGGTGGCCTGGAGTTGAACCTCCACCCATCTCGTTCTTGCTCCTCCTCATGCCACCTGCAATTGCTCCTCCTCACTCAGTGAGAAGTGTTTCACATTCCCAAGGTTGATACCAGAACTGAGAGGATATGCTTATCAAGAAAGGCTGAACAGACTGGGGCTCTTTTCTCTAGAAAAGAGAAGGCTGAGGGGGCTATCTGATCTAGGCCTTTAAGATAATGATAAGGTTTGATAGGGTAGAGGTTGAGAAAATGTTTCCACTTGTGGGGAAAGTCCAAAATTAGAGGTCATAAATATAAAATAGGCATTGATAAATCCAATAGGGAATTCAGGAGAAACTTCTTTACCCAGAAAGTGGTTAGAATGTGGAACTCTGAACAGGATGCACTGCAGCAACTCGCCAAGGCTTGTTTGACAGCACCTCCCAAACCCGCGACCTCTATCACCTAGAAAGACAAGAGCAGCAGGCACATGGGAACAACACTACCTGCATGTTCCCCTCCAAGTCACACACCATCCTGAATTGGAAATATATCGCCGTTCCTTCATCGTCACTGGGTCAAAATCCTGGAACTCCCTTCCTAACAGCACTGTGGGAGAACCTTCACCTTACGGACTGCAGCGGTTCAAGAAGGCGGCTCACCACCACCTTCTCCAGGGCAATTAGGGATGGGCAATAAATGCCGGCCTCGCCAGAGACGCCCACATCCCATGAACGAATAAAAAAAAAACTCGCTACCACAAGGAGCAGCGGAGGCAACTAACATAGATGCATTTAAGGGGAAGCTAGATAAGTCATGAGGCAGAAAGGAATAAAAGGGTATCTGATCGGGTTAGATGAAGTAAGGAGGGAGGAGGCTTGTGTGGAGCCGGCATAGACCAATTGGGCCGAATGGCCTGTTTCTGTGGTGTAGTTTCGATGTAACTCAATGTTTCACCCAGTGCTCCCTGGTCTAACTCTAACTAAAAACATGACTCCCCGGGAGTAGATATTTCCCGATGCTAGCTGAAGGTGGAGTGACTGCAGTGTATTGTGGGATGCTTGCCCCCTTCACCCTCACATCCTGGATGATGCTACTACTCAGCTGTACCTCTGCAAACACAGTTTATTGCAATCTGCAACACACTCCTTGTAACACATTTCATTAGTCGATGCATGCCACACTATGATGGTGTGATTAAGAGATGAGCAGCATCAGCCATGAATGCCAGACTGTAAGCCAAATATTCCCCTACCCCTTCTCCAATTAGAAGGAATAAGCAGACGACAGCAGCTAAATATAGATATTTTTCCTATTACATATAGTCTCCAGACAATTTGCTGGAATGGCGGTGCTGGGAATCCAGCTGATCCTAAGTTTCCTATTGTCAGAATGATTGTGTGGAAAATTCATTGAGGGAAGCAAAAGCATCAATCATGGGTGTTACCCTGGAGGTGCCGGTTAGTCACCTGCATGATACTTTCCAGTGGACCCTCTAAAGTGACTGTCTTACACTCCCCAAAGTTAATTCACCGAGGTGGATTAAGGGTTCAGTCGGGTTGCCAACTCTGGCTGGACGTGTTCCTGGAGGTTTTACACTAGCAGCTGCGGTGTCAGAAATTTCCAGGATCGGCATGCCGCCCGTGAGCAGACGAAGGAAGCATGCTGGCGCAAACCAAAGGCGCAAAGCTCTACATGTTTACAGGTTGTTAGCAGCGGTGCCTGGGAGATTCATCTTCCATTCTTGGGGACTCCAGGACATCCGGGATGGTCAGCAACCCAACGTTGAGGTTGGATCTGCTGCCCACCTCTCCCTATGGTTGAGCTCTTCTCTTCCCTGCCATCTCAATCAGATTGGCGAAGTGCTGATGATTTCACGAGCTGTGCAATTGCTCACTGTGCCTCCCAAAACCAGAGCGCAAAAAAACATGCAGTATGCAAGTAGGTGTTGGTGGAGTCTTTTACGGCCCTGCTCACCATCTTAGAATGTGAAAGACGTGTCGTGCATGAGAACGGGTTGCCTTGTGATTGTGTAAGACAGGCTAAACTACTGAGCGTGCCCTATGTGAGGATACAGCCGGTGGAGCTAAAAGTGCATGTTTCCTGCTATACTTTCAGCTAATACTAAACTTAGCCAACTTCTTCGAGGTGTTAAACTTTTTGAAGATCTGTGATGACAATCTCTTGACTGCAAACAGTGCATTGACCTGCTACCTCTCCCCATGCAGCCTGGACTGCAGGGATACGGTAGCATAGCGGTTGTGTTACTGGGCTGGTAATCCAGAGAATGTGAGTTCAACTCGTATTTGTCATAAAAACCCAACTGGCTCCCTAATGTACTTTAGGGAAGGAAACCTGCCGTCCTTACCCGTTCTGGCCTATATGTAACAAAAGAATCAACCATGTTGGTGTGGGGCTGAAGTGGCCTAGCAAGTCATTCAGTTGTATCGAACTGCTACT
The DNA here is from genome assembly GCF_035084215.1 of Heptranchias perlo. Lineage (NCBI taxonomy): Eukaryota > Metazoa > Chordata > Chondrichthyes > Hexanchiformes > Hexanchidae > Heptranchias > Heptranchias perlo. The sequence continues at coordinate 9,617,942 of NC_090345.1, read as the reverse complement.
GCCGCGATTCGAGAAGAAGGTCCACCTTCTCAAGGCAACTAGGGGATGGGCAATAAATGCCGGCCTTGCCAGCGACGCCCACCTCCCGAGAATGAAAAAAAAAGCCTGAACAGCTATCACTATCAACCCAAAGATGGCAAGTTTCCTTCAGCCTCACCTCTCTCAGCATAACCTTCAGGGTTCTGTCTGAACAGACAGAGATCCACCTTCCTCCCTGGGCACTCTCCTGGGACAGCCCCGAAAATTCTGCATGCCGCAATTGGTAAACAGTGATCATTGGCATTCAGGAAGTGCAGGTGCCCCTATAAGGTGCAGCAGCTGCTCTTTTATGATGATATACTGGAAAGGGTTGCCAACAATCCAGGATTGCCATGGAATCTCCAGGAATTAACAACAACTTGCATGTATACAGCGCCTTTAACATAGTAAAATATCCCAAGGCGCTTCACAGGAGCTATTCTCAAACAAAATTTGACACCGAGCCGCATAAGGAGATATTGGGACAGGTGACCAAAAGCTTGGTCAAAGAGGTAGGTTTGAGGAGAGTCTGAAAGGAGGAGAGAGAGGTGGAGAGGCGGAGAGGTTTAGGGAGGCAATTCCAGAGCTTAGGGCCTAGGCAGCTGAAGGCACGGCCGCCAATGGTGGAACGATTAAAATCGGGGATGTGCAAGAGGCCAAAATTGGAGGAACGCAGAGATCTCGGGGGGGGGGGGGGGGGGGTTGTAGGGGTGGAGGAGGTTACAGAGATAGGGAGGGGCGAGGCCTTGGGGGGAATTGAAAACAAGGATGATCATTTTAAAATCGAGGCGTTGCCGGACCAGGAGTCAATGCGGGTCAGCCAGCACAGGGGTGATGGGTGAAGACTCATTTCCCGGACTGCTGCAAACAACCCGGGAGAAAAATCGTAGTGTGTATTTTTTATTTTCTTCGAACACTTTCGTTTATTAGTTATTAAAATATTAGAGAAGGATAAAAAAAAGTCAGTTTGACTGGGCAGGGCAGTTGGAGGTGGGAGGTCATGTGATGAGCAGCCAGAGTTGGCAACCCTGGCCCTGAATGATCTACCTTCTCCCCTCCCCGCCCCCTGGGCTCCTCGCTTCCAGCACACGATCCAATCAGTACTATTATAAATGAGGGGTCCTCAGAAAAGACCAGGCGGTCCCCTTCACCAGAGATGCGCCCGCTCACCTCCTGGTGGGCCGTGCCCCCGCTCCCTCGGTGGGAAATCAGCTCTTATTTGTGCAGCCCGTTGGACGAGAGCAGGGGCCAGGCTTTGACTGCGATCCTCCTCTCCCTCCGCACATAACGACGCAGTCACACGTCCAGCTGACGCTCACTCCCTCGGTTCACACAGGAAGAGCGGCCACTTGGGCTGGTGCCCGTGGAACCGAACTCTAGTACGACTCATATAACCTTACAGCACAGAAGGAGGCCGTTCAGCCCATCGTGCCTGTGCCGGATCTTTGAAAGAGCCAATTAGTCCCACTTCCCTTGCTCTTTCCCCATAGCCCTGCAATTTTCTCCCCTTCAAGTATTTATCCAATTTACTTTTGAAAGTTATTATTGAATCTGCTTCCACCATCCTTTCAGGCAACGAATTCCAGATCATAACAATTTGCTGCGGAAAAGAATTTCTCCTCAGCGCACCTCTGGTTCCTTTGCCAATTGCCTTAAATCTGTGTCCTCTGGTTACTGACCTTCCTGCCAAGTGCAAAAAGATCTTCCTTATTCACTCTATCAAAACCCTTCATGATTTTGAACGCCTCTATTAAATCTCCCCTTAACCTTCTCTGCTGTAAGGAGAACAACCCCAGCTTCTCTCGTCTCTCCACATTACTGAGTCAGTACCTTCAGGAGAAATAAATAGGCCAAAAAAAAACAAAACCCCCATATTGCTTGCAAGGCAAGACGGAAAGCTATTTGTTCTCAGAAGTAAGTTACATTCCTAATTTAGTGTATTGTAGGCAACGATTTTCTCCGCCACAAATAATTACAGTGAGAACCCTATGGCTCTGGGACACGGTGCTGAGAGCTGGAATTCTAGGACAGAAATCCCATCCGTCCTATTAGAATTCGCTCTGCCACTTCGGGAGAGTTATATGCCAGGCCTCAGGCCACCTCCGCCGCCACAACTCTACCGAACGTCCACCAACGTTACGGCAGCAGAGCGGGAGAAGCCTCGAGGAAATTCATGCCGATAGTTACGGCAAGTAAGGGACATGCATTTGCGAAAAGGTACAGTCCAAACCTGCATACTACATTAATACATAAATGGGAAGCCAGGCCAGGCCCAGAGGACAGCAAGCTTTACAAGGACTATGTCTCAGGTCGCAGTGCTAAGTTGCGACTGAACTTGGACTGTATGGATTTTCCTGTTCCTGCACCTAGGCACATTGGATCACCAGTGCACAGCACATCCAGGAAAATCGGGTGGGTGGTTGAACACCCGATTTTCCGTCTATTATAGGCGTGTGATCCTCCTGCCTGATTTTCCTCCGTTTACTGCCCTCAAGGTGATCCAGGACATCCAGGTGCAGGAACAGGAACATCTACCGCGGTGGATCAGTATCACGACGGGAGGATTACTTTTCCGCAGGCCGATAATCTGATGAGCCCAATCATTTGTTTGAATCTGGGGAGCGGCCAGCAATTTTAGGGTTCTGCGCGCACAAACCAGTCAGTATAGCTCACCGTCACCATCCGAGCATCTCCGGGACCTGAGCACGGACACCAACTTGGTATCCGTAGGTTGTGCCTGCTGCTTCCTATCCTCTGCATCACTGGTCAGTAAACAAGCGACAATCTGAACCCACTGGACGGCACTGAAATAAATTTGGATGCAAGAGTTTACATCCCATACACTTGCCTACGCGTATGGTTTGTGTTATTCGCCAGCTGGAAAGTGAAAATGGAAGATTCTAGTCACCACCTAAAGGAACCCATTCTGTTTTACGAACATATAAAATTGATGGGTAGGAAAAGATCAGCTGGCCCATCAAGGCTGCAGCACATCATGAGCATCAATAATCCCAGCTACTCCGCACCTACCTTCTGTAACTCGAAATGTCCAACTCCTTTTAGAAGGACTGCAGTGAAGATGTCAATTGTGGCTCAGTGATTGCACTCTTGCCTCTGAGTCAGAAGGTTGTGGGTTCAAGCCCCACTCCAGAGACTTGGGCACATAATCTTGGCTGATCCTGCAGTGCAGTATTGAGGGAGTGCTGCACTGTCAGAGGTGCTCATCCTTCAGATTAGACTGAGGCCCCGACTGCCCTCTCAGGTGGATGTAAAAGATCCCATGGCACTATTTTGTTGAAGAGGAGGGGAGTGTTCTCCCTGGTGTCCTGGCTAATATCTATTCCTCAACCAACACCTAAAAATAGATTATCTGGTTACTTATTTTTCATTTCTGTTTGTGGGACCTTGCTATGTGCAAAATTGGCTCTGCATTTCCCACATTACAACAGTGATTTCACTTCAAAAGTATTCATTGACTGTAAAGCACTTTGGGACGTCCTGAGGTTGTAAAAGGTGCTACATAAATGCAAGTCCTTTTTAACCCATACTTGCCATCTGCTTTGGTGATCTGTTCCGGGGGGTCAATGGTTCTCCGTGAAAAGAAATACTTCCTGGCCTCTAACTTAACTCCCTGATTTTGTATTTTATACTCATACTCCCCTAGTTCTCCCATTCCTACCTAGTTCAAATAATCTATCCACCCAGATAGAATCTATTCCCTTCATCAGTTCAGAACCTCAATTAAATCTCCTCCGAATCTACATTTCTCCTGTGACAAAAGCCCCAAATGTTTCATGCTTGTCTTGGTAACAGCTCTGAGGCTCGGCATCATTCCCGTCGCCCCCCTCCGGACCTTCAAAAGGGAGCTGGACTGGTTCTTGACTGGGGCAGAGATCACATCATGTAGAAGGTAAGTGGTTTAACAGTTAACGTACGCACGATCAATGTGATCTCCTGGACTGGTTTCGATTGCCTGAGGGGACCGGAGAGGAATTTTCCAGATTCGATTTTCCCCTTATGGCCCTGGGTTTTTTTTTCCCTGTTGTTTTGCCTCTTGCACGAGATTGCATGGCTACTGTTGGAGGGTGGGGGAAAAGGCGGGTGTAGGAGGTGTCCAGTCATGATGCTCCATCATGAGTGTGGGGCAGGCTTGATGGACCAACTGGCCTTTTCCTGCCCGTCATTTTCTTATGTTCATATGTTCTCCGGGGCCTCCCCGTTCACATTCCAGGGGTGTGAAATTGAATTGAAAGTGATTGCTGAAGGAGACTTACCAAGCGCGGGAGTTGTGAATACTTGGTTCTCCCTGGCCGTAGTGAAGTGGATTATTCTGGTGAAGGATTTCAAAGGGACCCTGAGCAGTGAACAACAGTGTACGACGTTCAGAAGTGTAATGCTTGTTACCATGGAAATACACGGATGGGGAGAAGTGTACAGTCTGAGTACTTTTCACCTGACAGGAGCATTTGGTTTATGTGACAATGGGTGGGTGTCAGTCTCTGTCTTTAGGAGTGGTGGGGGAACAAATGATTTCATTGTAACAGTAGGTGTCAGCCGTGGCTCAGTGGTAGCTCTGTCACCTCAGAGTTAGAAGGTTGTGGGTTTGAGTCACACTCCAGAGACTGGAGCACAAAATCCAGCCTGACACTCCGGTGCAGTACTGAGGGATTGCTGCACTGTTGGAGGTGCCATCTTTCGGATGAGACGTTAAACTGAGGCCCCGTCTACCTTCTCAGGTGGACATAAAAGATCCCTTGGCACTATTTTGAAGAAGAGCAGGGGCGTTCTCCCTGGTGTTCTGGCCAATATTAATCCCTCAACCAACATCACTACCTGGTCATTATCACATTGCTGTTTGTGCGACCTTGCTGTGCACAAATTGGCTGCCACTTTTCCTACATTACAATGACTACGCTTCAAAAGTACTTCATTGACTGTGAAGCACTTTGGGACTTCCTGAGGTAATGAGAGGTGTTGTACAACCTTTCTTTTTCATTCAGGTTCCTGCTTGGTTCTAAGGGATATAACAGAGTGTCACCAAATTCAGCGTTTGTGAGCGGACAAAACCAGAAGGAATCTGCCACGTTCTGTTCTATTGTTTTTTTTTACGGGCCCTTAGATGTCGCGTTTGAAAAATTAAAGGAAAACAGCATCTTTGGGAAAGAGCGCAAATGGTTTTTGCATTCCTGTAGCCTGTTTGAAAATGGCTGCTGTGTTTTGTAACTGGTTGACGTTTGCAGGCTGTTAAGATGCACTAAGGCATGGCTGATGGCTGCAATGGCAGCTGCTCGGAGTTGTTAAGCCTGAGACAGGTGTCACTCGGGCCTGCAGCTGGGGGGTGCTGGCCTGAGACAAACTGTTCTTGAATCTGTCGAGTCTAAACGGTCAGCTCTTTTGACCCTTTGTCCAGCCGTTGATTTATTCTTGAAACTTTCGTTTAAGATTGATTAAGTATCACAACTTCAGCCTTCTTTCACAGGAATGTTGTCACAGGCTACAAGGTTTTTATTTCCCCCCACTCTTTTATCCGATGTTTCACAGTATAGTGAGCCTTTTCATGGCTGAAGTTTTTTTTTCCGGGGTTGGGTGGGGGGGAGGGCGGAGTGGGGAGTGGGAGGGATAGAAAGGCAAACTCCAGTGATTGGAGAGAGATTACATGCAGAGGGCAACTTCCATTAAGTCCGCCTCCATGAAATGTCTCTAGTATGTGCTGCTGATTGCTGTTCCCATTGTCAAACGGCCAAGAGATTACACAGAACTGATAGATTTGATAGAGGTGTTCAAAATCATGAAGGGTTTTGACAGAGTAAATAAGGAGAGGCTGTTTCCAGTGGCAGAAGGGTCGGTAACCAGAGGACACAGATTTAAGGCGATTGTCAAAAGAACCAGAGGCGACATGAGGAAAAGAAATGTTTACGCATCAAGTTGCTGAGAACTGGAATTCACTGCCTGAAAGGGTGGTGGAAGCAGATTCAATAGTAACTTTCAAAAGGGAATTGGATAAATACTTGAAGGGAAAAAATTTGCAGGGCTGTGGGGCAAGAGCAGGAGAGTGGGACTAATTGGATACCTCTTGCAAAGAGCTGGCACAGGCACAATGGGCCGAATGGCCTCCTTCTGTTTTGGATCATTCTATGATTCTATGATTCTAATTACATAGACATTACAACAGGAACAGGTTGTTCAACCCAACCGGTCCATGCTTGTGTTTATCCTCCACAAGAGCAAAATTCTCGTTCTTGTTTTCAAATCCCTCCATGGCCTCGACCCTCCCTGCCTCTGTAACCTCCTCCAGCCCTACAACTCTTCAGGATCTCTGCGCTCCTCCAATTCTGGCCTCTTGCACGTCCGCGATTTTTATCACTCCGCCATTGGCGGCCGTGCCTTCGGCTGCCTAGGTCCTAAGTTCTGGAATTCCCTCCCTAAACCTCTCCACCTCTCTCTCCTCCTTTAAGATGCTCCTTAAAACCTACCTCTTTGACCAAGCTTTTACTCACATGTCCTAATATCTCCTTATGTGGCTCGGTGTCAAATTTTGTTTGATAATCACTCCTGTGAAACACCTTGGGACTTTTTACTACGTTAAAGGCGCTGTAGTCAGGGCAGGAAACCAGGAGAACTTCTGCGGAATTTCAGGGCCTTCATATTTTTGAACAGTGGTATAATACCACTGGGGGGAGTGGTATCAGAAGAGGCAGCACAGAAATTACAGAATGACTTGGACAAGGTATCTCTGTGGGCAGAACAATGGCAGGTGGAATTTAATGCAGCCAAGGGTGAAGTGCTAATCATATCATAATCATGATATGGTACAGCACTGGAGGTGGCCATTCGGCCCATCATGCCTATGCCGGCTCTTTGAAAGAGCTATCCAATTAGTCCCCATTCCCCTGCTCTTTCCCCATAGCCCTGTAGTTTTTTTCCTTCAAGTATTTCTCAAATTCCCTTTTGAAAGTTACTATTGATAGTATCATATAAACGTATGAAGGAAGAATAGGTGACATATGTACTCCACGAATGGTGTTGTAATAGTTAGGGATGAAGTTGAAAGAGACCCAGGAGTCTTAGTAGACCCAATGCTAAACATGTCCAACCAACGCAGAGCAGCAATCAACACAATAGAACAGAAGTCAAAGGCGGTCGTGAACAAACTTTATGTGCTCTGGTCGGACCACACCTTGAATATTGCGTCCAGTTCTGGTCACCAAGAAACAAGAGAGACATTCAAGCACTGGATACAGTGGAGAGAGGACCCATGAGGCTGATCCTTAGTGTCAGGGGTCTGAGTTATGAGGAAAGACTTGGGCTTTTCAGCCTAGAAAGAAAGTATATAAAATTGTCATGGGTATAGGAAAAGTTAACCTGGAACATTAAACTACGGGAGTAGAACTAGGGGACACAGGTGCAAAGCAATAAAAGGTAATTTTGGGACTGATATCAGGAAATTCTTCTTCATGCAAAGAGTGATCAATGTGTGGAATAAACCTCCAGATAGAGTAATGGAAACAAAAACCCTGGAATCATTTAAGAAACAATTGGATGCCACAATGGAGGGATGTTGTGATCTCTCTGGATGAATGAATTAAGATGGACTGAATGGTCTTCCTCTTCCATTATTGTCTTGTGATCTATGAAATAGGAGGCTCCCTTTAATTTTGCTTGCTTCCAGCCTACGTTCCTCTGGCTGCAAATAACACAGGTTCACTTCAGCCATTATTCCATGCAAATATGTTTTCACCACAAGGCAAGTAGAAACCATTTACCACAGATTGATGGCTTTGTGCTGAAATCAATTAAATTAAGCTCAAGTGCTTGATAACACACACAATTGAAGGAAGCTCAGGTAACCCTTGTATTAAGTTGATAAACCTGTTTCCATTGTGTAAGATTCCTTTTTGTTTTCCTACATCCCAATTTTTAGTTTCAAAGAAAGAAAGAAAGACTTGCATTTATACAGCGCCTTTCACAGCCTCAGGACATCCCAAAGTACTTTACAGCCAATGAAGTACTTTTGAAGTGTAGTCACTGTTGTAATGTAGGAAACACGGCAGCCAATTTGCGCACAGCAAGATCCCACAAACAGCATAAAAGGGACAGGAGATGTCCCTCCAGCCAACAAGCAGCACCTATGTTTTAAATCCTGTGGATATTTCACAGCCTTATGCAACTATAAGATGTGGAGATGCCGGTGATGGACTGGGGTTGACAATTGTAAACAATTTTACAACACCAAGTTATAGTCCAACAATTTTATTTTAAAATCCACAAGCTTTCAGAGGCTTCCTCCTTCCTCCTTCCTCAGGTGAAAGGAGGAAGCCTCCGAAAGCTTGTGGATTTTAAAATAAAATTGTTGGACTATAACTTGGTGTTGTAAAATTGTTTACAACTATAAGATGTGTTGACTGTGGCTCAGTGGGCAGCACTCTTGCTTCTGGGTTCAAGTTCCACTCTAGTGATTTGAGCACAAAATCTAGGCTGACACTCCAGTGGTGTACTGAGGGAGTGCTGCACTGTCGGAGGTGCTGTCTTTTGGGTGAGACATTAAACCGAGGCCCTGTCTGCCCTCAAAAGGTGGACGTAAACGATCCCATGGCACTATTTGGAAGAAGAGCAGGGGAGTTCTCCCTGGTGTCCTGGCCAATATTTATCTTTCAACCAACATCACTAAAACGGATTATCTGGTCATTATCACACTGTTGTTTATGGAACCTTGCTGTGCACAAACTGGCTGCCTCATTTCCTACATTACAACAGTGATTATACTTCATTGGCTGTAAAGCGCTTTGGGACGTGCTGAGGTCATGAAAGGTGCTATATAAATGCAAGTTCTTTCTTTCTTTAAAGCTTAAGGCATTGTCCAATAGTGTTTATTCTAATGCTTTTCAAATCCATGAAGGGGCTTATGACATATCCAGTAAACTAAATATAGAACAAGGGTTTATGTTCAACCCATAGGTTTGCTACATTATCAGATATTGTGCATGTGAAGTCGTGTTCAGAATAGCAGCGAGTGACAAATTGCTTTCAGTGGTCTTTAGTGCTGAGTATGAGAGAAATAAAAGATGCTACAACAGTGTGGGAAGCCTTGCTCAGTCCCTGCAATCTTCTGTTTTCTCCCTACATCCATTTTGTCTACATTGAGTGTCGGCTGAATCCCTGCTTACACTTAAACCCAGGACCTCTGGACCCAAGTTCTGTGCTTAACCGACTGAGTTACCTGATCTGCTCGAACAATTAGTGCTTAACTCACAACCACGTTCTCATAACCTAGAGTTAGTTATCACTCAAGCTCCCATGTGTTACTTAGGTCAGTTGTTCTAGGACCACTTATTTCTAATTCACTGCCTCTACGTGAAATGTTCCATTGATAGCACACTGTTGACAGAAGGAGGAGGCAGAGAAGTTAAGAGGGAAGGTGGCCAAAGAGATAAATTTTGAGGAGGCTTTTGAAGGTAGTTAGCCAGGAGTGGGGATTTAGGAAGAGAATTCCAGAGTGCAAGGGTTTGACAGCTGAAGGTTCAGCCATTGATATTTCAATCTACTTGTGTAAATTTAATAAAGGTTTGAAGGTTATTCTGTTCAACGTCATAACAGATTAAAACAATCAAAACAAGCTTTAATGACAAAAGCGCTATTTTCCACCTGGAACTAAATTGATATCCAAATTAAATAGGGACCCAGATTGTTTAACAAACTATCATGTGGCACAGTGCACAGTGCTCCAACAAGTGATGCTGCTGAGGGCTGGGAACTGAGTTTGCATCTGTGGTCCCTCAATCTGCTGAACTCCGGAATTTGAACCAGGAGAGTACTGAGCAGAAGCCAGGCACTTCATGTGACTAGTGTTTAAGAGTTAGGTGTATTGGGAGGAGCTCCAGTTGATGTAGCTGCGAAGGAGATCTATGCCCACTCTTTTAACCAATGGCTTATGACGACTGAAAATGGTGAAAACATGGCCACACCTTGACAGGAATCTTAAGGAAATTGCTAAATATAGGACGTTGTCTCAAAGGACTGAAGAGAGTCAAATGTGGTCTCCAATTACAGAAAGAAAGAAAGAACTTGCATTTATGTAGCACCTTTCATGACCTCAGGATGTCTCAAAGCGCTTTGTCACCAATGAAGTACTTTTTGAAGTGCAGTCACTGTTATAATGTGGGAACTACAGAAGCCAATTTATGCACAGCAAGGTCCCATAAACTGCAATGACATAAAGGACCAATTAAATAATTTTTTTTTAGTTGAGGGATACATGTTGGACAAGACGCAGGGAGAACTCCCCTGCTCTTCTATCAAATAGTGCCATGGGACCTTTTACATCCATTTGAGAAGGCACATAGGTCTCCTCCAAAAGTACAACACTACAGTGTCAGCCAAGATTACAGGCTCAAGTCTCTGGAGTGGGGATTGAACCCATAAGCTACTGACTCAGAGACACAAGCTGACACCCAGGATAACCCCGTGAACTATAGACTTGTGAGCCTGACATTGATCGAGGGAAATAATAGAAAATATCCAGTAGGAGAGAATAGTTAAAATTAATGGATGGAAAATCACGAGGGGGTGCAGAAATCTACATTTTCCCCCTTGGGACAGCAGGAGAAACATAGAATGGTAAAAAGTAGTCAACTTGGATGACATCATGCTTGACATATCTAGAGCTCTTTGAGGGTAGTGGTGGTGGAAGCAGATTAAATGGTAACTTTCAAAAGGGAATTGGATATATACTTGAAAAGGAAAAAATTGCAGGGCCATGGGGAAAGAGCAGAGGAATGGGACTAATTGGATAGCTTTCAAAGAGCTGGCAAAGACACAGTGGGCCAAATGGCCTCCTTCTGTGCTATATCATTCTATGATAGAACTGTTAGTTGATGAGGGGAACACGGTAGATTTAATATACCTAGCCTTTAGCAAAGTCTTTGATAAAGTACTACATAAAAAATTACAATTACAAAGTAGAAAGGCATAGAATAAGAGAGAAGCTTTTAAAGTGGATAATTAACTGGTTGAACCAGGAGGTGCAATGGTTAAAGGACCAGTATTAACATGGAAAAAGGCAGCTAGCAGATTTCACAGGGATCGGTTCTGAGGCCATTGATGATTTCAATATATAATAATGATTCGGAGGAAGAAACAGTAAGAGAAATCTCCAAGTTTGTCAATGATACCAAATTCATAGGGTTGTAAATAGTAAGGAACAGGCAGAACAATTGCAAAGGGATCTGGACAGATTGGGACTTTGGGCCAAAAAGTGGGAGGTGTTGTTTAATGTAAAGAAATGCAAAATCATGAAGCTGGGAAAAGGAAATAAACAGTGAGAAATACAAAACAAACAGTCTACAGGAAATGGCACAAGGAAGGGGAATTTGGTGGTTTTAGTGGAAAACACCCTTAAACAGCCAGTAAAATGTGAAGCAGTGATGAAAACAGGAATCAAGACCTTAGGATGTATAGTTCAATGAGATAAGAGCACAAATCCAAGGAAATGATAGTTAGCTTGTACAAATCACTGGCCTGCCATCACCTTTAGGTTCTGGGCATCATTCCATGGGGACACCCTGGCCTTGGGAGGAGGACAAAGAAGGGCAACTGTTGATAAATGGGACTGAGCATCTTTTTTTATTTGTGGGTGATGCTGGCAAAGCTACGTTTATTGCCCATTCTTCGTTGCCCTGAAAAGATGGTGGTGAACCTTCTCCTTGAACCGTTTCAGTCTTTACGGTGATGGTGCTTCCAGATGATGCTAGATTGGTAATTCCAGGGTTTTGACCCTGCAATGATAAAGGAAAGGCGATATAAGTCCAAATCGGGATGGTGTTTCTTGGAGGTGATGGTGTTCCATTGATCTTGCTGCTCGTCCTTCTTGGTGATAGAGATCATGGGGCTGTGAGGTGCTGTCAAAATAAGCTTGGTGCATTACTGCAGTGCATCTTGTGGATAGTAGATACTACAGCCACAGAGCGCCAACGGTGGAGGGGATGAATATTGAGTCCAGCGGCAAAGGCACTGCTCAGGTGGACTGCCCTGTCCTAGATGGCATTTCTTGAGTGTGGCTGCAGCTGCACTTGTCCAAGTGAGTGGCGAGTATTCTATCACACTCCTAACTTGAGCCTTGTAGGTGGTTGAGAATCTTTGAGGGGTCAGGAGGTAAGCCACTCATTGCAGAGTACCCGGATTCTGTCCTGCTTATGTAGCCATGGTCTTGATATAGCTGGTCCAGCTCAGCTTGTAGTCAATATGACCCCCAGTTGACGATGGGGGACTCCGCGATGCCGATGCCATTGAAGGTCAGGGATAGGTGGTTGGACCTTTACTTGTTGGAGATGGTCATTGCTTAGCACTTATGTCACCTGCCGCTTGTTAGTCGAAGCCTGGACGTCCAGCTATAGGATGGCATGGGCTGCTTCATTACTGGAGGAGCTGTGAATGGGGCTGAACACTGTAGAATCATCAGTAAACAGCCTCACTGCTGACCTTAAGATGGAGGGAAGGTCATTGATTGGGCTGAGGACACTGCCTTGTGGAACTTCTGCAACAGTGTCTTGGGGCTGTGATGATTGGCCTCCCAACAACCATGACACTTGTGTCAGGTATAACTCCAGCCACTGGAGGATTTTTCCATTAAACTCAGTTTTGCTAGAGAACCAGGGGTATTTACATCGTAAAAGATGGCGTAACGTGACACTATTTAGATATTGAAGATCTTCAAAGGAATAAATTGGATCCCAAAAATGACGTTCAATATTAAAACAAGCTCCAGGACAAGGGGACATGGATTCAAACTTAAATGAGAAGAAAGAATACACAGTTAAGAAGTATCTTCTTCTTGTGGTAGACGTGTGGAATAGTCTACCCAGGAATTGGATAATGTTGTAAGTATTAAGAGGATGATGTATAAATGTTTTCCAAACAGGCTATCAAGAGGTATCAGAAGTAAAGTGGGGTGAGAAATCGTTGGGGTTAGGCTGATAGATGAAAATGGTTCTAAGAACATTGGGATATATTCGAGGGGGGGGGGCAGGAGGGGTGTCGGCTGAGTACATTTAGCGATGAATCATGGGTAACCATGGTCTCCTGGAGTTTACTTGATTGGCTCGGGGAGTCAAGGGGTTTTCCTGAAGTTGACCACAGGGTTTTTTTTCCCTCTATTTTTGCCTCCTCCTCCCCCCATGGGACAGCATTGGCAGCAATTGGGGAACGGGGTGTACAAGATTGCCCCCATCAAATGGAAAGGGTGAGCGTGGAGGGGGCTTTAATGTCTTTCCTCACCTTTGCTTGTTGTACATTTGTATGTTCACAGATGGCGGGGAGAGCTAACTCTTGAGTCAAGAGCTGGGACCGTCCCCTCTTGCCCGCTTCTTAATTGACTCAGAGTGACGATGGCTGGGAGAGAGTTGACCACTAGATATTTTTAGTCACAAGTTGATTTGTGGCCCATAGAAAACAATAGAACTTGCATTTACATAGCGCCTTTAACGTAGTAAAACGTCCCAAGGCACTTCACAGGAGCGATTATCAAACAAAATTTGACACCGAGCCACATAAGGAGATAACAGGACAGGTGACCAAAAGCTTGGTCAAAGAGGTAGGTTTTAAGGAGCGTTTTAAAGGAGAAGAGAGAGGCGGAGAGGTTTAGGGAGGAAATTCCAGAGCTTAGGGCCTAGGCAGCTGAAGGCACAGCCGCCAATGGTGGAGCAATGAAAATCCGGAATGCGCAAGAGGCCGGAATCGGAGGAGCGCAGAGATCTCGGAGGGTCGTAGGGCTGAAGGAGGTTACAGAGATACAGGAACAAAAAGGGAGAGGGTGAGAGAAAATAATTTGAGTTCGCACACTCACCAAAAAAATAATTATTGTCGTCTCTGAAGCTACAAGTTGCTAATAAGCCGCAGGAAATAAAATGCTGTCATAGAGGTTAGGGACCCAGGCTTAGACTGTTTTGAGAGTACAGACAGAGTTTGTTAGTGATGCATATTTTGCAAGAATGAATTGAAAACTCAGCCAGCAGCTGTTAAACAGCTGCAGACTGCCTAGCCCTCATGGAGAGCACATCTCAAGCTTATCAACGCTCAACATTATTTCCATAGAAATCACTTGGCTGGCAAGCAACTGCACACCTGTCAACATAATCTACATTTTGTGGCTGTCCCCACACCCTTTGTCTGAAGTCTTCTTCCCTTTAAGACTTCCTTTTAAGACTAAATGCCAAAAAAATACTTAACTGCATTTTCTGGATGCGATTGTAAGTAGTGAGGGTTTTACCAGATTTTTTTTGTTTGATTTTCCTGCCCATCAGTGCAAATGTACTCGCTGTCAACTCCATGTAGAATCGTAGAATCGTGCAGCACAGAAAGAGGCCATTCAACCCATTGTGTCTGTGCCAGATCTCTGAAAGAGCTATCCAATTAGTCTCCCTCCCCTGCTCTTTCCCCATAGCCCTGAAAAAATTTTTATTTTTCAAGTATATATCCAATTCCCTTACATATTCCGCATTTCGTCCCAAGCGTTGCGATCCATGTCTCTCCGGGTTTTAGAGGTTAATTTTCTGGCTTTGAGCTGCCAGCAGGGAGTTTCACCCTATGGGAAGCACACATTGGAAATTCAGAAAGTCCCACACTGCGCAAGCCCAAATTTCCGATATGCACGAGTGAGGTCAGCAGTGCGCAGTCGGAAAATGACCCCGTTTGTGTCTGGAAAGTTCCAGAATGTAAACTGGATGACAAAAATACTACTTTTTAAAACAGAAGGCCATTTTTTCACTCATTTCTGTATCTGATGATGTAATGGTGCTGGTCATTGAGGGCTTCAGACATCAGAACTTAAGCCACAATTCCATCCCATTCCCTTTCTCCCCCCTCCCCCTTCTCCCCCTCCCCTTTCTCCATTCTCACCCCTTCCCTTCCCCCTCCCCTTTCTCCACCCTCACCCCTTCTCTTCCCCTCCCCTTTCTCCACCCTCGCCCCTTCTCTTCCCCCTCCCCTTTCTCCACCCTCACCCCTTCTCCCCCTCCCCTTTCTCCACCCTCACCCCTTCTCCCCCTCCCCTTTCTCCATTCTCACCCCTTCTCTTCCCCCTCCCCTTTCTCCTCCCTCTCCCCGTCTCTTCCCCCTCCCCTTTCTCCTCCCTCACCCCTTCTCTTCCCCCTCCCCTTTCTCCTCCCTCACCCCTTCTCTTCCCCCTCCCCTTTCTCCACCCTCACCCCTTCTCTTCCCCCTCCCCTTTCTCCTCCCTCTCCCCGTCTCTTCCCCCTCCCCTTTCTCCTCCCTCACCCCTTCTCTTCCCCCTCCCCTTTCTCCTCCCTCACCCCTTCTCTTCTCCCTCCCCTTTCTCCACCCTCGCCCCTTCTCTTCCCCCTCCCCTTTCTCCACCCTCGCCCCTTCTCTTCCCCCTCCCCTTTCTCCACCCTCGCCCCTTCTCTTCCCCTTCCCCTTTCTCCACCCTCGCCCCTTCTCTTCCCCCTCCCCTTTCTCCTCCCTCACCCGTTCTCTCCCCCCTCCCCTTTCTCCTCCCTCTCCCCGTCTCTTCCCCCTCTCCTTTCTCCACCCTCACCCCTTCTCTTCCCCCTCCCCTTTCTCCACCCTCGCCCCTTCTCTTCCCCCTCCCCTTTCTCCACCCTCGCCCCTTCTCTTCCCCCTCCCCTTTCTCCTCCCTCACCCCTTCTCTCCCCCCTCCCCTTTCTCCTCCCTCTCCCCGTGTCTTCCCCCTCTCCTTTCTCCACCCTCTCCCCTTCTCGTCCCCCTCCCCGTCTCTTCCCCCTCTCCTTTCTCCACCCTCACCCCTTCTCGTCCCCCTCCCCTTTCTCCTCCCTCACCCCTTCTCTTCCCCCTCCCCTTTCTCCTCCCTCACCCCTTCTCTTCCCCCTCCCCTTTCTCCTCCCTCACCCCTTCTCTTCCCCCTCCCCTTCTCGTCCCCCTCCCCTTTCTCCTCCCTCTCCCCTTCTCTTCCCCCTCCTCTTTTTCCCCTTTTCCAGTTTTGGACTTGGTATAAGATTAAAAAAACTATTTGCACCCAGTATCAGCACCAATTCCTCTAGGTCAGGTATAGCTTAAGAACGTAAGAAACAGGAGCAGGAGTATGTCATCTGGCCGCTCGAGCCTGCTCCGCCATTCAGTAAGAGCATGGCTGAACTTCTACCTCAACTCCACTTTGCCGCCCTATCCGCGCAGGATAAATGTAAGGCAAAGCTCAACACTGTCCTACAATGTGCCTAACATCAAACAGGCCCCTTCTATTGTACCAGTGTGACATTTTCCATTGCCCACCCTTGTGAGGAAGATTGCCAATTTAGTTAGTGATCAATTACGGATGCTTTTGGCCTGAGCTTTTGCCTCAGTAGGAACTGGGTTGAGATTGCCCAAAAATTCTTTCTTGTACGGTCACTAAAGTCAGAGGAAAGAGACAATTCTCAGCCCATCAGTCTGGACTGGATTCAAAACAACAACAACTTGCATTTATACAGCGCCTTTAATGTAGTAAAACATCCCAAGGCGCTTCACAGGAGCGTTATGAAACAAAATTTGACACAGAGCCACATAAGGAGATATTAGGACAGGTGAGGTAGGTTTTAACGAGCGTCTTAAAGGAGGAAAGAGAGGCGGAGAGGTTTAGGGAGGGAATTCCAGAGCTCAGGGCCTAGCCAGCTGAAGGCACGGCCGCCAATGGTGGAGCGATGAAAATCGGGGACGCGCAAGAGGCCAGAATCGGAGGAGCGCGGAGATCTCGGAGGGTTGTAGGGCTGGAGGAGGTTACAGAGATAGGGAGGGGCGAGGCCATGGAGGGATTTGAAAACAAGGACGCGAATTTTAAAAACGAGGCGCCCAGTAAAACAAAAGCATACTAACCCACTGTGCCACCCGCTCCCTCTGTTTGCCGTTTTTAATGGTTTCCCGGGCGCTGGCAGTGCAGCAGCGATATGCGACATGGAGGAAAGCACCAGGCAGAGGGCACGCACCGACTCACAGGGAGCGAAAATGACAGGAACAGTTGTTCGAGACTGCTCCTGTACATCTTCTGTTTGCTGTTTCAGTCCGTGAGGCTCAGGAACTTCTGTAGCATTGGCACTTCAGCAGTTGTCCACCAGCACAGCTGTTTTCTTTTACAAATTAGCACCAGTTGTTGGTTGAAACACTTTGGCCAGTGACAGAAGTGACTTTTCAAACACTGAAGCCTTCAGATACACAAATTAATTACTTCAGATTTTGGCATCGGAAAGGAATTTTTTCCGAATATTACATGTAAAGCATAGACTTCCAAACTAGGGTCCAGGACCCAAGGAATGCGCAAAGGAATTCCAATAAGTCTGCAATGTCATCACATTTTGGTGCACCTGTCATCAAATATCTGTATTTTTCCATATTTGTTGATTAACTAGCATGTTATTTTTGCTGTTGTATATATGGTAATGAAAACATATTCTGCAATGCAAGAGGTAATGCTAAACCTATGCCAATCATTGATTAGGCTGCAGCTAGAAGATTGTGTCCAGCTTTGGGCACTACTCTACTTTAAGAAGGATGTCAAAGCAATGGAAAGGATGCTGAATTGATTCACCAAGACGATACCCAAGAATGAAAGGCTTTAGTCTTAAGTAGAGACTAGAAAATCGGAGCAGAGAAAATTAAGGTGAGATCTGGTAGAGATGTTAAAAATTATGAGGAGTTTTGATCAGGTAAACAGGGAAAAGCTATTTCTGGACGGCACAACTAAGAGCAGGAACTGACGTTTAGTTTATTTCGTAGATTATTAATTTCTAGGACAGCCTGAGTGACAACACGAGAGTAAGCAAGGAGGGCCGTGTTTGAACCCCGGTTGGGCTATCCTGACTCAGCTGAATCCTCCAGGTGTGGCTGGAAATGGAATCTGGCTTCAGAGGTGGAAGGAAGGGGAGGGTAGGGGAAAGGAGAGGGTAGATGCCTTCCAGCACTGCCCAAATGCCTCTCCTGGTGAGACAATCAGGGAACAGCAAATTCATTCTGGGGATGTGGGCGACGCTGGCAAGGCCGGCATTTGTTGCCCATCTCCAGTTGCCCCTTGAGGAGGTGGTGGTGGGCCGCCTTCTTGAGTGCTGCCACAGTGCTGTTAGGTAAGGAGTTCCAGGATTTTGACCCAGCGACGATGAAGGAACGATGATACATGTCCATGTCTGGATGGTGTCTGACTTGGGGATGATGGTGTTCCCATGCACCTGCTGCCCTTGTCCTGCTGGGTGGTGGAGGTCGTGGGTTTGGGAGGTGTTGCCGAAGAAGCCATGGCGAGTTGTCTGTAGAGTTCCACAAACGAGACTGTCCCACCATTTCAAACAAGGTTATGAAGGATGCGGAGATCCAACTTGGGAGGACAAAATAGGGACAAAAAAATTCAATTAAAATGTACTTTCCCCAAATGTTCTCCCCATTTTTTCTTTCCTAAAAGCAGTGACTCGTGATGTGGTAAAGTTCCAACAGATCTTCAGTGCCCGATTGAACTCGGGTGAGTGGAGACGGCAGGTGGGAGCAGTCCATTCAATCACAGGGGGGATTAGAACTGAACCTGTTCACATCCTCATCGAATAAATGCACCCCCCCCCCCTCCCCGAACACTCCCCCCGCCCCGAACACTCCCCCCGCCCCGAACACTCCCCCCCCCCCCCCCGAACACTCCCCCCGCCCCGAACACTCCCCCCCCCCCCCCCCCCGAACACTCCCCCCGCCCCGAACACTTCCCCCCCCCCCCCGAACACTCCCCCCACCCCGAACACTCCTCCCCCCCCCCCAAACACTCCCCCCGCCCCGAACACTCCCCCCCCCCCCCCCCGAACACTCCCCCTGCCCCGAACACTACCCCCCACCCCCCCCACTCACTCCCCCCCCCCCCCCGAACACTCCCCTCCCCTCACACACCCCCCACACACACACTCCCCCCCCCCCCACACTACCCCCCCCCCACACTACCCCCCCACACACTGCCCCCCAACACACTCCCCCCCCCCACAGACTCCCCCCCCCCCCACAGACTCCCCCCCCCCCCACACTCCCCCCCCCACGCTCCCCCCCCACTCGCTCCCCCCCACACACACTCCCCCCCCCACACACACTCCCCCCCCCACACACACGCCCCCCCCCCACACTCCCCCCCCAACACACGCCCCCCCCACAGACTCCCCCCTCCCCCAACACACCCCCCCCTCACACTCTCCCCCCCCCCCACTCGCTCCCCCCCACACACACTCCCCCCCCCACACACACGCCCCCCCCCCCACACTCCCCCCCCAACACACGCCCCCCCCACAGACTCCCCCCCCCCCCCAACACACCCCCCCCTCACACTCTCCCCCCCCCACACACACGCCCCCCCCCACATTCCCCCCCTCACACGCCCCCCCCCACACACACTCCCCCCCCCCCCCCACACACGCCCCCCTCCCACACACACATGCATACACACACCCTCACAGACTCATACACACCCCCCCACACGCAAACTCCCCCCCACACACATACACACTCACAAACACATATGCATACCCCCCGCCACGCTCATAGTCCCCCCCCACACACAGGCATGCATACACACATACACACACCCTCACACACACACATACACACGCACGCGCACACACATACACACAAACACACACAAACACACACACATACACACACCCTCACACACACACATACACACAAACACACACAAACACACACACATACACACACCCTCACACACACACATACACACGCACGCGCACACACATATACACACACACACACACACAAACACACACACATACATACACCCCCACACACATACACACACACAAAGACACATATATGCACACACTCACACACATGCACACGGCATGCATACATGCGTACACACACACACACACATACACACACCCTCACACACACATATACACACACACGCACACAAACACACACACATACATACACCCCCACACACATACACACACACAAAGACACATATATGCACACACTCACACACATGCACACGGCATGCATACATGCGTACACACACACACACACACACACAGAGTCCATCAACAACAATAACTTGTATTCATATCGCACCGTTAATGTAAGAAGACATCTCAAGACACTTCACAGAGGAGATAAGGAACAGACACCTAGCCTTTATAAGTGAGTTAGGAGAGCAACTGGAAAGCTTGGTCGAAGAGATGGATGTTGAGAAGGTTTTTAAAGGCAGGGATGGAGATGGAAGTGGTTTGAGGGGCTTAGGAAGGGAGTTTGAGAGGGTACAGCCAAGATGGCTGAAGTCCCAGCAAGAGCCACTGGATAGTGCTAAGGAACAGGAACCCTGTCTATTTTCTTCCCCCTTGCTCACCTGAAGACACTGAGCCCACTGTCGTAACCCAGCAACCAACTACCTACCCCAGTTGAGGTCAACTGACTCACACCAAGCCCTGAACCAAAGCAGGGGAATTTCCTGGTCCAAAGGGCTCAGCCCTGCACAGTTCACCCCACTCAGCCATTCGTGGAGCCGCTAACATTAAAATATATTTGCTGCCTGGAGACGACTGCATTCTGCTGAATTTTGCAACCACCATCCGATTTTTCCGTGGAATTGGTGAGGTTTTTCAAGAATATGTGCAACATAAGACCCAAAAGAAAAGCCTTGGTCACAGATCATTGCCTCCATCTCCCTCAATCCTCCGGCTCCAGTCAGCCAATGTCTTGGATGTCCAATGAGTCAGCATCAGATATACACAAAGGAAAAAACCTGCTAACATTTCCATACCATTCACATTGAATAATAGAGGCCACTTGGGTATATCGACTTGTAGATCTCAACTTAATCTGAGGCAAGGATGTTTAGTCTTAGTTTAGTGACATAAATCAGCCCGGGGATTAGATAACTGCTTAGATAGGCTTACGTGGCCACGGACAGCAAGCTTGTGAGCATGGTGACATGGGAGCTGGGGTGACCCCACATCCATATTGTCCTGTGTTCAAATCCCTCCATAGCCTCACCCCTCCCTATCTCTGTAACCTCCTCCAGCCCTACAACCCTCCGAGAACTCTGCGTTCCTTCAATTCCGGCCTCTTGCGCATCCCGAATTTCCTTCACCCCACCATTGACAGCCGTGCCTTCAACTGCCGAGGCCCTAAGCTCTGGAATTCCCTCCCTAAACCTCTCCCCCCTCTCTACCTCCATCTCCTCCTTTAAGTTGCTCCTTATGTCTCATAACGCCCCTATGAAGCGCCTTGGGACGTTTTATTACGTTAAAGGCTGTTGTAAAAAACCAAATAAAAAACCATGTGCAGAATATGTTGAGGATCACTGTCATTGATAACAATGGCACCGTAATGAATTAGTGCTAGTGTTCAGATCTCTTGGGTTGAGCTCCCTGACTGGGAATATCCTTGGAACTATTCCTGCCCCACTCGCATACTTTCTCCAGAAGCCTTGATTCCGGTGACGTTACAGTGGCAGAGTGGGAGCAGCTCCGAGGAAATTCCCGGACTCTTCTCTCCCTCCTCTCCTCCTGAAGGCACTGCCTTATGCTGGGCTTTGGTTCCCTGGGACACCGACCACACCCTGCCAACCTCAGCCAAGTCGTTGTTCTCCACGCACTTGCCTAAACCAATGTCAGCAGGTTCTTTGGCTCACAGCCGAAGCCCAACCCAACATCAACAAAAGCAAAAAGCAAAATGCGGATGTTGGAAATCTGAAATGAAAACAGAAAACGCTAGACAAGCTCAGCAAGTGAGGCAGCATCTGCGGAGAAAGAGGTTTGATAAGAGGTCTTCGACCTGAAACGTTGACTCTGTTTCTTTCTCCACAGATGCTGCCATATTCCTGAGCTTTTCCAGCATTTTCTGCTTTTATTCCAACATCAACAATCATGTGCTTGCCAGCAAGAATCACTGGATAGTGCTCAGGAGTGGGAACCCTCCCTCAATGTTTTATCCCCTTCTGTAGCTTGGGGGACACTGAGACCTATTGCAGTCCTCAGATTGCAACTCTGGCTGAAATCAGCTAACCCAACAAAGAATGGGAATCAAATCTGGGACCCTCCCTCCCCACGACAAATATGTGGTTGAGAAAGCCTGTAGGAGATAGCCCAGCGAGTGATGTTAACCTGGAACTGAGGAAATACAAAGCAGTCTGGCGCCCATTTTTTGGGGGGGCAGAGTCAGGGCAAGCCTCCCCCTCACCCCGACACACACCCAAACCACTTCTCAGGAGAATGCAGACAGCAACAGCGACAAGCATTAAATAGACAAGCAAGATAATGACCCCAACCAATATGAGAAATAGCAGACAGAACCATTGGCCCCCTCCACTCCCTGACCAAACGGAACCCAAGAGACCAAGAACAAATTGCTTCGACCCTTGAGCAGGGCAGGTACAGCCACACCAATAAACCTGAATACATCAATGTACTCCTCCTGCATTCTTATAGACTCAGGACATTCCAAAGTGCTTCACATTCCAATGAATTACTTTTGAAGGGTTATCACTGCTGTTATGGAGGTAAACACAACTGTCATTTCCACAGAGTGCGGTCGCACAAACAGCGATGAGATAATGGCCAATTAATCTGTTTTTGGTGGAATTGGTTGAGAAGATAAATGTTGACCAGGACACCAGAGATCTCCCCCACTCTTCTTCGAACAACGCCATGGGATCTTTGACGCCCACCTGTACAGGCAGATGGGGCCCCAGTTTAACTCCTTATCCAAAAGAAGGCACCTCTGACAGTACAGCACTCCCTCCATACTGCTGTCTCATGTAATGAAAACACACAGAGTCCCAAAATAAATACATGAATACAAATGCTTGAAAAATCAATTAAAAGTTCAATTAAAAAATTGCTTGTGCCAGCACAAACCCAAAAGCTATTATCTAATTATTTGTTTTATAAGAATTCTCAATCCCTCCAGGGGGCTTATGCCTTTGACATCCTGCTCCTGCCTGTAATACAGTCAGATGGCCTAGTTTAAAGGTTATATGATGTAGCTTTGGATAGTTTGGTGCCAGAAATCTCTTTGTACATTTTTATGTGATCCCCAGTCAAAACATGATCAGCGCATTCCTCTCATGCTTACTTATTGTCCGTACAAGAAACTACTTGACGCGGAAAGGCAAGCTGCTGGGGTGTGTAAATCCTGGCTACGTAGATACCTTTTATTCAGATTCAACCTAAACGAACAGACTCCTGTGCTGGTAACCTAGGCCATATAGAAAGACAGAAGTCTTTTGAGCTCATCGAGATGAGGAACGTTAGTGCTGGGGACAGAGGAAATTGTTCACTATTGTCATCCAGCGCCAGGTCAGGAATAACACAAACCAGTTCGGAGCGAAGCTGCCTCTACTCTAAGCCCCCAGGAGCCTGTTTGACTGGGCCCTGGAAGTCTAGGATAGTCAAAACATCGGACCTATTAAACCTCAAAGAAACCTGAGTGTCCATCCTCAATCTTGTGGGGGGAGTCCAAAACTAGGGGCCATGAATACAAGAGAGTCACTGATAAACCCAATAGGGAATTCAGGAGAAACTCCTTTGCCCAGAGAGTGGTTAGAATGTGGAACTTGCTACCACAAGGAGTGGTTGAGGCGAATAGCATTGATGCATTTAAGGGAAGCTAGATAAACACATGAGGGAGAAAGGAATAGAAGGATATGCTGATAGGGTTAGATGAAGAGGGATGGGAGGAGGCTCGTGTGGCGTAGAATATTTGGGCCCAATGGCCTGTTTCTGTGCTGTAAATTCTATGTAATCTAATCTAACTCATAATCCTCTCTGTGTGAAATATATACTCTAGTGCAATAAAATGTTTTATCTGTAAAACATTTTTGCGGATAAATGTTATTTTCTTCCCTCTCCTTCCTTCGTAATGGCTCCCTATGTGCCAGTCAGAATCTTTAACCAACGAGGTTATTTGATTTACAATGGACGGATGTACCGCATCTTTTGGTACTAAGCCATATAGATCAGGAAGATCCCAGACTCAGGGGACAATTTTAACCCTACCTGCCTGGCGGAAACTAAGCGGGTGGTTAGTTAAAATCGCTCAAGTTACTTACTGGCCAGAATCCCACCATTCCAAATTTTAACCTGCTTTACTAAGCAAGGACGCCTACTCAAAGCCAGTGAAGTTCTTCTTTGCATATGTCATTGGGACCCGACTGCAATTTTAACTGGTGTCCTGAGTGGGGAAGCCGCTGTGGCTTTCCCACCAGGTGAAGACAGTGGGGAAGAGGAGCTGGGACCAGACGAGGCCCTAAACAGGCAAGTTGATTTACTTTCCTTCTGGGGGCCAGGTGGAGCAGGAGTGCTCCCCCCAGGCCCCACAAGGAAACCCCACCAGGCCTCCCCTGCCATAGACTCCCTCCCTTCCCAAGTGCGAGACCCCAACGAGATGACTTCCAAAGCCGATACCACCACTTACCTTGAGTCGACGGGCTGCCTCTGGGCCGTACGATTGTCTGCCACTTCCCGTCAACTTCCCACCGATGGGATTTAAACGCAGCTCGGGAGTTAAAATAGCAGGGGACTCATTTCTGGAGCAGCGGGTGAGTTTCCAACTCTCTTCACTACCCACCCGCCCAAAACTCGCCTGGAGTTAAAATCGGGGCCTCAGCCTTTGGCTTGTGCTGAGTTAGCAAATCTCCGCTGAAATTCCAGTGGAAACACTATGATTGGTCTTAGCGCCTCTGAACAAGGACGGGAAAAATTAGCTAGGGGCTCGCATCCCCTGGTCACCATCAAGACCTGGAGGTCAAGGCATGGGCTTGGCTGTGTTGCCCCCTAGAGGGGATTAGCCTGTCCAGCACTCACCGTCCAAGCTCAGACATGAAGACTGGCCATTTGACAAGGCACTGGAGAGCAGTTGGTGTCGCCCAGCGTGAGACAACCTTCGGAAGAGAAAAGGGAATGTTGGGACAGGCGGTGGAAATAAACACATTCAACAGATAAAACAAAACGTAGTTTGTAAATTTAAAATCTGAATTTCAAATGCGTTACCCTGGAAACCTATAATATTGATAAGCAACCTGTAATCTCGTTCCATAAATTAACACCTTTTGCCTGAAGCTAAACCACATTTAAATACACACCTCAGGAATTGTAATACTCAACAGGAAGGGGTTGCCATGTTAAAAAGAAAACAAGGTGTGGAGAGGAAACCAGAAGTAACCCAAACTCCTGTTTACATGAGCAATCAGCTGGAACTATCCAGACACACTGTGGCTCCTCTGGTGCAGTCAGTTCTTCTTGTGACTCCGTGAACAGAAGAACAGAAGAAATAGGAGCAGGAGTAGGCCATACGGCCCCGCGAGCCTGTTCTACCATTCAATCAGATCATGGCTCTCCAGCCTCTGCCTTTACCTCAGAGCAGCTTGTCTTTGGCTCCAATTTGCACTTATTATCCTAAGTAATTAAATGGTTCTTTGAGGTGGGGGGGGGGGTTCTCTCCTGTAGGCGATGACTCATACGCACCACACAGGTGTCAGCAGATACACTTGCAATCTTTTCATATATGAACCCAGACTGGGGTTGCTAACTCTGGTTGGACGCATTCCTGGAGGTTTCATTAACGAGACCTCCAACCGTCCCGCCCAGTTTAACAGCCTATTTTCCCCATTTCCAATATTTCTCTAACGAATAAACAAAAGTGTTCAAAGCAAATGAAAAAAACACATAATTTTTTTCTAATGCCCCTACGATTTTTCTCCTGGGTTGCTGAAATCAAGGTCCTGGAGATTAATCTTCAATTCCTGGAGACTCCAGGGCAATCCTGGAGGGTTGGCATCCCTATCCCAGACAGTGAGAGTCAGTAGGCTCTTTGGCCAGTTTGGGTTATGTCGCTAAGTCCCAATCCTGCCCTCACCCAAGGGTACAAACATTCCAGCAGGGATCGGGAGTGGAAATGTTGGCTGCATTTCCCCTTACCTAGGCCAGGGATGCTGCACTAAATTGTACCGCCTTGTTCGTTGCATTGGCTGAGATTGGGTAACTTAGAGAACAGGCCAAGGATCAAACCTGGAACTTTCCTAACCACAACACATGGTGCACTTATCTGGTGAAGCTCAAAACGCCTTCAGTAAGGTACCGCATAGTAGATTCATGACTAAGGTCAGAGCCTGATGAGTCAGAAGAGAGGTAGCAGAATGGATAGCAAGCGAGCTACAAATCAGAAATCAGAGAGTAGTGGCTCAAGGTAGTCACTCAAACTGGCAAAAGGTGGGAAGTGGTGTTCCACAAGGATCGGTGCTGGGACCACTGTTATTCACCGTATACATAAACAATTTGGACTCGGGAATCAGAAGTACAGTTTCAAAATTTGAGGACGACACCAAATTGGGGGGTATAGTTAATACTGAGGAGGACTGCAACTAAGTACAGGAAGACATTAATAAACTTGCAGAATAGGCATGCAATTGGCAAATGAATTTCAATATAGGGAAGTGTGAGGTGGAACATTTTGGTAGGAATAATAAGGAGGCCACATACTGCTTGGAAAATAAGAGTCTAAACGGGGTAAAGGAGCAGAGGGATTATGGGGTACAGATACACAAATCGCTAAAAGCAATGATGCAGGTTAATAAGACCATAAAAAAAAGCAAACCAAGCACTGGGGTTCATTTCTAGAGGGATAGAATTGAAAAGCAGAGAAGTTATGCTAAACTTGTACAGAACCTTGGTTAGACCACACTTGGACAGTTTTAGCCTCCACACTATAAAAAGGATATAGAGGCACTGGAGAAGGTGCAAAATATATTTACTAGGATGATACCAGAAATGAGAGGTCATAGCTATCAGGAAAGGCTGAACAGACTGGGGCTCTCTTTTCTAAAGAAGGCTGAGTGGTGACCTGATTATGAAAGGGTTTAATAGGGTAGGCATAGAGAAGATGTTTCCACTTGTGGGGGAGACCAGAACGAGGGGCCATAAATATAAGATAGTCACTAACAAATCCAATAGGGAATTCAGGAGAAAATTCTTCACCCAGGGAGTGGTGAGAATGAGAAACTCACTACCACAAGGAGTAGTTGAGGCGAATATCATAGATGCATTTAAGGGGAAGCTAGATAAACACATGAGGGAGAAAGGAATAGAAGGATATGCTGATAAGGTTACATGAAGAAGGGTAGGAGGAGGCTCATGTGGAGCATAAACACTGGCATGGACCTGTTGGGCTGAATGGCCTGTTTCTGTGCTGTACATTCTTTGTAATTCTTTGAAGCTGTGTTTAAAATTTTGTTTAGCATCGTGCTGATAATCAGTGATATCCTAGTAATTGGTGCCCGACCATGGCAATGCAAAGGGTCTGTGTTGGCACAGGGCAGACTTAGAATCATAGAATGATACAGTGCAGCAAGAAGCCAATCGGCCCATCGTGCCTGTGCAGGCTCTTTGAAAGACCTCTCCAATTGGTCCCACTCTGCTGCACTTTCCCCTTCAAGTACTTGCTTTCTAAAACAGCCAGACATTTCAAGGAAACAATTCAATCTCTGCAATGTTGTGCTACAGCCGATGTTATAGGGCAGAAATTATTGCTGGTAATGATAGCGGAGACACACTTAATGTGTCCTTATCACGTTTCTCTGTCTGCCATTTTAACGGAGGCACTATCCTGTATGAAATAAATAGTGGTTATTGGTTATTATTGCCCCAACAGCCATTTCTATGCTTTAAATACTTACCATGCAGTATTTGTGCTTTTTCATTTTGACTATAATACATGAAGTTGGCGGTTGAGGCACAAGTATTACGTCACCATGTTTTGTTGTGATCTCTTTAGCTGTGTCAGTTTGGCTCAGTTGGTAGTACTCTTGCGTCTGGTTCAGAAGGTTGTGGATTTGAGACCCACAGCAGGACTTAAAGCTCATGATACAGGCTGAAACGCTACTGCAGCATTGAAAGAGTAATGCATTGTTAGAGAGGCGCAGCACTGGGGCAGTAATGCATTGTTAAAGGGGTGCAGCACTGGGAGAGTAATGCATTGTTAGAGAGGCGCAGCACTAGGGCAGTAATGCATTGTTAAAGGGGTGCAGCACTGGGGGAGTAATGCATTGTTAGAGAGGTGCAGCACTGGGGGAGTAATGCATTATTAGAGAGGTGCAGCACTGGGGGAGTAATGCATTGTTAGAGAGGTGCAGCACAGGGGAGTAATGCATTGTTAGAGAGGCACAGCAGTGGGGGAGTAATGCATTGTTAGAGAGGTGCAGCACTGGGGGAGTAATGCATTGTTAGAGAGGCACAGCACTGGGGGAGTAATGCATTATTAGAGAGGTGCAGCACTGGGGGAGTAATGCATTGTTAGAGAGGTGCAGCACAGGAGAGTAATGCATTGTTAGAGAGGCGCAGCAGTGGGGGAGTAATGCATTGTTAGAGAGGTGAAGCACTGCGAGAGTAATGCATTGTTAGAGAGGCGCAGCACTGGGGGAGTAATGCATTATTAGAGAGGTGCAGCACTGGGTGAGTAATGCATTGTTAGAGAGGTGCAGCACTGCGAGAGTAATGCATTATTAGAGAGGTGCAGCACTGGGGGAGTAATGCATTGTTAGAGAGGTGCAGCACTGGGGGAGTAATGCATTGTTAAAGGGTTGCAGCACTGGGGGAGTAATGCATTGTTAGAGAGGCGCAGCACTGGGGGAGTAATGCATTGTTAGAGAGGCGCAGCACTGGGGGAGTAACGCATTGTTAAAGGGGTGCATCACTGGGGGAGTAATGTATTGTTAAAGGGGTGCAGCACTGGGGAATAATGCATTGTTAAAGGGGTGCAGCACTGGGGAATAATGCATTGTTAAAGGAGTGCATCACTGGGGGAGTAATGCATTGTTAAAGGGGTGCAGCACTGGGGAATAATGCATTGTTAAAGGGGTGCAGCACTGGGGGTGTAATGCATTGTTAGAGAGGCACTGCACTGGGGGAGTAATGCATTGTTAGAGAGGCGCAGCATTGAGGGAATAATGCATTGTTAAAGGGGTGTAGCAGTGGGGGAGTAATGTATTGTTAGAGAGTCACAGCACTGAGGAGTAATGCATTGTTAGTGGGGTGCAGCAACGGGGGAGTAATGCATTGTTAGAGAGGCGCAGCAGTGCGGGAGTAATGCATTGTTAGAGAGGCGCAGCAGTGAGGGAGTAATGCATTGTTAGAGAGGCGCAGCAGTGAGGGAGTAATGCATTGTTAGAGAGGCGCAGTCTTTTATCTGAGATGTTAAACTGTGGAGTGACTATTGACACCGCTGTGTCAGCCAATGAGTTGGAGGTGGGGTGGGACAAATAGAGTATTTTACAGAAAACAGAGCAAACAGCAAAGCAAACAAAGTCTATTTACAAAGAGTCTCGATTAACTGCAGTAAACAGAAATCATCTGTAAAATCAATTCCAGTCACTTACAGCAATGCAGTCTCCAGGCGTGATTGACGGGAGATTTACCCAATCATCTCCATTCTGGCCGGGAATAGTGGTGTCACTGCATACCGACATTTAACTGAGATCCCATCTGCCATTCAGCTAGGCCTTAAAGATCCAATGGCATTATTCCAAGAAGAGCAGGGAGTTCTCTGGATGTCCCGGATAATATTCCACCCTCAGCCAACACCGCCAAAAAAAGGATTGACTAAATATTGATTTTATTGCTGTCAGTGGGACGTTACTGGTGTACTATTGCTGCCATGTTTGCCTACATACAAACAGTCTCTGCATTCCAACAAGTAATTCACTGAATGAACTGCCTTGGCATCCCCTGAGGATACTATAAGGTGAGATATAAGTGCAAGTATTTCTGTCTGTTTGGGAAGAGTCTTTACCAGACTACAATAGGGCTTGAAAGTGTACAGAAACGTCACCAAAAACCCTCTCACGGACACGCATCCAGTTTAAAGATTGAGGTTACTGTTAGGAGCAGCTGAGATTTCCTCTCTGCAAACCTTAGCCAGAATTTTCTGTTTTTTTTTTCTTTTATGGTCTTATGTGTATGACCTTTAGCATGCAAAACACCTCCTAGAACGTAAGAACATAAGAAATAGGAGCAGGAGTCGGCCATCCTGCCCCTTGAGTCTGCTCCGCCATTCAATAAAATCACGACTGATCTTCGACCTCAACTTAACTTTCCCGCCCGATCCCCATAGATTCCCCTAGAGTCCAAACATCCATCGATCTCAGTCTTGATCCTCTGAGTGAAGAAACTTTTCCTCATCTCGGTCCTAAATGGCCGACCCCTTATCTTGAGACTATGACCTCTAGTTCTTGACTCTCAGCATCTACCCTGTCAAACCCTCTCAGAATCTTATATGTTTCAATGAGATCACCTCTCATTCTTCTAAACTCCAGAGAATTTAGTTCCCATTCTACTCAATCTCTCCTCATAGGACAACCCTCTCATCCCAGGAATCACTTAGTGAACCTTTGTTGCACCGCCTCTAAGACAAGCATATCCTTCCTTAGGTAAGGAAACCAAAACTGGACACAGTACTCCAGGTGTGGTCTCACCAGAGCCCTATATAATTGCAGCAAGACTTCCTTACTCTTACAGTCCAACCCCCTTGTAATAAAGGCTAACAAACCATTTGCTTTCCTAATTACTTGCTGTACCTGCATGTTAACTTTCTGTGATTCATGTACAATGACACCCAAATCCCTCTGACTATCAACTCACTACTTTTTTAATATCAAAAGAGCTATTATCTAATTAATTCTCAGGATGTGGGCGTTGCTGGCAAGGTCAGCATTTATTAGCCATCCCTACATGCCCTTGAGAAGGTGATGGTGGGCCTACATTTTGAACCGCTGCAGTCCGTGTGGTGAAAGTTCTCCGACAGTGCTGTTAGGTAGGAAGTTCCAGGATTTTAACCCAGCGATAATGAAGGAACGGCCGATATATTTCCAAGTTGGGATAGTGTGTGACTTGGAGGGGATCTTGGAGGTGGTGTTGTTCCCATGCTGCCCTCATCCTTCTGGGAGGTCGCGGGTTTGGGAGGTGCTGTCGAAGAAGCCTTGGCGAGTTGCTGCAGTGCATCCTGTGGATGGCACACACTGCAGCCACACTGCGCTGGTGGTGGAGGGAGTGGATGTTTAAGGGGGTGGATGGGGTGCCAATCAAGCGGGCTGCTTTGTCTTGTAGCAGCCCTCCTGCGATGTCATTAAGCTGCTGGGCCTTGCAGCAGGCGGAAGCCATGTTCCCTCTTCAGAAACCCTCTGGCATTAAGTCCTGGCAGAGTCTCACTTTTTACATGTTACAAAACACAGCAACAATTAGAAATGAGAAAGAAAACAGCATCTCACCAAACATGTACCCTGGGCGATCCAAACAAAGCAAGGACAGCACCTACACCCAAATATACAGTAACAAGCAACAAATAATACATTGTATGTTTCTTTTATTGGCTGGTGGTGGTGAGGGGTGAGTGCAGCACCCCAGGTAAATTGAAATGTCGACTACTAGTCTTTCTCTTTTCACAATTTACTGTGGACGACCTTTACTTAAAAAAAGAATTAGTATTCTAGAAATTCAGAGTCAAGTTTGTTCGAGAAATTTTGTTTGGCTGGTCTAACAACGAAAGAAAGACGCCACATTTATGTAAAGAAAGAAAGAACTTGCATTTTTACAGCACTTTTCACAACCTCAGGACGTCCCAAAGTGCTTTACAACCAGTAAAATACTTTTTAAGTGCAGTCACTGTTGTAATGTAGGAATTGTAATGATGTGTCGTGCCTTAACACATCATCAGATCAAATCTTTTCAAAGTCAATGAATTGTTTTTGAAGTGCAGTCACTGTTGTCATGTGGGCACAATTTTGCGGCTAGCAAGGTTCCACTAACAGCAAATAAGACGACTAACCGGTTAATCTGTTTTCTTTGGTGGTGCT
This sequence comes from Heptranchias perlo, assembly GCF_035084215.1. Classification (NCBI taxonomy): domain Eukaryota; kingdom Metazoa; phylum Chordata; class Chondrichthyes; order Hexanchiformes; family Hexanchidae; genus Heptranchias; species Heptranchias perlo. The sequence continues at coordinate 9,586,090 of NC_090345.1, read as the reverse complement.
TGTTGAGGGAGGAATGTTGGCCCGGACATCAGTAACACTCCCTCTGCCTCTTCAAATAATACCATGGGATCTTTTACATCTAACTGAACAGGTAGATGAACATTCCTTTTGTACTGAACTGATTATGTGCTCAGCTCTATAGTGAGGGTTGAATTCACAATCCTCCGAATCAATGGCAAGAATACTTTCGAATGAACTCATGTTTAGAACTGGGACTCATTTGGTATTTTTGTGACACAATAGGCTGCAACCTAAAGCTGCAGTATCCCAGCACTAGGTGGATCACTGAGTTAGAATTTAAATATACAACACGCTAGGACAGGGTTGCAAAGTAAGTTAAGTCACAAAGCTGTAGAGCGGTGGGATTGGGTTTCACCCTGGATTAGAATTTAATGCAGCAGTGCCCCAAGATGGGGGGTGCGGGGGAGTCACACATTGTGGATGGTGCCCTGGAACTGAGTACCAGACGGAAAATTAAGGACCGTGCCGATGCAATTTTCAGATTTTGCACCTCCAGCGGATGAGACAGAATATTAGCCCTTATCTTTTTACCCCTGGGACCTGGGTGTAATCCAGACTGGGTGGGTACATTTTCATCTTCACCGGATGGGCGGTAATATAAGAACACAAGAACATAAGAAACAGGAGCAGGAGTAGGCCATACGGCCCCTCGAGCCTGGTCCACCATTCAATAAGATCATAACTGATCTTCGACCTCAACTTGTCTGCCCGATCCCGATATCCCTTGATTCCCCTAGAGTCCAGAAATCTGTCTATCTCTACCTTGAATATATTCAACGACTCAACATTCACAGCCCTCTGGGGTAGAGAATTCTAAAGATTCACAGCCCTCTGAGTGAAGAAATTCCTCCTCATCTCAGTCTTAAATGGCCGACCCATTATCCTGCGACTATGCCCCCTAGTTCTAGACTATCCAGCCAGGGGAAATAATCTCTCAGCATCTACCCTGTCAAGCCCCCTCAGAATCTTATATGTTTCAATGAGATCTCCTCTCATTCTTCTAAACTCCAGGGAGTATAGGCCCATTCATCTCAACCTCGCCTCATAGGACAACCCTCTCATCCAAGGAATTAATCTAGTGAACCTTCGCTGCACCGCCTCTAAGGCAAGTCTATCCTTCCTTAGATAAGGAGACCAAAACTGTACGCAGTACTCCAGGTGTGGTCTCCCGAAAGCCCTGTACAATTGTAGTAAGACTTCCTTACTTTTGTACTCCAACCCCCTTGCAATAAAGGCCAACATTCCATTTGCTTTCCTAGTTGCTTGCTGTACCTGCATGCTAACTTTTTGTGTTTCTTGTATGAGGATACCCAAGTCTCTCTGAACACCAACATTTAATAGTTTCTCACCATTTAAGAAATATTCTGTTTTTCTATTGTTCCTACCAAAGCGAATAACCTCACATTTCCTCACATTATACTCCATCTGCCACCTTCTTGCCCACTCACTTAACCTGTCTATATCCCTTTGCAGACACTGTGTGTCCTCCTCACAGCTTACTTTCCCACCTGGCTTTGTATCATCAGCAAACTTGGATACATTACACTCGGTCCCTTCATCTAAGTCATTAATGTAGATTGTAAATAGCTGAGGCCCAAGCACTGATCCTTGCGGCACCCCACTAGTCACAGCCTACCAACCTGAGAATGACCCGTTTATTCCTACTCTGTTTTCTATCCTTTAACCAATCCTCTATTAATGTTAATATATTACCCCAACCCCATAAGCCCTTATCTTGTGTAACAACCTTTTATGTGGCACCTTATCGAATGCCTTTTGAAAATCCAAATATATGCCATCCACTGGTTCCCCTTTATCTACCCTGCTAGTTACATTCTCAAAAAACTCAAATAGGTTTGTCAAGAACGATTTCTCCTTCATAAAGCAATGTTGACTCTGCCTAATCATATTATGATTTTCTAAGTGCTCTGTTTACCACTTCCTTAATAATGGATTCCAGCACTTTCCTGACGAATAATCTGGCAGAGTGGATTGTCCACCCGTTATAGACCCCGCCCAGTTTTTGTTCCATTGAAACCCAAGGAATGAAAATCGGGCAGATTGTATAACAGACGGGCAGTCTGCTCTGCCAGATCACCACCCATACAGTGAAGGTGAAAATCTACCCCCAGGAGTCCAACACATCTCTCTGCCGCCTCAAACTTTACCTCAGCCCTAAAAGCATCAACGGAACCTTCAACTGCCTCTTCCCCCAATTTCAGGAAGTCCCTCCACAAACCTGCCACCTTTGCACTTACTGTCTGTCTTTAAAAAAACCTTCCCAAATCCATGCTTTTGGTCACCTCTCTAACTCGTGGCTTGGCATCAGTTCCTTTATTCCTTTTATCTATGATTTTTCCTCCCCCTCTGTAATGTGCCTGGGGACGTGTTCTATGTTAAAGGTGCTGTATAAATGCAAGTTGCCGTTGTTATCAGAACTCTGGTGTTGGGCTTGCGTGACTATATTCTCCTCAGGACTTCAAATTGGTCTCTCCCACTATTCAAACTCATTCAACCTAAATCTGCTGTTTACAATGGTTCCCTTGAGGTTTCATTAACATTCAGTGAACCCAGCACAGTTGCATTTCTAATGTAGGTGATTAACTTGTATTTCCATGGTTACAGTAAATACTTACGGCTGCCTATATGTAAAATTTATGGATGTATTAATCAGTTAGCCTTTAACTGCACATTGGCTTTAATCAACAAGTAATCGCCTCTTGTTTAAAGAGCTAGTTTCACCATTACCTTTGTTCCTTTCTGCCAGTTTTCTCCCCTCCCTCCTCAATGCGTTGATTCCTTGTTTGGGGGCGGGGGAGGATGGGGTGGGGTGTATGTGTCCACAGATGTGCTCTACGGGCTGTTCCCCGGGTCGCACACCAAGATGGATATCAACTACTGCTGGAAGACCATCAACTCAGTGAAGGAGGCCCTTTGGTCCGCCCGAAACCTGCTGGTCTTCCAGCTGAAGGAGCTGTCCACGACCGAGTGTTGCCGACCGGCACATTCCAAGGTCCAGGAGTACGTGCTGCGGGATGCACTGAGGTGCGGCCTATGCAAAGGCTCTATGGGGATAGACCGTCGTATAAGGCCATCCCACCTTGTATTGTACAGAATGTATTAGAAGATATATACTGTGTTTTGTATGGTAATAATTGGATCGGAGTGTGTACGATCTGCATTGTATTGGTTTGAACCGTGTTGCTTCGAATTGTGTTTTTTATATTGAACTGTGTGTATCTTTAAATTTTATGAAATAAAGTATATTTTGAAATTTAAAAAAGGCATGGGTCCACAGATACCAGCTGCCCTCTGGTACCTCACCCCAAGTGGTCATTATTCATGTATGAGCCTAGACTGAGGTTGTCAGCAGGCTATTTGATCATGGGGGGATGCACCACAGCCAAGCCAATCATTCAGCATCAATTCGATAACAAATGAGATCTGGGACACTCGCTTAGTTCTCCCCCTTCTTAATCTGAGGCCATTGGAGGCACCTTGATCACTGCTTGGGCTGAGTTCGATGAACTGGTCACAGCAACCGAGGACCTTTCCCCATCTGTATAACTCAGCTACTGACTGGACAAACTCACCGAGCTATTGGGGGAGTAACTAGTCTTCCCTTTTAAAACTTGGGCTAGATTAGCACTGTTATGTGTTTTCTGCATTTAGCACTCATTGCAATAATGGTTCTTTTGGCATTCAAACTGCCTCGCTGTCACTTTGTGCTGTTAATCACAGGCATAATGCATTAGCACCAAGCAGCAAATCAACTAATTATTAATGGATTAGACCTGACTCAGCTAAACCAACCAATGACTTTGACCCCCCCCATAGACCAGTATTACACATGTGCATGTTGAAGCAGGGTTAAATACTACATGCATGCATCACATTTGTTAGCCACATTACAGGACCACAGCAATCCCTCACATCGCTGAAATCTTTGCTTTGGCACCAGCTCCTTCACAGCGGTACACAGATAACAGAAGGACGAGAATATGGAGAATGATTACTCACGTCAAGGAATATACCAGACAAAAAACCTATTTGATTTCGACTTGACAGTAGCATATGCATCGGTTTAGTCTCATAAGAACAAGAGCAAAGTCAAGGACTTTTCTATTGAGAGATGATTCCACCAACTGATGCCGCAGACCTGGAACTACTCTCTGTGATTGCACCAGTCCTGAACGTGACTCCTGCCATGAACTCTTGTGCTCCAGTGCATGGCAATGGGAGATCTCTTAGTCAACCATGTCCAGATATATTTACTTCACAGATGCACTGCTAATGAGGGCTTCTTAATAAACCCATTGGCCTACGTTTTCCACCCCAGCCTCCCACCACCACTTGTTTGGGGTGTGTCTCGGTGGGGTGGGACCTCTGTCCACCTGCAAGATGTCCCCTGACCATGGTTCTATTTCCAACCCCAGGGTCCAACCCCGAGAGTGCCAGCCCTGAGCCAAGGCTGACACCTAGATTATGTCGTGGTCTCTGGAGTGGAGGTCCTGAGGCCAATTGCCATGCCCCAGCTACCATCCCTGCTGAAACCAACTAATGCAGCACAAACCAATAAGAGAAACAGATACCTTCTGTTCTATACAGTTTAGGTGTCAGCCTTGGCTCAGTGGGTAGCACTCTTGCCTCTGAGACAGACAGTTGTGGGTTCAAGCCCCACTGCAGAGACTTGAGCACAAAATCTAGGCTGACACTCCAGTGCAGGACTGAGGGAGTGCTGCACTGTCGGAGGTGCCGCCTTTCAGATGAGACATTAAATCGAGGCCCCATCCGACCTCTCAGGTGGACCATAAAAGATCACATGGCACTATTCGAAGAAGAGCAGGGCAGTTCTCTTCTGGCCAATTTATATCCTTCAACCAACATCATTATAAAGATTTATCTGGTCATTATCTCATTGCTGTTTGTGGGACCCTGCTATGCGCAAATTGGCTGCTGCATTTCCTACATTACAACAGTGACTACACTTCAAAAGTACTTCATTGGCTGTAGAGCGCTTTGGGACGTCCTGAGATCATGAAAGGCGCTGTAGAAATGCAAGTTCTTTCGTTAGCAATACACTGGATTGTGGGCCTTCATTCACCAAATCAGCACATGTAGAAAACTCTTTAAAGATATTGGCCTAGAAATTACTGCTGCTCATTTTAGCAGATGACCACCTAATGTGCTTGTATGATATTCCTCGTCCTGCTTTTTTAACAAGGCATTAACAATCTTGATCTACACACGGGACTGATAATTAATTGAGCAATGGGCCATTTATCTTAAACTGGTTAACGTCGCTAAAATGGTGGGGAAACAAAGCCGTACAAACATGTGAACCGTTCTCCTGCCAACATCACCAACGCTAATTTCTAGGCCACATACACACTAAAAGAAAAAATATTTGCTGATGGAAGGAGCTTGATTTAAATGAGAAATTGTCCTTCCAGTAACAGCAGCTTCGGTGATGTCACACTCCACAAGAGGCCGGAGCAAGGGGAAATGATTCAGGGGCCAGTAGACAAAGAAAGTAAAGATTTTCCATGCTTGTTTGACAAATAACTATTTGTACAACGTGCAGATTTCTAGTGCTGGCTCGTCTGTTGTTTATTTAGTGTGGAGCCGTTCTGCACTGAAGTGTGTACACTGTGCAGTTTGTTTTCATTGATGGGGGGCCTCATAAGGTGGAACACAGTAAGTGTTGTGAGTTAATAACACACTATTCACAATTGTGAGTCAATAACACACTATTCACAGTTGTGAGTTAATAACACTATTAATAGTTGTATGTTAATATCACACTATTAACAGTTGCGGGTTAATAACAAATTATTAATAGTTGTGAGTTAATAATACATTATAAATAGATGTTTAATTAGGTTAAAAACTGTTTTCACAGTCCCTGACATGACCTGAACAGGATGTACAGAGGAAGTACACAGGAACAGCAGCGGCAAAATATCAAAATCTCAACCCTGCCAGCTTTACAGTCCAGCTCATACAGAACAACTATTGTCATCCAAAAACCAGATCAATTTGTCACCCATCTCATTGCTATTTGTGGGATCTTGCACTGTACAAAATGGCTGCTGCCTTTGGCTCGATATCAACAGTCACTAAACCGTCAAGTGATTCCACTGTGCATGAGGCAGTTGGGCCTGTCGATGAGCGATGTGACAAAGTGCGATACTATATAAGTCTCTTCCTTTATCCCTTTGTTTATTAAAAACAATGCTGTGGGGACTCCTGGTGGCTCAGTGGGTGAATTCACTGTCGGGCATCATACTGCGTCATACAGGCCACAGAGGCCCCGGTTTTGATCCCTGGGCTGCGCCAAGTCAGCTGACCTCAGCCCAGGGCAGTGGCGGAAGTTCTAAATCTGGCTGCCACAGACAGCAGCTTGATTTGTTGTCCTGTTGACAAAGCGCAATGTGAAAATTGGTACTCTCGTGCTATATCGCAGCAACTAAGGTTCGCAATGTCGATCCAACATCGAGGACTCATTTTAATTTTACAGACTGCTGTCGGGGGGCCCCTAAGGGACTTGTTGTTAGATCTGGACTGTCTGCCTCTCACAGACACTGGTCAGTCTCACCAGGATGTCCCTGGATGGTTGCCAGACCCTTTCGTTTACTGCCTCTTCCTCCTCCCCTCTGTCTCGCTTGTTCTAACCACACACTTGAATTTTATCTTCTCCATCTATTTAGCCCTCACCTCCCCATTTATCGTCCTTCTTTCCCAGGAATCGCAGGACTCTTACCTCTCTCAATCTTTCCTTCTCCCCACAACATTTGTCCCTTTATAAGCTAAGTTTAGGCGGGGGGAGTGGTTACCAAATCCCAACATCCTGATTTACCTCATTTTCCCTTTTACTCTTTTGACCTCTGTGGTGACCTGCACTTTAGGCCTTGTCTTCTCCGTATAAAAAGAAGCTGATTTTCCAGTTCCTTACAATACAAAAAATTATTAAAACTCAAAATCTAATAAACGATTTAGAAATAGTTGAATATAAAAAAGTTCCTGAAGCATTCACAAACTACATCTCCAGCACAGGCACGATGGGCTGAATGGCCTCGTTTCATGCTGTATCATTCTATGTCTCTATGATTCATTGACCCTCATTTTTTCCAATCATTTTTAATTTTTTCTGTCCGCTTCTCTTGAGGAAGGAAACACTTGCAGCTCTACTGCTGCTGTTTGCTATTTTCCGCATGCTATTCTTCTTATGTAAACTTGGTGATAAGTATCAGCAGGCTATTCAACCAAGGGGGGAATATAGCACCAGGGCCTGACGCAGTATTTATCTGATGTCCCTACATGCACGTGTCCCAGCAGATGATAACTGCGTAGCGATCAGGAGTGGAAACTCCGGTTGATTTTTTTTTCCCCTCCCTCTCCTCAGTCTGGGGACGTTTATGTAACCCGTAGCAAATATATCACCATTCCAGCTAATTCAGCGCAGCTCACTGATTGAACATGGTTTCACACCACATAAAACCCTCCTCCAGCCCTACAAGAATCCTCCGCGATCTCTGCGCCCCTCCAACCCTGGCCTCTTGCGCATCCCCGGCTTCCTTCGCCTCACCAATGGAGCCGTGCCTTCAGCTGCCTAGGTCCTAAGCTCTGGAACTCCCTCCCTAAACTTCTCCGCCTCTCTATCTCTCTCTCCTCCTTTAAGACTCTCCTTTAAATTTACCTCTTTGACCTACTTTTTGGTCACCTGTCCTAATGTCTCTTTTTTTTTTTAGCTCTGTGTCAATTTTTGTCTGATTACGCTCCTGAGAAGCGCCTTGGGAGGTTTTACTACGTTAAAGGCGCTATATAAATGCAAGTTGTTGTTGTTATCTTCACTGTCTCACTGAACGAGATAACATTAGCTTCCTTGTCGGCCATTTAAATCTAAGATAAAATTGAATAATTCATTATTCAAAACTGACTTTGCTGACTTTGTGCCTGTTACAATTTCAGGCGTCTTCCCGATTGTCTTAACTCAAACTCAATACAAAAATCAGCTTCCATGGGCAAGCCCTGCTTCCTATGAATCAAAACTTAACCTTGTTCGTGAATCATGTAAAATAACATGCCACTGGGGTATGACTGTGCCATCAACATCTTTGCCCACTGCACCTGCCAAACCTCTTAACAGATGGAAAGATATCACGCCGATAGACTGTATAGCTCAGGCTAAAACTACTCAATCAAATTTTAAAAAGACACAGAACTACGCAGAAGCAAAATGATAAACCAGCAGATAAAAATAGCTACATAGACCTCAATTCTCACCGCACTGTTAAAACATTTTTCAGGTACCAAAATAATAACAGAACTTTGGTGGTTTTTTTGAACGTAATTAACCACCTTTAAGAACACAGGAATATAAGAAATAGGAGCAGGTGTAGGCCATACGGCCCCTCGAGCCTGCTCCGCCATTCAATAAGATCATGGCCGATCTTCAACCTCAACTCCAATTTCCTGCCCGATCCCCACATCCCTTGATTCCCCTAGAGTCCAAAAATCTATCCATCTCAGCTTTGAATATACTCAACGACTCAGCATCCACAGCCCTCTGGGGTAGAGAATTCCAAAGATTCACAACCCTCTGAGTGAAGAAATTCCTCCTCATCTCAGTCATAAATGACGGACCCTTTATCCTGAGACTATGCCCTTTAGTTCTAGATTCTCCAGCCAAAGGAAACAACCTCTCAGCAACTAGCCTGTCAAGCCCCCTCAGAATCTTATATGTTTCAATTAGATCACCTTTCATTCTTTTAAATCCTGAGAATATAGGCCCATTTTACTCAATCTTTCATCATAGGACAACCCTCTCATCCCAGAAATCAATCTAGTGAACCTTCGTTGGACCCCCTCTAAGGCAAGTATATCCTTCCTTAGATAAGGAGACCGAAACTGTACACAGTACTCCAGGTGTGATCTCACCAAAGCCCTGCACAATTGTAGCAAGGCGTCCTTACTCTTGTACTCCATCCCCCTTGCAATAAAGGCCAAAATGCCATTTGCCTTCCTAATTGCTTGCTGTACCTGCATGCTACCTTTCTGTGTTTCTTATACAAGGACACCCAGATCTCTCTCAACACCAACATTTAATAGTTTGTCACCACTTTAAAAATATTCTGTTTTTCTATTCTTCCTACCAAAGTGAATAACCTCACATTTCCCCACATTATACTCCATCTGCCACCTTCTTGCCCACTCACTTACCCTGTCTATATCCCTCTGCAGACTCTTTGTGTCCTCCTCACAGCTTACTTTCCTACCTATCGTTAGCAAACTTGGATACATTACACTCGGTCCCTTCATCTAAGTCATTAATGTAGATTGTAAATAGCTGAGGCCCAAGCTTTATAATTGTGGAGTTTCCATCTTGCTTCAGTGACTTGCAGTTGCAACTCAACCCAGCGAACTCGGCAAATTAAAGCAATAGTGAAAGCTTGTCATATTTATTCCCTGGATTATGGAGCTGTCAATCAATTCAGATTTCACAAGCTGCATCTCAGACACATGACGCAAGCACATCTCCAGGATAAAGTGAAACTATTCTAATAGGCAAGAATCCTGTACACAGGATACCTGCTCCCTTACCTGATTAATTGTCAGAACAAATAATCTGGCCTGATTACTCGCTGAAAAACTCACCTATATCAACTGAGGATACAATCAAATATATTTGTCCCGATATGTGACTGCCTCACTAAGCAATCATTATAAACAAAGGTGGGACATCCTTCTGAATATTAAAGCTTACTCCAGACAGGCAAGTATGGATTCCATGACACTTAAGCCCTCATGTCAAGCTAAAGGAATTCTTGACAGACAAAAGAGCACCCATGTTTCCAATTTCAGCATCTAGGTCTAACTACAAATTCATATCAAAATATACAATGTAGAAATTCTCACAATTTGAAAACACACTGATGTGGTTCTGTCACAGTGTCAACAATTGTTCTGTTTGCAAATTTTGGAATAATGACTGGCTCCTTGACTTACAACATTTGAAAGAACGAACTTGCATTTATATAATGCCATTCATGTCCCCAGAATGTGTCAAGCCGCTGTAATGTGGGCCCACATGCAGCCAATTTGCACCAGGAAGTTCACACAAACAACAATTAGATAAATGACCATGGGATCTTTTGCATACACCCGAACAGGCAGTCAGGGCCTTGGTTTAACCTCTCATCTGCAAGGCGGTACCTCTGACAATGCACCACTCTCTTGTCTTAACCTAGATTATTTGCTCAGGTCCTGGAGTGGGATATGAACCCACGACCTGTGACTCCAAGTGAAGAGTGCAACCAATTGAGCCGAGCTGACACTGAAAAACACTTAAAACCTGGAAAAACTAATGTTTGCCACAAAGTTTAACTTGAGTTCAGTGATGGTATGAACACAAGCTGTTAATTTCTGTTGACAAATCTGAATGTTTAATTTATTTTGAAGTTTTCAGAATTTGTGTGCAACAAATTCCCTCCGTTTGCTAATGAAACAGAATAGGCCATCACATCACGTGATCCAATGAAACGAAGGCCAAAAAAAACAAATTCATTGTTGCTCAGTTACTTAATGCAATGACAATTGACTAGGGCCGGGATTTTCCTTGGAGATGCTCCCTCTTCTGACCAGATGTGCAGTCGAGACCCGTTTACGTGCATAAACGAGGATTCCACTACACTTCCGGCCAAGTTACGGCAAAAGACCGAGAGGTCCGAGGAAATTTCAGGGTCTTGGTTTTGAAAATCTCTAATATTAAGTCTCTACTTTCGCTTTTTTTCCAATCTTCAGGTCACGGTTTAAACTTTCACGATAGTGAGGGTACCGAAACCTTAGTCGGCTTCTACATCTCGTGCCTTAGAAGCCCAGTCGGTTTCCTGTATTTACCTTACAGAAGAACAATTGCTGTGACAGAGAATGTCTTCTCCGATCTCTTCACACCTACAAATGTGTTGAAGTAGGTCACGTGCTCACTGTGTGGAAAATCAGGGCGACATTTACTGTCAAAAGTGATGAAGTTTTACATCTTCAAGCAGCAGAGATTCCAGAGAGAGCTGCTGTTTTCACTACTTGCTATCGCCTTCACAAACACAAGCAAATATCAAACAGATTCACTTCTTTATCATCGGTGTGGAATTTGGAATACAAATTGTCTTTTTTTTTCTTATTGAGGAATCTTGATGAAGGCCCAAGGCCCATAGTCCAAGACACTGTCAAGGATGAAAAGAGTAGGAGAGAAGATGAGGTAAATAAACTAATGCCTGGTTCATACGTTGTAAGATGAAGGGAAAAGTTACATAGAATTACATAGAATTTACAGCACAGAAATAGGCCATTCGGCCCAACAGGTCCATGCTGGTGTTTATGCTCCACGCGAGCCTCCTCCTTCCCTATTTCATCTCACCCTATCAGCATAACCTTCTATTCCTTTCTCCCTCATGTGTTCATCTAGCTTCCCCTTAAATGCAGCTATTCTATTCACCTCAACTACTCCTTCTGGTAGCGAGTTCCACAATTTAACCGCACTCTGGGTAAAGAAATTTCTCCTGAATTCCCTACTGGATTTATTAGTGACTATTTTATATTTATGACCTCTAGTTTTGGACTCGTCCATAAGTGGAAATGTCTTCTCTACGTCTACCCTATCAAACCTCATCATAATATTAAAGACCTCTATTAGCACTTTAAAAGTGAAGGGGTTAAGGAGTTTCTGCAGTTCTAAAGCACTGGGAATGAGTGTCTTTGAGTGGGAGGCTGTGTGGCGAATATTGATTTCAACACAGTGAGGATTCAGGGAGGAGAAAGGACATGTAGGATGACGTATTTGTTGCTCAGGAGGAACAAGAAAGGAAAGTTCTGAGCAGCAACGACCATAATAACATTGATAAAATGGAACAAATCCTGACGGGTTGCGACAGAGAGAGAGAGAGAGCACAGCACAGTTTCTTGTTGCTACGTTGCTGGTAAGATGCACTGGCAAAAGCAAAGAGGGTCGAGATGTGTTGGAACACAGCAACCACTCACAAAGCAGTCAGCTTCAGACTATAAATTTTGCTGCATCTCCCCTCTCAGTCACCCCCCCCCGCCCCCGCTGTAACGCATATTAAATACAGGTGTGGGCAAGTCTCGAGCTTCCAGACCCACCTGGGGCATAGCCAGCAGTTTTCTAAACACAATCTGGTGATTTCAAAGCGCACTTCGAGAAAGGAAGGGCCTTATGTCTGGGAGGGTATGTGTTATCCATTCTGAGAATGTTCGATGGAACCCGACTCAAAGAGGTGGTTTCACAAAGGTGAAGTCTTTGACCTGTTGGTAAATTTAAAGCTGCAAGACGGCGTGATCAATGACGTAATGATGTCATTGTGCTGCCAATCACGACTGCAGGCAAAATATTGTTTTATGTCATCTTAGTTTTGATTTTTCTTTTAAGAACCAACATATAGAAAAATAGTTGGAAGAGATTACAGCATGTTAGATACAAATCCCCCAAAACAGACACAGGGGATGTCAGATGAAAGGTAATGCAGAGATATGTGAGGTAAAATAAAGGATAAAGGATAAAGTAAATATACACTAAGTGGTAAAACTGTAAGAGGAGTAGAAAGACTTATGGGTTCAGATATAGAAATCTTTAAAGATGGAAGGACAAATTAGTAAAGCTATAAAAAAGTATGTGTGATCCTAGGTTTTATAAATAGGGGTGTTATGAGCTTGTGTCTGCCATTGATACCTTCTGAGGTTCACTGGCATCAGTTGTTTCATCAAGCAGCCTAAGCATCTTACTTTAATGGGAGTTGACTCACAAAGCCCTATATCCATGTATACGATAGTGGGATCAGGGGGATTAACATTAGTTCCCCTTATGACCTGAACCGGATATCCATGTCTTATACACGCGTAGCTCTCTGATCCCGGCCTCTTGCGCATCCCCGATTTTCGCTCCACCATCGGCGGCCGAGCCTTCAGCAGCCTAGGCCCTAAGCTCTGGAATTCCCTCCATAAACCTCTCCGCCTCTCTACCTCTCTCTCCTCCTTTAAGACCCGCCTTGAAATGTACCTCTTTGACCAAGCTTTTGATCACCTGTCCTAATATCTCTTTATGTGGCTCGGTGTCAAATTTTGTTTTAATACATTGAAGTAGCTATATAAATGCAAGGTGTTGTTGTTGATGGCAGGCGTAGCGAACACTTGGTGAGATGAGTCTTAATACGAGTCATTAAATTGCTTTGTTCACAACAGGTGAACGTACAGAGTGACAGTTATGAACGGTGGTTCATCTCACTTAACTTAAGCAGAGTTAACAACCCAGGACGGAACCTCCTCTCCCTGCAGTCTCCTATCTTTTTTCCGTGCCAGTTTTTTCTGAGGGCCTCTCTGCCTCAGCAGCTTCACTCCTCGTAAAAGCTCCCTCCCTGCCCTCGCTTCTCTCTTATCCCTCTCTTCACAAACACAGATCCAAGGGTTTTCCAGCACAATGAGAGTGATGTATTTTTTTTCAATTACGCAGACAAGCTAACAAATTGCTCATTGTTTAATCTCTGAGGAGACCAGTTTCCATTTAGCATATTAACCACCTTTCCAAAATGTGCGAGGACACATTTTAGCTTAAAAACAAATTCAACATTAAAAGTAACTCATATTTTCAAATCCCTTCGGTATTAAATTGGTCAAAAATATCCTGAAATTTATTGAGAGATACAGATTACACAAACAAGGAAACTAAACCTATACAAATGATTGGTTAGGCCGCAGTTAGAACATCACTATAGGAAGGATGTTAAAGTCATGGAGAGGATGCTGAAGAGATTCACTAAGATGGTACCAGGGATGAGAGGCTTTAGTTATGAAGGTGGGTTAGAGAAACAAGAACTATTTTCATTAGAGAAGTTTAAAATGATGAGAGGCTTTGATATGGTGAATAGGAGAAATCGATTTCCATTGGTTGGTGATTTGGTAACTAGAGAGCAAACATTTAAGATCACCAACAGAAGATCCAAGGGTCCAGTTAGGAGAATTCTTTTATGCAGAGAGTTGTTAGGACATGGAATGCTCTACCTGAAACAGTGGTGGGAGCAGAATTCCGTAATAGCTTTTAAAAGGGAAAGGGATAAATATTTGAAAAAGAAAAGATTAAAAGAGCAAGGGAATGGGACTATGGATAGCGGTTACAGAGTCCTGTCACAGGCACAATGGGCCGAATGGTCATTCTGTGAGGTAGAATTTTATGATTCCATAAAAAAAATCTCTAGGTTCAGGGTACCAGCCCCCTCAACCTGGTGACTTTCAAACTTTTCTGTGGGGAGGGGCCCCCTGAAAATATTGATACATTCCTGTGAGCCCCTTGCAAATATTGATACACTCATGGGGACCCCTGGCAGTATTATTACACTCCTGGGAACCCGTATCAATATTAATATACAACTGGGAACCCGAGCCAATATTAATATACTCCTGGGGACCGAGCCAATATTAATATACTCCTGGGGACCGAGCCAATATTAATATACTCCTGGGGACCGAGCCAATATTAATATACTCCTGGGGACCGAGCCAATATTAATATACTCCTGGGGACACGTACCAATATTAAAATACTCCTGGGGACCGAGCCAATATTAATATACTCCTGGGGACCGAGCCAATATTAATATACTCCTGGGAACGGAGCCAATATTAATATACTCCTGGGGACCCGTATCAATATTAATATACTCCTGGGGACCGAGCCAATATTAATATACTCCTGGGGACCGAGCCAATATTAATATACTCCTGGGGACCCGTACCAATTTTAAAATACTCCTGGGGACCGAGCCAATATTAATATACTCCTGGGGACCGAGCCAATATTAATATACTCCTGGGGACCGAGCCAATATTAATATACTCCTGGGGACCCGTACCAATATTAATATACTCCTGGGGACCGAGCCAATATTAATATACTCCTGGGGACCGAGCCAATATTAATATACTCCTGGGGACTCGTACCAATATTAATATACTCCTGGGGACCGAGCCAATATTAATATACTCCTGGGGACCGAGCCAATATTAATATACTCCTGGGGACCGAGTCAATATTAATATACTCCTGGGGACCCGTACCAATATTAATATACTCCTGGGGACCGAGCCAATATTAATATACTCCTGGGGACCGAGCCAATATTAATATACTCCTGGGGACCGAGTCAATATTAATATACTCCTGGGGACCGAGTCAATATTAATATACTCCTGGGGACTCGTACCAATATTAATATACTCCTGGGGACCGAGCCAATATTAATATACTCCTGGGGACCGAGCCAATATTAATATACTCCTGGGGACCCGTACCAATATTAATATACTCCTGGGAACGGAGCCAATATTAATATACTCCTGGGGACCGAGCCAATATTAATATACTCCTGGGGACCGAGCCAATATTAATATACTCCTGGGGACCGAGTCAATATTAATATACTCCTGGGGACCCGTACCAATATTAATATACTCCTGGGGACCGAGCCAATATTAATATACTCCTGGGGACCGAGCCAATATTAATATACTCCTGGGAACCCCTTTGTCATGGGGGAGAAGGCAGTTCTAATTCCCATTATGAAATCAGGCATCCAAATGATTCACATTGTGTTTCTTTAATGGATTTAATACCTTTTTATATAAGAGCTCCTCTCTCACTCTTGCAATTAGGAATAGTTGCCAGCTAGTTGTGGTTACAAACAATAAATTTTATTCAACACATAAGTGTTTACACATATTTTATTCAACACTAAAATATCAAATAAGCAGACTGTGAGAAAATAGGTTCCTCAGCAACCTAAAGAAACAAAGAAAGAGTTTGCAATTATATAGTGCCTTTCACAAAGTTAACAGTTACAGAAAAATTGGGAAAAATGTGGGATACAGAATTCTGGCTGCACTCAGGGAGGCGAACCCTAAAGATCGTCTACATAAAAAAAAGGCAAGTTACTTACCAACCTGAACACTGCCAGACCCGAGATCCCGACCTCCGACCTCCAGGCCCTGGTCCCGACCTCCGATCTCCCTCCCCCCCGACCCCCGATCTCCCTCACACTGACCCCCCGATTCCCCTCCCCATGGCCCTCGAACTCATTTCCCTGACCACCCAATCTCTCTCTCCCCTATCTCCCTCCCCAACCTCCAAGCTCCCTCCCCCATTCCCCGAACACCCACCCCCGACCCTTCGATCTCCCTCCCCCTGACCCCCCGAACTCACTTCCTTGACCACCTGAACTCACTTCCCTGACCACCCGATCCCCGTCCCCCTACCCCTCGATCTCCCTCCCTCGAACCCCTGATCTCCCTTTCCCCTCCCCCCAAACTCCCTTCTCTGACCCCCCCGACCTCCCCAACCCTCCAATGTCCCTCCCCCTCCCCGATCCTCCTCCCCCTGATCCCCTGCCCCTGATCTCCCTCCACCGACCCCTCAATCTTCCTTCCCCCGGCCCCCCAATCACTCCCTCCGGCCCCCCCCCCCCCCCGAGGCCCAATCTCCCACCCCTCCAACCACTGATCACTTACCTGTGGGCTGTTGCCAACAGCATTTGCAGTACTTACCTGCGTGACCTTCTCCCACAGCGTCGTCGTCAGTCTATCCTCGGCCCAATATCCGGGGCTCCTCAGGCCTCACCATTTCTGCGCAGGGTGATTGCCATGCTGGGGGCAGTGCTCCTGAACTGCTCCCCCGTGGAGTTGAGAAGGCCTCTGATTAGATTTCTGGTCAACCCGTGTGCGAGAATCTCTGCTTTGCAGCCTTCACCCTGTAAGATCAAAGTACAGATCTGCTCTGACTGATGCTCACATTTCAGTATTGTTATGTTCAACCAAAACTGACGACAAACCAGATTTCAAGAAAACAGTGAGAAACAAACCATGTCAAAAGTCAAATTGATTCATGCGCCTGACTGTGTATTGTGCATTGCAAGGCGTGTTTGTGTTGTAGTTATAAGGAGAATATCACTGAGTTACAATTTGTTAATAGCTGTTGAATTTTGTTTCTTATTGATAATGCTAATTGTTTTTTTAAATTTGTTTCCCGGGATGTGGACTTGGAGGGGTTTTCGGAGGTGATGGTGTTCCTATGGTTTTGCTACTCTTGAACTTCTTGTTGGTGGAGATCGCAGGATGGGAGATGCTGTTGAAGTAAGCTTGGTGAGTTGTTGCAGTGCTTCCCTCGGGTAACTTGTGCGCGTCGGCCGTGGCTCAGCGGGCAGCACTCTCACCTCTTGAGGTTGTGGGTGCAAGGCCCGCTCCAGAAACTTGAGCACAAAATCTAGGCTGACACTCCAGTGCCAGTACTGAGGGAGTGCTGCACTGTCTTTCCGACGAGACGTTAAACTGAGGCCCCATCTGCCCTCTCAAATGGACGTGAAAGATCCCATGGCACTATTTCGAAGAAGAGCGGGGGAGTTCTCCCCGGTGTCCTGGCCAATGTTTATCCCTCAACCAACACCACTAAAAAACAGATGATCTGGTCATTATCACATTGCTGTTTGTGGGAGCTTTCTGTGTGCAAATTGGCTGCTGCGTTTCCTACGTCACAACAGTGACTACACTTCAAAAAGTACTTTGAAGACTGTAAAGCACCTTGGGACATCCTGAGGCCGTGAAAGGTGCTATAGAAATGCAAGTTCTTTCTTTTACACACTGCAGCCATATTGTTCCAGCGGTGATGGGGATGGCGATTGAGTTCAGTAACAGGGGCACCAATCGAGAGGGATGCTCTGTCCTGGATGGTTTATTTCGCTTTTTGATTGCTCTTGCGGCTGCACCAGGCGAGTGGTGAGTGTTCCACTGCACTCCTGACTTGGGCTTTGTAGATAGTGGAGAGGCTTTGAGGGATAAGGAGATGAGCCACTGGTCAGAGTCCCCAGCCTCTGCCCTGCTCTTGTAGGCACCGTGTTGATATGGCTGGTCCACTTCAGTTCATTTTCTGGTCAATGGTGGCCCCCAAAATGTTGATGGTGGGGAACCTGACTACAATGTTCCTGTTAGGGATTATTGCAATTTTTGGAAACTAATAACTTTCGATTAAAAATATGACTGGATTTTCGTCACAATTTTAATCAACAAATAAAAGTACCATAGCTACACTGAAACTATCCTCCCTAGTGTGCCTAATAGTATATTTTAATTTAAGGCATTTTTACACTAATGGAGTGCCATAGACTGCAGATGTGTGTTATTTCTGTTGATGGCACGGCTTCTGAATATAAATGTGGAGGTGACAGCAATGGAGGTTATTTCTGACACCCCTCTTTCAGGACCCAAGCTGTAACGTCAATGGGCCTGGACATTTCCACCTCTTCTTCTGGCTCTTGAGCTTTGAAAGGCCGGCCACCACTTGCTCGAAGTAAATCGGAGAAACTGACAGAACTAAACTTGAGCTTCATCTCATGGGAAAAAAAAACAACACTGAGAGGGAATATGATCCAGATCTTTCAAATGATGAAAGGTGCAGATAATGCAGAGTTAACTAGGTTATTTAACCGAGGCTGTGATTGTATTACCAGAGCAAGGCCTGAAGCAAGACAGAATAATCGATGTATGGAATAAAATCTCACCAAAATTAGTTATGTTGACCTTTAAAAATGACCAGACAAATATTTATTTATGAACGAGACGTATAGGTTATAGGATAAATGCAATTATTAACTACTCTGTAAGGCATTATGGTTTCAGTACTCTTGTCACCATTGGAATCCAATTGGCTAGAGTTAAATAATGCATGTTGTAATGATAGACTGATGGTTTTTCTCAATTACCTTTGGGAGTCGGGTGAAGTCTCATAGTTTTCTTATTCTGGAAAGGGTATCTAGTTATTCACTTCCCTCGGGAGCTTCTTGCTCCACCGACATAAGAACATAAGAACTAGGAGCAGGAGTAGGCCAATCGGCCCCTCGAGCCTGCTCCGCCATTCAATAAGATCATGGCTGATCTGATCCTAACCTCAAATCTAAATTCATGTCCAATTTCCTGCCCGCTCCCCGTAACCCCTAATTCCCTTTACTTCTAGTACCTCCCTTGTGCACTCGAGGCTACGTGTCCGCAGACAGTGGCTCTCTATTTTATTTTCAAAACTTGGAGCCCGCAAAGCAGGAGCAGAGATGCTGACCGTCCATACTTCACACGGGCAGTCATGGGAACATAGGAACAGGAGGAGGCCATTCAGCCCCTCGAGCCTGTTCCGCCATTCAACTAGATCATGGCTGATCTGTATCTTAACTCCATCTACCCTCCTTGGTTCCATATCCCTTTATACCCTTGCCTAACAAAAATCTATCAATCTCAGTTTTGAAATTTTCAATTGATGCCCAGTCTCAACAGCTTTTTGGGGGAGCGAGTTCCAGATTTTCACTTCCCTTTGTTTGAAGAAATGCTTCCTGACATCACCCCTGAATGGCCTAGCTCTATTATTAAGGTTGTACCCCCTTGAGACTCTCCCATCAGAGGAAATAGTTTCTCTCTATCTACCCTATCAAATCCTTTAATCATCTTAAGCACCCCAATTAGATCACCCCTTAATCTTCTACACTCAGGGGAATACAAGCCTAGTCTGTGCAACCTGTCCTCATAATTTAACCCTTTTAGCCCTGGTATCATTCTGGTGAATCTGCGCTGCACCCCCTCCAAGGCCAATATATCCTTCTTGAGGTGCGGTGCCCAGAACTGAATGCAATACTCTAAATGGGGTCTAAGCAGAGCTTTATATAACTGTAACATGACTTCCACTTGTTTTTATTTCAGCCCCCTTGAGACAAAGGTCAACATTCCATTAGCCTTTTAAATGATTTTTTTGTACCTGTCCAGTAGCTTTTAGTGATTTATGTACTTGGACCCCTAAATCTGCAGCGCTGAGCACCTTAGCCCATCTCTCCGATACATCGCAAAACATCTCAAGGTCAATGAATTACTCTTGACTTTTGTTACGCAGGTAAATGCAGTTGCCACTTTGTGTACAACGAATATCAATGAGATGAATGGTGGATGAAGGTGGTTAAGGGAAGAACAGTGGCCAGGATGCTCTCATTACACCTTGCTCTTTTTGAAATAGTGACAAGGGAACTTCAGCATCAACAGAACAGGAAAAGACGGCCCTGCTTTAACATCCCATTCAACAATGCGGAACTCCCTCAGTACTTCCAACCCTGGTGTGGGGCTTGAACCCATAAACCTTCTCAGAGCACAGGATGCTACCAAATGAGCCAAGCTGACACCTGTACCAAACCCCACCGCTCATTATAAGCAAACGTATCCACACTGGTACACATGGGTGGCAGTTTTGGGAAGGACAGATTGATTATTATGGCTGAATGATAACTAGTATATGGGAAACCATCCTTTCAATGGTGTCTGTATAAAGACTTTGAACTGAAAGTGTCAATAATCTGCCTTCAGATCTAATCTGTTAGAAGGTGGATTTGTAAGATGAACATAGTAATATCTGGGTACTTAGCTTTTGGAGCCAGCATGTGATGTTGGAGAACTGGAGGAAATGGCTTAAATATGGTTTTCTCCCAAATTACTTACAGTAGAAAATATATTTATTTTACCCTATCTCCCACGGTGGATTTGCAGTATTTGCTTAAAATGCAAGTGCTTTTATTTATTAGTTTATCTTCCCGCCTCCATACTCAAAACCTTCCTCCTTTAACTGCTATTTGTGTGACCGTAAAATCTTTTTCTCTGTCTATCGCTTCCTGCAGTGGTTTTGCATTTCTTGCTGATATTATTGCTGGTGGGCTTTTCTACCACTTACAACTCACGGTTATTATTATTTGCCTGGTCGCCAAGTGAGTCGCAGTGTAATCTGAGAACTGTGGTGCCACAGGAGAACAATGAAAACAATAAATCGTATAATGCAGTACACACACACACACACACACACACACACAAACACACGTACACACACACATACACAAACACACACACACGTACACACGTACACACACACATACACACACACAAACACACGTACACACACAAACACACGTACACACACACAAACACACGTACACACACAAACACACGTACACACACACACAAACACACACACACACATACACACACACAAACACACGTACACACACAAACACACGTACACACACACATACACACACACATGTACACACACACAAACACACACACACAAACATACGTACACACAGACGTACACACACTTACACATACACACTTACACACACACTTATACATACGCACATACACACACACTTACACACACACAAAGTTACACACACACTTACACGTATACACACATGCACACAAACTTACACACACATATATACATACACACACTTACTAACAAACACATGTACACACACACATACACACACAAACACATATACACACAAACACACATACATACACACACGTACGCACATAAACACACACACGTACACACACATATATACATCCACATAAACACACACGCACACACACGTGTATACACACATGTATACACATACATACACGCATACACATGTATATACACTCACATACACATACACACATATACATCCTTACACACACATGCACACACACATACACACATACACATACACACATGTACACACAAATACACACACACATGTACACACAGATACATACACATGCATGTATACACAAACACACACACAAACATACACATACAGAAACACACAGATACACATACACACAGGCACACACGTATATACACACATACACACATGCACATACATACACACACATACATACACACATACACATGTACACATACATACACACACATACACACATGTACACACACAGATACATACACATACACAAACACACACAGAGATATACAAACACACACATATACACACACATACACACACAGACACATGCACACACATACATATACACACTCACACACATACATATAGACACACACACACACACATGCACTACACACACATGGACACACACACAGACACACACACTTACACACTCGCATACACATGCATGTACACACGCACATACACACGCACATACTCATGGGGACACACATGTAGATACACACATGTGTGTATGCACACAGGCACACAAGTACACACATGAGCATACATATACACACTGGCGGACACACATGTATGCACACACACATACACACAAACATGTACACAGCCATACACACACATACACACAAACATGTACACGCACATACACACACGTACATACACAGGTCCACACAAGCGCACATGTACACACACATAATCACACAATTACATGCACACAGGTACACAGACACACATGTGCACACACAAATACACACACACGTACACACACAGGTACACACACACTCTTGCACACACACCTGTACACATGTATAGACACAGGTACACACACATACACACGTATACACACACACATGCACACACACGTACACATATACACACATGTACACACATGTGTGCACATACATGCATGTACACACATGCATATACGCACAGGTACACACACATGCACACACACTCTCACACACATGGACACACACGTACACACACACTCACGTACACACACACTCATGTACTCATGGACACAGACACCTATACACACACACACTCACACACACGTATGCACACACTCAAGTACACACACGTACACATGGACGGACACACACAATCACACACACGTACACACACTCACGTACACACACACGCTCACACACACGGACACACACTCACGTACACACGCACATTGCTGCTCACAAAAACTTGCAGAAAATTGTTTGAGTGATTTGATTTGAGTGGCTGGTTTTGTGGTAATTACTGCTTGTTGATTGGTTGCTTTTCACAGCTTTGTTTCATACCTTTTGAGTGTATATAACTGTTTGAGACGCGATGTCGTCATTTCTGTTCCCGTTACTGATTTAGATGCAATTTTACAACACCAAGTTATAGTCCAGCAATTTTATTTTAAATTCACAAGCTTTCGGAGGCTTCCCCCTTCCTCAGGTGAACGATGTGAAATGAAGTCCTCGAAATGAAATCGCATTTATAATTCACAGAACAATGCTTGGTGAGTACAGACAGTTTTTTCAACTGCCCGTTGCCAAGGCAATCAGTGTGCAGACAGACAGGTGTTACCTGCCAGGTCTCACAGAATATACAAATCACCAAAAAAAAACCAACAAACAAAAAAAAACAGAGATAGAGAGGTAGAAACATAGAAAAGACAGCAACTGACCCGTTATATTAAAAACAGATAACATTTGTTCGCTGGTGGGGTAACGTGTAGCGTGACATGAACCCAAGATCCCGGTTGAGGCCGTCCTCATGGGTGCGGAACTTGGCTATCAATTTCTGCTCGACGATTTTGCGTTGTCGTGTGTCGTGTGATTTAGATGCATGTTTAGTCAACGGGACATTTGATCCTGCATTATTTGTTTAACAGATTATGGTCTTTACTTTCTGCCCACTTCCCCCTTGGGGCGCATCTCTGGTCGAGCAGGAATTCTACTGACCCCAGTGATGCCCCCTGACCCCAGCTGTATTTTCAGCCCTGGGGTCACTTACTTACGGGAGGCTTGGTGTTATGGGGACAGAGGTTTACTATGGCGGACCTTGGGGGAAAGACGTGGCTGGCGAGCTGCCTGTTTAAAAAAAAAATTGGTAGGATTCACTAATAAGGGCTGCACACATCAGCTCGCTCGGGCCCCTTTTTAAATGGCTTTCTGCCTCTGACCATCCCACATCCGCCAAAGAAACAGTGGCTGAGGAGAGGTGGAAAGCCAATGCTTTCCCATCAGCTTGGCTCAGAGGGTAGCATTCATGCCTCTCAGTCGGAAGATTGTGGGTTCAAACCCCACCCTTAAGACTTGAGCACATAATCTAGGCTCACTCTCCAGCGCAGTGACGAAGGAGTGCAGCATTGTCAGAGGTGCCGTCTTTTGGATGCGACGTTAAACCCAAGGCACCGTTGGCCTATTCTGCTGGTTCGGATGGACGTGGCATTATTCAAAGAAGAGCAGGGAGTGTTTTGGCCAACATTCCTCCCTCAAGCCACACCTGCTGTCTCTCTCCGGGCCCTGGTCTTGGGTCCTGCTGTGTTCCTATGATTTAGATCTTTAATTAGGCCAAGGAACAAAACTTTAACTGGTCATCCATCTCATGGCTGTTTGTGATGCGTGCAAAATGTCTGCCTAACCCTACATAACATGTCCTTTGAAGTAAATCAATGTACGTGAAACACTTTGAGGTGCAGAAGTGCAAATGCGCATTAATACAAATTTTTTCTTTTTCTGATTCCTTGTTTATTTTTGTAACCATTGAGACATTTGAGCCAATGATTTCTTTCGGCTAAACCAGTTTGAAATGTGATGGACACGTTTGAGGTGTGACCCCGTACAAGTTCACAAAAGACAGAAGGCCTTTAATGATATAGACAAGCAAAAATCAATGCTCACAGCATCCATGTATGTCTATGTAGATTTAGGGTTGACTCATCTTTTTCAGCATAAATCAAAGAGTTAATTACTGTGAGAATGTACTTTGTAAAATTAAATCTTATCTAAGTTTTAAGCATGTGTGTTAAATTTTTTATGGATTTCGCTACCCAAGTTGTTCAAACTTTAGACTAGATCAAAGCAGCGAGTCAGAATGCTCAATATTGTTCCAAATCAGCAGATAGTTCAAAGTGCCTGACAGGATCAAACAGAAGAATTCCCAAGCATAAAATCAGAGCTTGGTAACTACAGCTTGACCCACATAACCACTTTGAGTTGGAACATTCTTCTCATGGAAATTAGCTTTGTATAGACTTGATTGCTGAAATCTGCCTTCACGAAAAGCTTTTAAAAGCAAATTTTACTGGTGAGCATTTAGAGTAACATTTCTGGGCCTTATACTGCATTAGCTCCTCTCATCCATGGGGCAGGGGCTTGGGGGGGGGGTGTTGCTATTGACGGTCTCAGCATCCCTGGGCTAGGCAGGAGGAGAAACCAGACAGAAATTATCCAGGGGAGAGCTGCTAGAGAGTGGGCTTGTGCGCAGACAGGAATTGGCCTTGGCTGCGGTACTCCCCATGGTATAATAGCCTGCCGACGCTCCCTGTCTCAGGGGTGGCCTTACGCATGAAGAATGGTCACTTAGGCAGGGCACTGGAGGGCTGCTTTCGGCCGTGGGACTGTCCAATAGGGTGAGCGACCATCTTCAGAAGAGGAGGGAGAAATCGAAGGAGGAAAATAAAACAAGTTTTTTTTTATTCGTTCACGGGACGTGGGCATCGCTGGCGAGGCCGGCATTTATTGCCCATCCCTAATTGCCCTTGAGAAGGTGGTGGTGAGCCGCCTTCTTGAACCGCTGCAGTCCGTGCCGTTCCTTACCAGTGATCCGAGCTCTAACCTACCTCATCAATCTCCTAACCCGAATCCTAACCCTAACCTCATCAATCTCCTTCAGCCGTACATTCCTGCTTGCGCCCTTCATTCCTCTAACGCTCTGCATTCCCGGTCCTCTTCGCTCCACCCATTTGCAGGATTTCTTTCAGCCCACCACGCCCCTTTCCCTCTGGAATACTATCCCGAAACGGAATGCTCAGCCTGAAATGGGCGGTGGAAGCAGATTCAGTAGTAACTTTCAAAAGGGAATGGGATAAATACTGGGAAAGGAAAAGAAATGCACGTCTACAGGAAAAGAGATGGGGAAGTGCGGCTAATTGGAAAGCTCTTGCAAAGAGCTGGCACAGGCACGATGGGCCGAATGGCCTCCTTCTGAGCTGTATGATTCTATGATGACAATCCCTCCGCCGTACACCCTCCCTCCTTGCATACTAAGAAATTTATCTTCAATTGCTCTTTTGGCCCTGCCCGTTAACTCCATCTCCACCTGTTCTTTTCCCTCCTGCTCAGGGTCCATTTCAGTCTCTGGTCTGTGCTGTGGGAGACATTTCCAACTGAAGAGCACTGTACAAATGCAAGTAGCTGCTGTGTATCTTTCTATAACAGCTACAAGACGCTGTGCTTCCAGCACCGACTTGTGAAATAAAACTTAACTTGTCATGAGCCACATTATTTGTTTTTTTTAATAAATCATATCTTATTGCAGGAATGGACACACACAGTTGCCGGCGCACATATTTTCATGAGTACAAGAGGGCTGCGGCAGGTCTGAGATCAGCTTTCCAGCAAGGTCTTAATTCCCACAAATGCAACGTGGTTTCCGAGAGAGCGACAGTCCAAAGTCAGCCCCTTTCAAGCCACAGATCAGCTGACCGGCTCGATCCCGAGCCAGGGAGAGCATCCGGCTAATCCCGCGTCCAGGACACGTCGTGGGAGAAATCATTAGCAGCTATTAAACTGTGCAGGGGGGCATTCAACAATCACTGGCGGGAGCACTGAGTAGATTGAAAGACTGCCTGCGGGATCCAGTCAGGATACCAGTGAGACAGTGCGAGTTGTTTGCTTGCCCCCATTGTCAAGCTGTTTTTTTTTGGGGGGGTTGTGGGGGGGGGGGTTGATTTATTTTCCATTCTGTCCTCGCCGACCCCCTCCGCATTCAGATCGGTTCCTCGGCAGAGAAATGTCTGCTACATCCATCCGAGCTTTCCTTTTAGATTTTGAGTTTTATTGATGCCTCTCTTGGTTTGCCGCAGACACATTGAAACATTAAGAACACAATGGTACAGGCTAAAGGTACTCACAGTAACAAAAAAAAACAAGAAAAGCCTGTAAAACCTGAGGGTATAATTACAGAAACCATCATTAAAGAGACACAGCAGAGGCCAGGTGTTAGAACATATACTGTGACGTTGAGGCAAGTTAATAAGTGGGTCACATTTAATTATTGGAGGGCGTCTTTCTTCTTCAATAAAAAGTCAGCTCTCTCGAGTTTAACCAGTGTGTAGCTGATCCATACTGATTGGAAAGACCCAAAATTTGTTTCCCCCCAGTTTATACTGAGTCAGCTGAACTTACCCAGTGCATTCGCAGGGTATGACAATTGGCCTCAATTGGCCTGGGTTTGGCAAGAGAAATTGGCCAGGATTCTCCCTCCTGACTGGCATCTGATGACCTCTGTTAGAAGAGCACAGGTGGAGATGTGTGGTGAGGACAGGATTGGGCTTGGCTTTGAATCCCGCCCCC
The DNA here is from genome assembly GCF_035084215.1 of Heptranchias perlo. Classification (NCBI taxonomy): domain Eukaryota; kingdom Metazoa; phylum Chordata; class Chondrichthyes; order Hexanchiformes; family Hexanchidae; genus Heptranchias; species Heptranchias perlo. The sequence goes on along the minus strand of NC_090345.1, from coordinate 9,558,903 downwards.
ACTCCCCCCAATCCCATGGTTGAAGAGCCGACCAACACTTACTGCCTAGGCTCACACAGGAGTAATGGCCATTTGGCCGAGGTACTGGACAGCAAATAGCAACCATGGAGCTGTATCTCAATGAGAAGAGGGAAGAAGGGGAGACAACTGGTGAGGAGGAGAAAAATCAAAGAGGCTGATTTTTCAAATGCGTCGCCCAATGTGACCAAACATTTTCTGTCGTTTGAAATTAGCGGTTGGAAAATCATGAGCAGTGTGCCCTGTGTATAGAATCTTACAGTGCAGAAGGAGGCCATTAGGCCCATCGTGTCTTTGTCGGCTCTTTGAGAGAGCTATCCAATTAGCCCCACTCCCTCTTGCTCTTTCCCCATTGCCCTGCAATTTTTTCTTTTTCAAGTATACATCCAAATTCCGTTTGAAAGATACTATTGATTCTGCTTCCTTTGAGGCAGTGCATTCCAGATCATAACAACTTTTTCTGAGTTTTAAGTGGAACTTTTAAATTGTTTATGATTGGAGCCTATCTGCATTCCACAAGTTTAAACATGGCCCATATATCACCCACTTTAGCGAGGTTCTTCGCATGAGCTGTTGGAGTGGGGAGGGGCACATTGGCACTCTTCCAGAAAGGGGGAGATGCGCCTGTCGGCAGCATACGATGAATATTTAAAGCAGACTACCTTTAGATGGATGCTGTGGTGCATCTGTGCATAATCCCTGCAGACAGATGAGTGCCTTAGCCAGAACGCTGCCCTTGAGTAAGGATTTGTTTTTCCAGAGTATCATATTCCAGAATGGAAAGATATTAGGACAGGTCCAAAAAAACACACAAAATGGACCGCCTTCCTCTCCACTGCCCTGTCAGCTGAAATCTCCACTTTACGTTTCTGATTAAGTACAGAAGATCCCCAGTTCTCTTTAGCAAAGGTGGTTGGGTGGGTGTGGGACAATAACTGGAATAGACCGGATAGAGAACACGCAAGGATCTACACATCTGCTACTTGATTAATAAATTAGTACGAGGTCCTGACAGAAACCAGCCACTGCCAGGAGGTATAAAACAGGATACCTCACCCGTCACATTTTTTCCAGCATGAGTTCAGCTATTTTCAGTCTTCCCTTCTTCAAACTGACTGAGGCGCTGTCATTGTTTAATGTCTTCATCTTAATTACAAAATTTTGCTCGGGGCAAAAAAAGACTCTCCAAAATACCCCATCGTTTTTTTTTTCTTTATTTGTGTTTTTTTTTTAGGACTGTTGATTGAGAAAGAAATGTTAAATGGCGTCCCGACAGGATGCAGCCAGAGGCAGCTGTCACGTGGGTAGGTACCTTGTGAAGTTAAGCCTGGCACTTGTTACGAGCACAACAAAAAAAAAAGAGGGCCTGGGGAATTTGCCAATGGACAAGCCTGGAGCTTTCCCTTGGTTTCAACAAAATCCTGAAATCCATACTTTCACTTTTTGCAGGTAAGAGGAGGAACTTGTGGAGAGAGTTTCACAGCCAGGAGAAATCATAAAGCAGTCAAATCTGGAGATACTGTAGACAGACGCATTCTTGTTATGCACACTGATTGCCTCAGACACAACAAAGCCAGATAGCTTTAGTCCCTAAGGGATAGGCTGAGTCATCTGTCTTGTCTGGCTGGCGGACTGCCTCTAATGCCACACCCGCGGCCCATCCTCCCACTCTGGGCACTTTTTGCACATAATTACCACAGCCGTAGTTCTCACGATTTCTTGAAATGGGCCCTGCTGTTGGTGAAGAGTATTAAAGCCGTGATTGTTTGAGAGAATCCACAGCCACGTCCTACATCAGCGCAGTGTTATACTTGGCTATGAACAGTGTCACGGTGGCTAGTTTTCTCCTCGCAGGCATTGCTAGTATCCATATCATAAAAAGGATATCGAGGCACCGGAGAAGGTGCGAAAAAGATTCACCAGGATGTTACCAGAACTGAGAGGTTATTCCTATCAGGAAAGAATGAGCAGGCTGGGGCTCTTTTCTCTAGAAAAGAGAAGGCTGAGGGGTGACCTGATCGAGGTCTTTAAGATTGTGAAAGGATTGGCTAGGGTAGATGTGGAGAAGATGTTTCCACTTGCAGGGGAGACCAGAGCTAGAGGCCATAAATATAAAGTAGTCACTAATAAATCCAATAGAGAAACTTCTTTACCCAGAGAGTGGTTAGAATGTGGAACTCGCTACCACATGGAGTAGTTGAGGCGACTAGCAAAGATGCATTTAAGGAGAAGCTAGATCAACACATGAGAGCGAAAGGAATAGAAGGATATGCTGATAGGGTTAGATGAAGTAGGGTGGAAGGGGGCTCGTGTGGAGCATAAACACCAGCATGGACCTGTTGGGCTGAATGACCTGCTTCTGTGCTATAAATTCTATGCAATTCTACGTAGTATGAGAACCCAACAGGGTAGTATGTAGGTCCAAAGAGGTTGAGTAAAGCGATATGTATAATAACATTTGAGGCACAAAGTGCTTTGCCTTAAGACAGTTGTAAATTTTTTTTAGCTTGTTGCAGCTGTTGTTCCGTTGTTCACCAGTCCTTCTCCCCTCTCCTGGAGGCCACCTTGGGTGCCTCCCGCAGGGGCCTGTTGTAATATGTATATGTCTTGACTGCAAATGTCGACAAACTTTTCACCCACAGGGGGCACTGCACCCTAGACCAATCCTGTCCTCGCCCAACACTCATACATTCACACTTCCAGCGAGAGCCACGGGATAGTGATCACGGACAATGTGGGAGAACCTTCACCACAAGGACTGCAGCGGTTCAAGAAGGCGGCTCACCACCACCGTCTCAAGGGCAATTAGGGATGGGCAATAAATGCTGGCCTTGCCAGCGACGCCAACATCCCATGAACGAATAAAAAAAGAGTGGGATGCCGTACTAATTTTCCCCTCCCTAATCCAGGGGTGCTAAAGCCAATTGCAGCATCCCTCCCTTTATTATATAGCGCCTTATCATGTCTTAGAAACATCTGAAGGCACTTCGCGTACAATGCTTTTCTCAAAGTGCAGTGACGGTTATGTAGGCAAACATGGCAGCCAATTTGCACACAGCAAGGACCCACCAACAGCAATGAGATGAGTAACCAGCTGATCTGTTTTTGATTTGAGGGAGGGATGTTGCCAGTACGCTCGTGCAAATATTATTTTTAAATACAACCAAAATAATGCCAACAGGAACTTAGGCTGAACGGTATTTGAATAGAGAATACTGTTCTTAAGTTTTCGAAAACCTTAAATGGTTCAGTTGGTATTGAGCCACACAGACCAGGAATCCTGTCTTGGCTGAGTTTGCTGATGTCAGTTCTGGGGCTACAATTGATCGCAGTGACCCCTGGACTAGGGGAAAGAAAAAGAAAGTAGCCAGGGCTCACATGCCTGATTGTTATCCAGTGACTCCCACTGGAAAGTGCGTATATGTGGACTTCGGGTGAAGCCTCAACTTGGGCTGATCTGCCATGCCAGTGCGGTTGATACAATAGCCAGGTGTGTACATGAAGGACAGCCTCTTGGGTGAGGGCTGCTGCCGGCTGAGAAACTGTGTCACAGCAGGAGACTGCACCCACAGGACGGGAGGGGGAAACATCAAGAAAACCACGCCTGATGGTATCTTTACACCGATATTTGACTCGACTACACCTTTGTACTGTGCTGATCTCCCGTGGTGTTGCTCATTGGTAATTTGGAGCAAGGGTATAATGTTTAACGTGGTCCCAATCTGAACCAGGGAGCAGAACACAGCACAGCAGAGTGCGATAGGGGGCAGCATTTTAAAACCACTGGACCTCAAGAGAAACCAGGCTCATTATCCTTTCCCTGCAAGTTCCTATTAGCTTTAGAAATAAAAATACTAGTTTATTCAGTACAGTTCCACACCTTGTTTCAACAATCTCCATTACTGTTACTATCCAGAATGCTGCAAAAGGCCCTCCTTTTAGTAGACTACACACTGCCTTCTAATCTTTTTTACTAGAGCCAGTACAGGCTCGATGGGCCAAATGGCCTCCTTCTGTGCTGTAACCATTCTATGATTCTAAAGGGTTTTAGCTGTTTAATAGCACCAGGGATGCAGTGAACCGTGATGGCTGCTTTTACCCCTAGATCTGATGTCCATTCAGAGAGTGGCATGGGTGAGAAAAAAATTTGGTTGTCCAGTTAGAAAATCAGAATATGGCTTTAATTTTTTTTTTAAATTGACATTTCAGGCCATACACAGAGCATGCTATGCCTTCTTATTTATAATCCACACATCCCAGTTTGAGCAGAAGGTGGGAACTTGAATGCATTGGAGGTGTAACTCATCAATGACACTGTTGCATTCTGGGAGTTGTAGGAAACAGTCACACTGGTGCACTCTGGGAGTTGTAGGAAAGTGACACTGGTGCATCCTGGGAGTTGTAGGAAACAGTGACACTGGTGTCGTCCATGAACCCAAGTATTAGCTTGGCTCAGTTGGTTGGACTTTACCTCGCAAGTCAAAGATTAAGGGTTCAAGCCCCACTACTGGATTTGAGCACATAATCTATGCTTATATTTGTGTGCAGAATTTTGAATTGTTGGATGAGATATTAAAATGAGGCCCTATCTGCCTATGCAGGTGGTCCAGAAGGATATACTAGATCTTATGTCGCTATTTCAAGAGCAGGGTGTCCGTCTAGTGTACTGGCCAACATTCCTCGCTCAACCAAACCATCAAAAATAATTAACTGGCCATTCATCTTATTTGTTGTTAATCAGAACCCATGTGGGAAGCAGCTGTTCTATTTACCTATGTAATAGTTAACAGCAATTCACTAATACTTTGGGATGCCATGAGGATGTGGTAAGATGCTACATGAATGTGTTTTTTTTGTTTCTTGTACTGTACTAAGCCTCCATATTAGCAGGGGAAATTGTGCAAATTCTTAAAATATAGCAGAAAATACTCAAGAGGGAGTTAGGGAGCAGGGGGAAAAGAGTTGTAGTGAGATACATTGGAAAGATGTCAAACACAAAAGAGGTAACTGCAAATAAACATTTTTTTTTTGAGAGTTATGCAACTTTTAAAATGTATTTACTGGAAATGTTGAGTATTATATCCTCAGTTTAATAAGAAAACAAAATAGCAGCTGAAAGTATTTTCAAAAAATATTTTAACTGATTTCATTGCTTCTCCTTACTACTATCTAGGGAGGTTCTTCTAGCCAAGAAAAGTTTATCTTCAATCTCTTCCTGTCACAAACTTTCTGTGGTTTATCAGTACTGTCAACTGTGGTCAGTGCTCCTTTGTCCTTTCCCCTCACGCTCCTTTCAAGTGGCCTAACACCATCCTTCTTTACCCTTTGTTGAAATCAAGACTCATTTTTTAAAAATTCGTTCATGGGATGTGGACGTCGCTGGCCAGGCCGGCATTTATTGCCCATCCCTAATTGCCCTTGAGAAGGTGGTGGTGAGCCGCCTTCTTGAACCGCTGCAGTCCATGTGGTGAAGGTTCTCCCACAGTGCTGTAAGGAAGGGAATTCCAGGACTTTGACCCAGCGACGATGAAGGAACAGCGATATATTTCCAAGTCGGGATGGTGTGCGACTTGGAGGGGAACATGCAGGTGATGTTGTTCCCATGTACCTGCTGCTCTTGTCCTTCTAGGTGGTGACCCCCAGGACGTTGATGGTGGGGGATTCGGCGATGGTAATGCGTTTGAATGTCAAGGGGAGGTGGTTAGACTCTCGTACTCCCAACATTATGCTTTTCCAGAACATGCAAAATGTGGTACTCCTTCGATCTTTCCTTCTTAGGGTTGCCAACTCACCAGTATTGTCCTTGAGATCCCAGGAATTAAAGATTAATCTCCTGGACACGGGAGGTCATGTGATGAAACCTCCTAGAATACGTGCAGAGTTGCCAACCTTATTCGCTCTGCCTACAATGTTCTGGCTTTTAAAACCCAAGCTTTGAGTCACTTAACCACTACTTCCTGATTCACTGCGTTTACTATTGCAACCATGGTGGTGAATTGCATTAACGGCCTTAACACATCACCTTGGGCTTCTCAATAAAATAAAAAGTTTGATGGAGGGAGACGGGAAGAAAAAGAAGTCAATTCAATTTCACTTCATTTCTATTAAATAGTCTTTATTCCATGAACAAGACATTCTGCATCTGAATTACATATACAGTATGGACTATGACAAAATACCAGTTTCTTTATTTGCCTCTGACTAATGAAAAATATAAAAGCTGCAAACAGTTGATAACAGTAACAATATGAACTTAATAACCATAGAATATCTACAGCCAAATAAAGAATGTAAAGGTGACTGCATGTTAAATGATCACGATCATTTACACTTTACCAACACAAACAAAACACATGCACTCCAGGACGAGCTTAACGAGAAGTATTGTTTTTTTAAAAAAAAACGGAATGTAGAAGGAAACGGGAAGGAACTTCTTGAAAAAGATACATGCCATCCAAGGTTTGGAGAGTAATACTGGACTTAAATAACAGCATTAAAGTACAATATCACTCAATGCATTGGGCAATACACAAAATTAGAAAATGTTATATTATTTTGCTCAAAAAGTTTAATCCACAAAAGCTTCCCCCCCCCCCCCCCCCACCACTCCTGTAATACCATTTTCATTAAACTATACTGACAAAATTCACAAATGCAAATTAGAGACGGCTAGCCTTAAAAGGATTCCATCGGCAATACTAAGCTTGTAGAGGTCTGTAGCAAGAACGGGAAAAATGTGGGCATAGAAGATTGATCAAGGACTGTCTGCAATTATGGGGTGTCATCCACTAACCAGATGGAGTGTGTGTTACTGCCAGCAGGGGCTAGGTATAAGGATTCAAATACATAACTGGTTAGAAAGCTCGAGGAGGCAGAAAAGAACCATGTTTCAGGTTTGAATTCTGAGAAACCGACCAACAGATTGGCTACTGCGACACGCCAATCCATGCTAGCTGTAACCAGGGAGCCGCTGAATCAAAATCGATTTGAACAAATTGAGACGGTTTCATTATTTTTTTTTAAAAAACAGACCTAGTTAAGAATAATTGCTGTGCATACCAGTACCATAACTAACAGATGACTGGTACAGATTCTCCAACACCACCACAGAACCAGAGCATGGATGTGCTAATATTCCTTTTAAACAAGCTTAATTGTTTAGATCACATTAATTAAAACAAACTTTAGTTTTGAGATCTCCAGCAACTTTTGGGTTAAAAAAAGTCAGCAAACTCGGTAATATGTGAAGTATTTTGAAGATATTTCTGCAAGATGTGATAATTTTTATTTTCAACACAGTGTGGGTAAACTTTCTGTTCATGTGTCACTTGGATGGCTACTAACTTTACAAACTCAAGGAATCCAAGATCCTACCATCATGGACTAGAATGGAGATTCATCCTTCATAGACTCTCCCAATGAATTTAGAAGCTAGGTGTTTGTGGAAAGTTAAATATTATATTAATCAGCAGTCACACATTAGTTTTATAGGATCAAAAAAAAAACTGGAAATGTGCAGGTCAGTTAGCATCAGAAAGCAAAAGATATTTTCGAATGAAATATCCAACCTAAAGCACCAACCTATTTTTCTCTCTCTGTTGCTGACTGGCCTGTTGTGCATTTTCTGTTTTTTTTATTTCCAGATTTCCAACAGCTCTGATACCAAGGGCTGCATCGAGGTATTGCTGACAACTGAGAAAAGTTGTGTAGTTGGGCGATTTTTGTATTTTATTCAGGAACGGTATCAAGATATTGGTCTTCAGCCTTCGAAGGTGAGCTTGACAGTATACTAATACCACCAGGATCCAGCCTAACACATAGTCAGGTTCACTGACTGTTGTAGGCTCATTTATATTAGTTTTAGTGTTGGATTTATGACCAGACAGTGATATAAGGCAATTGTTAGTACCAAGTGATGCCATTCATTTTGGAAACTCTCCACCACCAATCGGATTGGTTAAAGTGCGTACCCATTGACACCCTGGCTGATTTATTTTTGGAAGTGGTTCACAGCTGCTTTATGTAAATCAAATTCCTCATGAAGTTACTAGAAGCCTAATGAAATGGAGGGACAATTTTTCTCAACTATTTTTAGCGAAACCGTAAGCATTTATTAAAATAAAGTCTTCGTGCATCGTGTATAAAGTATTCATTCACCAGTGGTGAAAAGTCATCAATAAGAGCAAGATACAACTTTGTAAAGCAAGACCCTAAAACCGTGGAGTGAAGGAGTGTACTTCAGCTAAAAACATTAAAACAACTAGGGCAAAACAGCACACTAGTGGCATGAAAAGTACCATGACAAGTAACATGGATAAATGGAAATCAAATGAAAAGTGAAATCTAATTTACTTTATAAAAAGGAAGCAAAAACTGTTTATTTCTCATCTATTATTTACCTTATTACATCCATGGGAACAATTTTTTAAACCATAAAAACTAATACTGAAGAGAAAATATTAAGTCTGCTGTGCTACGTGATGAAGCTCTCTCCAAGTGTCACTAAAAGATTCCGGCACACACACACACACACACGACCATGTAATAGGTTCTGATCACCTATAGCACAACAATAAACTGCAGGCTGAAAACTGAAGCTGGACTCCACCATGGCTACAACACCTGCTGAAGGCTGTGGAGTCATCTGCAGCCACATCAATCGTTTTCCACAGAACAGAAATAAAGTGTGGACGCTTGCTGGCACTAGCTCAGACCTCATCGACACTGCTAAACTGTATCAGGCAGAGAATTCAGGGGGATTTGTGTGCCAACCTGGCTTCCTTCACAGAAACCATGCAGACATAGAACTATACTGAAGTCAGAACAGATCTGCGTGATGATGCCAGGAAACTTTGGTGAGTGTTTCAATTTGTAATGTCATGACAGACTAGGGAGCATTTTCTAGATAGTATTTTGGTTTACTGCTGTATAGCTCAGTTTAATATTTTTAGGATGACAGTCTTCACTACAGTGTTAATATGCCTTTGTGAATATACACAAGTGTAATTCAGACAGTGGTAAGCATGTTTAGTGAACAAACAGGATATCCTTGTCTACTGGGACCAAGTGGGAAGCAAAGCAAAGCTAAAAGTTGTCATTAAAACAGAAAACCTAATCTGAAAAGCTCTGACGAAGATGTGCATCAATTTATTGCTGCTACTAAACTTGTGTAACTGTGCAAGACAACTATTTCTGTATTTTATTCACCCCAACTCTAATTATATCAAGATATTTGCCTTTTTCCTTAAAGAGTGAGCTCACCATTGTGCTAGCAGGTTAGATTCATTTATGGTCAGGGGACTCTTATTATCAACAATAACCTAAATCACCATCAAAGGCTCGTGTAACTGAAAGGGTCCCTTGTGTTTCCCCCCCACCCTCCCAATGTAAAAATCCTCCCTGCCCCTATTTGCAATACAAGGCCCAACAACATTTTACAGTTCAAGCAAGCTGGTTCAGTTTAATCCAGTTCACTAAGCCTATTATATTTAAAAGAAACCACTATTAACCTGTTGAAAACGTGCTGGGCACTGGGTATTTACAGTGAACATGACTTCTCTAACTAAAGCTATGATCAAAATTATAGCAAATAAATAGTTATAAGGAATCTGTCAAAACATACAGATAACTCCACTCACCCAATGCAATAGACAACCAGAATGGTCATGCACTGAAACACGGGTCGATTTTAACCCTCCCCATCCCGGGACTCCCCTACCTCGGGATTCCCTCCCCCGACCGGAGCACTTACCTTGTGCCGGGGACCATTCCCCTGGGACCCCTGCCGCTCAATTTCAATGACTAGGCAGCCGCTTCCTGCCGACTGTGTTTTAGTTGGGAAGTTGGCAAGCGGCATGTTAAATGCAGCCCGGCCATTAAAATCGGCTATGCCTCCCTGCTACCTCTCCCAGACGGGCCGGCCATTTGCTTTGGCCGCGTTCCTGCCCGGGAGTTAAAAATCAAGCCCATGGTATCTGGATTCTATGAACCAAATTTGTAGATGAAAAACTGACAACTATGGCAACTTGTCAGTCGTGTCCAGTCTGGTCCAAACATTTGTGCCTGGTGTCAATCAACTAAGCTTGTAATAGACTTTCGTAAATTTCACTGCTGCTTTTTTGGGTTGGGTTTATTTGGCAGGGTAGCTCCATAATCAGCCTAAATCACAACTCTCCTCCTCCCTCCACCCCCTCCCATCCCCCACTATCTCGTACCTCCATATTTTGAATTAGTAATAGATGAAGCTTCAAAAGTTTGGAGCAATGATGGGCCAGGACTTTGTGCATCCACAAGGGAGTGGGAATGGAAAACACAGTTTTTTGTTTTTGGGGGGGGGGGGGGGGGAAGAAATGGAGGTGGCAAATCATTCCAGTTCCAATTAAGAAAATATATATTTAACTGTACATACTGATGTGGATAGAGTTCTCTGCAAAGGGGCATGCGAGTCAGTATAATTTGAAAGAGAGGGGAGAATGTTCATCTACACAAAAGGAGGAGAAGGGAGATGTTTTATTTTTAAAAAACACTAAACTGGAGGGGAGGAAAAAACACCCACCCATGACAATCAGAATTTACTGTTTAACCTCCCAGCAGAAGAAAACTAATAAAAGGCATGCAAGAGTTATTATTGCACATCAGTCCATGCAGTTTGTAGCTCACTACATCCAGAAGGATAGTACAAAAAAAAAATGTGCAGACTGATGTATCGTAGCAACATTCCCGGAACAAGTACAGTATTTATAAAAGGGTTGTGGAAATTCAGGTAGCGTATTGGAGGTACAGTACTCCCTGGTTTCTTCTTGGTACATAGCTAAAACGGTGAATGGTAGTGGAGATTTGGGTCAGGAACAATTAATTAGTGTTATCCAACTAGGAATGGTCTCTTCTTAGTTCCCTTCTGTGTGCTCAGGGGCCTGTTTCATTTCTTCTTTGCATTGACATTTTTGCAGACCCAATTCATTCCATCCTGAAATAGAATTGCAGGATTTTAACAAACAAACAAAAAAAATCAGATCATTAGGATTCAACACCTTTTAGCAGGTATAGTTCAGTGTTAAATACAATTTGCTAAACAGGTACTGGTGGCAGATTCACCTGGGTATCCAGTGTGCCCTACCCACCATTTTAAACAATGGGCTCACAATTGGGATATGTTTGGAGCCCCCAAGTCCAGTATAATGGCTTTGCATAGCCTGAGAGAAGATCTCTGAGGTATTGACAACTGGTAATTTGTATCAGTACCTGGGGGAATGGCATGTTCAGCACAGACAGTCTATCAGGACCACACTGTAGGGGAAAATGGCACTTTGGTCTATTTATCCTCAATGACAGCAAAGTCCTAAAGCAGGTTTAGCTTTTAGTGTGCAAGACATGCATCCAAATAGTTCTCCTTCATGGTTTAGAACTTCTGGGCATGTAACTGAAGGGTTTCCTGCAGCCCACATATGAGATGAAGGACCTAGTAGTCAGATAGATTTGTGGCAAAAAGGGGAAATGACTGCAGGGAGAAAGCTTTGGCCTATACCACAGAGCACCCTGGAGGGGGCGGGGGAAGTCAGCATTCCTCTTTACACATCTCTTTGCCAAAGTGCCTCACAAGGGCCTGCATGAAGCAGCCCAGTACATGTCTAAAACACCAATAACTTGCATTTACATAGTGTCTTTGGCATTAAAATAAGTCACAGGTGCTTCACATCAGTTTATTCATTTTTTCCCTTAAGTCTAAGAAGGAGGAGGGGGTAACCAAAAGTTTGGTCAAAGAGGTGGGTTTTAAGATGCGTCTTAAGTAGGTGGAGGACATTCTAGACCTATGTGCTGAAGGCATGACACATAGGACAAAGGGTTGTGGGGGGGGGGGGGGGGGGGGGGAGAGAAAAAAAAGAGATGTACTGGAAGTCAGAGGAGGAGGAGGAGGAGGAGGAGGAGAGAGCGGATGGTGAGAAGGAGGTTTAGTACTGGAAAAGATTACAGACATAGGGAGAGGCGAAGACATGAAGGCATTAAACACACCAATGAGAATAGGGTTTTCCTTTCCCTCTCTTCAATGCAACAATGTCCTGGGAATGACTCAAACACAGAAATCTCAAGGGGCTAATTTTAAAAAAAATTCATTCATGGGATGTGGGCGTCGCTGGCGAGGCCGGCATTTATTGCCCATCCCTAATTGCCCTGGAGAAGGTGGTGGTGAGCCACCTTCTTAAACCGCTGCAGTCCGTGTGGTGAAGGTTCTCCCACAGTGCTGTTAGGTAGGGAATTCCAGGATTTTGACCCAGGGACGATGAAGGAACGGCAATATATTTCCAAGTCGGGATGGTGTGTGACTTGGAGGGGAACATGCAGGTGGTGTTCCCATGTGCCTGCTGCCCTTGTCCTTCTAGGTGGTAGAGGTCGCGGGTTTGGGAGGTGCTGTCCAAGAAGCCTTGGCGAGTTGCCGCAGTGCATCCTGTGGATGGTACCCACTGCAGCCACGGTGCGCTGGTGGTGAAGGGAGTGAATGTTTAAGGTGGTGGATGGGGTGCCAATCAAGCGGGCTGCTTTGTCCTAGATGGTGTCGAGCTTCTTGAGTGTTGTTGGAGCTGCACTCATCCAGGCAAGTGGAGAGTATTCCATCACACTCCTGACTTGTGCCTTGTAGATGTGGAAAGGCTTTGGGGAGTCAGGAGGTGCGTCACTCGCCGTAGAATATCCAGCCTCTGACCTGCTCATGTAGCCACAGTATTTATGTGGCTGGTCCAGTTAAGTTTCTGGTCAATGGTGACCCCCAGGATGTTGATGGTGGGGGATTCGGCGATGGTAATGCCGTTGAATGTCAAGGGGAGGTGGTTAGACTCTCTCTTGTTGGAGATGGTCATTGCCTGGCACGAATGTTACTTGCCACTTATCAGCCCAAGCCTGGATGTTGTCCAGGTCTTGCTGCATGCAGGCACGGACTGCTTCATTATTTGAGGGGTTGTGAATGGAACTGAACACTGTGCAATTGTCAGCGAACATCCCCATTTCTGACCTTGTGATGGAGGGAAGGTCATTGATGAAGCAGCTGAAGATGGTTGGGCCTAGGACACTGCTCTGAGGAACTCCTGCAGCAATGTCCTGGGGCTGAGATGATTGGCCTCCAACAACCACTACCATCTTTGTGCTAGGTATGAATCCAGCCACTGGAGTGTTTGGCCCCTGATTCCCATTGACTTCAATTTTACTAGGACTCCTTGGTGCCACACCTGGTCAAATGCTACCTTGATGTCAAGGGCAGTGACTCATGTCCAATCATGCGTGCAGAAGTCAATTTCTAACAGTCTTCCAAACCAACAGGAGTCTTAGAATCACTCACCTGGTATCCACTGTTGCCAATACTATATAGTGAGGAGTTTGCAGGGTGGTCTTAATCCATTTCAAGTGCTTTCCCAGCAGTGGCTATTATGGTGTAGAAAGACAGCTGACTTACTCAATATGGATGGGTGATAACATCCACACTGAAGGATTAGTGATTGTAAATCAATCACTGCAAGCTTAATTGAATGACAATCAACAGTTGATTGCTGGGAAATATACTAACATATTTGCTTTTATATTTTATTATTAATTATTAAACCAATTAAGAGTCAAAAAATCAGGATGCTCACATCCTAAGGGATGACAGTTCAATATTTTACTTGAAGCTACGCTCATTATTTGCGAAAAGTCATCGCTGGTCTGCCACGATAATCCAAGATTAGAAGGGAAATGAGACTACAACCTGCACCACGATAAAATAATTGCACTCTTTTTGGGTACACATCAAAAAGAAGTGGTGATAGCATACCTGTACACCCTCTCCTGTAAGCGCAGAGCAAGACTGGATTTGCCAGACACGGTCACGAATCGTATGCAGATTCAATCCCTCCGCTATCTCAGACGCCGGGGCAGCTGTAAGCAAGTCCTGCTTGTTGGCAAATACGAGAACAGGAACACCACTCAGCTTCTCTTCATCCAGCAGCTCAGCAAGCTCCTGAAAACGTATTAAAATGAAAATATTACACTAGCCCTTTAGTGGAAATGCTGAAGAAGCTGGAATCTACTGTTCTCCCCAAACTAGGGTGCTCTGAAAGTAAAAAGTTACAACACTGCTTTTGATTATTTTTTTTTGTGAGCAAGTCCCCATGAGGTGTATTTTCCTACCTTCATTTATATTTTTTTATATATAAAGTGAATTTTTGTGCTGAACAAGTGGATAGATGACAGTGCTAAGGAATGGAATATATCCACTCTGGATACCCAATGTCAGCATTCGGCTCTCCCAGGTAAGGTACAAGTTTCCCACATCAATTATAAAGGTGCTCCACCATATCCCATCTCTCCAGGTTATATCTCCTACACACTGCATTACTAGGAGATAAATGCTGTGAACAAAACCTACACTCATACAAAAATCTGAAAACACTTTTACATTTGGTGCTTATTGAGTTGGAATTGTGGGAGAGCAACATCTGTGCATCAGCTCTTTGCTACAACTGGCTCTCAGCCTGACTGCAGAATCGTAGACCAACTGCTTTGGAGGTTTACGGTTCTGCCATTCAATAAAATAAAACATGGGAAGCTTGCACATGAAATGTGAACAGCAAATATAAAAGTGCCTCAACATGCCATCTCGTTTAAACATGGAAACAAGAGTAGGCCATTCAGCCCCTCGAGCCTATTCCATTATTCAATTAGATCATGGCTGATTAGTACCTCAACTCCATATCCTGTCTTTAGAGAAAAGAATCTGAAGGGGGTGGGGAGAAAGGAAAAGATGAAAGTTGCTAAATTAATAGAAATACATGACAGGCCCATCAGCAACAGATTCTGGTAAAGAGGTCTGAAGCCAAACCCTGGCTTTGCTCTTCACTGTGCTGACAGACCTGCTGTGTATTTCCAGCAATTTCTGCTTGTAAGTTTCAATTTCTAGCATTTGCACCTTTTTATCTTATTTAAATTGGTATTGCTGCTCCTGATAATCAAAAAAGCTAGGTGTCCCATACCAATGAACGCCTCATTCTTAAGACAGCGGATTCACAGACAAAAAATAGATTGGGCATTGTGCTTGCTCTCATACTGCCTCATTACTTTATATGCACATTTATCCTAGGCTGCCTCATTGCACAATATAGCCAAGAAATTCCTAAACCATTCAATGGAAACTAAGCTAATTTTTTCTATATTTATGGGATCTTAAATTGTTTTTAACGTATGGAATGGAGCAATATATTGAAAGATCAATTTATTTTCTTAGCTGCAGCATCTAAAGTCTGCTTATATAGCATGATAAATTTTACAATGAAACAGTTGATCTTTTTGATCTTTAGCCTCCAAAACCCCCGTTTCTCCATTGCAACCTCTTAGCTCCTCTGACGTTGCTTCTCCTGTTCTTCCTATGCTCCAAATATGTTATTTTATAAACCCTTCCTCCTTCTTGTACCTTCACTAAGTTGAAATCAAAACTCAGGATCTTTTACTTTAATGTACTCTTTCTACTGACCGACATTTATATAGCACCATTAATGTAGAGAAACCTCCCAAGGTGCTTCACAGAAGCGTAATCAGACAAAAATCGATACCGGGCCAAAGGAGGAGATAGTGGGAGGGGCGACTAAAAGATTGGTCAAAGAAGTAGGTTCTAAAAAGCCCTGTGCATTTATGTGCTTCAGAACTCACTTGTTCATAAACTCTATTTATATATTTCAATAACTAACAAAGAGAACCAGCAATTTCTTGGTCACTAATTATTCTGCCCACCTTCTTCATTCTTATTTGCTATAAACCTGGTTGTGCATGGGTTGATGCAGCTTAGATAGGGTGTATATTTTTGGTATAATATTTTTAAAAAGAAATTTCAGAAGGAAAAACAACACCATTCACCTGCCCCGTTTCTTCAAACCTCTTTCGGTCTGCACTGTCAATGACGTAGATCTGGAAGAAAATTGCAATTGGTTTAAAAGTCAGAAGAAAAGCTGCATTGCAAAAACTAAGAAAAAAACCCTGGACATTACAACTCAAACAGGACAGCAACCATTCAAGATGGCTTATCAACTGGTAAAAACAAAATGCCCTATTGTCCAGTTTAGAACAGGGAGATCAAATTCAATGAAAATCACACTGATCTGAATTGATTTCAGTTCTTGCCCATAGCCAATAGATGCACCAGGCAGCACTGAATCAGGAACGAGTAAGATATTCACAACACAATATTACGATCCTATATTTGGTAATCCTGCAGAGGTATAAGAAATACTTGTACACCCACAGGAATAGCAACAGAAGCAATACTGCTTTGCCATGTGAACAAAAGACTGTAGATGCTGGAAACCTGAAACAAAAACAGAAAATGCTAGAAACACTCAGCAAGTCAGGCATCTGTGGAGAGAACAGACATGTTAACATTTCAGGCGTGCACCTTTCATTACAGAGCCCCATTTTAATTTATTTGCTTCATGGCCAAGTTTGTTTTTAAACTGAATTTTAGAATTTTTGCACACATGGTTCAGTCAAGCTATATTTTGGTAGCGGAAACATACACTGAGACAATATTGGAGCCTGCTGTGCGGACATCACTGGACCACGGTCATGAACATAATTGAAGGGTGTGTAGAAAACTTCAATCTTATATTGCATAACTTTTAAAAATTTATTCTTGGGATATGGGCATCACTAGCAAGGCCAGCATTTATTGCCCATCTCTATATAGGGGGACATTAGGTGGGTTGCTGTCCTTCATGGGGCTTTGGATGGTGGTTGGGGGAGTTAAATGCTATATTCTCCTTTACCTCAGGTAGACCTATTCCCCATCTCTCAGGAGTGTTAGATTCCTCCAGGGCTAATTGAAATGACCCCTCCCCAGTATCGTACATTTCCCTAATTCCAGAACAAGACCATACATTACCTCTCAAATTAGGTTGTTCTACAGTTTTAATACTTGGAGATACATCAAACAGTGAGCAATGAGAACTGTGCTAGCTTTCATGCCTCAGGTATCTCTAGTCACAAGACCAGTTTGAACATATCCTTCCAGAATAGCAAACCTACTATTTTCACATTACAATATCTATCTGTTTCTGAATTAAGTTGCATTCTGGCCTCACCATCCTCCTGACCAACCATTCTAGCTGATCAGTCCACTGGGCGATAAACTACGAGACTAGGTCTGATGAAAATTAACATGTCAGTCATGTCAACTGTTATCTAGTAGTAACTTAGAGCAGACCATGTGTAGTAGTATATCTTTCAGCTGAACCCATGCTGGCACTCCTCTGATAAAGATACAGGAGTGTGGTGGTATGTTTGGTGTACAGTTGAATTGGCCCCAAAAATTCTGCTGGACGTAGGTGGTCAAAAAAGATAACTTCCAAATCTTGCCCTGTTCTTCTGTCATTAAGTGGCAACTTGGATCACACTTCCAGTTTCCCATCGAGGCCGCATTTATATCACAACCATAGCGTTGGTGAGTTCCACTTTACACCAACACTAAAGTTGTATTGTAACTCCAAAGTCAGGGCCTGGAGGAGGGGGAGTCCCTCTGCTTTGCTCCAGAGTCGGGCTTTCCCTAGCCCTGGATTCACACAACTTCTTACTAAACAAGAGCACTCTGCACCAACACAGCAGTTGTATAGTAAATGCAGCCCAAGATACATAAGCCAACATTGCAGTAAGTAGGTTTATATTTCCTTACAAAAAAACGGTTATAAATTCAGAAACGAGAAAAAGGATAAATCTGCAACACTTTTGTTAATCAAAACCAACCTTTGTTTTTTTTTTAAAAAATGACCTTCAAATCTTCTAGCCTGATCAGTTTCCATGAGACCAGATTTGGAGGGATCTCATCTTGTGGACTAAGCTTACAAATGGGCATTCTTCTTTACCTAATGTCACTCCAGCACATTGGCTGCGCAAGCTGGTGTCTGAAAATGGTTTACACAGCTTCACAGAGAAGCACTGTAAACAATTCCTTGTTAAAAAAAAAGTTCAATTATTTAGAATGAGGGAGGAGCCATAGAAGCAATTTATCCTCTGCTTTAATGATAACCCAATAATATTAGATAGTTAATAAATAGTTAAAATCCTATCAATCTAGTTGGTCACATTTTGTTTACATTAATAGAGGGACACAAGCTATAAGAAAACAAGCATGGGTAAAAGTCAGTAGACAGGAAGGTTGAATGTAAATGAGAGCATGGTTAAATAAGTAAATACTCACAAGCACATCAGTATTTTCAAAGTAGTTTCTCCAGTACGGCCTTATTTTTCTCTGTCCTCCAATATCCCACACATTTAACTTGAAACCTTGAGATTGCACACTTTTAATATTAAATCCCTGGGGAGATAAGAAAGGAATGTTCTTTGCTTTTGAAGTTTGTTCCAGTGCAAGCTTACAGTGAAACTATATTAACCCCAAACAAACGAGCCTGCAGGTACATAATTCTGCTGCAAAGCCATGTTAACAACTCTGAAATTCAGACTGCTTCAAATCCTATTTTGCTAAAATTGAAAAACTGCAGTCTATGTCTTCTCCCTTTCCAAGTAATACTTAAATTTTCCACAGAACTAGGGAGTACCTTACTGCTATAATGCAATGAAATTGCAAGCATGATATAGGTCAACAACATCTTCCATTTATATAGAATCTTTAACAGAAGAATGCCCCAAGGCGCTTCACAGACATGCAAGGAAAAAAAAATGGACAACACAAGGGGAAAAAATGGACATTGAGCCAAAGGAGGGGTGACCAAAAGCCTGGTCAAAGGGGTGTGTTTTAAGAAGGGTGTTAATGCAGGAGGGAGGTGAGGAGGCAGATGGTGTATAGGAGAGAAAATGGGGCCTAGGTGTATGACGGCATGGCCACCAATGGAAGGGGCAAAAGGAGGGAGGGGGTTAGGTGGAGGGCCACAAGAGGCCGGAGTCGGAGACATGGAGAATCGGCAGGGGGGGGGGGGGGGGGAGGTCATAGCACTGGAAGATGTTATAAAGATAGGGCAAGGCCATGGAGGGATTTAAACAAAAGGACACAAATTTTAAATTTGAAACATTAAGTGTGCGAGAGCAAATATAGGAGTCAGTGGGAATAGGGGTCAAGAGTGAGCAGGACATGGTGCAGGATAGGATATGGGCAGCAGAGTTTTGGGTTAGCTGAAGTTTACAGAAGGTGGCGGATGGGAGGCCAGCTAGGAGAGCATAGGAACTGTCATGTCTGTTGGCATGGATGAGAGTTTCAGCAACAGATGGGCTGAGGTAGGGGCAGAGGCGGGCGGGGTTATGGAGGAGGAAGTCTTTGCAATGGAAGAATATATTCAACAATCACAACATCTATTTTTTACAGAATTACTCAGTATTTAGAACTTACTTGTTTTAAAACTCTGAATATCAAATTTAAAAAACATTTGGTAATTTTATTTTTTGTTCTTCCACATGTATTTTCACGTTTCATGCCAATCCTGTCACAATTGAGAACAGCCAACTCAGAGAAAGAGATTTATAGTGAAATGACTGGAATTACTCCAAAAGCTGTGGACCAATCATTTTAATCATTTAGAGTAAACAGAATGAAGAGGATCCATATTCCATTTGTAATACTGATCATAACCTAACTCAGTTATCTAACCAGCCCACTTATACGATAAATCGTATCCCACAGTTCCTCAGCATATACCCTCTTTATACAATATATTCTCTCCAGAAAATGCAGTTGTGAATCATGCAAAATTGTAACAAGGGCATTATTTATTTGGGGTATTTAAAGCATCAAAGTGCAGTGCCACCTTGAAAAAGGGCATTTTGTGTGGTTTCTCTAGGATTAAGGGAACCTTAAACAATGTATATTCCATCTGAGGTTGTAGGTTAATCAGAGCTGTAATGAAAAGTTTCTACTGTTTGCTAGGCAATTATCTGCCTAATACAGCGACTGACAGAAGGTTATGCAAAGGCTATTTTCCCCAGTTGGCTTGCAAACTTGTTTTCCTTACACCAGAGAACCTCAACACAGAACATTCTTTATATTTAAACGAACCAATTTTAGCACCACCATCTCCAATTTGCGGTTTAATTTACTTTGCAGTAATTCATGGCAATGTAGCACTTAACACTTTAAAATTCCCAGAAAAAAGTAATTGCCAAAATTCATATTAATCTACAATATATGACATTTCAAATAAATATTTAGATTCTACATTAAAGAAAGTGTGCAGCCCCAGCCACTACTGGGCACCTGCTAAACCAGGGCTATCCGAACTACAACCCATGGTCTAGATACAGCCCATGAGCGCAGGCTATCTGGCCTGCAAAATTGGACTGTAGCATCTGGACCCTCTCCTCTCAGCACAGCTCTCATCTGCTCCCTCCTTATCACTGTTAGTTCCTAACAAATGATGTTGCTGCTCCTCCAAGTAAGCACTGCTGTACACCGTGGGCAGGAATTCTTATTAGGCATTTCCACCCACAATGTGCAGTGGTATTGAATCACTTGGAGCAGGAGCAGGAGCAGCAGCAGCTCGTGGTAAGAACTGGGAGCGATGCTGAGAGGGTGAAGTCAGGAGCTCCAAGGGCAAGAGTTTTCCAGCATGAGATTGGAGGAGTTGGGGAACAACAGTACCTGAAAGCAGGAGAAAAGTGGCAGCTTGAACAGGAGAGAAAGGGGCAAAGACAACCACCATGGACTGCTTGGAGTGGGGGGCCGGGGGGGGGGGGGGGGGGGGGGGGAGAAGAGGAAATCGGAGACAGGAGTGGTTAACTTTGGGGCGAGAAGTGTCAAAGCATCATCGGGATGCAAAAAAAAAGTAATAAACCCTGGGGTCATCCTAAGCAGGTTTGGTATCGCCACAGTAAATAGCTCATTATATGCAGCGCAAGGGCTCAAAGATAATCAACTAATGTGGCCCAAGAGAAAAAGTTTGGACACCCCTGGCCTAAATGAAAAATGGTTTATTCTCTTTCCTTTGTGATATGCACCCAGAATGTAATGTTGCTCTCTCTTACCCTTGCAGTGAGAAACACATACAAGGAGAGCTACTGAAAAATGGGAACAGTGGACATTCCCAGGATCCATCTCTTACGACAAAAATAACTGTGCATTATGGATGCACATCTTGGGAATGGGGTTGGAGGTTGGAAAAGATAGGTTTGCAAATGAAGTTATGATGTCCTGGTGCATTTGTTTTACAAACAGTTTTTTTGGTCCCATGTTCAATTGAAAAATAATGAAAATTAAATGGGGGTTTTTGAACCAAAAAAAAGAAAATCAAAAATTATAAGCTTCCAAAATAACCAGGAAGGATGACAAAATCTGAGTAACAAAGTTTTGAAATACTGGATTCAATTGCTAGTTACAGACTTAAATAATCTTGGTGGCTACCAAATAACAGCTTTCCTAAAACACACTATAGTTAGTCAGGCATGCTACTTCACCTCAGGAATGGAAAACACCACAAATGACCTTCAGAGTACAGCTATAAAAATCAATGGAACCCATGGAGTAAATCACAGTGGTGTAGTGTCAGTCGTCAGCTAGTAGGGAGCCAGTTATTTTGCTTCTCATGATGGTATCTAATTGAAAATTCAAAATTGTAGTGTTACGATACTGAGCAATCTCTCAGAAAACACACCAGAGCCCAGGGAGAGGGGCAAAGGGGTTAGAAAGAGAAAAAAAAATTTTTTTTTATGCAAGTGGGAGAGCAGGTTAATCGAGATATGATGTGCAAGGCAACTGGCTGACTGCCATCTGTGACCTTTACATTAAAATTTCAGCTCTCGAAATCAGCATCCAGAAGCAGGAAAGGGAGCCAGTCCAAGGTAAACTCATCAGCTGTGTGGGCACCTTGATCAAATGTTTCATAGGACACAATGGTTCTTGTGCTACTGGGCACAGCCGACATCAGGAACTCACCATGTGGGAAAAGTACAGAAACAAACCCATTCCAGCACATTGTACACAAATGTTTTCTGCTGCCTTCTGTGTCTTTCTCTTGACCCATAATAAGACATCCACACTTTCAGAGTATTTAAGTATCAAAGGGCATTAAGTATGGAGTAGCACTTGAAACTGTACTTGCATGGCAGATACAAATTATATATTTCAACTATTTAAAAAAAAAAGTGCTCATCAAGGCAAGGGATGTTATTGCTGGGAATGGAATATTTTCTGCTTCAGACACTGTCAGTATCATGCATTCACAGGTCAGGTATAATACGGTTAGATCCCAAGTAAAGCTCCCTGTATTCTGCCTCAATATCCATGTACTTTCAGATTATTTAGGTACTCCCCTGCAGATTCAATTATCACATTTCCCACACCTGCCATCCTGTGGCCTCCCTAGTGAGATCGTCAATTTACTACTAAATTAGGGGCAATTTTCTGCTTTAGGCCCCTGCCTCAGAACTAGACCGAGGAAACCCAAATTGATTACATGTAGGACCCTAACACCCAGCAGACAGGCAGGATTTTCTCATCAGTCTGAGCTAAATTTTAACCCAAGCTTCAGAGATGAAAAGTCAGTGTCTAACCCATTGCAATGTCCAGTTTCACTGAATACTTTTTAATTTTAAAAAAGCCTTGAAATGTGAAATCCTCACTCAATGCAAACATTACCTGTGTAGGTGTGATGTGACTGATGTCTTCTGAAGCCAGCTGTTTGAGTAATGTTGTTTTTCCTGCATTGTCCAAACCCAGAAGGAGAATTCTAACCTCCTGATCAGGGGCACTCTTCAATTTGCGCAGGATTGACAACAAACCCTAAGAACAAAAGAAAGTAGTCATCCTTAGCTGTACATACAGGTATTGATTGTTTCAGTTTTTGACTAGTGAGTTACATAGCTGGTGTAATTTCATATATTGGTGCTGTGTAGACTACAAACAACATTTCTGCTTTTGCAGTTACAGTACGGTGCCTCATTTACCAATCAGCAGTGGATGATGTAATTGTTCCACTCTATTCATGCCACCATATAACAGTGCGTACACACAAATGCACGCATCCTCAGGCATGATATGGAAATATACGAACAATATGCTACGCTGCATATATTCTTCCCTACTTGCTTTTCCTCCTCACTTGTGTTAAAATCAAGACTCATTGCAAAGTCTCCTACTGTAACTCATTCATTCCCAAAGTCTGTGGAACTCAATCTCTCCCTGTCTTTCCTTCCGCTTAGAATCTTCAAGCTCTTAAAGCCGGGGTTTGGCATTACCTAATTGCTGTTTTCAGATTGACTTCATGATCTATTTTATACATTACGACTTTGCTGGTGTCCTGAACTATGGGCCTTGCATTTTACTTGGCTTCTCAGTTAAAAAGATGTAGCCGTCATAACCCATTTTCATGCATTATATCAACTTTGACATCTTCATTAAGATGGAAAGTGAAGTAGTCCAATCCGAAACTAGGGCCCTCAATCTAAACAAAGGAAACTACGAAGGTATGAGGAGTGAGTTGGCTATGATAGATTGGGAAGCTTCATTAAAAGGCATGATGGTGGATAGGCAATGGCTAACAATTATACATTCCTTTCTGGTGCAAAAACACAAAAGGAAAAGCAGCCCCAACCATGGCTAACAAAAGAAATTAAGGATAGTATTACATCCAAAGGGGAGTCATATAAAGTTACCAGAAAAAGTAGCAAGCCTGAGGATTAGGAGCAGTTTAGAATTCAGCAAAAAAGGACCAAGAGATTGATTAAGAGGGGAAAAATAGAGTATGAGAATAAACTTGCGAAGAACATAAAAATGGACTGTAAAAGTTTCTACAAGTATGTAAAAGGAAAAATGTAGGTCCCTTACAGTCAGAAACGGGAGAATTTATAATGGGGAACAGGGAAATGGCAGAACAATTAAACAAATACTTTGGTTCTGTCTTCAAGGAAGAGGACACAAATAACTTGCCAGAAATGCTAGGGAACCAAGGGACTAGTGAGAAGGAGTAGTAAAAAAAGTGCTGGATAAATTAATGGGACTAAAAGCCGATAAATCCCCAGGGCCTGATGATCTGCATCCCAGAGTAATAAAAGAGGTAGCCATGGAAATAGTGGATGCATTAGTTGTCATCTTCCAAAATTCTATAGATTATGGAACAGTTCCTGCAGAGTGGAGGGTGGCAAATGTAACCCCACTATTTAAAAAAGGGAGAGAAAACAGGGAACTACAGACCAGTTAGCCTAACATCAGTAGTAGGGAAAGTGCTAGAGTCTATTATAAAGGATGTGTTAACAGGACATTTAGAAAATATCAATGGGATTAGACAAAGTCAACATGGATTTATGAAAGGGAAATCATGTTTGACAAACCCATGTTTTTTGAGGATGTAACTAGTAGAATAGATAAGGGAGAACCAGTGGATGTGGTTTATTTGGATTTTCAGAAGCCTTTGATAAAGTCCCACATAAGAGGTTAGTGTGCAAAATTAAAGCACATGGGATTGGGGGTAATATACTGGCATGGATTGAAAATTTGTTAACTGACAGAAAACAGACAGTAGGAATAAATGGGTCTTTTTCGGGGTGGTAGGCGGTGACTAGTGGGGTATCGCAGGGATCAGTGCTTGGGCCCCAGCTATTCACAATATATATCAATGATTTGGATGAGGGAACCAAATGTAATATTTCCAGCTTTGCTGACGACACAAAACTAGGTGGGATTGTGAGTTGTACGAAGGATGCAAAGAGGCTTCAAGGCGGTTTAGACAAGTTGAGTGAGTGGGCAAATACATGGCAGATGCAGTATAATGTAGATAAATGTGAAGTTATCCACTTCGGAAGGAAAAATAGAAAGGCAGAGTATTATTTAAATGGTGATAGATGGGGAAATGTTGATGTACAAAGGGACCTGGGTGTCCTTGTACACCAGTCATTGAAAGCAAATATGCAGGTGCAGCAAGCAGTTAGAAAGGCAAATGGTATATTGGCCTTCATTGCAAGAGGATTTGAGTATAGGAGCAAGGATGTCTTACTGCAGTTATATAGGGCCTTGGTGAGACCACACCTGGAGTATTGTGTGCAGTTTTGGTCTCCTTACCCAAGAAAAAATATACTTGCCATAGAGGGAATGCAGCAAAGGTTCACCAGACTGATTCCTGGGATGGCAGGACTGTCGTATGAGGAGAGATTGGGTCAACTCGACCTGTATTCACTCGAGTTTAGAAGAATGAGAGGGGATCTCACTGAAACATATAAAATTCTGACAGGGCTAGACAGACTGGATGCAGGGAGGATGTTTCTCCTGGCTGGGGGGTCCAGAATGAGGGGTCACAGTCTCAGGATACAGGGTAGGACATTTAGGAGTGAGATGAGGAGAAATTTCTTCACTCAGAGGGTGGTGAACTGGTGGAATTCTCTACCACAGAAGACTGTGGAGGCCAAGTCACTGAATATATTTAAGAAGGAGCTAGATAGATTTCTGGACACAAAAGGCATCAAGGGGTATGGGGAGAGAGCGGGAATATGGTATTGAGATAGAGGATCAGCCATGATCGTGTTGAATGGCGGAGCAGGCTCGAAGGGCCGAATGGCCTACTCTTGCTCCTATTTTCTATGTTTCTATGGTACCTTCACACCAGCATGGGAAGGATCTTGTACTTTCCTATTCTTGGGAACAACAACTTTATCCATCTATTTTCCTCGGAGTTACAGTCATGGCCTGCCTTTCAATTTTCACAGGGAAATAAGCGATTGGAAAAATTCAAATTATTCCTATGCTGCACCACTCCAACTCACACTATCTGCATCCTTGCACAAGGATGTGTATTACTCAATTCAGTGTGACCCATGAATCATTCAAGGCTAATTTCTTCAAACACATGGTCTCCTGGTAACCACTTAACAACCCAAGTTAACTGACAACCATTTCATATACTCGGTTTCAAGAATCTCATCATTTTACTTTACAATTGAGATGGTTACATTATCCATAGTCTGAAAAATAGGATAAATTCACATTTCAGTACATAATTTTGAAAAACGGCCACTGTTATTGGGTTGACTTCCAATGCAAGAGATCAGTCACGATTTGTCACATTACATGAATCAACCCTTGTATAAATCAAACACCCCAATAATGACAGTCCTTTTTTTAAAATTAAGGGTAGCTGGAAAGAAGAGTGACAAGGACAGATGGGCAAGTCAGAATTCACAATAGCTAGTGATGCTCAAAATATGGCCCAGTGTTTTATAAAGGTTTAGCATAACTTCCTTGCTTTTCTACTCTTATGCCTCTTAAAGCATATGGGATCCTGGGCTTTATTAACAGCCTTCTTAACTTGCCCATTAACTGTAGCCCTTTGAAAAGCGTTATCCAATTGTATCACTTTGAAGTAGAGGACAGACCGCAACCAGACAATACTCCAGATGTGGTCACACCATGGCCACATGCAATTCTTTAAAAATCACCCCTTTCGATTTCTATGTTGTACTCTTTGCATTTCATCCCAACATTTTGCTCCTTTTCATTACACCCGCGAGCACTGGACTGATGGCATCAGTGACCTGTACACCAATATCCTGAGAGCTCTCACCTGCTCTGATACCTCCAGTATGTTCCCATTGAGTACATTTTCCAGGTCTCCTTTTCTTGTGCCAAATTTCATCACTTTACATTTACCTGAACTAAACTGCATCTGCCACTAGCTGCCCATCAACCCAGCATCTTCAAATCCTTCAGAATACGTGCACACAGCTTCGCATCATGTGTCATTATTCCCAGTTTGGCAAAATCTGCAGATCTAGATGCCTAAATTAACTGGGTTTTGTTTTTAAGTCATTTATAAAAATAAATAAGAGGTCCCAATACCACCCCTGTGATTCTCTGCAGCCGACTAATCCATGGAAAAATGTGGACATAATAGATTAAACATTGCTCTATACAACAAGTTTTATTCATGCGTGCCTAATCTTTCCAATACTAGCAACATTAATTGCTAAACCAAATACTGTAATATGTTCTTACAACTGTAAATCTAGTTTCATTCACTGTACTCGTCAGAACCTTTTACTGGAGCTAGTAATTATTTTAAGTAACATGTTCACTTAAATACAAATGACAAATTCATCTTCAATATTCCCAGAGTCTAGGTTAGATAAAGTAAATGGGGATTTTAAATGCATTAAAGATGTAAATTGAATTTTTAATGGTTGTACATTAAGAAGTTCCACTATATTAAACAGAAATCCTTCCATAGGCAGATTGCAAATTCCAATGCTAGTCTAGTGTAGATAAATATTAAAAGGGAGGAACCTACTTAAGTGAGCAGTATCTGCAGTACTGCATAATACACACTGAACATTACTTAGAGGAAGCATGGTCACAGAATGTACTCTGGATGGGGGACTTCAATGTCCATCACCAAGAGTGGCTCAGTAATACCACCACTACATGAGCTATCCAAGTCCTGGAGAATATACCTACCAGACTGGGCCTGTGAGCGAGGGAATCAACATGACCTTGTCCTTACCAACCTATTTGTCACAGACACGCCTGGCCACAATAGCATTAGTAGAGGTGACCACATAGCCCTTGTGAAGACAAAGTCTAGTCTCTAACACAAGGACATCCTCCACTGTTTGTTGTGGAACTACCATTGTGCTAAGTGCAACAAACTAAGAACAGATCTAGTGGCCCAAAGCAGAGTATCCATGAGGTCCTGTGGGCCATCAGCAGCAGCAGAATTATATATCATCACAATCTGTAATCTCATAGACCAGCACATCCTTCAGTTCTTGATCACCATCAAGCCAGGAGACCAACCTTGGTTTAATGCGGAGTGTAGAGGGGCTTGCCAGGAGTAGCACCAGGCATACCTTGAAACAAAGTACAAACCTAGTGAAGCTACTACACAGGGTTACCTGCATGCTAAACACCAAAAGCAGCAGACAATAGACAGCGCTAAACTGTCCCACAACCAACAGATCACAGCAAAGCTCTATAAGCCTTACAACATCCAGCCAAGAATGGTGGTGGACAATCAGGCAACTAACAGGAGGAGACTCCATGAACATTCCCATCCTGAACCATGGTGGGGCACAGCACACAAGTACAAGGCTGTAAAATTTGCAAGCGCCTTCAGTCAAAAGTACCAAGTGGACAATCCTACTCAGCTTCCTCCCAAGGTTCACTCCATTTGACATTAAGAAGCTGCTGAGTGTACTGGAAACAACAAAGGCTGTGGGCCCCAAAAACATCCCAGTTGTAGTGCTAAAGACCCGTGCACCAGCAGTAGCCGCTCCCCTAGTCAAGCTGTTCCAGTACAGCTATGACACTGGCATCTACTTGACAATATGGAACATTGCCCAGGTATAGCCTATCCACAAAAAAAACAGGATCAACCTAACCCACCCAAATTATTGCACTATCAGTAGAGCGATGGAAGGAGACATCAGTAGTGCCCATCAAATAAAATCTACTTCACAGCTCAGTTCAGGTTCAGCTATAACCACTTGGCTTCAGAACTCATCATAGCCTTAATTCAGACATGGGCACAAGAGCTGAATGTCAGAGGAGAGGGCTCACCACCACCTTCCCAGGTCAACTAGGGATGGGCAATAAATGTGACCATGCCCAGATTCAGAGAACAAAAATATTAAAAATTCAAATGCAATACTAGTTTGTGCTCTACAGAACCAGTTTTAAACAGACTTGTTTATTTATTTGAATGCAGATATGCTGTGCCTCAAAAGTCCTCTATGGCTCACAATAATGCAGAAAGCATTTAAAAACAGTTTAAAAACAAACGCTTCACTACTGCACACAGTCCCTAATGGGTACAAGAGAAATACATGGATTGATCCTACAACTAGTGACCAGATCATGTGCTAGAACTACTATTTTTGTTGCTGGACAAATTTTGTGCTGATCTTGGTGAAGAATGATATTTCCATTTTTCAGACTAGCTACCCTTATACACAAATGTTGGTGGACTAACAAATTTTTATTAGCTGTACTATTTTACCATAAGAGTGCAGAAAAGTTTCTTACCCTCAGATATATATCTATTATTTTGATATAGTAAAACTGTACATCAGTGAATGCAAAGGTCAGACTCCAAACATCACACTTTTTTTTAAAAAAAATTAAAAACAATCTTAAAATGCTGGATGCTTCTGAGCTGCAACTTAGACTGACAATCACATTTCAATCTGCAACACTTCCTGTCCAAACAACAATCAAACTTCAGGCTGTATGTACTGGAACTAAATAGAATGTTTGGTTTTAAGATTAGACCAATTTAAACACAGTTCCACCTTAGCAGCAGAATAATATATTGTGCATTGCATTGTGTAATACTCCTGTCATTGTAAAGCAGCAAATCGTGCAATTTACCATGAGCAACACCACAGGAGATTCCTAGTCCTGTAGTATAAGCCATCATACTATACTTGCTGCAGAACCACATCTATCGAAGTTTTAAGAAAAAAAGAAATGAAAGACTTGCATTTATATAGTACCTTCCATGACATCAGGACATCCCAAAGTGCTTTACAGCCAATTAAGTACTTTTGGAGGTGTAGTCACTGTTGTAATGTAGGAGTGACCATTGTTAAAGAAATGGACATTTTTAAACTACATTTGATAAGAGAAGATATAGTGACGATATTAATGCTGCAGTGCCAACAGGGCTCAATCCTGCACTATAGTAGAACCACTTTCCCCATACAGTGCATCAATCCAACTCCCTCTTCTGGCAAACAATGAAATCTAATTAGTATGAACTCCAGCAAACGGAGCAGTTATAACAATTAGCAAATGATAGGAACACCTAATTTCCTTAATTAATTAACCACTGACAAGCCAGTGGGGCCATGTCAATAAATTGTATAAATCTAAAGGGAAGTTTGATTGTCATAACTGGGGGAAAAAGACAATGTAGGTACAAAGATCTAATCAGATGCTACAATTTAGCAATGACATGCTAAATTCAGTACAAGTGGACCTTGGCAGGAGTAGATGTGAAGGCTAAATCTCAGGTGGCAGCAACAAGAAAAGGTTCAAGCCAATTAAGCTTACCAGTACAAGATGCACAGACTATTTTTACACACCTGCCTTAATGTCAAACCTCTATCCTTTGTTGAATCAAGAATCAGTTTATTTCTATTCTGAATGTTACCATCAGTTTAACAGCTATGCCATACAGTTTGCCATCTTCCACCCCTCAGACATTGAGCTGCCCCACTTGTTTTTTTTTTCATACTTTGCTTACTACAAACATACCCACATAATCAATTCATTTCTGTTCACATTCATTAAGATCTCACTTTAAAATGTTCTCTTTTCACCCTATATAGTTTACTTTCATATGGTTATCTGGGACATAAAACAAGTACAGTCCTTTGGAGGAGACATTAAACCCATTACAACAGTTCAAGTAGACACTAACAATTCCTTGGCACTGTTTAAAGAACAAGGAGTTATTCCAGTGTACTGACTAATATTCTCCCTCAATCAAAACCACCCAAAAAACACATTGAAATTTGTGGTAACATACTGCACACAAAGTGGTTGCTGTGTCTGCCTATTTAACAACAATCACTGAACTTGAAAATAAGTCATCATATATGAAGCATGTTGAGATGTTTCAGAGGTGAAATAAGCTCATACATAAATGCAAGTCTTTCTTTCATAATGTATAGAGAGACACCAAGATCACAACAAAACACAAATGAGAAAAGGTTGTTCTGTTCAATCTACCCCATCATGGACTCTAAACAACTTATTTATTCAACTGAGGGAGAATGATAATTAAGTTACATTTCTTAAACAAAAATAATTGAGCATCATTCCAAATGAGTGGACAGGTCTGACCAGAGGAATTAGGTGCATTTCCTCATTCAGGCCCTCCAACTTGAGTAGAATTCCATTAGACTGAATTGGTTTCAAGCAGTGGTCAAAATTGCTGGTGGACGGGGGAGGCTGCCTTCGCCCCCATCCACCGCCCAGAGCTTTGGGCTGTCACAAACCCTCCATTTTTTCTGCAACGATAGGAAATGTAGAGAGTAAATTAAAGGAACGAGGGCGTGTACATTTTATATAATTGTAGGGGATTATACAGAAATCCCCACCCGGTATCAGTCCATAGCTAAACCTAGGCCTCTCTCTACACACTGCAGCCTGATCTCCACAACCATGGCGTCACAGCAACCGCTCACTTAACAACAGAGCCTGGATGGAGGAGGTGGGGAGCGGGGGGGGGGGGGGAAAGCCCCGGGAGCAATTCCCACTCAAGAACCGCGCTCAACATTTAAAACCCGCCGAAGTTCGTTCGCCCACCTCCCCCACCCAGGCCCTGGGCGGATGAGCCCCCGCCTCACCCTCTCCCCCTCACTCAACTCACCATCTTCTCCTCCTCACGGCGCCGGGTAACTATGGGCGTCGACGTCACCTCGCACCCGACGTGAGAACACGTGACCAAGCCCAGCCCAGCCCAGACGACCCGCGCCTTCGATGACGTGCCCGGCGCGCCGAAAGTGCTGACGTCACCCGGCAGCCGCCTATGCCAGGTGTTCAACGCGTGTTTTTCGGTGACGTAGAACACAAATGCGGGGGCTCTCTCCGGGCGAACTATCGCCAAAAGTCCTGACGTTTGAAGGGGGAGGGGAGGGAGGGGAGGGAGGGAGGGAGGGGGGGGGCGCGGTGACAGTGGGCGGCGATCGGCCCTGGCGCTGATTGGACGGAGCGGAGTCCCCGGGAGGGAAAAGCAATAAAGTTGCTACTTTTTTTGGCGCCTGGTTCGCGCTGCAACAAATAAAGAGGGAGATTGTAACTGACCAGGTATGTTTTGTGAATGGGTTGCAATTTTCTTGTTATTTTTTGATACTTGCAATGTTACATCTGTGTCGTAATTTTCCTGTAGCGACTTATAATTTCTGAGCTGCTCTGGCACTCTCGGCTACTTTTGTGTACTCGTGTCAAACCGCTTTCCTCCATTCGCTGTCTTTCAATTGCCTAATTACAATTTAATCATTGCAGATTCGATCACAATGACAGAAGGATATTCTGCTCTCCGGGCGGCAAATAATTCCTGCAAGATGCTTGACTTTTGTGACAATTAGTTGTGCACTCGTCAAAGTGTACAAGTGCGGTTACATATTCCTTTCTAAAAATATTTCAGGGAAAATAATCTGAAAGGGTGTGAATTTGTTTATTTCTGGTAACTGCTGCTCGGTGTACAATCCTGTGGGTGTCTTTTATTATTACAGTATGAGTGATCAGTGTTACAATTTTACAACACCAAGTTATAGTCCAACAAATTTATTTTAACTTTCACAAGCTTTCGGAGGCTTCCTCCTTCCTCAGGTCAATTTCCACAACATTCACCTGAGGAAGGAGGAAGCCTCTGAAAGCTTGTGAAATTTTAAATAAATTTGTTGGACTATAACTTGGTGTTGTAAAATTGTGTTACAATTTGCAAGCTGTCTTGTTGGAAGTGGATTGTCAGATTACAAAATAGACTAGTACTCTTTTGGAGTTCAATATTCCTTACACGTTTATGGCCATTAACGTTCCCAGGTGTAGATAAGAAGTTTTGATGGGGGATATGGTGTTTCTTTTAATTTTATGTGAACATATTTAACTAGGTTAGGTCGGTGAGATATTGCATCTCATTTACACTGGTTACTCTTTTCTAGTTTTTGCCTTGGTATCTTTGGGTGCATTTACTCTGCAAGTTTAGTGTTGGTGTGAAGCAATTTCCATTTAAGTATTAACGCTAAACTTGCAGGGTTGCATCTGGAGTCGGGACCTAACCTGATTTCAGAGTTAAGTGTAGGGAGACACACTGAGTCTTAAACCGATCTGCTTGAAACCACTAGGCACCTTTTTAAAACTAGATTATCTCAATGTTTGGCGAGTAGGGATTTCCCCCCCCCCCCCCCCCCCCGGTCATCTAATTTCTAACGTTGGAAGAGAGCTCTGCATATGCAGGCAATTAAGGACAGTTAAAGTTGCAGCCAGGCTGGTGCTAAGCAATACAAACGACAGGAACCTGAACTCTAATCACCCTTGTCTCAGACGACACCAGATTGCATTTAGTGTCATTAATGTAGAAAAGTGACCCAAAGCATTTCACAGAGGCATAAGCAAAAAAAAGAGATCGAGGCCATGGAGGGATTTAAACACTAAGATGCGAATTTTAGATATGAAGCATAGGGTACTGGGAGCTAATGTAGGTAAGTGATCATGATGTGGAGATGCCGGTGATGGACTGGGGTTGACAAATGTAAGGAATCTTACAACACCAGGTTATAGTCCAACTGTTTTATTTGAAAATCACAAGCTTTTGGAGGCTTTCTCTTCACTCACTCACCTGACGAAGGAGAAAGCCTCCGAAAGCTTGTGATTTTCAAATAAAACAGTTGGACTATAACCTGGTGTTGTAAGATTCCTTACGTAGATAAGTGATGATAGTGGTGATGGGTGAGGGGGAAGATGCAGCATAGGCGATAGGCAGCAGTTTTGGATGAGCTGAAGTTTACAGATGGTGAAAGTTGGGACAGGAGGGCATTGGAGTAATGGAGTCTGGAGGTGAGAAAGGCATGGATGAGGGTTTCAGATGAGTAGAAGTGGAGGCAGACAGTATTACTGTAATGTTAATGCACTGTTTGTTGCCAACTACAACAATTGAGAAAGAGATACCATCTGAGGTGCAGTAGCTCTTTAAAAGTTGCTCTGCATGCGGTTTTTCACAGATGGTGTCACAACTCCCTAGTCCAAAGGCAAGGATGTTGACTGAATTATGAGAGTTGGAGCTAAAGCTCACTCAGAATTACAGGGGTAGCACACAAAGATCTTCCATTCTGCTAACATTGAGTGGCCAAAGTTTTTTTTCCCTGCAATTTGGGAAGTTCTCAATCTTTGGTATGACATTGCTTCTCCGTAGCGAGCGATGGAAAAGTAGAGGGCAAATTGAAGAGATAGTCTGGGTAGACTGCAAGGGAGCCGATTGTCTATTTGGTGGCACGGAAAGAAAAAGAACAGGAAAAAAAATCTAACTAGCAGTTTTATTAAAGGTGAAGGGCAGTCAGTGGACAGGTACTTATAAAACAAAATGCTTTCCCTTGTATGCCTTAAACACCCCCCCCCACCCCCACCCCATCCCTCCACTTACATCAAATTACATAGAATGTACAGCACAGAAACTGGCCATTCGGCCCACCTGTTCCATGCTGGTGTTTATGCTCCACACGAGCCTCCTCCCTGCCAACTTCACCTAACCCTATCAGCATATCCTTCTATTCCTTTCTCCCCGATGTGTTTATCCAGCTTCCCGTTAAAGGCATCTATGCTAGTCGCCTCATCTACTCCATATGGTAGTGAGTTCCAAACTCTGACCACTCTTTGAGTAAAGATGTTTCTCCTGAATTCCATATTGGATTTATTAATGACTATCTTATATTTATGGCCCCTAGTTTTGGACTCCCCCACAAGTGGAAACATCTTCAGTTGTTCCGAAGGTAATAACTCATGCTGGAGTATGGTGATGCCAGGCTGAGATCAGCTACTTTACATAGCCCAGGGAATCTGATGTGGGAAAGTTACTGATTTGTACAGCTTAAACCCACTTCACGTAGTGCATTTATCCTGCCATTGACAAGAGCTTCTCCTGTACACCTACAATATTCTGACATTTATTTAGTTGGGAGATTTCATAGTGCAAGCGTGCTGACTCTCATGGGAATCTGACCTCTCAGGTGGAAGCCCATTTAGGACCCTTTCATATTTCTGGTGCAAAGCAGTCAGCCATTAAATAACTATACCAACTGACCACTACATTGTAATTCGGTCAATCTTTGTGGGGGCACGATGGCAGTCGGCTGCATGTGTGAAATGTCGGGGTCCTGCAAGAATGTTACTTGATCTTAATAAGTGGCCCTTCTGATGTTTAGGATCTTTTTTAATGTAAACCATACCGAGCTTTTTATAAGGTAGATGCTTTTTTTCCCCCCCATTGTGCCTCCCCACCGAATATCCTTTCCATTTAAATAACATTGGTTGTTAGCCCCAATGTGGAGTCCTTGTTCTTGCCCCTAATTAAGAGTGTCTGAATGATGAGAAGAGAATTTGGTCTGGTGTGAGAGAGATCAGAATAGAGGATGATCACAAATGCTGCCAAGCATGAAAATCCAACACATCTTCATGTGCACAGAAGAAGACCTTGTGCAGATGGTAGTTATTTTTCTGTCGGTACAATCTGTTTGGAATCGGGAATTCATTCTGCGAATGTTGGTCAGAGAAAACAGAATGTACTTGGCACTGAAAGTCAATATTTGGCAATTTTCCCAACTGCTTTGTTTATGGCCGAGTCTTATGTTGGTCATTCAGATAACGTGGCTATATATTTTTAGTCACATATGTGACTATTTTTCCTTATAGGTTTATAAAGGATAACGGTTTTATTATAAGAGCCAAATACTTTAACAATCGCGTACTGTTTTTTTTTAATGGGGAAGTTAAGGCAAGGTCCACAGTGCAAGACACCACCTGTGTTGAAAAAGTAGGTGAGAATATGGAATATAAGGCTGAAAAGGAAAATCTGCTCCAGAATATTTCAAAGCATTGCTTGCGCTGGTATGAAGCAGCCGTTTTGTTGGTGTCTACCACTTTGTTTAACTCGTAACACGGAGAGAGTTCCTCTTGTAGGTATTTGTGGTGAAATCGTAAAAGTGTGTGTTAAAATGCAGGTTTATGATTGCTACAAATGGCAAACACAGGAAGCCATCCCTTCATCATTGAACTAGATCTCTCTCCCTCCCCTTATGGACAATACTGATCTTGAATTGAATTTTCAAGAGATTACATTCAGATGTATGTTTGATGAAGTTGGTGCACTTTGACCTATTTCTTCAGTGGTTCTTTTCCTTCTTTCCTCCCCCCGCCCCTCTCTCCTAATGTGTACAACAGTTTGGTTTATGTTCATCATCAACCTGCCAAGAAAATGGGGAGGAATAATAATTTTTTTAAAAAAAAACTTGCTCTCATATTTCCTGCCCTGTTGCTTTTCATCTCAGGATCACAAACCTAAAGCAATAATATTCAGTTAGAAGCGATCCTACTCCCATCGGGAGCGAAACCTTCATCAGCGAGTGACAATCAGTTTAGAACAGATGGACAAAGTGGCTGGATTCCCCTGTTTTAAAAAGAGTCAGGTGCTACTCTGATTGCTTTCAATAATGTCATTCAGAAAAAATTGCTGATGTTTCCAAATTACAAACTGCCTGATCAACAAGAATAAAGTACATCTCCACATTTGGTAATGATTCTCCAAAGTATAATGATTAACCATATGACTGCTAACATTGATTTTGAGTTTGGGATAAAAAGTTCCATTAGCTGCATTTGTCCTTCACATACATCTGCTTTAATCATGTTGCTTGTGATACTGTGCAGCACGCATAAGAATATGAGCCAAGTCCATTCCTTCCAACAAACCACGCACAGTTGGCACTATTGTGGACTGAACCCGATGAGTTTCATCTGTGTGGGGAGATGAATATCCAGGTAAAACTTCCAAGAAGATAAATCCCTGTTAAATGGAGTTTAACCAAAGACCCAGGATATCAATCTAACATTGTTCAGTCCTGACTTGCATTTCGCAGATGACACTTCCTACACTCCCAGTAGTATAGAAGCCATAACGTTCCACTGAATATTTAATCATCTCTATTTATCCTTCTGACATTCAAACCTTTTGAGCAGATATTCAGCCAGTGTTTTTTTTCCCCAATCAAGTGAGTTGGCCGAGCATTAATTGCTTTTGCAGGGAGTCTTCCACGTTTCTAAAAATAAATTCTAATCTCTTGTTTGAAGCTTGTTAATTTTTGTACTTGTAGACTATTCCAATGCTCTCCTGGATGGCCTCCCATCTCCCACCCTCCATAAACTTGAGCTCATCCAAAACTCTGCTGCCCGTATCCTAACTCACACCAAGTCCCGTTCACCCATCACCCCTGTGCTCGCTGATCTACATTGGCTCCGGGTTCAGGAATGCCTCGATTTTAAAATTCTCATCTTTGTTTTCAAATCCCTCCA
The DNA here is from genome assembly GCF_035084215.1 of Heptranchias perlo. Lineage (NCBI taxonomy): Eukaryota > Metazoa > Chordata > Chondrichthyes > Hexanchiformes > Hexanchidae > Heptranchias > Heptranchias perlo. The sequence goes on along the minus strand of NC_090345.1, from coordinate 9,521,885 downwards.
TGGCCTCACCCTTCCCTATCTCTGAAACCTCCTCCAGCCCTACAACCCTCCGAGATCTCTGCGCCCCTCCAATCCTTGCCTCTTGCACATCCCCAATTTTAATGGCTCCACCATTGGTGGCCATGCCTTCAGCTGCCTAGGCCCTAAGTTCTGGAATTGCCTCTCCTCCTCCTTTAAGACGTTCCTTAAAACCTACCTCTTTGACCAAGCTGTTGGTCACTTGTCGTAATACCTCCTTATGTTGCTCGGTGTCAAATTTTGTTTGATAATCGCTCCTGTGAATCGCCTTGAGACGTTTTACCACATTAAAGACGTTTAATAAATGCAAGTTGTTGTTGTTGTTCTTCATCTGTGGGGTTCAACTGTGGTGGGGGGGGGGGGTCTCCCAAATGGGTCAGCAACTGTCTTGTTCTAAAGAAAGAAGTTGCATTTATTTAGCACCTTTCACAACCTCAAGATATCCCAAAGTGCTTTATAGCCAATTACTTTTGAAGTGTAGTCACTGTTGTGATGTAGGAAACATGGCAGCTAATTTGTAGCATTGTGATAATCTGTTTTAGTGATGTTAGCTGAGGGATAAATATTGGCCGGGACACCAGGGAGAACTCCAAAAGACTCTCAGTACTGCGCTGGAGTGTCAGCCTGAATTATGTGCTCAAGTCTCTGGAGTGGGACTTGAATCCACAACATTCTGCCTCAGAGGTGAGAGTTGCTACCCACTGAGCTATGGCTGACGCCTATATTACTGGAACAAACACGTATAACCAAAAAGAAATGTTTATTTGAATGAATGTTTGTTTTCGTCAGCAGATAGCAGTGCAGGATAAGCAAGGCCATATTTGTTTTTTAAAAACTACGTAGGATAATAAACGGCCGACAGTGTCTCAATCTCTGACGATACTTTTCAATCTCTAGTAATGTTCATAAACCATTTATGAGACAATCGGAACTGCTCGACTGAATTACTGTCTTTGCAACTCCATGCCAACCATCTGTTTTGCTTCACGTGTCCATATAATATTTCATGGAACTGATGGTATTTTTCAGAATTAAATTTGTGCGAATTTAACACTTTCTTGACCCAGTACAACATCGTACAAACAACCCATTGAAAGTCTGTTTACCAAGAACATATGGTCAACATCGGTTTTCCCCCCCATTTCCTCCTGCCCCGATGTCAGTGACTTATTCCGGGATATGGTTCCTCGCGGGCACCAGCAGGCTCATGCTCGCTCGTTCGAGTGGTGATCGAGCGATGGGCCAAACGTACCTACTTGCACTCCTATTCCAATCTGCCCTTCGTCAAGTTGTCTTAAAAGTACAAGGTAGAGAAGAGGTGCTGCACTAGGGGAAGGGGAGGGGGTGGGGGGAATAATCAGAAAGTAGGGAATTAGTTGCACCAATGCAACAACAGCAACTTGCATTTATATAGCACCTTTAACCTAGTAAAACGCCCCAAAGCGCTTCACAGGAGCAGTTATCAGACACAATATGACACCGAGCCACACAAGGAAATATTAGGACAGGTGACCAAAAGCTTGGTCAAAGAGGTAGGTTTTAAGGAGCGTTTTAAAGGAGGAGAGAGAGTTAGAGAGCGGAGAGGTTTAGGGAGGGAATTCCAGAGCTTAGTGCCTAGGCAGCTGAAGACACAGCCGCCAAAGGAAGTCAGGGGTGCAGCACTTCCTTGCGTGTAAATGAGAGGTGGCACAGATGACCCCCACATTAGAACAGTGTTACTAAACATTTGGTCAAGACTACAATCCTGCTCAAAGGGCACTCTTAGCAACGCTGCATGGAGTGATTGACCACACCTGAAGTGCCTTGTATAGCCAGCCGATTTCAAAAGTGCCACCCTGGGCAGTTCTGATCAGAGAGAAGACCCCCTACTCTGGAGAAGAGTTGGGGTGGGGGTAGGGCGGGGACTACAAATTTGATCATAGTATTAAATCTGAAATTTTAATAGTCTTTTAATTTGCTCTGCTTCCTAATAGCTCGCTCACCTGACGAAGGAGAAAGCCTCCGAAAGCTTGTGATTTTCAAATAAAATAGTTGGACTATAACCTGGCGTTGTAAGATTCCTTACATTTGTCCACCCCAGTCCATCACCGGCATCTCCACATCCTAATAGCATGTCTTTGCTTTGCGTCACTGGTCAGCAGGAGAAGGAAAGGGCGCACTGGTGAATCTCTGATCTGACAATGTCCCTCAACCATGTGAACACATGTTGAGGTGCAAGGGAAGCAGGCTTCAGGTGGATCCTGGGCCATGTTATAAATATCACTTCACTGGGGCACCTGAGGTTATCCTTGTTGAAAGCTGACTATCCTCAGTTGAGTTTGAAGGTAAAGGAGGAAGGAAAGGGGAGATAACCTCTGGTCACTATGTGTTAGTGAAACTGTAAACCCAGCGGGAAGATTTCCTCTGATCACTTGCTAGAAAATTCACAAACCCGTTCTTTTAAAATGATTTTATGATTTTGCCAAAAATAAGCATCATAAGAGATCTTCCTGCTTTGTTTATAGTGTGCTAACACATAGTGACTGGAGGAAATCTCTCCCAATGGTGTTTAGCCAATCTATATGCTGCTCTTCGAACATTTTGATTGAATTCATAACAATGTTACACGGCCACTTATAATCAATCACAGGAATTAACCTGACTCGGAGATACAGACAGCATTTTACATTATTTTTTTTTGCTTATTCTGTAGTGACTGTTGTACTGGATTCTTTTCTCACTAAAATACTAGATTTTCACATTGAAAATCTGTGCCAATCTGTTCTAAAAGTTCCACAGTCAGATAGTTTACACTGATATTTACAGTACTGTAGAACAAACTACTACAATGTGGTTTTCTTGGTTCTTAATTTTTAAAGAAGGTTTTAAATTATTTAGCAAAGGCACAGATCACATGATTATCTGCCTGTTGTTTACAGCCCTGGCACGGTGATGTGTCATTAAGCTTACCAGCACAACAATGCCATTTAATAAATAAAACCCCTTCTTACCAATATAAAGCAGAATATGTCCTCAACAAATGAGGGCCCATTAAGGACGCAATGCCACATTTGTGAGGCATTTTGATTGTGCCTTAGTTCTGTCTGGTGTGATAGTCCTTAATCACAATAGTAGTAGTATAGTAATCAATAGAAGAGTGGTCAGATTGATTGGTGTATTGGGTTAGCGCAGTGCTTTTTCACCTCTGGGACCGAGGCTCAAATTCAGTCCAGACTAATGGGATGAAAGTCTCCTTTTACTGTTGGTTGTAAGGTGCTAGGTAAATTTGTTTGGGACAGAGTTAACGTTTTTAGTTGGTGTGAACCCACAGCTAAAATCTGCAGTAATTTGACACTAAATTGGTACCTCGTTGAGAGGCCACCGGATTGTTAGTGTGCGAAAGGGAACCATCATATTGGTGCAGCCAGGGCTGGGGGAGCAGAGTTGCTTTCCTGGGGTACGGTCAGGATTCAGCCCAGGGAGCTTTCCTCTGCTTCTAAACCGAGCTGTAACCGGGAGTGGTAGATGCTGACATTGGGTGTCCGAATGAGTGTCAGCCTAGATTTTTGTGCTCAAGTCTCTGGAGTGGGGCTTGAACCCACAACCTTCTGACTCCGTTGACTCCTGGGAGAACAGCACCCTTCTCCCAGGCCTTTGTCAGTGTTGCTCTTAAACTGGCTGCTGGGGAAATATTGGAGTGGCGTGGACTGGTGCCCTCGGATTTCCCTTCACTTCCCTGGGGAACCAGTTTCCTTCAATCTACGTCTCCCCATGCAGCTCCACCAGTGATCAGGAACTCGCCACGTAGGCAAGCATAGCCATGGACCTGCAACCAATGGATTTGTACATTAGTACAGCAACACAAATAATCAAGTTGATAAAAACCAACACTCAGAAAAGTTGCTACAGGCAGTCACCACTGTACGACTGCTGACCCTTCCCTCCCTTACCATTTTATGCCATTTTTTTTTCTCCTTCCCGGCATGTTCAGTCTGTAGATACGTCATTGCTGCTGAGACCCAGCAGCAGGTCTAGTCATTAGGTGGTGTGGAAGTGAGGGAAAGGCGATTAACCCCTGCCCCATCACATTTCATTCCTTCCTCCAACAGACCATCAATCATTATATTGACTGGGGAAAGAAGTTCTGCCTTTATATTTAGTCCTTTTTGTGGTTATTTTTGTCTGCTTGGCAACAGGAGGAATGTTAGTACTGTGGCGCTGCACTGTCTGAGGTGCTGTCTTTTGGATGAGATGTTAAACCGAGGCCCCGTCTGCCCTCTCAGATGAGCGTAAAAGGTCCCATGGCACTATTTTGAAGGAGAGCAGGAGAGTTCTCATTCTCCCCATTGTTTATTCCTCAACCAACATCACTAAAACAGATCATGTGGTCATTATCACATTGCTGTTTGTGGGATCTTGCTGTGTGCAAATTGGCTGCTGCGTTTCCTACATTACAACAGTGACTACACTTCAAAAGTACTTCATTGGCTGTAAATCCTGATGTCATGAAAGGCGCTTCACAAATGCAAGCCTTTCTTTCTTTCCTGCCTGCAATCTGTTAGGGAAGGTGGGCAGTAACTTTAGGCATAAGATATAAGTTTTAGCCAATTTGAAATGAATCAAAGTAATTGCAGTTACAGGACTGTTATAGAACGTTCCAACGGATGAGGGGGTCACAGTCTCAGAATACGGGGTAGGACATTTAGGACTGAGATGAGGAGAAATTTCTTCACTCAGAGGGTGGTGAACCTGTGGAATTCTCTACCACAGAAGTCTGTGGGGGCCAAATCACTGAATATATTTAAGACGGAGATGGATAGATTTCTAGACACAAAAGGCATCCAGGGGTATGGGGAGGGAGCGGGAATATGATATTGAGATAGAGGATCAGCCATGATCGTGTTGAATGGCGGAGCTGGCTCGAAGGGCCGAATGGCCTACTCCTGCTTATATTCTATGTTTCTAAAACTGGCCATATTTCAAAACCAATATGCATTGATTTAGCTGGAATGTCCCAGCGGTGCAGTAAGCGCTGCTCCTTTGTGTCTGTAGTTTATTGACACGTTTATTGGGAAGTATAGAAGGAGCATTACCCTGAATGTAACCTGCACTTGACCTGAGAGTGCCTGGTGTTAGAGAAGTAAGTGTGCCGTTCCACATGTGGACAATATCTCTCTCTCCCATCTTTCCTCCACCAAAAAAAAAACTTCAGGTCGGACAGATTCAAATGCTGCAGAGTTCACGTGCCAGCCTTCACTGGCTGATTTGAGCAGCTTTCTGCAGTTTTTCTAGGTTGCCTACTGCAATACGGTATGGCGTTGGGGCAGAAATGACAACTGGGCAAAGCTAAAAGGTGGATTTGGAGAATTGCATCACCTACCAGCTCATCACAGGGTGGCACTGTTGGTCATGAAGAAAGCTGGGGCCCAGTATGCACCAAATTCTGGTTATACAACGCGCTAGTGGTCAGCTCAGCTCTGCAAGTGACCTTTAATGTGAAAGATTGGCTTGCATTTATACAGCTTTTTATCACTTCTTAACAATGTCTCAAATTGTTTCAAATACAATTTTTTGAATATATAATATACATAGGGAGGTAGCTCGCTCACTACTATCATTAGCAGCAATGCCTTTTTGTTTGTTTTTTCCCCCTCTCTAGTTCTCGCCTCACCTGAAGGCACTGACTGACTCACTGGGGTGTGGTTCTGTAGGTGATGCCTGGCTCAGTGGGCAGCATTCTCGCCTCTGAGTCAGAAGGTTTGTGGGTTCAAGTCCCATTCCAGAGACTTGCGCACATAAACTAGGCTGACGCTCCCAGTGCAGTACTGCGGGAGCGCTGCACTTTCGGAGGTGCAGCCTTTCAGATGAGATGTTAAACCGAGGCCCCGTCTGCCCTCTCGGGTGGACGTAAAAGATCCCATGAAGCTATTTTGAAGAAGAGCTGGGGAGTTCTCCCCAGTGTCCTGGCCAATATTTATCCCTCTACCGTCATCACTAAAAAAACGTTATCTGGTCATTTTCACGTTGCTGTTTGTGGGACCTTGCTGTGCGCAAACTGGCTGCGGTGTTTCCTACATTACAAGTGACTACACTTCAAACAGTACATTGGCTGTAAAGCGCTTTGGGATGTTCTGAGGAAGTGAAAGGCGTTATATAAATGCAACTTCTTTCTTTACCTTCCACTTAAGTGGCTGTTCTCCAATGTGGGATTAGGTATTGTGTGTTGGTAGGTTATTTGGCTGGGAAGGGACATTTTTCAGCAAAGCTCATTGCATAGCCATCAGGAATCGATTCTGATTTGCTTCCTCGCCCCCCGAATCTAAGGGCACAGAGGCCAATTGTAACAGGTAACCCAGGACAGACTGGGTATCAAACCTGGGACCCCACTGGTCTGGATGACTCAGTTCCACACTGGGCAGTGGAATTACCAAGTGAGTCATCTTGTCCCTTCACTGATTTCTTGATCGGTGAATGTTGTGGGGGAAAAAGACATTTTTGATCAGCCTGGTGATTCAGGAACTTCTGAATGAACATTCCTTCAGGATAGATCAACCTTCTTTCTATTATCAACCTGATGGGAACTGTGCCACTTCAACTGATGGCTTGAGTGCTATTAAGGTAAAGGGCGTTAAAAAAAAAAAAGGCCACATTTTCTCTTCCAGATTTTGAAAGTGCCAAGATGGCAGGAAGCTCAGTGGACCTCACTAAATTTAACATCGATGCCCCACGCTGGGACCAGAGCACTTTCATGGGCAGGCTAAAGCACTTTTTCAACATCACAGACCCACGCACAGTGGTAGTATCGGACGCAAACCTCGATAAAGCAAAGGATCTGGTTGACCGTTGCAGGTAAGCAACTTATCGTGGTTATTCCAGCATAAGAACGGAGGGGCGTGGGTATCAGTGTGGGTTTGTCACCAGACAGCTTCCCAGCACTGGCGATCGGCCAACAGAGGTGCAAGAATGCAGAGGTGCTGGCTTTTTCTGAACTGCATTGTGAGATGTTATATTTATATGTGGCATTTACACGAACATCATTGATACCATTGAATAAAAAAAGGAAGAACGTGCATTTAGTCAGCACCTTTCATGACCTCAAGACGCCCCAAAGCGCTTTACAGCCAATGAAGTACTTTTGAGGTGTAGTCACTGTTGTAATGTAGGAAACGCGGCAGCCAATCTGCCCACAGCAAGGTCCCGCAAACAGCAATGTGATGACCACCAGATAATCTGTTTTAGTTATGTTGTCGAGGGATAAATATTGGGCAGAATGCAGGGGGAGAACTCCCCTGCTCTTCTCCGAAATAGTGTGATGGGATCTTTTTGCGTCCACTTGAGAGGTCAGACGGGGCCTCGGTTTAATGTCTCATTCAAAAGACAGCACCTCTGACGGTGCAGAACTCCCTCAGTATTTCAGCCTAGGTTTTGTGCTCAAGAATAACATATAATTGCGCATATTATTAGTGTCACACACTTCAAGATAAGGGTATTTGGTCGGCAGTAGGCTGTGGGTGGGGAGGGGTAGTTGGGTAGGTGAAGCACAGAAGCTACCCTACCTTGTCTGGGGTGTTGCTGTGTTGGATCCCTGTTCTGGTAAGATGTTATTTTAATGGGAGGATCACATTCCTTTCAGGATAATATGGATGAAATAAGGAAAAGAAAGATTTGCATTTAAAAAGGCCTTATCACATTCCAAAGCTCTTCATATTCAATGAATTATCATGAAGTGCAGTGACTGTTGTTACATAGGCAAACAAGGGATTAAGATGAGGCCGTTCAACCCATCTAGCTCGCTCTGTCATCCAAATCCTTCTTCAGAATCCAATCTGTGCGTTACCTTATCAATTGCTTTCTGAAAGACTAGATATCCAACATACATTATTTTACTGCCAGCCATCAATTCAGGAAATTTCTTACCCATGGTCTGTCCTTTGCAAACCTACAGGCTCAGAATTATCACCTTCGTTCCCATTAAATGTGCTGCCTATATCCCAACTCGCACCAAGTCCCGTTCACCCATCACCCCTGTGCTCGCTGACCTACATTGGCTCCTGGTCCGGGAATGCCTCGATTTTAAAATTCTCATCATTGTTTTCAAATCCCTCCATGGCCTCGCTCCTCCCTATCTCTAACCTTCTCCTGCCCTACAATCCTCCAAGATCTCTGCGCTCCTCCAATTCTTGCCTCGTGCGCATCCCTGATTTTAATCGCTCCACCATTGGCGGCCGTGCCTTCAGCTGCCTAGGCCCTGAGCTCTGGAATTCCCTCCCTAAACCTCTCCAACTCTCTCTCCTCCTTTAAGACACTTTTTAAAACCTACCTCTTTGACCAAGCTTTTGGTCACCCTCCCCAGTAGCTCTGTATGTGGCTTGGTGTCAAATTTTGTTTGAAAATCGCTCCTGTGAAGCGCCTTGGGACGTTTTACTAAGTTAAAGACGCTGGACTTGGGTGTACAGGGCACAATTTCAAAATTTGCAGATGACGCAAAACTTGGAAGTGTAGCAAACAGTGAAGAGGATAGTGATAGACTTCAAGGGGACATAGGCAGGCTGGTGGAATGGGCAGACAAGTTGCAGATGAAATTTAACGCTGAAAAGTGTGAGGTGATACATTTGGTAGGAAGAAGGAGGAGAGGCAATATAAACTGAAGGGAACAACTATAAAGGGGGTGCAGGAACAGACAGACCTGGGGGTATATGTACACAGGTTGTTGAAGGTGGCAGAACAGGTTGAGAAAGCAGTTAAGAAAGTAAACGAGACTCTGGGCTTTATAAATAGAGGCATAGAGTACAAAAGTGAGGATGTTACGTTAAACCTTTATAAAACACTGGTTCAGCCACAATTGGAGTATTGTGTCCAATTCTGGACACCGCACTTTAGGAAGGATGTGAAGGCCTTAGAGAGGGTGCAGAAAATATTTACTAGAATGGTTGCAGGGATGAGGGACCTCAGTGGATAGACTGGAAAAGCTGGGATTGTTCTCCTTGGAGCAGAGAAGGTTGAAAGGAGATTTGATAGAGGCATTCAAAATCATGAAGGGTCTAAACAAAGTAAATAAAGAAAAACTGTTCCCATCGGCGGAAGGGCCGAGAACCATTGGACACAGGTTTAAGGCGATTGGCAAAAGAACCAAAGGCAACATGAGGAAAAGCTTTTTTACGCAGCGAGTGGTTAGGATCTGGAATGCACTGCCTGAAAGGGTGGCGGAAACAGGGTCAATTGTGGCTTTCAAAAAGGAATTAGATTGGTACCTGAAGGAGAAAAATTTGCAGGGCTACGATGAAAGAGCAGGGGAGTGGAACTAGCTGGATTGCTCTTGCAGAGAGCTGGCGCAGGCTAGATGGGCGGAATGGCCTCCTTCTCTGTCGTAACCATTCTATGATTCTATAAATGCAAGTTGTTGTTGTTGTTGACTCAACTATTTTTCAAGCTACAGATGCCAAGTAAACAGGCCTACGATTCCCAGGATCATATTTCCAACCTTTTTCAGGAATTGGAACAGCATTAGCTATTTTCCACAAATTTCTTAGAGGCAAAATGTTGCAAAATCGCATCGCTCTTTATTTGCATTATCATCGTGACCTCACCAACCTTCCCTTTCCTCCGGGATAATGACTCTCGCTTGTTTCCCACGCTGTACCAGAAAATAAACCAAAAGGTTTTAAAAAAAAGTAAATTCCAATAAGACCAAACACATTTGTAGACTATTAAGAAACCACATACTGAAGTGTTTGATAATGATGCAAAAAATGGAAAACAGACAACAACACTGCCAAAGGCATGTCTGAATCCCTCAAGATAAGAAGCAGTCGCTAAAATAAGTCCATACGGGAGGAAAAAAGTTACCGTAAACAGATGATGGCCACTACTAAAACATTCTAGAGATGAAAGAAGAAACATGCACACATATACTGGAAACCTGAAATTAAAACCAGAAAATGCTGGACGTGCACAGTCTGTTGGTCAGCATCAGAAGGAGAAAGGGCAGGTTAATGCTTCAGTTGGCACCTTTCGATCAGATGAGATTGACCTGTTAATGACTCTCCTTCCCTTTATTGGCAGTTGTCTGGGTGAGAAAGGTGGGGTGCAAATCTTCACTGCCTGGTGGCTTTGAGGGTCCCAAAGTTCCTGAGTTTAACATCGTGATACTGCATTCCAGTTGCACATAGTTGAAGATATTGTGTGACACAAGGCCTGAAGAGATGTTGACTTTATAACCTTTAGGAGTATTAGATTTGTGATGGAGAACCGGTCGTGTTAGTAGACAGCCTGTCTGTCTGCCTTATGAACCGCAGGAAAACTCACTAACATGTGTGTTTCCAAAATTTTATCTCCACATTTAGGATAAAGCTAGGGCAAATGATTTGTTGACACTCAGATATAACTCAGAAACCAGCATTTTCGCTTGTTTATGGGGTCTTTTATGCCTACAGGTAACTCAGTCACTTATCTGCAAACTAATACAAAAAGCCTAAATCAGTGTGTTCTACTAAAATGCAGGATACGTTAGAGATATCAGGCATAAGGGATGGCGATTCTGCCCATCGAAGCTCATCTCTTTAGTACGTTGCATGGCACCCTGTTTCTCAGTGGTGTTAGAAGCATTCCAGGCTGCTTCATTCTCAAGATCACAGCTGAGGAAAGCCATTGGCTCGTTGTTGCTCATTCATCCAGTGGCAACCTGTCATTCCCCATCACAGCATCCAACTGTTTGTTAAATGATTTTGCTACAAAAGCATTTTCTTGCCTCCACGACCCTACCCAGAAGTCCATTTCATGTGTTGACCACACTTTAGATGAAGAATTTCCTGACATCAGTCCTCAGTTTGCCAGACACCAGTTTGACTCTTTTTCCTACTGTCACCGTTTAACTTGAAGTACTGTTCCAGATTTACCTTTCCTGTAAAATTTGCTACCTCACATAACTCCTCTGAGGAACCCTCTTATTTGTCTCCTTTCAAAGATGAATAGCTCATGTTTCTTCTGCCTTTCCTCATAACGCCATCCTATGATGGTAGACTCTTGTCCACATCGCCCGCAGGACTGGAATGTCAGCGATCAAAGCTTCCATAATCCTAGCAGCTGCCTGAAGAGCAACATTAGCGGAGACTTGGGAGCAGATTGCCGGACTGGTTTCTCGTGTGTGTGTGTGTGTGTGTGTGTGTGTGTGATCAAAGAATAAGGAATTAAAAGTGGCAACGTGGTTGTGCCCTGAGTTGAAACCGTGGATGAGCCCTACAGCCCTTCGAGAACTCGGCGTTCTCCCAACTCTGGCCTCTTGTGCACCTCCCACTTTGCTTCGCCATTGGCGGCCGTGCCTTCAGCCGACTAGGCCCTAAGCTCTGGAATTCCCATCACAAACTTCTCCACCTTTACGACACTTCTTAAAACCTACCTCCTTGTGATCAAGCTTTTGATCACGTGTCCTAATGTCTCCTCCTTTGGCTCGGTGTCAATTGTTGTCTGATTACAGCTCCTGTGAAGCCCCTTAGGACTTTTTACTACGTTAAAGGCATTGTACGAATGCAAGTTGTTGTTGTGATGATCTAATTGAATGGCGGAACAGGCTCGAGGGGCTGAATGGCTTACTCTTGTTCCTATGTTACTTGTGTCTGCCTCGGGACCAGACATTGTGGCCGAGATTGGGAAGTTACAATTCTGGGTATTTATGGGGACAACCACCGCTCTTGTGGCCACCACACATTGACTGACAAATCTGAAAGAAAGAGAGAAAGAATTTAATGATGTGCATTGTTTTATTTTCCAGAGTTGGCTCTCTCCCCCCAGGCACAACGGAGGAGCAGTTGCACTATGCGAAGAAACTGTACGACTCTGCATTCCACCCCGACAGCGGTGAGAGGATGAACATAATTGGGCGAATGTCGTTTCAGGTCCCCGGTGGGATGGCCATCACTGGTTTCATGCTGCAGTTTTACAGGTACTGCCGTAGGATTTGATCCACAGCTATGTCGTGTTCCGATGGGTCAGTGACTTTATCCAGCTGTAGCTAAGCTGTACATGAGTAGGAAAATCCCATATCTGACCACCAATCTATGGTGAATTGGCTTATCTAAGTCAAGGGCAGCTGGGAGTGCTAGAATTGGCCTCAGCAACCCCCCCACCCAAGGCTTTAGGAAGGGAAATCAGCCAGGTTTCCCTCTGCTGCTCACCATCCAGCAACCCCCTGCTGGAAGTGTGTGTGTATTTGTGCTTAAGAAGGTCAGATGTCTTGGTTACGATGGCTCACATAGTTGAATCCCAACATTCACTCAAGCCTGTGAATGAATAATGATTACTTGGGCGAGGTAATGGACAGAGTGAGAAAATGTACGGTGGGCAGCAATGAGGCTAAACCTTCAGGAGAGGAATGGAGAGAATTAGTGAGAAAAAGAGGAGGGGGGGTAAGTCCCAGTGCGTTATGTCTGCACTATAAGCTGTTTAGGTTTTCAGCAAGAAGCTGTGGTCTGTGAAACCACAGACTTACTGGGGAGTACAAGGTGAAATACTCCTTTAAGCTGACTACCAAGACATCTGGCATGAAGCAGATCCCCAACTTGCTTCCCTGCCTCTTATGCTGACCATTAAGACCTATTAAGATCCCAAAACAGGACCCTAAAAGCTGATGTTGATGCACAAAGGTAAAACCACTTAAGAGAAGCTAACAGCATACTTATCTGTTGAAACTGCTGCATTAGTGTTGTGCTGTGAACCTGTATGATATCTGTATTCCCCCTCCAACCTTAATGAACCTTTTCAATCAATTAAACACTCTCCTTTATGCCCTTGGAAATGCTTGTGGATTGTCAGTGCAATGGATAACTGATGGGTAAACAGTACAGTGATCTATCCTGGTAATATCTTTGAACGTTAGCTGAAGTCCAAGACTGTATTCAATGGAGCTGACGTGGGATCAAATAGAACTGTTCTAAGAGAGTATGAGAGGGGACGAAATGAAAGATTATCTCCACTGGTCAGTGAATCAATAATAAGGGGGCATAACCTCAGTATTAGAACTAAAAATGTGATGATGTGGAGATGCCGGTGATGGACTGGGGTTGACAATTGTAAACAATTTTACAACACCAAGTTATAGTCCAGCAATTTTATTTTAAATTCACAAGCTTTCGGAGACTTCCTCCTTCCTCAGGTAAATGTTCAGGAGCTCCTCGAAGCCTACGCATTTATACATATAGAACAATACATGGTGTTTACAGAATGCCCCTGCAACTGCCCGTTGCCAAGGCAATCACTGTGTTCAGACAGAGAGGTGTCACCTGCAGAACCCCCGAATACACATTCAACAAAAAAACAAACAGGAAAAAAAACAGAGAGAGGCAGAAACATCCGGAAGGCAGAGAAAGCCAGCAAATGACCCATTATATTAAAAACAGATAACATTTGTTCGCTGGTGGGGTAACGTGTAGCGTGACATGAACCCAAGATCCCGGTTGAGGCCGTCCTCATGGGTGCGGAACTTGGCTATCAATTTCTGCTCGACGATTTTGCGTTGTCGTGTGTCTCGAAGGCCGCCTTGGAGTACGCTTACCCGAAGGTCGGTGGATGAATGTCCATGACTGCTGAAGTGTTCCCCGACTGGGAGGGAACCCTCCTGTTTGGCGATTGTTGCGTGGTGTCCGTTCATCCGTTGTCGCAGCGTCTGCATGGTCTCCTAATAAAGCATTCAGTATCCTAATAACCCTTTCATGCAAAGGGTTATTAGGATACTGAATGCTTTACGACAAGTAGCTATTGGAGCCAAATCAATCTCACCATTTAAAGGGGATTATAAAATATTAAAAGACAAGGGAAAAGAGCAGGGAATGGAGAATGGAGCAGAGGTATTCAAGCTTTTATCTTTTTGGACCATTTAGGTTTGCAACATGGAGCCTCAGAGGCCAAATATAAAGTTCCCATTAATTTACACATAACTCAAGTTGGTGATACTAGTGGATTTAGGGTTTATGCACCAGTGAGGCAACAGTGCTAATCAGCTCTTTCCAAATCTCCAGGCCACACAGTAGGAGGCCATTCGACCCATCGTGCCTGTGCCGGCTTTTTGAAAGCGCTATCCAATTAGTCCCACTCACCCCTGCTCTCTCCCCATAGCCCTGCAATTTTTATTTCTTTTTCAAGTATTTATCCAATTCCCTTTTGAAAGTTATTATTGAATCTGCTTCCACCGCCCTTTCAGTGCGTTCCAGATCATCACAACTCGCTGCGTAAAAAGAATTTCTCCTCGTCTCCCCTCTGGTTCTTTTGTCACAGAACAAACTAAGAAATAATGGGGGTGAAACCCAACTTCAGCGGTGGACACGAAACGGGGGACAGTGGATCAGCCGCCTGTTATACACCCCGTCTGATTTTCCTCACGGAAAGGAAATCGGGCGTGGTGTGTAACAGGCAGCTGATCCCCCCAATCGCTTGATTTAGGGACAGCAATAGGCCAATCAGTCCCTCTAGCCTGTTCCGCCATTCAATTAGATTATAGCTGATCTGTTCCTCAACTCCATTTACCCGCCTTGATTCCGCTACCTTTAATACCTTTACCTAACAAAAAAATCTATCAGTCTCAGTTTTGAAATTTTCAATGGACTCCCAGCCTCAACAGCTTTTTGGGGGAGAGAGTTCCAGATTTCCTTTGTGTGAAGAAGTGCTTTCTGACATCACCCCTGAACGGCCTCGCTCTAATTATAAAGTTATGCCCCCCCTTGTCCTGGACTCTCCCACCAGAGGAAATAGTTTCTCTTTATCTTCCCCATCAACTCCTTTGATCTTCTCGAAGTTTGAATTTCACCCCCCTCCCCATTAAGAGCAAATAGGACTGAGTTGCCCAGGCTTCGAGGGCTGGATTGCCAGTGCTGAGGAATCGTGTGGCCTTAGGGAAACAGTTTCAACACCCTTGGAATAGATGGACTCCAAAGTGGGGAGTTAGCACTGCCACAGTGGGGAGTTAGCATCAGCACAGGTATGGTGGGCTGAATGGCCTCTTCCTTTGTCCAAAGTTTCTTTGATGAGTAAATCATTCATTTTCGCCTAAAAAAAAAGATTGAATTGAAAACAAATAAACTTTGGAAAAGAAAAGCAGTGAAGATACTAATGAGTCTAAAAGTGACCTTCTTCACAAGTTGGACATTAAAGCAAAATGAAAGGAAGAAGTTCCTAAGCGACATTGTTTGCAATTCGTTCTTTCTAACCTCGTCTCTGACTTTGACTTTGATTCTGACTTTCTCGTGCTGTAAATCAACACAGCTCTGTGCCAGGAGTTTTCTGATTCAAAGATTCTTGTATTTGTCCTTGTAAAGTCAGAGACTTGGAGCTCATTTATAGAGGAACTAATTCTTTAAAACAACTCGGGTCATTTCAGCTTTTTCGCTTGCTGCTATAAACGTCGTAAATTTAAGAACGCCGGAATAAATTAAACTGACCTTGTTGGTGCTCTTGATGCTTAATTGTGTACAGTGGAATTCCTCAAAACTCGACACTGTTATAAATGCTGACAGGCCTCATAACTTGTAGGAGTGACTTAATGTGGCTTCTACCAGCCCACCTGCCTCCTCCTCAGCCCTGTCGGCCGAAGGGCAGGGAGTTCCAGAGAGTAGGGGCCAGGCGGCGGCGGCAAGTTCTACCACTGATGCTGGTGCGGAGGAAAGGGGAGAGCGGGATGTCCATTCTGTGTCGGAGGACAGAAGGGCGTGGGTTGGGACCTGGGGATGGGGTGAGGCCGGGGAAGGGTTTGTAAACGAGGATGAGGATTTTGAATTTTGTGGGGATGGGAGAGCTAGCGGAGGCCGGTGAGAATAGTGGTGATGGGTGGTGTGGGACAGGATGCTATGGTGGAGTTTTGGATGAGCTGGAGTTTATGGAGCTTGGGAAAAGGGCATTGGAAAAGTTGAATCTGGAAGTAACAAACGTGTAGATAAAGGTTTCAGGATCATTGAAGATGAAGTAAGTGCATTACAGAAGAAGCAGTTTGACACAACACTAAAGAATATTGGCTTAAGTGTGACTTTTTTTTTTCTCCCCCCTACAGCTTATTGGTACCAATGTGCCAAGTAAGAATCTACGACCTTCTAGTCTGTAAGGCTCAGCACTTTATCAGTTGATCTACTTACACACTAAGGCATCAGGGGAGCTACAATAATTGCTTTTACCCATTTTTCCCCCCATTGCATAAAGCTGATAGATATTTAGGCATTTTTATTTCTTATTTTCTATCCTCTTCTGCAGTTGTTTACACCACAGTGCTATCACTGCTCACCCTCATGCACCATCCTCTCCACTAGTAATGCTAATTCCTGGCCAAAAAAAAATGTCCAATTTCAGGCAATTTTCTCCCTGACTCTATAAGGCAAGCTTCGGGTGACCACAATTATCCATGGCACATCACCGGATGTATGTAACTAACCCCCCTGCCACCGCACCCCCCCCCAACTGCGATATATCCCAATATTCTTGGGAACATTCAGCAATGGAAAAGGTAATTTCCATCATCAGGTCCATTGCAAAGGTCAGAGACTTTCTAACCCACCATAGCTCTCATACCCTTCAGTAGTCTTGTGTGCAAAAATGTATCCTTCTCCCTCTTGATATTGATACCATCGTTCACTTGTACTGCCTCCATGGTCGGTTGTTCCACATATACACTGCCCTCTGTGTGAAGCTGTTGTCTCTTAATTGCATTCACTTTTTTTCTTGTCTAAGCTTAAATCTACGTTCCCTTCTCCTATGGTTAAGGTTGCTTCAGGGTCCAATTTATCTATTTCCTTCAGAATCTTAAATACCTCCGTAAGATACTCTTTTTTTTTTCCCAATGTAAGCTTCCCTAGTATACATCGTCTTTCCTCATTGCACAGACGCCCGATCACATTTATCAACTTATTCGCCCTTTGCACTCCCCTCCACGGCCAGGATGTGCTCTCGTGGTCTGGTGCACAGAACAGCACACAACAGTCAAGGTGGGGGAGGAGCAGTCCTTTGTGGAAACTAGTTATCACTGCCTCGGACTTGTGTGCTCTATCCTTCAAGCTATACATCCTATATGCCTTTTTCATCACTGTTGTACATTGTGGTGAAGCTTATGGATAAAGCTGCTAGATCCCTCTCCCGTGTCATTGCCTGTAGACTGTTCCCGTTTATTTTGTTTTCTTTCGGATGAGACGTTAAGCTGAGGCCCTACCTGCCCTCTCGGGTGGATGTATAAGATCGATGGTCCCATTCAAGAAGAGCAGGGAGTTCTCCCAGTGTTCTGGCCAATATTTATCTCTCAACCAATACCACCAAAACAGATTACCTGGTCATTTATCTCATTGCTGTTTGTGGGATCTTGCTGTGTGTAAATTGGCTGCTGCGTTTCCCTCCAATATGAACAGTGACTACACCTCAAAGGTACTTCATTGGCTGTGAAGTGCTTTGGGAGATACTGAGAACGTGAATGGTGCTAAATGCCACCAAAAACAGGTTAAATGGCCGTTCATCTCATTGCTATTTGTGGGAACTTTATGTGCAAAAACGACTAACGTGTTTGCATAATAACAGTCACTCCATTTCACAGTCATTCATTGCGCATGAAGCATTTTGAGATATTGCTGATGTCCTGGTGTGGAGCTTGAACCCACAAACTTCTGACCCAGAAGCAAGAGTGTTGCCAACAGTGAGCCAAGCCGACCAGAGGAGCATCTGTCCTTGTGCAGGGCACCAATCCCGTGGTAGCATGTTTTGAGATTGGCGATTTGCTATGTTGCTATTGCAGTTACTGATGTTTCAGGCTGCTCATATGTGTTTGCATGACCTTTCTCTGTTGCTGTTGTGACCACTGTGACTGGTATTTTCTCCCCATTCCTTTCAGAACAGTTCCAGCCGTGGTATTTTGGCAGTGGGTGAACCAGTCGTTCAACGCCCTGGTCAACTACACCAACAGGAATGCAGCGTCGCCCATTAGCACAAAGTAAGTGTTTTAGGCCCTAATTAGTCACTGTCTCTGTCTCACTCCCTCTCCTTTGTTCACCCACAGACAGCAAGCTTCCAATAGAGACAGAAAACCGGCTGATTTTATTCATGAAAACCAGTACATTTTGTACAGCCATTATTGCAGCTGGCAGTTCTGTGCGGCAGCTGTTGTGTTCTTTATCAAATCAAAAAAAAGTTTGCCAATGTTTTCATTCCTTTTCTTGCCTCTTGGTGACCTTGACTGCGGCTGTCATGCAGACCCACAGACACCAGGCTCCTCACCTGGGCGCCTATTCTTCGTTTGAGAGTCCAGACAGCAAATGTCAATTTGTTACTTGATAGCGGGAGGCATCACAGGCAGATCTAATCCTCTCCTCCCTCCAACATGTACACAAGTTCAAAATAGAGATCTTCAAAATCCTGAATGGTTTCGATAGAGTAAATAAGGAGAAACTGTTTCCACTGGCAGGGGGGGTTGGTGACCAGAGGACACAGATTTAAGGTTAATTGGCATAAGAACCAGAGTGGGGAGGATGAGGAGAATTTTTTTTAAGCAGTGAGTTTTTATGAGCTGGAATGCATTGCCTGAAAGGGTGGTGGAAGCAGATTCAATAGCAACTTTCAAAAGGGCATTGGATAAATACTTGAAAAGGAAAAATTTGCAGGGCTATGGGCAAAAAGCAGGGAATGGGCCTAATTGGACAGCTCTTTCAAAGAGCGGGCACAGGCACGATGGGCCGAATGGCTCCTTCTGTGCTGTTTGATTCTATGAAGCGCACTTTCCATTCAGGGTCACTGGATAGCGATCAGGGGTGAGCACCCTGGCTGTGTGTGTTTCCTCCTTTTTAGCAGGGGGATGCCGTGGGTAATTGTAGTACCTCTACCACCCAAGATGGTATCAGCTAACCCAGCACAGACTGCTGATCAGACCTGGACCTTCTGCTCTGCATCGCTCAGCGACACACTGCCTTTACCAACTGAACCACCAGGGAAGCAAAAATCATCATAAAGTCAAAAATTCAGATTTCATGACCAGAATGCAATCATTGAGATTTTATTTTCTTAATCTGGTTATATGCAACAAGAATGTCTTTTTCCTTTTAACTTTTACCTGTGTTTTTTTCCCTCTGCTTTGCACCCAAGGAACGCTTGCTTCTCGAGTGCAAAGCAAAGGTTTGAGGGGCGGAGACCTATGATACCTTTGCATTGTTCTAGGATTTTTGGGGACCCCCCCCCCCCCTGCCAAGTGGCATAATGGCACCCCCCTCCACCTCCCCACCACCACCTCATGTTGTTCCCGCAACCTCAGGTGGGCTCTGTTTTCGAGAACTGCCCAGAAATAGACCTTAGGCCTTGTGCCCAGCCTGTTCACATCGGAGTGTCTGAGAAGTGTCCAGCTGTTGGATCCAAGTGGAAGGTGAGTACCATTTTTTGCAGGTATAGCAAGTGGAGGATTGGGCCTGTGGGCCTTCTGGCTGCTATTTTTTCGACAGCACCCAGAAGGCCTCATAACTGGCACCCATTATCATTGCTGTTGGCCTCTCAGCTGCAGCAGCAGTTGACTCTCTTTCCTTGCTTCCAGGCGCAAGGCCCTGCCAGTTGTGGGCCTGCGCTGGGGCAAGTCTGGCCTATTATGATCATATGATCCTGGAAATGCAGTTGGGTTCAGGTTGTGTCTGGCAGCGTGCCCGTGGGGTATAGTTGGCCCGACTAACACCCAGGTAGGCCGCGGAGGGAGAGGAAAACTGGCCTTATAGATTCCACGTTGTCTTAAACTGTTAACAAGAGGCTGGTAATGAAACAAAAGTATTCCAGAAAAAAAAAATCAACAGAAACACCTGGGAAATTGTAACCAAAACTGCTGAGATTCACTCTTTAATAAACTTTCCCTCCTTTTCATTGTTTAGACAAATAGGAGTTGCGTATTTGACTGCAACTAGCACTGCCCTAGCAACCGCAGTTGGATTGAATCTATACACAAAGGTACGGTGGAGAACTCCTCTCTGTAGAGATTTGCTTTAAGAAGTTTCAAGCGGTCGTAGCTTTGCTTTTCTTGTCTTTCCCCCTCAGTGTAGAAATATGAAATATTGCAGGTTGTGAATTGTTGACGTGGATTCTAATTCCTCCTGGAATCCCTCACATTGAGTCTTCTTGCTCTGATGGATGGGGCATAGACGGGAGAGAAGGGAACTGAAGGACGAACCATCTTGGTTTGCTCTAATACAACTCCCAGCATCTTCTCTTCAAGTGGCTCGGATGGACGTGGCACTATTTGAAGAGGAGCAGAGAATGGCTAATGTCCCGCATTCAGTCAACACTCACCAATTTTTCTCATTGCTTTTTGGAGCCCTTGTGCGCAAAATGGCTGTCCACTTGCATACATAGCAACTGTGTCGCCACGGCAAATACATTCATTGTATGGGAAACATTTTGGGACGTTTCTAAGAGAATGATAGAGATTCGTAGAAATGTAAGTCTTTCTTTCCCTTCTGTTCTATATCAACAACAACAACAACTTGCATTTATATAGCGCCTTTAATGTAGTAAAAAAGTCCCAAGGCGCTTTACAGGAGCAATTAACAGTCAAAATTTGACATCGAGCCACATAAGGAGATATTAGGACAGGTGACCAAAAGCTTGGTCAAAGAGGTGGGTTTGAATGAGTGAGTGAGAGGTTTAGGGAGGGAATTCCAGAGCATCGGGCCTAGGCAGCTG
Source organism: Heptranchias perlo (assembly GCF_035084215.1). NCBI lineage: Eukaryota > Metazoa > Chordata > Chondrichthyes > Hexanchiformes > Hexanchidae > Heptranchias > Heptranchias perlo. Next base: position 9,501,227 of record NC_090345.1, on the reverse strand, counting down.
AAGGCACGGCTGCCAATGGTGGAGCGATGAAAATCGGGGATGCGCAAGAGGCCAGAATGGGAGGAGCGCAGAGATCTCGGAGGGTTGGAAGGCTGTAGGAGGTTGCAGAGATAGGGAGGGGCGAGGCTGTGGAGGGATTTGAACCTGACCGTGCAGGAAAGCAGAAACCTACTATGCAGGAATAAGATCTCTGATCCATTCTTGACGATATTGTATTCAAGTTTCAAGCTTAACTGAAGCTCAGTTAACTTAAAATGAATTTAATACAGTTTTGTCAGTACCAGATGTCCAGGAATAGTACAGGAGAGCCTATTTTCTTTTTCTCCTCCTGGGCGACATGGATGCACATTATTGAGCCTTGCAGGCCACAAAGAAAGTTTAAACCAGTGCTCCCATTAATTATAATTGATCTCAAACAGTAGGCAATAAAAGATCTAATTGTTCTGGTTGAGGATTTATCTACCGATGAAGAAAGCCCACAAAGAGCTGCCCTTTCCAAACCTCCAAATGCATAAATTTCAAACAAGGCAAAAACCAGCAACTAAGAAATATAACAAATAGAACTGGGTTTTATATACAACTCTTTTTTAAAAAAAAAGCCAACTTCAAGGCAATGAGGGAAGAACTTAACCAAATTGACTGGGGGGGTGGGTGGTGTGGGGGTGGTGGGTGAGATAATACTCAAGGAAACTTCAGTCGAGGACAAATGGGAATATATTCAAGGACATTCTACTCAGCACGCAGGATAAGTACATAGCAAGGACTAGTCAGTGCAGATTAAAGATGAAAGAAACATGACCTTAAATGGATTAGTAAGACAATACAAAGAGAAATAAGTAAGAAAAACAAACTCTACAAAGCCTGTAAGGAGAAAGGTGAGGGAAACCTCTGGAAAGACTAGAGGAACTTCCAAAACATGTAAAAATGGCTGTTAGAGGGGCATAGTTGAAGAAGCTGTTATAATAAAAATATAACAGCAAGAGGGTTATGAAGGAAGGATGGCGATCGCTTAAGGATGTTAACTGGATTGAAATTGAGGATAAACTATAAATAATTAACATTAAATGATTATTTCCTGGAATTATTCACTAGAGGAGATATTGGCAGTGCACTAACAATTGTAGGAGATTCCACAACTGAAATTAATGACATTAATATCAAGAAAGATGATAAAACAAAGCCAGGTAACCACAGACCCATTAGCCTTGCATCAGTAAATGGCAAGATAATGGAACTGATCATTAGGAACAAAGTTGAGGAGTATCTATAGAAAATGACCTAGTAAATAACAACCAACACAGTTTCGAAAGGGACAGATCTATCTCGCCAATTTCCTCTGCTAGTTTGAGGAAGTGAGATCTCAAGTGGACAATCCAAATCTCTATAATTAGGCTTCCAGCAAGCCATTGTTTTCCATGTGAAAGGCTTACACACAAGCTCAAGGCAGTGGGTATCCCAGGTGAAACTTGAAGAAATTGGCTGAAAAAGGCAAAGTGTCAGGTACTAGCTATGCGAGTGATATTGGGGTGGGGAGATGGTACTGTGTGGTATGCCCCAGGGGTCAGTGCTGGTCTCCTGCAGTAGAAAAATAGGGGCCTGTTTAAATTGAAGAGTTGCACTTCCCTGTTGTATAGAGTGTCTCCGAGTGGCTAAGTGGCATTCTTGGAAGTTTGGCAGAAGGATGGTCAATGTTGACTGGGTTCATCAGCCCTTTTGGGGGCAAGCAGTGATGTAAATTGAAATGTGTTGAATGCCGTGGTAGACAGTTAGCTAAGGAGGTTCACGCTCATGTTTCATTTTGATTTTTCTTCCCCAGAAAGCTCCACCTTTATTGGCCCGCTGGGTCCCTTTCGTTGCCGTGGCAGCCGCTAACTGTGTAAACATTCCAATGATGAGACAGCAGTAAGTCCAATTTCTATCCAGTTTGATTTTTTGCCATCAGTAAATGGTGCCCTTTTATAACGAATTTGTGAAAAGCAGTTGGAACAGCCTCACTGGATAAGAGTGCCACATCTGTAATTGTGCAGTTGCAACGTATATCCTTCGTAAGTTTCTTTATATTATTTAAGAAAAACCTAGGCAAAGAACAAAAAAAATGGTGTGTTAAGGTTGAAAAGAGCAGAGAAGATGTGATAAATCAAGAGTTCATGCTTTGGTGAATGCCAACCTTTAAATTTTGAAAGATTGTAGGTTGTAGGAGGGAGGAAAGACTGAGGGCAGTTAGGAGTTCTATAGTTCGAAGGCTCTGGGAAAGAATGGAGTAGCAGCTGCTGCAATTTCAGTCCTAACGTCAACGTGGTATGTGTTTAGGGAAGATGAAGAACGCGTAGGACAGTGAATTTGGAGCTTAAGAGGAACAAGAGAGGAAAATTCAGATGAGCTTTGACCATAGTAGAATCGATCGAACAAAGAAAGACGAGGAAGGTTGTAACGGAGAGATTAGAGGGCGGAGGCGAGAGTAGGATCACCCATCAGTTCCAGATATCTGTTTCCGAGGAATGTGCTTCCCCCAATAGCTCAACAAGTTGAGCTGTACAAAGCAGGAAGGGCCCAGGTTCAATCCCTGGTCTGTTCTGAGTCGGCTGATCTCAACTGGGGCAATGGTAGGAACATTACCTTAGCAGCCCCAGGTTAGGAAAGAGAAAATCAAGGTCCCGCTCCTAATCACTGCTTGACATGTATGTGTTTGGATGTTTACTGAAGACAGGATGTCTTTGCTGTGATGGATGAGGACAGGAGCGGGCTCTTGTGCGATGCCTCATGTGGTTGAATAGCTCATCAATACTTACCCACTTGGGCGATGGTATCGGAGAGCAACTGGCAAGAAGTCAACACCCTCAGCAGAGCAGAAGAGGGAAGAACGTTTGTGAGGGGAAGGGGGCAAATAATCACTTTAATAATTGGGTCAAAATACATTGGGATGGGGCTGGAATGAAATTGAGATCATAATAACTTGCCTTTATCATAGAAAAACACCCATGCCTCTTCACAGCGGCGTGATGAACATGGGCGCTGAGCAAAAGAGGGAGACATTAGTAGGGGTAACCGAAAGCTTGGTCAAAGAGGTAGGTTTTAAGGAGGGCCTTAAAGGGGGAAGGCAGAGGGGTTTAGAGAGGGAATTCCGGAGTGTGTGGCGTAGGTGGCTGAAGGCACAGCCGCTAATGTCTCATCCACCCGAGTGATTAGAAAAGTCAGCCAGAGTTCCTGATTGCTACCCAGTGCCTGACTCCACCATTCCTTATCGAAGGAGAGTGCACTGTGCGCAGATGTTTGGTGAGAACAGAAACGGGCTCAGCTGTCCACAGTCAAACAGTCTGCTGACACTCAACGCCCCAGCTTCTACATAAAGGATGGCCACGTAGACAAGATGTATCACCCGTTGGAACGCTCCATGACACGGCAGCAGCTTCAGGTGAGAAGAGGAGAAAGGACGAGAGATTGGGACAGGGAGTCACTGTTTTAATCGCACTATACATCAATCATCCTGCGGCCATACAGCAGTTGGAAGATTATTTGCTATTTTGCCAACCAGTAGGGGTCAGAGTAACACTGATATGAAAACACTTATCACAGGAGCTGTGCAGTATTTACATTCTTCAAAATAATTCTGCTTTTATATTTTAGGGAAATAATAAGTGGAATCACCGTGACGGATGAAAATGAGAATAAACTGGGAGAATCCAGGGTAAATATATGCACTTTAGCAAAAAAATTCAGCATGACTGGAATGTTTTACTGGGGTCTATGTATCAGTTAATTTGGTGGGGGGGGATGTTACAAATGTTCTTTGAACCCCACAATATTGTCTCGCGCCCACTAAACAGAACATTATTTGTGTGTTTTTATTTTAATTGATGCATTTATATAACTCTTCATCATGATTTGAAAGGTTTTTACGTACAATGAATTGCAGCAGCTTATTATGTATGCAAACTCGGGAGCCATTTTGCACACAGCAAGATCAATGAAAAACAAATGAATCAGCAGTTAGTCTGGTTTTACTGTTGGATGACTGAGGAATGTTGTGGCCAGGACACCTCCCCGCTCTTTAAATAGTGCCATGGGATCTTTAACATCCAACTGAACAAAAGGTGGGGCCTCAGCCTTATCCAAAGCACAACACCTCCAACAATGCAGCACACTCCCAGTACTGCATTGGAGTGCCAGCCTGGATTACGTGCTCAAGTGAAGGAATGGGGCTGGAACCCACAAACCTCCTGCTCAAAGACGAGAGTCCTACCAACTGAATGAAGCTGCCATCTATATATACTCCATTCAAGAGACAATATTGCTCGTAACATACACTCATCAACTTTGACCTTATTGGTTTACAGAATATCAAACATGAAATGGTCCCTTTCTTCGCTAAACATTAAATACACCGTAGTGACCAATTTGTTGCTTTAACCTTTGTAAGGCTCCCCCAATGACTTGGTGGGTAATGGCCATGCTTATTAGACCATAGGGTCCCAGGCTTGATCCATTCATTGTCCCTGCTGAGTTAGTACAGGATCAGGCTCAGCTGCGATGCTCCCCACAATCAGATATCCTGCTGACACTCACTGTCTAGACTCGCACATGAATAATTTCCACTTGGGAGAGGTACTATAGAGTTGTGAGCACTTGTGGAACTAGATCCCAGCAGGAGGCTTTAGTAGAGAAGGGGAGAAAATCTGGAATTAAAATCAGAAAATGCTGGAAAATCTCAAGTGAGGCAGCATCTGCGGAGAAAGCCACAGAGTTAACGTTTCGGGTCAAAGGCCTTTCGTCAGAACTGAAAGATGTTAAAGTTAATGTTAAAGGAGAAAATCTGGTTTTGGAGGGAACCGTGTTTACACGAAAACCAACCACCAGGGAAAAGATTTAGGGGTAATTTTGACTTTGTGCGATGGTGTAAAACGGGTGATAGCGAGTGGGCAGCTCATTTTACATCTCTCCCAATTGACTTCAATGGAAATAAAAATCGGGGAGAGATGTAAAACTGGCTGCCGACTCGCTATCACCCATTTTACACAATCACACAAAACCAAGATCTACCCCCTTAATGTTTTTACAAATTGTTACATTTGTTTTATGTATACATAAACTGTCTTGATATCAAAAGCCTGTCGCTATGGGAATAATGCAGTGCTGTTCAGACCTTCGACTTGCTCTGTGAAATCCTGTGCTACAAAAGATTGCTAACATGTCAACAGTGAAGTGTTTGTTTTGGCCTTGAGTGTATTAGCTGGGAAATTAACAGATGTATTGGCAGGAGAGAACAGTGAAGTCTAAAGAAGCATGGGGTTTACTCAACATTGCCTCAACAAATTAACCCCCCACCCCGTTAAAGGCCCCAAACTTAAAGAACCCTTGCTTCCTTGCTGCCCTCTCTGAGGAGCAGAGAAAGAGCCAACATTTAGATAAAAGGACATCAGTGTTATTGTTTGGAATAACCACTAGGAGGTGCACCTCAAGGTCCCAGAACATTGCTTTTCAACCCTCTTATCTCCGAGAAAGCCAAACAGAGGCTGGTAGTAATTTCCCTTTAAGGAAAAATCTGAGTATAAATGTCAGTTGCCTGATTTAAACCCAAACTACTGAGCTTGAATTTAACTAAGGAAGTGGTGCAATATTAATGATGGTTTGACATATCTTAATATTGGTTTATTACTTCAATAATCAATTGTTAATTTAAAAATGGTTGATAGCACCCAAAGCCTTTTGGGGTTTATCTAAGTTTTGCTAATTACTCAGTCACCCCTGTCCCAAATCTCTAACTTTTTTTGGCTGGTTTGGCTACTAATGGACTCTGATCGAGATGGATCCTTGATCATTATTACTTTTTTTCTCACTGCTTTGAGTCTTAAGGTTTATATTCTATCACTATCTTTTGAGTTGCCCTGCCCACTATGTAGATTTAAAAAGAATAATTTCCACCGGTGCTGCAATGCTGTGGTTTATACCTTCAGTGCACGCGCTGTTTTCTGCTGTTCTGCCAAGTCACTTGCCTTAACCTGCTTGTGCGGGGAGGCGCTGAGTGGAGGCGGGTGCTTCTCTCTCATAGGTAGCAGGGAAAGACCACTAGAGGGCAAGTCATCACCAGGCCATTCTTGTACACCTTGGAGCAACTGGATCGAGAATTGCATCGGGGCTCCTCCCATCTGTGGAGCGTGTGATTGAGTTTGATTCAGTAGGGATGGCAGTAGTGGCGCTACAGTTGCTCACCGCGCCCCCCCCCCTTGACGGGGAGGTGAAGAAAAATCAGCAGAGTCTCCCACTTCTGATCCGCTGTCCAGTGAGTCTGCTGGAAAGTATGAGTTGGGTTAGACTGTGATGCACCCCATGGTTAAATAGCCTACCAGCACTCACTGTGTAGCATGAAGACTGGCCCCAGGGATGAGGTATCGGAGGACATCCAATAGTTATAGAACCCTACCCCAACTTGAGGCTGCACCTTCAGGAGAAGAAGGCACAAATTTGGAGGAGTTTTTCCTTTGAGAATAGTTTTGGCGTGAGAGCAGGTTGCCCTCTTGCTCCTCCTTCTCCACGTCCACATCTCGGGTACAGTTCATGCACGTTGTGGGGAGGGAGAAGATAGAAGCCGCAATTCAGGCTGATTTTCAAGCCCAGGGGAATTGAGGCCAATTCTAGTGCCCATATTTTAATCAATTAACTCAGTACAGACCAGGGGTCAAACCTGAGGCCTTCCTGGTCTGTGTGCCTCAATTTCATGCTGGACAGTGCACAACCAAGCCATCAGGGGAGCTCTTGCTAACAAAATTGTGCTGCAGTCAACAGTTAAAGCACATGTTGAAGGCTATTGTTCTTTTTAACATTACTGAACGTTATTAGGGTTGCCAACCCTCCAGGATTGTTCTGGAGTCTCCAGGAATTAAGGATTAATCTCCTGGGACACTGCTGCGAGCAAAACGGGGGACAAATCATAGGGGCACTAAAAAAGAATTGTGTTTTTTTCATTTTCTTTGAACACTTTTGCTTATTAGTTATAAAAATATTGGAGGGGTGGGGGAGGCCGTTTGACTGGGTGGGGTGTTTGGAGGCGGGAGGTCATGTGATGAAACCTCCAGGAATATGTCCAACCAGAGTTGGCAGCCCCAGTGAGCGCACAAGACACTTCCAGAATCGGTGTCCCATTTTGGTGACAATCATTCAAAGTCTCACCATGTATAAGTCACTTCCTTACATTAAGAGTGAATAAACACCTGTGTACAGAGGTGCCGGATACACATCGGATTTTACCATTGTAATAAGGCACTCATTAGTTGTCAGAATTGTTTTAATTAAATCTCCTGTTCTTTGTTCATAATGGAATAACCCTTGTGTACATGTATTTGTATATAATGTTTCTAGAGGCTACGAGGAAAATGAAAATTCTGTCTCCTGATTCCCCCCCCCTTACTGACGCGTACATGTCTTGTGTGTACATTTGTGTTTTAGAATGCTGCTGTAAAGGGTATCACACAAGTGGTGGTCTCTAGAGTTACCATGGCCGCTCCAGGAATGAGTAAGTATCTAAATAAACACCATTTGAATCTGATTAGACAGGAGATAGCCCGCAGATGAGGTAATAGACCAAGATGGTAGACCGTGTAGTTGTTGAGATAAAACTGTTCAGTCCTATCCGGCTCGCTGTTATTTAGGTCCTTATTCAATGCTCTCCTGTTTTCCTTGCCGTACTTCCTCGGCATTAAACCCATATCCTTCTGGCTTCTTTCTAAATTTGGAATATGTCCATTAGCTTTTTGAATACTTCAACCAATTTAGTGCTCGCTGGGCTACGTGGCTATTTCACAAACTAGTAACTATTGTCGGTCCTTAAATTATATCCGGTCATAGTGACCCGGACTTAGTTCACCTCACCAGTTCCCATCATGATTTTAAACACTTGGGTCACTTCCAAGTACTTTTTGGTTCATGTCTTGGTACCATTCTTGTTACTATTATGCATTGCCTGAAAGGGTGGTGGAAGCAGATTCAATCGTGGCTTTCAAAAAGGAATTAGATAAATATTTGAAGGGGAAAAAATTTGCAGAGCTACAGGGAAAGAGCGGGAGAATGGAAGTAAATGGATTGCTCTTACAAAGAGCTGGCACAGGCTCGATGAGCCGAATGGCCTCCTTCTGTGGTGTAATGATTCTGCTATTTCCCACCCCCTCTCTTCTCACCAAATTTCTCCTCCCTGCTGAAGTCATTGACTCCTTGCTGGTGCCACTCCCTGGATGCCTGTCATCGTCCAGCACCTTGCACAGCACCCAGTATGTAAGGAGTACGATAGTTTGGCAGTTACTGTACTGGACTAGCAATCCAGAAGGCATGAGTTAAAATCCCAGCCTGGCAAACTGTGAAATTGAGTTTGACAAATCTGAACATTTGTTCGCTGACACCAGGGGAAAAAAAATGACCATACAAGCTACCAGATTGGCGCAAAACACTCAACTGGTTCCTGGGAATGGGAAACTGCCACCCCTACTGAGTCTGGTCCATATAAGATTCCAGGCCATAATTTGGTTGACTCTTAATGCAGCCTTGCTAGCACCAACCAACACCCATTCACATTGAGAGCTGACGGTCTATTCCTGCAGGCTCAATCCTATCTTTACTTGATACCCATGCAGACGTTCCTGGATCGTGATCAGAAGCGAGAGCCCTACCTGCCCACCGCCTAGCCGAAATGAACTAACTCGGCACGGAATGAGGATTTGGATAAACTCGGGGAGCTTTCGTTATTTTTTTTTTAAACTCTAGCCATAAACCAATGGAATATAAAACTTGGTCACGTTTTATCCAGAGAGGAGAGTGGGAGGCAACAAGTTTCTAAGAACTTCTTGGGCCTCCCAATTTAGGCTGCTCTGGTAGCTGCATCACAAAGTAGTGAGAGGCAGGTTTGTAGACTTGATCCCTTCTGTGGGAAGTTTCTTATCTCAACCAGGCTGATTGGGAGGAGTGCTGTTTAGAGCTATGAAGCTTTTAGAGATGGAAAGCTGTGAGGACAAGTCAATGCAGAACAATGTTCCCCACCTCTCTGCATTCTGTTCTCGAGGTCTGAGAAATGGTCACCTTGTCATCCCCTTAGTTGAGAAATGATGGGTAGTGTTGAGGCACGTAAAAGATGTGTGCAGAAATAATAAGGACGTAAACAGACTGTAAACCGTCAACACTTTCGATGGACGTGAAGGAAGATGGGAGCAGAAGTTTCAGCCCACTGTGATCTCAATAATAAACTGCAGTCTTTTTTTTAATATAAAAAAAGCTTTTTTTTTTCACAGTTCCTCCTCATAGCTGGATGCTCCAGCTGAGCAGTTTGTTTACAAAGCAGGTGATTCTGGCTCGTAGCCCAGAAATTCCTGTCAACATATGGCCTTGCGTCCTCCCACAGGGGCTGCAGACCTTTGGAGCGCCTCTGGTTTAAGTGGTCTCGGTAACAACTGCGGGAACTAATGCTGGTCAGTCAGTGGATGATTCAGCTGCTGAATCTATTCAACATAAAAAAAAAACCATTTTAGAAAATCCAATTGCATTTATATTCCACATGTGTTACAGCACTGGAGAAGGATGTATGTTTTACTACACCTCGCTTGTACTGGGAATCTCACTGCGGGTGATGGGCTGATAAAAGATTGGAACTTGCCCCTTTTGTATGCTGCGATTGCTCAGCAGGACATCTCTGACAAGAGGGTGAGATGTCTGGTCACTCAGTTTAAAATGTCCTCATGTCAACAAGCTGAACTTGGATCTCTCTTTGGCAGGAATATGGGAAGGCATTCTCCCAGTGATCATACCGATTAGCACTTTACACCGACCTGACTGATGTTACCATGGCATAAAATGTATCTCTAGGGAGATGAGGGTTTTTTTTTGGCGATGTGACAGTGAAGCGAAATTTTCAGTCTTCAGGGAGAGATGACAATGTTTTCCACAGAGCGTTGTTCAAACAAGCCATGAATCAAGCCGCACCCAGGTGTTACTGATCAGTCTTTAGTTCTTGGCAGGCGAGATCCAGGAGTGTTGCTAAGGAGATACCAGCTTTGACTCCAGAAATAACTCTTCAGTCACTCTGACGCCGATCGCGTTCATTACATTGGTACAAAATATTTTCTCGGGGGTTGCCTTCCCCCTATTTGCTGCAGCACTGGGACGTGAAAATGTTGCTGATGTGTCTACTGTACACAGCTGGTTATCTGTGCTATAATTAACCAAGCTTCCTTGTTTTCTTCCCTCTTCATTGTGAGTCAAATAGTCAGACATGACTCCGCTGAGGTGCTTTTGAGTCCTGAAGGGTAGTTTAGGAGTACTGTAAGGAGGCGCAGTAGATCAGTGAAGAGATAAAGAGTTATCCTTTCTGCTGCTTCCAGCGCAATTACATTATGTTATGCACCTCATCTCTCAATGAGTAATGACCCAGTCTCAACATCCAAGACAGATTCCGCACAGAATTAATACTGAGGATAGTTAGAATACAAGAATCTCTCGGGAGCAAGTCATTGAACCCATTCTGGATTATGGGTGGAGTCACCCCATTTAACTGGATGTTGCAGAAGGACACGTGGGTAGACTGGAAAAGCTGGGGTTGTTCTTCTTGGAACAGAGATGGTTGCGAGGTGATTTTGATAGAGGTATTCAAAATCATGAAGGGTCTAGACAGAGTAGATAGAGGGTAACTGTTCCCATTGGCAGAAGGGTCAAGAAACAGAGAACATAGATTTAAGGTGATTGGCAAGAGAACCAAAGGTGACATGAGGAAAAACTTTTTTGCACAGCAAGTGGTTAGGATCTGGAATGCACTGCCCGAGGGGGTGGCGGAGGCAGATTCAATCATGGCCTTCAAAAGGGAACTGGATAAGTACTTGAAAGTAAAAAATTTGCAGAGCTATGGGGATAGGGCAGGGGGAGTGGGACTAGCTGGATTGCTCTTGCATAGAGCCGGCACGGACTCGACGGGCCGAATGGCCTCCTTCCGCGCTGTAACATTTCTATGATTGTATGCCATCCTGAGTCTCCCCTCTGTTGGTGAGGCCGAATCTGGGCTCTTTAGACTTGTCTTGCTGAAGCTTTCTCTGAGAGCCAACATGCCTGTATATATCATCATCAATCCACGATTGTCTTCCCTCCTCCTCCATCCATGTCCACCCTTTTTCAGTCCCCCCTCCACCTTTGCTTACGGCGAGAGATATTCATTTCAGTAAAACGAGCATCTATTAGAAAGAAAACCGAGCACCCACTTAACCTTCTAGGCTGCAGTTGTCCACTCGCCATCGTGATGTTTATCCGCTGTTGCTCCAGCTCGCCAGCTGACAATTCCCCCCACCCCACCACCCCGGTCCTCCCTTTTCTATGCTCTACTGCAAAGTTGGCCACAATTCAGGTGCTAAAGCAAGATTTTGTCACTTGGCGCACAGCTGGCAGAAACAAATGTAAAACATTTTGTGTGAGGGAATGGAGAACTAACCGTGCAGTTGTGAATGGGAGGAACTGATGCAGTGAGCACTCAGAATGTTGAGCATCACTGCTTCCTGTCATCTTTTCCTAAAATTAAAAGATTTTTTAAAAAAAAAATCCAGTAATTCAGCAGCTATTTACCCCCCTATCCTAATGGGATCTGCAGCCTGTTCTGTTTTCACCGAGAATAGCAGATGGTTGGCGATGAACTACAAGGGTGTAACCTGCTCAAGGGGTTCAGATGATGTCATTAGCCATAAGAACCAATCTTTGAAGGTTTGTGAATGTTGTCTGGACCCATATCCTCTTGAGGTATTCACTCTCCCAGGTGTCTTCTGTTTCGATGCACAAAATTATCTTCCTTTTTTTTTTCTTTTTGCTGAGAGTTCCTGTTTGTTTCTCACTCCTCACTGTTCCGTTATTGCTGCCAAATCTTCTATCGCCGTCAAGATTATGGTCAATAAGCTTTTCCATGCAGCTTGACGTCATGGCTCCTGGCTCGTAGCAGAAAGCAAGAGTTTTGCCGAAAAATAGTGCTCTCTTTCATTGGGGAATGAATCTTTGTCATTATTTAATTTTAAAAGTTTCTTTAATGAAATGGAAAGCATACAGACCCGGAAGGTTCCAGAGTCGATCTCTGGCCAGTGCCAGAGTTACCCACTCTGTGCCATCGTTACGGATGAATCTTTACAATAGATCTTTGCTGCTGGGTTAGAGACGGGGGGTAAAGTGCAGACGGGAATCCTGCTCCTAAAGACGGGGGGTAAAATGCAGACGGGGATCCTGCTCCTAAAGACGGGGGGGTAAAATGCAGACGGGGATCCTGCTCCTAATCATTATCTAGTGATCCCTGCTGGAAAAGGGTGCACATGTGGCTGTTGGGTGATGACATCATTGGGCTATGCTGTGATGCCCCCCCTGGTTCAACAGCCTCATTGTCTAGGCTCACATGTGAAGAATGGCCAAGTTGGACATGGTGTTGGGAGGGCTGTTGACATCCATGGAGCTGTAACTGTATGAATCTGTGCATTCAGAGGAGGAGAAAATCACCTGAGGGTGAGGTTTAAATAATGAAACTGAAGTGCCACGGAGCAGGCTTACAAGAGGGTACATCTACTGTCCTCACCGTGCAGTCTGATCTCAGCAATGTCACGTTGGATTGATGCCAACTGATGACTGTGCACCTCCTTCTCATCAGCAAAGAGGAAGGAAAAATTGGAGGGAGCGTCAGCCCTAGGTTATTGCTGCGCTCCTCGCAGTGGTGTAAGTGGAGGCCTGTGTGCAGTTTGCCCACACAATGTCAACCAGAAGAAGTGAAAAGGAGCGAAATAACTTACAGACTTAATTGTGAAACAAAAAGTAAATAATTGTCCAGGAGGGTTACCAGGCACTTTTGCCAACTTAATGCCAATCTCCTGATTATCAGCCCAGGCCAACTGCAGTATTGGCAGGTGGGAGAGTGACCTTTTGAACCAGGATGGTTGTTGTTATACTTGGCTATTTACTGTTAAATTGACTGCAGTCGTTGGGGAGGGGAATATGGAAATCTAATCTTAGAACTGTGGTGTAATCAGGGTTCTCTGATCTCCCTTGGAAGCTGCTGGCCTTTCTGCAGTGCTGAGCGATAACCCTCCTTTCTAAGTCACAAGACTGGGCTGCAGTCAGTGAATTGCTATAGTAACCAGGCCATTTAAAACAACACTTGCCACAGAGTTCAGCAAAGCATCACATAAGTTTCCTTTGTCTTTCGTATGAATTGGGTGTTTATTAGTTGTGCCCGTCTTAAAAGGGGGCACTTTTTATTAGATTTCTTTTATTTGGCTCGATGGCACTGGAGCAACCCAGCGTCTCCTTAAGGGTTTAATTAAAAAGAAGTAAAGTATCACACTGGTTATTAACCCTCTCCTAACCAGACACCAATACAGGGGAACACTTGACAGTGGCAAGAAGAGACCATTCCAAATCCAATACAAATGGATCTCTACTATAAGAGTTAGTCTGCTACGTAACTTTTAACTGCTTATGATTAAAGGGGAAGGGGTTTTGTTAGAGGAGTACTTTCTGTTCGTGGTACCACCTTCATCTATATATAAGAATTAATATGTACACCACTGCATGCAAAGAAAAGAAAGAAAGACTTGCATTTATATAGCGCCTTTCATGACCTCAGGATGACCCAAAACACTTTATAGCCGATGAGGTACTTTTGAAGTGCAGTCACTGTTGGTATGTAGGAAATGTGGCAGCCAGTTAGCGCACAGCAAGGTCCCACAAACAGCAATGTGATAATGACAAAGATAATCTGTTGATTGAGGGATAAATATAGGTCAGGACACAACTCACCAGCTCTTCTTCGAAATAGTGCCATGGGATCTTTTACATCCACCCTGAGAGGGCAGACAAGGTTTCGGCTTAACGTCTCATCTGAAAGACGGCATCCCCAACAGTGCGGGACTGCCTCTGAGGCGAGAGTGCTACCCACTGAGCCACCGCTGCGGCCATCAATTTCTTGCCTAAAGGGAGACCTGGTGTCTGTGCTTCCTTCCTCTCCTTCCCATCCTGAGCTGTTCCAATGACATTAATTACAAGGAGGTGCTGCGTCTGTCCTGAGGCAAGGCCATCCATTTCAACGAGGGCCGAGACTTTGGATCAGCCTGGGAGTTGATTTGGAGCAAGGAAACACTCATAGCTGGGTACCGCTGGCAGAGAGCTTCCCAGGTTCAGGACGGCTCATGGTGGTTTGAAGTGGCAGGATTCATTGAAATGAATAGAGCCCACCCCAGATTTCAGGAGGTCTTATTCTATCATTGATATCACCGGCATCTCCACATCATCATTGATATCATTAGAGTGTCTTTATAGGAAAGGAGATCCCAAAAATTGTGTGTCTTTCAGAGAGGGAACTATTTCAGTGTTTCAGTACTGGTAATATGTGTACTTTGTATTCTTGTATACTATTAAGTTGCCTGTGGTGTGGCCCGCAGTCAGTTGATGAATATAAGTTTTTGGTTATAAACAAGATGGTGATGGAGTTGGGGGAGAGACTTCAGAAACTCATTCCACAGAGCCATCTGGTGAGCAGAGGCTGCAACCAAATTGTGACAGATGAGAACACTGAAAGGGAAATGTTGACAGAAAGGTGTGAGCAATCTTTACAACAGGGAATACGATTTGAAAGCAGGGCATGTGTACCCTACACGTGATTTTTAATAATATATGGATTCAGAAAATATCCCCTTAGCCTTTCTTCCCCTTTAAGCAAAAATGCATGTTCAATAAAGATTCGCTGAGTGAACTCCGCCAGAGAAATTGCAACAAACAAAATAATTAATGAATCTATCAGCAGGATAACCATTTTATTGACCTCATGAGATAGCTTCAGTTGGCCCTAAAGCTCATTTGATCTCATCCTTATAGAATACTGACTCTGGAGCTTTCCCCTTACAGCGCGTAGCTAATGTCCTCTCACTTCTGGAACAAAGGCAAGTTTCATTTAAGAGCAAAACGATCTCCATGGGCTCTCGGTCGCTCACTTGATTATTCATTTGTGTTCGAAAACTAAAACCTTACCCCCGACCCCTACTAAAAAAAATTAGCTTGAAATGTTTTCACTGCTTTCTTTTTCTTTTCTAGTTGTTCTCCCCATCATGATGGAACAGCTGGAGAAGTATCCGTTCATGCAAGTAAGTGGAACTTGTTTATAAAAAATGCTACTTTTAAAATAAAGAAACACGCTACAGGGGAAGCCATTTTGAAGAAATATGTATGGCTACGACAGCTCCCTTGATCCTTTGTTATATTGTAAGCACCAGTACCACCCTCACCGGAGTCCTGGCCAATATTTATCCTTCAACCAACATCACTAAAATAGACTGTCATTGTCACATTGCTATTTTTAAGGAGTGTCTTAAAGGAGGAGAGAGAGCTGGAGAGGTTTAGGCAGGGAATACTAGAGCTTTGGGCCTAGGCGGCTGAAGGCACGGCCGCCAATGGTGGAGCGATTAAAATCGGGGAATGCGCAAGAGGCCAGAGTTGGAGGAGCACAGAGATCTGAGGGTTGGAGGGTTGGAGGAGGTTACAGAGATAGGGAGGGACGAGGCCATGGAGGGATTTGAAAACAAGGATTCAAATTAGGACCCACCCCCTCCTGCTGGTTCATTATAATTAAGGCAAATTTAGGACCAAGAAAAGCCCATTTGATAAAAGCTCATGCTGACTGTCACCGGAATGACGAAGCAGATTTTATTTACCTGAAGCAAAATGGAGATAGTACTGGCTGATGAAAATTCTTGTGGGTTGTTCAGGAGAGATTAGTTTTAAGGGCGTGCAAGATAAGGGAACTGAATATTCAGTGCTGTTTGTATCTGCAGCAGCACGTTGTGCAAGAGAATATGAGCTGTGTATTAGTGGTTAGTTGGGTGGCGTGCACCTCAGACACCAACAGGCAAGAGGGAGAAGGAAGCCTCTTGCACTGGGTTAGGGGAAAGGGTTTTCTTTTAGAAGAAAAAAATTGTTTTTAAATTGATTTCTTCCCTTCCCCACTTGTTTAACCAGGTGAGACTGAAGTTGGGTAAACTCCTCCCGAAGCTGTTCCCAAGCTGCTGCGTGAAGCTGTTTTATCTTGTGCTTGGACCCCTGCCAGGTCCGCCAAAGTAAATTTGCCAGGTTCACTGAGGCCACAAGACACTTTAGGGGTGAAATTGGACATGGGTAGGGGATGCAAGGCAGGTGGAATTGCATCGGGCGCCCGTGAGACGTTCCAGCCCATAGTCAGCCCTTTTGACATCAATAGAATTAATATCGGGCGTGTGGTATAACTGACGATCCACATGATTCCGCCTGTTTTAAGTCCCCGCCCCATGTCCAATTTCTCCCCCTTCGTTTCTTCTTTAGGTCTTGGTGACTCCAGCAAGTTCACTTTAGTGTTGCTTCTGTCAGATGCACAAGAACCACAGGTCGAGAGTTGGTGGCACTGGCACGGGACCACACAATATAAGAACAGCTTAACTGACACAAGAAGGTATTTGGGACAGTTGCCCCTGAGCAGTGACTCTCCCTGATTTATTTACCTCTGCCTGGGAGTGACTCACTCCCTCATTTATTCCCTCTCTCCCTGTTTACTCCAGAAGCTACTCTCTCCCCGTTTACTCCAGAAGCTACTCTCTCCCCGTTTACTCCAGAAGCTACTCTCTCCCCGTTTACTCCAGAAGCTACTCTCTCCCCGCTTTATCGGCTCTTTACTCATTAGAACAACGCGAATAGCGGGTCGATATGATCGAATTGTTTAAAGTTAAGAAAGGATGGGACAGGGTAGATGGAAGCAGATTGTTTCCAGTAGTTGAGGGGCCATAGATACAAGATTAAATGTAAGGGATTTAGAAGAGGGGGCAGGAGAAACCTCTTCACCGACAGCTGTGAGGCTGTGGATTTCACTTCCAGTGCTAGTGGTTGAGGTAGAAACTGTGTCAACATTAAAGATTAGATTGGCTAGGTGGATAAAGTAAAAGGGATTGAAGGGATATGAGAACAGTGATTAGAACTATTTGCTCGTGTGGAGGGTAAACACCAACATGGACTGGTTGGGCCGAATGGCCTGTTTCTGTGTTGTAACTGGTATGTATTCACCTCCACTTGGATGTTGCTCCCTGATTTATTACCCCCCCCCCCCACATTTCCCCCGATGTAGAAGCACCCAGGCTCCACTCATTGGTTCCCTGAAAATGGGAATTCACCGGCTAGGGAACCATTTGGTGTCGTACGCCCATTGGAGTTTCACCAAACTGTGCCAACATGTGTCACCCTCTATAGAAGCTTTGGGGGTACTAAAGTGTTTTCTTTCTATAACATTTTGTGGGGAGAGGCTACCTGTAGAGGCCAACACCCTCATTATTTTTGATTTGTGCCTTTACCACCTAGTGAAAACACTTTGATCCTTCTACAAACAGTGTGTTTTTTCCCTTTGTGTTTTATGTTCTATTTATATTTATATTTTTTGTTTGCAGAGAATTAAGTTCCTCCATGCACCGATTCAAGTGATGCTGGTTGGATGCTTGTAAGTAGTAGTGCTTGTCGCCTTTAAGAGCCCTGTCTTGTCAACCATGTGCCTATGTTCAGAAACAACACTTATCTTGTCCTGGCCATTGGCATAATCGCATGTTTACTCCTACCGACCCCATTTTCTTCCCTTCCTTTCCTCTTCCTTGCCAAAGTTGCCATTCTTTGTAAGTGGCAGCAGGCTATTCAACTAGAAAGGTCATCACAGCTCAGTCTTGTCCTCACCAGATCCTCACCTGGGGCAATTGTTCCTCCTAAGCTCCAAATACGCTGTTCTCTAAGCTCTTCTTTCTCCACATATCCATACTGTATTGATGTTTGTGTTGAAATCATGGCTCATTGTCCTGTCTCATAATCTAAGTCATTGCCTCCAAATTCCTTACCTCACTAAGTCTCTCTGTCTTTCAATGCACAGGCTTTTAAAACACAATTTTTTTTATTACCTAAGAGCAGGGGAGTGGGATTAAATTGGCTAGCTCTTTCAAAGAGCTGGCACAGGCACGATGGGCCAAATGGACACCTTCTGTGCTGTAAGATTCTGTGATTCTAATCACAATTTTGTGATTTTTCCCATCTGTCCTAACCTTTTCAACTTTGGTGGACAGGCTGTGGCCCTTCACCAAGGTCTTTCAACAAAAAAGCTGCCAAATCTGCAGTTGCAATCATGTGGATACTCTATTCTGCGCCCGCAAGCTGTATGACATTGGCAACAACATGAAGAATTGTTTCACTTGATGGACAAAACCATGTCAAAATCAGCATTAACTGTGGAGCCCTCTGGAGAATGTTGGCCCTTGACTCCCTGCTTTTCCACTCATGCAGTTACCTCATTCCTGGGAATGGAAAGTGTGTCGGTCACTTGGAGTCTGCCTGTGGGTATGTGTGTCTATGTTTGTGTATGTGTGTCTGTGTCTATGTCTGTGTATGCGCGTGGTTGTGTGTTGTGTGTGTGTATTTGCATGTTGTGTGTGTTGTGTTGTATGTGTGGCTGTGTGTGTGTATGCATGTTTGTATGTGTGTGTGTCTAGATATGTGTGTCTGTGTTGTTTGTGTCTGTCTGTGTGTGTGTGTGTGTATCTCTGAATCTATGCAGATCTGTTTCCTCCTCTGTTATGTGTCTTCATTTTCTGTTTTTCTGTCTCTTGTTTTGTGTTCGCTTGCTTCTCTCTCTTTCTCTCACATGCTCACTCATTATGCATTTCTGTCTTGTCTGAATAAATCCATTCTTTGTCTACTTCCCGTACAACATTGTAAATCAGTTTCTGCTACATTCCATTAGTGTTTTATGAAAATTCTTCCAGGGTGTTTTTGAATTGTCACCCTGAATGTTCTGCTTTTCTAATTGGCAACAGTCCTGCTGCCCAATACAGATTTGCACACATTTAGCGAGCAAATCATACAATAATAGTTGTATACTTATAGTAGCTAATAATTCAACAGTCCTGCATTCCCTGATCTCTGTTATTTGTAGTCTGTAGATTTTGATTGTGTGGAGACAATTCTGGTTCTTGTTTCATTGCTCTGACTTCTAATGTGAATTGTGCTCTCTGTATACAATGAGATTCACGTAAAAGGACCAGGTGATCATGATGTTAAGAACATAGGAACAGGAGAAGGCCATTCAGCCCCTCGAGCCTGTTCTGCCATTCAATTAGATCATGGCTAATCTGATGTTGGTTGTTGCAGCTTTACTGAGAAAGGGTCATCAGCTGATCAGCGGGTAACACCAGGTCTCTATGCAGATGTTAGGGATCATTGCACTACTGGTTCTGGCTCAAGGCCAGTGCCACCTTAGAGTAAGTCTGGGCCAGAATAACAATTTTACATCCCCAGTTAAATTTTAATATTAACCACGAGCTACACAATATCCAGCACTCTGCTCGCAATTTTTGTTTTCTGTTTGTTCTCTGGATGTGGACGACACTGGCAAGGCCGCTTATATTCCCCATTCCTAATTGCCCCAAATAGGGGATTTGTTTTTTTTTACAACCAGGTGGCTTGCTCATCCACATCAAAGGGCTTTAAGAATCAACCACATAGTGTGGACTAGAGACGTGTGTCGGCCAGACTGGGTAAGGGGTGGCTAGTTCCCTTCCCTGAAGGACATAACTGAACCAGTTGGGTTTTAATGACAGTCCAGGAACTTTTCTGGTGCCAGCCCGCAAATGACCAGGTTTATTGAATGCAGCGTCACAACTTGCTAATGTGGGACTTGAACTCATGACCTCTGGGTTGCTAGTCCAGTACCAGAACCACTACACTACATAGCCCCATAAAAATGTTAAACATGATGGATTGCCTGTAAATTTTAAAGCTTTGTTTCGTATAGGTTACAGGTTATACTTGGCCTTGCCTAAATGTAATTCAACAACTTTGCCTTGCACAGCTTGGGTCATTGCGAAGCTTTGCATTGACACGAAAAGTACAGTATAACTGGCCGACGTGGTTATTTTACACTTTTTCTACCATTTCTCCCCTCCCGATCCTGTCCCAAGCACATTGTGTCCTTGTTGGGATACAATTCCACAGGCACCCTCTGGTATCTTTCCCAAGTGGTTGTTAATAATGTATAAGCCAGGGATGCAGGAACAGGAGTAGGCCATTCAGCCCCTCAAGCCTGTTCCGCCATTCATTTAGATCATGGGTGATCTGTAGCTTGACTCCATTTATCCACCTTGGTTCCATAGCCCCTATCTATCGATCTCAGTTTTGAAATTTTCAAATGACCCCCAGCCTCAACAACTTTTTGGGGGGAGAGAGTTCCAGATTTCCACCACCCTTTGTGTGAAGAAGTGCTTCCTGACATCACCCCTGAACGGCCTGGCTCTAATTTTAAGGTTATGCCCCCCCTTATTCTGGACTCTCCCACCAGAGGAAATAGTTTCTCTCTATCTATCCTAGACATGACTGTCACAGGTAATTCAACTGTAGGGGGGCCTTGTGGCTGATTGTGTCCAGCGTGTGGCACTAGATGCAGATCAGGAGTGGGAATCCTGGCCAATATTAGCCTTACTAACTTGGGGGCACGGAGGATTTATTTTATGTAAATTTTCCTTGCATTGCTCACGATCAGTCGTAGGATGCGGTAGAAAAGCGCAACGTGGGTTTTTTTTGAGCTAAGACGCATTTGAAACGTAACCTCTGCTATTCACAGGCTGTTAACGGTATTTCCCTGCTGCGAGTAACCTCACCTTGTGGCGGTTTCCTGATGCACGCTGGCGGCGGGCGAGGTACCTCACCGCGTGTGCAGACTTGGACAACTACCCTACCGTGTATTAATAGTAGATAATATATCACAAGATAAAAAAAGAAAGACTTGCATTTATGTCGCGCCTTTCACGACCTTGAAGTATGGTTGCTGTTGTAATGTAGGAAACGTGGCAGCCAATTTGCACACAGCAAGGTCCCACAAACAGCAATGACAAAATGACCAGATAATCTGTTTTAATTTGTTGTTGATTGATGGATAAATATTAGCCAAGACATCGGGAGAACTCCCCCCGTTCTTCTTCAAGATAATGCCATGGTAACTTTTACATCCACCTGAGAGGGCAGACAGGGCTTCGGTTTAACATCTTATCTGAAAGACAGCACCTCTGACAACGTAGCATTCCGTCGTTACTGCACTGGAATGTCAGCCAAGATTTTGTGCTCGAGTCTCTGGAATGGGACTTGAACCAACAACCTTCTGCCTCAGAAGCAAGAGTGCTACCAACTGAGCCACAGCTGACCCCTGCATCCTGCTAAATTCTGATGAAGAAGGCCCTTCAGCCTACTTATCTCATCCTTCCAGAATACCAGCCCTGCTCTCTTCCCATTATAACACCAAACAGTTCCCTTTTAAGAGGGGTCTCAATTACCCTTCCTCGAAACTCATTCCAGCTGTTAATCACCGTCTATGTGCGGAAATACTTTCTGGCATCTGTACTAAATTTGCTCTTCATGGTCCTGAACCAGTCAGTGCCCTCTTATCCTTCCTACTGAAAACACTGTTACGGGTTTCTGTGCGTATTTGTTACTTAATGGATTTTACCAACGTTTAATTTTTTTTATTCTCTTACTTTTAGGCTGTAAACCTAAGTTTTTAAAAGGAGAAATAGAAATACTTTTTGTTTTTCACAGCTTAATCTTTATGGTTCCTGCTGCGTGTTCGCTTTTCCCTCAGAGGTGGTGAGTGAACCATTTAATGTTCTGTAGTTTGGCAATTAAGAATTGTTTTTTTTGTTCAGACTCCAGTGTTGTGTTTGCTAAAATTAATGTATAAAAAGAACCACCTGCACTGAATTACTGGAAGGGAATTTGAGACCACCCACTGAGCAGTCCAGAAATACTACTAGAGCCCAGATTAGACTGGTTCCCAGAGATCCCTCTCTGGGTGCAGTACTGACAGGGTCAGAGTAGTCCATGTTGGTGCTTGAAATTAAGATCAGATTGCTAGATGGAAACCAGAGCCTTCTACTTTTCACTTTGTGAAATTCGTTCAGGAGTCATCAAAAATTGGAGTGTGCCTTTTTCAAACAATCCATAAGGATTGCCCCAGTGTCATTGTCCAAAAAGCCATGTTTGTATGTGGCCCCACCTTTTTTTTTTAAAAAGGGGCACAACTAATAATGAAACTCAAATATAAAATGTACTTTCAACAAAAGGAAACTTCTAATTATAATATTATTACTTGTTTCGATAAGAACACCATATCTTGTGTGCCCACCAGTGGTGGGAGAGAATAGGAGCATGAGGCGTGGGCAGCACAACCCCCTTTCATATTGCAGCAGGCACAGGTTTCCATCAAAACATCTTCCCCCCCCCCCCCCCGACCCCCCACGCTGTCTATAACCAGCAGCTGTAAAGCATAACAAAGGGATATCTGAGAGATATTGATAGGTGTGCAGATATCTTCATTTTGAAATAGTGAACGTCGCATAATAATTCAGTAGGTTACACTTCCACTTCCTGTTGGCAAGCTTAACAGCATTGATGGCCCCTGTGTTTGCAAGCTAGACTGGCCCACCCTCCAGTCTCGGAGGGTAGCGTCAGTGGGTGGAGTCCTAACTTTTTGAGTGACTGTCGGGTTTGCCTGAGCTGGTGTCTGGGAGGTCTGCTGAACATTGCATGGAGCAGAAAGGGATATGGAAACATGGTGTGTGTGTGTGTGTGTGTGTGTGTGTGTGTGTGTGTGTGTGAGAGAGAGTGTGTGTGTGTGTGTGTGTGTGTGTGTGTGTGTGTGTGTGTGTGGCTGGGACATCGAGCTGTGCCTCCGGTACATGAGGAGAGGGGAATATTCAGCGGTGCATCCAGTGTGTGTGGAGAGGGGAACATAGGGATGTGCTTCCAGATTAGGAGGGAGCTCAATGAGTGATGATACTTGTAGACTTCAGTTGTGGTCTTAAACTCTCATCCAGACGGAGGAGACTTTTAATCCTAATTACTGTTGTAGAGCAGTACAGGAACACAACTGCATTCTCAAAGACTTTCTTTTTCCGCTTTTCCACAGTTCTATGGCAGTTTCTAAATTGGAACCAGAACTGAGGGACTCAATAATCGCCAAGTACGGAGGCAAAGTGAAATGTGTCTACTTCAACAAGGGTCTGTAGGTTTTAGGAGGTGATGTCCAATGAAGAGATGCGGACTCCTGTAGTTTTACAACTTATCTCTACACAATCAATGGTATAAATAACAAAAGAAAAGCCATGTGCAGTATGGTGTATAAAACTCCTGTTACCATCGTCTCTGTTGATATCCCATCTCACTGAAGTGTCACTTTTGGGCCTTTCGCTCCAATGTGTTCAGCATCTGTTCATGTTTTTCAACACGGCAACTTGGAAGGGAAAAAAAATCTCACTTCACACGCACAGAAAGATGAGGAAACTCTGACTTTACTGAACCAGATCATTGAGTGGATACATATATATGGTACACAGTTCTTGGAAATCAAGTCATGTTTATTATATCCACTGGCACTTTCCCAACTGAAAATGAAAGGCGTATGAGAGGGCAGTTAACCTTTTACACTGCTATGCATTTATTGCCTTATCTTGGTTGTGTTGCCAAAAACAGGGTGATGGGTTGGCAAGCATTGAAGTGAGGGGTGGGGGCAGTCGCAGATATCCAGTCACAATAAGGAAGAAAATAGATTTTTTTTTGTTGTCAATTTTGCGCTCATCAAGGTGGGGGTTTTAGTAGTGAGGAATTGGAAGACTTTCTTTTTTGGTCGCCCAATGACAAAATTCCCAGGTTAGGTGTCATGCAGTTAGACGTAGAGTAAAGCTCCCTCTACTTTATCCTACCAGCTTAACTCAGAAGAACACTTCTTACTGAGCCGGTGTGACATTTTTCCATTTCGTGTACTGGCAATGTGGCCTCTCAAAATGAAATTGCCAAATTAGAAATAAAACCAGAAAATGCTGGAGACACTCAGCGGGTCAGGCAGCATCTGTGCAGAGAGAAACAGAGTTAACGTTTCAGGTCGATGAACTTTCATCAGAACTGGAAGAAGTTAGAGATTTAACAGTTTAACAAGGTAAAAGAGACAAACGGAAATCCCGTTGGAGATAAGAGCAGAACTTCTTCAAGGTGGCCATTCCTGAAAGTGAATTAAACACTAAAACAAAAGCAAAATACTGCAGATGCTGGAAATCAGAAATAAAAACAGAAAATGCTGGAAAGGTTAACTCTGTTTCTCTCTCCACAGATCTTGCCTGACCTGCTGAGCATTTCCAGCATTTTCTGTTTTTATTTCAGATTTCCAGCATCTGCAGAATTTTCTTTTCGTTCAGGTGTCAAATTACAGGCAGTTTTATGCTTTGGGTCTATTGTCCACTAGAAACTGGACTGAGGACCCATCACTGTCGGACACGTTCAGCCTACAGACAAGGGCTGTTCTTAAGCATCATCATAGTATGCTTCTCTTCCTCCAAGCTAGCAACTGAATAAGACATCAAAGAAGGTACCTGACAGAGGGGTGAGTGTCCCATATTTGGCTGGCTCAAAGCTGCACTTTGAGCTTTCTCAGTTAGTTCAGCTCTTCAAAGCACGTGGACCACTGGAAACAGGTTTTAAAAAGAATGGCTTTCTACTTCCGAGGCTAGAGCACGGAACTCTCATCATCCCTTCTAGTTATTTGAAGATTAACTTCCTCTGTTCTCCTTTTTGTCTCTCTGGGCTAAGTGTCACCTGCAGCAGGTGAGATACGTCTAAGCTTCCAACAGAGACAGACAGTAAGAGGTGTGCAGGAGCAATGTGATGTTCCCTCCCTCTAACCTTTCTCACTTGCATGCTGTACAAGCGCCCATGTCCTATTTGATCCCATGCACCACCATACCAACACCCCTCTTCCCCATCCCCTAGCAATGCAGCTGAGATCAAGCATTTGTTTCTCTCCACTACTGCAGTCAATGCAGAGTACTCCAATACACGGTCATGGTACGCAATTTTGTTTTTATGTGGTCAATAAAAGTAAGAAAACCTGTCACAGCTAACTTCATTAAGGCTTCACTGGAATGACAAAACATGAAATGTTAAAACTAATCTCTCAGATTCACCACTGTGAATTGCAGTCAAGAAATACGACATCAAAGTACTGTAACTGATCTGTATTTCTGTTCCATGCATTGTGTTGAATGTAACACTGCGTCCCATCATATTATCAAAGTAGGAATACAAACAAAGCAATCATGACAAAAAAAAGACAATGGCCCAGTTTTAAATTGGGAGAGCCAAGGATACCTGTCATTCCTACAGTTATTATTAAACTTACTTGGCGTATTAGTACCAATAGGTTATGGGAGGAAAAACTTAATCAGATACACTTGTGCCATGTGCTTCTTGTCTGCTGCTCTTCATCACCTCAAACTGCTCCTACTACTGTCACCAGCAGTGATAGACCTTTAACCACTGGTGCATTACCTGAGTATTTTACAGCTCAAGATGCTCCTCCCAGACACAACCAATGTTTAATAGCTCTCTGTGCTCTCCACTTTTTCTCATTCCTCTTACTTTTTGCCTTCATCTTCTACTAACAAATCCTTGTCCTCCTGGACCACTCGGCAGCCTTTGATGCAGTCAACCACACCATCCTTCTCCAACACCGTTCCTCCGTTGCTGAGGTCAGTGGGACTGCCTTCGCTTGGTTCCACTCATCGTAGCCAAAATATTTCCAACAATGGCTTCTCTTCCAATCCTCACATTGTTACCTCCGGAGTCCCCCAAGGATCTATCCTTGGCCCCCTCCTCCTCATCTGCATGCTGCCCCATGGCGCTATCATCCACAGACATGGGGTCAGCTTCCACATGTATGCTGGTGACACTTGGTTTTACTTTTCTACCCCTCCCACCATTGGTGACCGTGCCTTCAGCCTGCTAGGCCCCAAGCTCTAGACCCCTAAGCTTCCACCTCCCTGTCGTCCTTTAAGACCCTCCTAAAAACCCACATCTCTCATCCAGCTGTTGGTCATCCCTTCTAATATCTCCTCCTTTGACTCGGCATCTAACTTTTAGACTACACCCCTGTGAAGCGCTTTGGGGCATTTTTCTACATTAAAGGTGCCATATAAATGCAAATTGTTGTGGTTGTATAAGAGTGTTTTATTCTTCATCCCCTGTTCTCTTTCCCGATGTAATGTTTCTCTTCAGTAATGTTTCAATTTTATCTCAATTTAGTTTTTCTGTAACTTTTTTCTAAATTTAAGTTTTGCTTCATACCGTTTTTTTTTGTTGTCTCCTTTAAAATGCTTTATTCTGCATGCTCAGCAGGACACACCAACGCATCTGGAGAATATACTTTCCTGTAGCGCAGAGCATCCAGCACTGTACATCTACTGAACTACAGTATTGCCATCTGCTTGTAGACCATCCATTCAGTCATAAAACACTTGTATATCTAATATAAGGAAGTTTCTGGGAAAGTCTTAGTTCAAGTAAATCCATGCTATATCCCATTTGTTGCTAATTTTTTTTCAAAACGGTTGCATTTACAGGGCTGCTCCATGAAGCCCTTTTACTCACTCCAGTCCACGTAAGCAGCCACTGGACCACAAGGACTCCTGTAAATGACAACCAAGGGAATCCCCTAGGTTAAAAAAACGTCTGCTCCAGAAACGATCACTCTCTTTCATTGTTTGAGTCGATAGTCATAAAAGGCAGACCGTAATCATTTTGAAAGTCTGCATTTCCAATGGTGCTAGTGTTACAGTGGATCAGCGTAGTGGAGAACTCACCACTCTAGTGATTCTAACAATGGAGAGGTGTCAGTGGTGCAAATACAAAAAAAATTGAAAAGTTGCATTTAAAATAAATGTTTACAAGAAAATAAACCTGTGGAGTCAGTGTACGGATACATCCTTACAACCAGCTGTACCCACCCAGTATTCACCTAGTCTTTTAAATTAATAATTTCAACCTTGTTTTAGGTGTGAATTTTAAGACAATGACAAAATGTGAAAACTTTTTAAAGTAAATGTCCTTTATTGGACATTAATTAATGATAATGGTCATCAATGGTGCACTCTCCAGGCCACGATAGGATTATTTTGCCTGGTTGTGAATTGTTATCAAATAATTTGTTAAAAACAAAATGCACAAATTACTTCGCAGGATTGTGCCAAACATCAACTCTTCAAAGCTTTATTTAGTTGACAGTAACTTAAGTGCTTTTGTTCTAAAAACCTTGGTGAACCTTTGTGGCGGTGTTATGGAATGTTGAAATCTTCTGCCTAGACTTTAATGTTTTGGCCTCATTCCTGCCATCATTTCTTATGTATAGATGAAGGTTTATTTATATATTTTAGATGAAGGTTGCCCCCTTCTGGTTTTTAACACTTTAAAGTTTAGTTATTGTCCAGTTCTTGGTCACAAGTCAAATTAATATTGCTCTAACAT
This sequence comes from Heptranchias perlo, assembly GCF_035084215.1. Taxonomy (NCBI): domain Eukaryota; kingdom Metazoa; phylum Chordata; class Chondrichthyes; order Hexanchiformes; family Hexanchidae; genus Heptranchias; species Heptranchias perlo. The sequence continues at coordinate 9,473,861 of NC_090345.1, read as the reverse complement.
TTGTGTTAATGTAAGGAATCTTACAACACCAGGTTATAGTCCAACAGTTTTATTTGAAAACCACAAGCTTTCGGAGATTATCTCCTTCGTCAGGTGAGTGAGTGAAAGGTTCTCAAATCGCATATGCGATTTGAGAACCTTTCACTCACTCACCTGACGAAGGAGATAATCTCCGAAAGCTTGTGGTTTTCAAATAAAACTGTTGGACTATAACCTGGTGTTGTAAGATTCCTTACATTTGTCCACCCCAGTCCATCACCGGCATCTCCACATCATTTGTGTTAAAGGACAGTTCTGCTGCAAGGTTTAGGAACATAGGAACAGGAGTAGGCCATTCGGCCTCTCGAGCCTGTTCCACCATTCAATTAGATCATGGCTGATCTGTATCTTAACTCCGTTTACCTGCCTTGGTTCTATATCCCTTGCCTAACACAAATCTATCGATCTCCGTTTTGAAATTTTCAATTCGCCCCTAACCTCAACAGCTTTTTGGGGGAGAGTTCCAGATTTCCACTACCCTTTGTGTGAAGAAGTTGACATCACCCTTGAATGGCCTAGCTCTGATTTTAAGGTTATGCCCCCTTGTTTTGATCTTCCCCCACCAGAGGAAATAGTTTGCGTTGATGTAAACCAGTGTCAGCTTCGGATTCACATCGACACAAACTACAGATAATTTAGATGTGAATTTAGTTGGATCTCACATTGGTCAGAGGTGTGACACCTGTAGGAGATAGTTACTTATTGCTGTGGCTTCACACTTACTGCAGTGTAACTGCATCACAGTGCAAAAGTGAGATTTTAAAAAAGTTCCCACAATGACTACTGCACTATTAGGGAGCATTTAAATCTTCAGTTTGAACCGTCTTAATATTGTCTTTCTGCTAATATTGAATTTTAAAGTACTTGTGCAGAGTTCCATTTTCTCTGACCAGACAAGAACATGGAGCTGGCATTATAACTAGTCTGCTGGTCTCTGACCAGTACCTGGAGTATAATGACACCTTTACGGAACTGAGGTAGCCTTCTAGTACAGATAAACCTGTAGCTATTACGTGTCAAGGAAGTTGCTGCTACAAAAGTTTAAAACTGTCTGAACTGAATCATGTGAACACATACTGTGGTTTGTCTCTATGTATCACTGTATAGTTAGTGCCGTATCCCTTTGTTGATCTACACAAGCTAGCGCTTTAGAAAGGTCTAAAATGAAACCAGTACAGTATTTTTTGCTTTATGTATTGACTAAAATATCAGGCTGTTTTAGAATAAACTGAAAAGAACACAACCATTTTACTGAAAAATGAAATGTAAAAGTCAGTGACACTTGAGAATTTTTTTGAATGGGGAGGAAGAATCCCTGACAACAGTCCATTCTCTTCTGAAGCTTTGACAGGTGGACAAAGAAAGAAAGACTTGCATTTATATAGCATCTTTCATGACCTCAGGACATCCTAAAGCACTTAACAGCCAATGAAATACTTCTGACGTGTAGTCACTGTTGTAATGTAGGAAACACAGCAACCAATTTGCACACAGGAAGGTCCCACAAACAGCAATGTAGTAATGATCAGATAATCTGTTTTAGTGATGTTGGTTGAGGGATAAATATTGGCCAGGGCACCGGGGAGAACTCCACTGTTCTTCATCAGAATAATGCCATAGGATCTTTTACATCCACCTGAGAGAACAGACAGGGCTTAGGTTTAATGCCTCTTCCAAAAGACATCACCTCTGACCGTGCAGCACACTCTCAGTGTGGCACTGGAATGCCAGCCTAGATCTTTGTGCTCAAATCTGTGGTGTGGGACTCGAACCCACAAACCTTCTGACTCAGAGATGAGAGTGTTTACCCACTGAGCCACAACTGTCAGGTACTGGTGCTCAACGGGGATAGCATTCTGTTGGCCCCGGCTCACCACCCACCCTCGAAGTGAAGTTCTCCTGTGCAGTTTTTTCTCTCAAGTGTCAATGACTTCTACAACAAATTGTGGGGCAAAATACTGTATGGTACACAGCCAACTTTACATGCTTAAACAGACGGCGAATGTCTTTATAAATGAGCATTGAAATATTTCACTCACAATCTCCACATGCCAGTTACATTAAATGACTTTTGTGTTGATGCGAAGCTGTAACAGTTTTGCATTCACACGTAATGAGTCCTATTACTCAGGGATGATGGCATTTTAGCAAGCCGTGAGGAGCTAGTCTCACACAGCATTGACTTTATACCAACCGCACTTTAACTTCAGCCAGAGCAAAGTAAGCTGTTAACACTACACATTTAACCTTTCGAATGTCAGGGAGTTGACCGTCCCATCGACTGATACTGTTGTTAAAATTGTAACAGCATTTGGATGCTGGCGGGCAGAGCCTTGCAGTTTTGTTCCTCCATGCATGTACGGAGCTTAATTTCCCCCAGGCCCTCAAGGTGATGTGGAGCTGGCATCCCCAAAGGATTGCCTGCACTGTAATCGTGGCCTTAGAGTAGAGCAGATTTTTTGAAAAAATAGGGACCGTCAAAACGTAGTGAGTGCTTTTCATATTGGGTTTTGTGGGAGAATTTTTATGTTTTGAGGTGAGATATGTTGGTGCTGAAGAATAAATGGGGGTGAAGGCTGGGGCTCTTTTCTCTGGAAAAGAGAAGGCTGAGGGGTGACCTGATAGAGGTTTTTAAAATTATGAAGGGGTTTGATAGGGTAGACAGAGAGAAAATGTTTCCACTTGTGGGGGCCTCCAAAACTAGAGGTCATAAATATAAAATAGTTACTAATAAATCCAATAAGGAATTCAGGAGAAACATCTTTACCCAGAGCATGGTTAGAATGTGGAATATCATAGAGGCATTTAAGGGAAAGCTAGATATATACATGAAGGAGAAACGAATAGAAAGTTATGCTGATAGGATTAGATGAAGTAGGGTAGGAGAAGGCTCGTGTGGAGTATAAACACCGGCCTAGACCTGTTGGGCCGAATGGTTTGTTTCTGTCCTGTAAACTCGAATTGGGCAGGGAGGCAAAACCAGCGGTATCGTACCTGCTGCCAATTTACACACCCTGCCTAATATTCAGTCCCACTGAAACCAATGGCACTGAATATTAGAACGAGACATCTAACGGGTGGACAAGTGTGATACTGCTGGTTTTGCATTCCCGCCCAAGGTGAATTTCACCCCCAATATGTTTCTACTTTCCCAAACCCATCTCGAGCATTCCCAGGTCGTCTTGAATTGGATGTAGAGAAGAGCGTTTTTTTAAAATTTGGATCTGGGAAGGGCACTCCCTATTGCACCAATGTGGCATTCCCACTTATCTTTCCCTGCCATCCTTGTATCCTCTCTGTGAAATTGCCAATTAATACCAAGTTTGATGCAGTGATGTTCTACAGACTGATAGCAATTTATTTCACGTAGGATAACATAGAAATTTAGCCTCAATGGTTTGGGAGAATGCAACTTTAAAGTTTTTTTTAAAAGGAATTTAAAAAACTATGCTAAACTTGCTATGAAGCCTGTTGATTTGCCCTTCAGCAGATGGGGGTGAAGGGGTTATTGTGTCTTAAGAAAAATACTGTGACCAGAACTCCAGTCAAGTATGATTTGAAATCTTCAGGTGCTATTCATACTGTGCCGTTGTTCCAACAAGAATTCACAACCCAAATCTTTGGAATTCTCTACCCCAGAGGGCTGTGGATGCTCAGTCATTGAATATATTCAAGACTGAGATGGATAGATTTTTGGACTCTAGGGGAATCCAGGGATATGGGGATTGGGTGGGAAAGTGGAGTTGAGGTCGAAGATCAGCCATGACCTTATCGAATGTCGGAGCAGGCTCGAGGGGCTGTATGGCCTACTCCTGCTCCTATTTCTTATGTTCCCAAAACCTTTTAGGGATATCTTTCTGTTTTTGTAACGGTAATTCTCTGCTATCTGGGCCTCACAATATTTTGTTTTAAGTACAATGTACTATAATTTGTATTGTAATGTAAAACTTCAGTGGACTAATTTCCTGTACTCAGTGACCTCATAGTTTTCTTTCAATACTTGGAAAAGAAATAGCAATCTGTAAACAATCAAAGTACTGATTTTTGTTCTCTTTACATTTCTGTTGTGTAATTGCAGATTAAAATTTTCATCAATTACAAAAAAAAAGTTAAATCAACACTGATGCCTCTGTTTGTACTAGTTAATAGACTGATGTTAAACCACAGCTTACAACACATAAATGTATAAAATGCAAAAGGCCATTCAGCCCATCAAGCCCACTCCTTCCGCAATCCATATTTTCCCCACAAGGTGCTGAAGGCGTAAAGCAGACTCTGAGATGATCAATTCAGGGTCAATTGACATCTTTTAGAAGGGAGCTGGATTGATGGGGGCAATTTTAACCTAACCTGCCAGCCAGGAAACCGACTGAATCGGGTGCAATGCTGGCTTTACATCCTGCCCGATGTTACTCCACGTGGAGAGTAAAACCACCATTTCACCCAATCCTGTCAGTTTCCCTTCCGGCGGCTTAGGTTAAAATTGCCCCTGATATCTGTAGAAGAGAGGATCAAGGGTTACTGAGATATTAACAGAAATGGTTGATTTTTAAAAAAAAAAAAAATTTAAAGTATGGAAAAGAACTTAAGTGCTCCTAAAGTAGGGGACCACTATGTGAAATGGGACTGAAGTCCTTATTAGATTGATCATGCATGGACTCTGGATGAAGCAGGTTTGAATGGCCTTTTCTCGCACTGAACTTGTATATAATCTGTCATACTTTGGACATCGCTTGACTCACTCAATCTCCCGAGGGGGAGCGTGAACCACAGGTGAAACCTCCAGGATGGTAAAGCTGTATGAAAATTTCTTCCTGCTCCCTCTGACATAATCTAGCAAAATGCCTGGATCTCATGCAGCCAGCTAAGTACCAGCTTGGCTCGGATGCTAGCACTTTCACCGCAGTGTTGGAAAGTTATGAGTTTAAATCCCACTTTAGGTTTTCAGTGCATATTTTCAATGCTGCAATGCAGTATTGGGGGGGGCCCTGCAATGGCAGATGTTCCAATGGCAGTTGGAAAGATTATCTGTAATCACCAGGTATTGTTCTCTGACTATAAATGCGGTAACATTCAAGGAATCCCACACTTCACCTGACGAAGGAGAAAGCCTCCGAAAGCTTGTGATTTTCAAATAAAACTGTTGGACTATACTGGTGTTGTAAGATTCCTTACATTTGTCCACCCCAGTCCATCACCGGCATCTCCACATCATACCATATTTTAAGATATTAAACTCAAGTGGATGTAAAAGATCCCATAACACTATTCGAAGAAACCATGCTTCACAATATCCTGAAGATCTGGATCCTGTCCCCTCTAATTTTATTGTATATTACCGTCGATTGGTTAAAAAATGTAATTTTTCTTGTTTAAACTATTTTGATTAATAATTAGAATTTTCATAGACACAGTGGAACAATGCAATGTTTGAATCTGTATTGTAAGTGTATAGTCCTGCCCTGTCCAGAGGGAACCATGTGTTCCGCACCTAAGCACACGTTAATGCCACTTGGGAAGAGGAATGCAAGGAGTGGCACTGATTCTCCTGCCGATTAATTAGATGTTTTCCCCTTTGATAACAATTAGGTCTGGGGACTTGTGAAGATTATCAGTATAATGCATGTCAACTCATCTCTCGGTTCATACTGCTACCAAAACACAGCACTCCCTTAGTTTTTTTTTCTCCATTATTTTTTTTACTTGGTCTCCCAGGGTCACCCACCATGGGATTAATTTTCCTTCCCTCTCCTTCCCTGCTTGAGCAACCTTTGCAATTACTTGAACCCACCTGTATTTCCAAGTTCAGGTTATTAACATACTCTTGACGTGCCTGCTAGGGCCTGGGCCCAGCATTGAGGGTGCAAATTCAACCATTGCTGCCGACCTCAAACTGGTAATGGCTTCTGGCTGCGAAGTCTTCTGGCTGATGTCCAAAAGCAGAAAAACCCAAAGATCCTCTTGGGAAAAATCTGTGAAAGAAGGAATTTTTCCTTCTGGTGGGCTCCCTCAACTGGTGCTCAGCCCCCACCCAGATCCTACGATCTGAGCGGAGGTGAGCACAAGGCCTAAGATCCACTTCTGGGCATCCTAATTGGATGTCCACCCAGTGAACGGAGAGGAAAATGATGTGGGAGTGACGGGAACTGTCTCATTGCTATGCTTGCGATCCCCAGGCCCATAGGCAAGGAAAATCTCCCCTTTTTAACTTCTGAGAGTCCAAGCAGGTCAGCTCTCTAAAGTTCCTCTGACGCCAAGCCACAGCCAGGCAGTAGAGACGAGAGAGGCCTGTAGTAATTCTAACTCTAGGCTTTCCTCATTCATTGCGGGGAATTGTCTACTGTGACAACACAACTGACAGTGAGAGCTCCTCATCTGCACAATTGACGCTGTGAACTTATCCCACTGTGACCCATTGAGTTGGAGCCCCAGCACACTGCGCTACCATGCCATCATTATTGACGTTTCTGTCAAGATAAAGGCTGTTGTTGAACTGGAATCAAACTATTGTGTGTATATATATATATATATATATATATATATTAGTGTTTCATGTATCTGTGAGACTGGGTGTTGCAGTGGTTTAGCATCACTTCTTCACCTTTCCCTGAAGTGAAAGATCCAGTTCAGACCTAGGGGATGGAAATCACCTCTTCCAAATGTATGTAAGGATCTTTACTGAAATGGTTTTAGGCATTCTCAACTTAGGTCACTGTCCCTAATTCTGCACCAATTGGTAATAAATTGATCATCTCACTCAGAACGGTCTCAAAGATCGTTGATTATTAGGAATCGAACCGGCCCATGGTTGCAGTATGAAGTGCTCCTCTTTGGTTGAGGTAAAGGCACGTTGTTGAACAGTGAGCTTTGTCCAGCACATGCTTGAGCTGGGAGTGCTTGGTGCTGAAACTGAGTACAGAAACTAGTCGGTCTCCTGTGGCGTTACACGTGGGGAGTTAAGACCAAAGCCGGGAATTTCCTTCGAGCTGCTCCCACTGTTACAGGGAGATAGAGGGGAGTGCAACATGGGGAGATGGAGGGGACAGGGATACAAAGAGAAGAGAGTGGGAAGGAAGTCAAGGGAGGGAGAGGAAGAGAAGGGAGGGAAATAGAGATGGTAGGAGAATGAGGAGAGGAGAAGGTATGAGGAAGAAGTGGATTCAAGCCATACTTCAGCGTACGAGTATATAGTCGAAGCTGAAGAGATATTAAACCAAGGCCTCTGTTTAGGTGGATAAAAAAGATGCACTATCTAAAGGAAAGCAGGAGAGTTCTTCCAGTGTCCTGGCCAACATTTATCACTCAAACAAAACCATCAAAACAGATTAATTGATCATTTCTCTCGTTGCTGTTTGTGGGACCTCACTGTGTGCAAATTAGCTGCTGCATTTGCCTACATAATAACAGTAACTACACTTCAAAGTAATATATTGGCTGTGAAGGACTTTGAAACATCCTGAGGCCATGGAAGGCACGAATAAAATATATGTTTTTCTTTCACCAACTGTGAATTTTTTCTTAAGGTACATACTGAAGTGCTCTTTATTTCTACATTCTGGTGTAACTTCACCTCTGCCCATTCATCCATGCGCTAGATAGACCATTAACTAGGAGCAGAGATCACTTCAGTTGGCACAGCAAACTGGTTTGTTTAAACACACCAGGATGAATAATCTCAAAAGCTGAGCGTTACCTATTGATTTATTTTTGGACTGTTGTACTTTAAACCGTAGGGTTAACCAACCAAAAAAAAATTCTATCTAATGAAGAGCAATGAGTTTCTAATTATTGTCTGAATGAAATGTAGGTGTGGCCTCAAAGTTGAGTGCAACTGTAGCTTAGGTATAAAATAACATTTTTTTCAACTACTTCCTACATTCATTAAATAATCCTTAGTTGAATTGGTCCTGAGCAGAATCAGATAGTTATGCACTTCCAGCTCTCCCAGTGAGTCAATTGGTAAGAAAGAATGAGCTTGAATTTATATAGAACTATATCCTCAGGACATTCTAAAGTGCTTCAGAGCCAATGAGTTACTTTTGAAGTGCAGTCGCAGTTGGTAAGTAGGCAAACGTGGCACCCAAATTGTACACAGCAAGATCCCACAAACAGCAAATCAGATGAATGAGTCTGTGTTTGGTGGTGGTTCTTGAGGGAGGAATGTTGGCCAGGACACCATGGAAACTGAAAAGCATCTGTGGCAGAAATGGGGCTTTTTTGTCTATGATGTTATATATTATTGGCCTCTTTTCGTTTTGGTACCTTTGGGATTAAAACCAGGTTCAGTTGAGGGAATGAATCCCTGCGGATTGATTCATGTTAGTACAGGGTCCATTGGTGATGCAGCTGCAGGTTGCTGTTATGAGACCAGGTTGTTTTATTACATGAATGTTTTTTTAGATAGCCAAGCCATTTGGGTTACCATCACCTGATAGCCACTGGATTTGTTCTGGAAGCAGCCTGGTAGGACAAGACAACATCTCCTAGGCCATTCAAGTGCTAGATATAACTTAATGTAAACCTGCCAGGGAATTGAGCTATTCTAGTTGAATCTATCGAGCCACAGGAGGTGCATGCTCAGGCCACAAGCATTGACTGTGTTGGGAATCCTGTTAATCTTTAACTGCTTGATGTTGTTATGCGAGCTATATCTTTTTGATTTCCTTTGTTGTAATCTATCTTCAAAGCATTTTGGAATATTTTTCGGGGTGACTTGCTCTAAGTGGGCAAATCTTTTGAAGTCATCAGAGAGATAGCTAGGCCAGAGACTGTCTGGAAGGTTAGCAGCAAATCACCGTGTCAGATTATGGTCAGGAACTACATTATAGGTTAGGTATTTTATTACGTTCTAGTGCAGGAGACATGACATTTTTTCCTATATTGTGAGGGGGATTATTAAGTCTGTAGTTACTGTAAATCTAGTGTGTATTTATTTACTGTTTAATAAATCTGTTTGGTAGTTTAATGCCTAGGTCACAGGCTGACAGAATGTTTATTCTACTGCTTTTGGAAGTCAAGGGGATCATGTGGGGCAAATGATTTGTCCAATATAGTGACAAGAGCTTCTCTTCCAACCGATGTTGCTGTTACCGGCCATTATGCTTTTTGTCCGACAAGCAGGAGATGATAAGCAATACCACTCCATGAATGGCCACCAGGAGGTATATTTCTGCAGAATGGGAGTTGAGTCTGTTCCTACTAACTCGTGATATTCTACAGTGACAGACTAAACTGTCGCGGGTTGACCATGGGTTCTGATTTTGGTTGTCTGAATGGGATTTTAGTGTTTCCACTATTACTGATTTTGGGCCACATGTATAACCATAGCTAGATTGACACTTCAGTGCAGTACTAAGGGAGTGCTGCATTGTTGGAGGTGCTGCCTTTTGGATGAGACATTAAACTGAGGTCCTGTCTGCCTGTTCAGGTGGATGTAAAAGATCTTACAACACTACTTAAAGAAGAGCATGGGAATTATCCTGGTGTCCTGGCAGACATTTATCCTTCAACCAATACCACCAAAGCATATTAACTGGCCATTTATCTTGTTGTTGTTGCAGTTGCTGTGTTTGCCTATATAGCAAGTGTGATTACACTTCAAAAGTAATTGATTGGCTGCAAAGTGCTTTGGGACGTCCTGAGCATGTTAAAGGTGCTATATAAATGCGAGTTCTTTCTTTCTTATTTCTAATAGTACAGTCAGAGAGTCCGATACTCATTTTAAGACAAAATATCTTTTTAAACAAAATTATTAGATCACAGCTTTAGTGTTGGAGGGAATGGAGATTGGAACAGATTTACAATTCTGTGCCTGTGGCCAAATTGCATTTTACCGGAAAGTACCTCAGACTCACAGAAGTACCACCGGCCTATCGAACAGTTGCTGAATGAGGATTCTTACATGGACAATAACTCCAGAGAATGGACTTATGTGTGGCATAAGCATTGCACTTTTCCAATCTTTGAATTAGACACACTTGAGGCAATGCTTCTGTAGGCTGCTTGATGTGGTGGCGTTGAACACTTGTGATGTAACCACTAATGCGACAATTGCAGTGATTTTTGGATTATTACTTGTGATTCACTTGGGGAATCTAAAGCTGTAGAATTCATCGCTTATATCTCTGCACATGAATCTCGAATGCTGGTAATGCTGCTCCTTCAAAATTACTGGAAAAATTATCTGATTTGGATCAGGTTTGGAGGTTAGAGGGAAAAATATATATACATTCCACACCCTTTAATTCAAAGTTGCTTAATTCAAGTTACTGGATAATTAACATTTATTAGTGGAAAAAAAACAATTTTAAATTATCAGGAATAGACTGTAGTCTGAAATGAGCAACTGTGACAAACATGCTGTTGGGACTGAGGTCTTCTGTGGAGCGGAGGGATCTATGGTGGAAATATGGGGACCAATTGATAATGTGGAGTTCGGTTTGGTTACCTTTGGCGAATATTTTATGCAGAACTTTCCCTCAGAAGATTGAATGGGTGAGGCAGAGGCCATGATTTCACATTCCATACTTCCTTATGTTCTTAACACTGTGGGGGAAAAAAAGCTTCAGTGTATTCATTCAAAGCATTGAGTTTATAATTGCAGTTATGTTCCGCGTATACCTCTGCATAAAGATTCAGCCGCTACTCTGTGCCAAGTCAGCACTGCCAAGTCAGGTACAGAACAGAAGAGATTAGATGCAGAGCAAAACTCTGTCTATGCTTCCCATGAAGTTTTTCTAGTTCAGACACAGTTAAGTTTAAACTCAGTCTGAAAACCACTTAGCTCTGCAGTTAATGGTTAGATAATCAGCAAAAATGTTTATTTTAAAACTGTAAGCAGTTTTTATTTATAGAAAGATCAATGAATGGGTTATGCAAGCTGGTAGCAATAATACATTAATGGCGTGACATTTAAAGAATGGTCAGTTCAATGACTTACTGCAGGGCAGATGATGCCCATGGGGCCATTCCACTGCAAGAGGCAGCAACTTCAGGAGAGGAAGAGAGAAAATTAGTCGGGAAAAATAATGTCAATTAAAAATTCCTGTTGGATAGTTGTTCATAAAAAAATAAAACTCTTCTAGGTCAAAGGTGAAATTGTACATGTAGACCAAACAAGTTTTTCTTGTTCTTGCGGATAGTTAAGATTATGCCCGTGTCTCTTAGTACCAGATAATTATCGGCGAGCCTGATTCTGAGAATGGAAAAGTAGACTTTCGCCATGCCCTGAGGTTATTTTCTAAGTAAGAAACCTTATTCAGCAGCTGTCTAGCAGGCTGCTGGCACCAGTGTGGAGTCTCAGAAACTTTCAGGGAATTACAATTTGTCCGCAGCCAAGTTGTGTTTGTGCCAGGTACATGTGCAAAACTGTGATTCTGCTCCCTTCTCAACCCACCCCACATAACACCAGAAATGTATCATTTTTATTTGAGTGCCGACAGGCTGCTGCCCCCCCATTCAGGATTTCAATGTATATAGGGCATCGTGTTGCTAATGGCATGAAGGGAATTCTACAACATTTCTGTTCCCAGGCGGCCCTTGGCCAGAGGTTGGGAAGCTCAATATATCCCCACTTCCAAAAGTGATGCAGTTCTCTGTGTTCTGAATTCACCCCCTCAATAGCACCCAATGGATTCAGAGATGAGCAGCAACACCAGAATAACTGCGCCTGCACTGTGCAATGCATGCAGAGTCAATCTGAAGTTGCATTTGTGTATTCACCATATAGGAGTAGTGCCAGAGGACTGGAGGACTGCAAATGTTACACCCCTGTTCAAAAAAGGGGAGAGGGATAAGCCCGGCAACTACAGGCCAGTCAGCCTAACATCGGAGGTGGGGAAACCTTTAGAGACATTAATCTGGGACAAAATTAATTGTCTCTTGGAAAGATATGGGTTAATAAAAGAAAGCCAGCACAGATTTGTTAAAGGCAAATTGTGACTGACTAACTTGATTGAGTACTTTGATGAAGTAACGGAACAGTTGATGAGGGTAGTGCAGTTGATGTTGTGTATATGGATTTTCAAAAGGCATTTAATAAAGTACCACATTATAGAATTGTTAACAAAATTAAAGCCCATGGGATTAAAGGGACAGTGACAGCATGGATACAAAACTGACTAAGGGACAGAAAGCAGAGAGTAGTGGTGAACGGTTGTTTTTCAGACTGGAGGGAACTGTACAATGGTGTCTCCCAGGGGTTGGTGTTGGGACCACTGCTCTTTTTAATATATGTATTATTGACCTGGACTTGGGTATACAGGGCATAATTTCAAAGTTTGTAGCTGACACAAAACTCGGAAATGTAGTAAACAGTGAGGAGGATAGTAACACAATTCAGGGGTCATAGACAGACTGGTGAAATGGGAAGACACATGGCAGATGAAATTTAATGCAGAGAAGTGTGACGTGATTCATTTTGGTAGGAAGAATGAGGAGAGCCAATATAAACGAAATGGTACAATTTTCAAGGGGGGATAGGAACGAAGAGATCTGGGGGGTGTACGTACATAAGTCTTTGAAGGTGACAGGACAAGTGGAGAAGGCTGTTAGAAAGGCATATGGGATCCATGACTTTATAAATAGAGTATAGAGTACAAAAGCAAGGAAGTTATGCTAAACCTTTATAAAACACAGGTTGGGCCCCAGCTGGAGTATTGTGGCCAATTCTGGGTACCACACTTTAGGGAGGATGTCAAGGCCTTAAAGAGGGTGCAGAGGAGATTTACTAGAATGGTACCAGGGATGAAGGACTTCAGTTGCGTGGAAAAACTGGGGTTGTTCTCCTTAGAGCAGAGAAGGTTAAGGGGAGATTTGATAGAGGTGTTCAAAATCATGAACAGTTTTGATAAGAGTAAATAAGGAGAAACTGTTTCCAGTGGCAGAAGGGTCGGTAACCAGTGGACACAGATTTAAGGTAATTGGCAAAAGAACCAGAGAACATAAGAACATAAGAAATAGGAGCAGGAGTAGGCCAATCGGCCCCTCGAGCCTGCTCCGCCATTCAATAAGATCATGACTGATCTGATCCTAACCTCAAATCTAAATTCATGTCCAATTTCCTGCCCGCTCCCCGTAACCCCTAATTCCCTTTACTTCTAGGAAACTGTCTATTTCTGTTTTAAATTTATTTAATGATGTAGCTTCCACAGCTTCCTGGGGCAGCAAATTCCACAGACCTACCACCCTCTGAGTGAAGAAGTTTCTCCTCATCTCAGTTTTGAAAGAGCAGCCCATTATTCTAAGATTATGCCCCCTAGTTCCAGTTTCACCCATCCTTGGGAACATCCTTACCGCATCCACCCGATCAAGCCCCTTCACAATCTTATATGTTTCAATAAGATGAGCCTCTCATTCTTCTGAACTCCAATGAGTAGAGTCCCAATCTACTCAACCTCTCCTCATATGTCCACCCCCTCATCCCCGGGATTAACCGAGTGAACCTTCTTTGTACTGCCTCGAAAGCAAGTATGTCTTTTCTTAAGTATGGAGACCAAAACTGTATGCAGTATTCCAGGTGCGGTCTCACCAATACCTTATATAACTGCAGCAATACATCCCTGTTTTTATATTCTATCCCCCTAGCAATAAAAGCCAACATTCCGTTGGCCTTCTTGATCACCTGCTGCACCTGCAAACTAACTTTTTGATTTTCTTGCACTAGGACCCCCAGATCCCTTTGTACTGCAGTACTTTCCAGTTGCTCGCCATTAAGATAATAACTTGCTCTCCGATTTTTCCTGCCATAGTGCATAACCTCACATTTTCCAATATTGTATTGCATCTGCCAAATCTCCGCCCACTCACCCAGCCTGTCTATATCCCCTTGTAGGTTTTGTATGTCCTCCTCACTCTCTACTTTCCCTCCCATCTTTGTATCATCTGCAAACTTTGATATGTTACACTCGGTCCCCTCCTCCAAATCGTTAATATAGATTGTAAAGAGTTGGGGACCCAGCACCGACCCCTGCGGAACACCACTGGCTACAGGTTGCCAGTCCGAGAATGTACCATTTATCCCAACTCTCTGCTTCCTGTTAGATAACCAATCCTCCACCCATGCCAGAATATTACCCCCAATCCAGTGATTCTTTATCATGAGCAATAATCTTTTATGTGGCACCTTGTCGAATGCCTTCTGGAAGTCCAAATACACTACGTCCACTGGTTCCCCTTTATCCACCCTGTACGTTATATCCTCAAAGAACTCAAGCAAATTCAAAGAACTCAAGCAGAGGCGGTATATGGAAATAAAATTTACACAGCGAGTTATTGTGATCTGGAGTGCACTGCCTGAAAGGATGGTGGAAGGAGATTGAATTCAATAGTAACTTTCAAAAGGAAATTGGATAAATATTTGAAGCGGAAAATTTTGCAGAGCTATGGGGAAAGAGCAGGGGAGTGGAACTAACTGGATAGCTCTTTCTAAGAGTCTGCACAGGCACGATGGGCTGAAAGGCCTCCTTCTGTGGTGTTTAATTCTATGATTCTGGCCGTGGGCTTTCCCCAATGTCAGGGGACAATCTACACCAGCAATGTAAAGGTGGCATCTTGTGAAGTGGTGTTCTCTGCCACCAGATGAATGTACGCCACCTTGTTTGTCTTGCAGCAAGGCTTGCGGAGAGTGTCAGACACAGAAAGAATGGATGAGACTTCATTAAGTGCAAAGAGGTCAACCTTTTAAGTTTATTTACCGTATGGCAATTCAGGTTAGTTCACCTAAATATGGTAATGCTGCCCTAACCTGACACATACCAGTGCAAATTCCTGCAATCCTTTTTACAATGATCTAGGGGATACCTGAAATGGTGATCCGTCCTTCAGTTGTGAGGCTACGTCTGCTTGTTCTGGTGGATCAAGTTTATGTTAAAGATTCCATGGTACAACCTGAAGAAAAGCAGGGAGTTCTCCCAAGGCATTAACTAACATTCTACTCTCAACCAATGCCACCAAAAAATGGATTGATTAGTCATTCATCTCATGGCTCTTTGTGAGACATTGATGGTATAGAATTGCCACTGTTTTTGCCTACATGGCAACAGTTGCTGCACTGCAAGAAGGAATTTATTTTCTGACACATCTTGAGATGTTTTTACTTGATAGAAATAAAAGTATTATTACAGATGGATAAAAAAATGCAAATGGTGGAAATCTGAAATAAAAACATAAAGTGCAGATAATACACAAATCTGTCAGCATCCGTAAATCAGAAAGGGCGGGTTAACATTTCAGTGTTGCCCCTTTGTCAGATGGGCATTCCTAGATTTTTCTGTTCTTGTACACTGTAATAGGCAGTGATCTGCTTGGTTAGGGTATGCACGAGTAAGGCACACGGGCAGGACTATGCAATGGAATTCAGCATCAGACCAGTGGCCACATGCGCCACTGATGCTGTCACTTAAGCACTGCAAAATTCAAGTAGTATCCCATCTCTGGACCTTGATTGTACACAAACTGCACCAAGTCAAAACCTATGATAAGATTAAATATAAAAATTGAAAGTTACTAATCTAATTCAGATGCTGGTGGATTCTCGTCCTGATTGAGTGTAGTTTTCTTTAAGCATGATTGCAAGGATAACATTCTACAGTGTGTGATAAAACTGGAAATGACAGCATCCGAAAGCTAGGCTATGCTAACGTTTCGAATGGGACGTGTATTAAGAATAAGGTTCATGATGCATGGTGGGGGCGGAGGGGAGCATGATTAGAATTTATTTTTCAAATGAACCTCCATGTTTGCTGAATCAGAAATTACAGCCTTCGTATCAACACTTGCACATATTAGGGACAAAAAAAAATTCAGCAGCCCGTATAGCATCATCAGCCGATCGTTTCCATACAAAAACAAGGCTTTTCCCCGGTCCCCACCCTGTGCAAACGCGAGGCTCCTCGCTGGCAGGCGCATGACGCGAGCCTCCGGAACAAGCTGAGTGACAGGGCGGGCGGCCAATAGCGAGTTGGGAAAGTTTTAAATTGGGACGCGAAGTGAGGCGGCGGACCAACGAGGAGCGAGCTGGGCAGGAGGAGGCGGGGCGGGACTCGGGGTGGCCGCGAGTCGGTGGCTTTCTCTCTCTCTCTCTCTCTCTGGGCGAGTGTTGGAACTCTCCCCGGAGCCGGGAGTCAAGAGAGAGAGGGAGAGAGGGGGAGAGGGAGGGGGTGTGTTGGGAGGAGGGATGGAGCTGGCAGTAACAGCGGCAGCTGCTATAAGGAAAGACATGGACAAGATAATGTTGAAAATGGTCATTTTTCTGCCTCAGATCTTCCCTGTCAAACTGGCCGGGGTGGAAGCCCAGGTAAGCGGAAACAAAGCGCTGGCCTTTTAAATGTGTTTCCATTTAAAACACAAAAAAAAACCCTCAGCAGCTCCCGTACTCCATGGGGTTCGCTACATTGTAGCCACTTCAGGCCTTGGTTACATTATAATTTGTTACATTTTCATTCTTCACAGGCGTCTATGCTGTTTCTTTTTAAGTTTATATTTATTCCATAAAAATATATTTATGAAAAATTTAAAATCTATATTAGAGTTTCCTTTGGTACTTTTGGCGTGAGTAGTTAACATATTACTGAAGCACACATTTTGTTTGAAATTATTTATCAGTGTTTTCACCAAGCTTTTATTTTCCTTTCAATATATCCCGTTTGTTTAAGTTTGTATTTGGTTTTGGTTTTGTTCTGGTGGTGTCTGTTTGGGTCAATTGGTAGCATTCCTAATTCAGATGGTTGTGGGTTCCCACATCACTCAAAGGACTTAATCTAGGCTTCAGTGTCATACTGATGGAGTAGTGCTGCACTGTCAAAAGAGCTGTCCTTTGGACGAGATGCTAAATTGAGGCCAGTTCTGGTGGTTCAGGTGCACTTTGAAGAAGTACAGGGAGAGGAACAGAGAGAACAACTTTCTCTCCTCTAAGTGAACATCAAGAACAGTTAACTGGTCATTCACCTAATGTGCTTTTTGTGGGATCTTGCTGTGTGCAAAATGGCTGTTGCATTTTCCACTACAAGTTATTGCACTTTGAAGAATTTATTGTGTGTGAAATATTTTGAGATGTTTCTCAGATGTGTGAAAGTGCTATATAAATAAATAGCAGGGGAGTGGGACTAATTGGATAGCTCTTTAAAAGAGCCGACACAGGCACGATGGGCCGAATGGCCTCCTGTGCTGTACCATACTATGATACAGTCACAATGGGCTGAACGGCCTCCTTCTGTGCTGTATGATTCTAAGATGAAATTCAACTCCTTTTCTGATATTAAATGGACTGTAGTAACAATGGATAGCACAATATCAATTTATACGTTGAGAATAATAGTTGGAAGAATTTAGAAAATAAATAGAATTTATAAATTAATCCCATTAAGGCACACCCAATGCTGTGAGTGTTTTAGAAATGTCTAGTATGCAGATGTGATTTTGGGGGTGGGGGTGGATGGATTTTAATGTTTGCTTCACTCCCCTTTCTTGGTAGATGATATGGCAGATGTTAGCCAAAGATGTTCCATGCAACAGTGCTAATTTCTATGCCTAAGGATTAATGATTGTTGTATTCTGGAATTTCTAGTCATCAACGGCTTTTAGCACAGAGAATAATGGATACCTGACTATAATATAGTAAGTAACCTTATCGGGTAGATTCAGATGATTGTAAACTATGAGAGCAAAGCTCAGGCATTCAGAGTCCTCTTTTGAGCTACATGATGAGATTATAGCCCTGAAATCCTTTGTGTAACTTTTGTAACTTCTATTTCATATCTGAAACCCAATATGGTGTTTTTCTTGGTTTTGTTGGGGTGGGGGAGTTAAGGCTGAGCACAACCTCTTGAGTTTTGTGCTTACTGCCCATCCACACCAAAAGGATTAGTGACTATGATTCTCTAAAATGATACGGGGAGAGAGCAGGGAGATGAGATTAGAGTGGACAGTTCCAGTGGAAGAGCTAGTGGGTGTGATGGGCCAAATGGCAGCTTGCTATGCTGTAATTTCTACGATTAAGAAAGTTGTTTGAAAGTTTGAGCCATGAAACAGTTGATGACTGGGAAATAACGTAATTGGAAATTTCTTTCAGAAAGTAACATTTTGATGTATAGTATATGAGTAATTTGAGACATGGTAAGTGTAGCATCCTTGGGAGCAACAGGTGACTTTGGACCGGTTCCCAAAGCTCTCCACCACAGGGGTTTTCCTTGCCTCATGTCTGGGTCTGTGGTAGACTCATTGATAGAGATTGATCGCTATGATTAGTTAACAACTCCATTATCATTGTATCATGCGACTACCAGGATGGTAGAAGGCAAACTAGATGGACCTTGGTCTTTTTTTGTCTAACAATTCCTAGGCTCCTATACATAAGGGAATAATTACTGGGTAGTAATACATTGGGGAGTTCCAGGTGATGACATAAAACACAAGAACATGCTTGACAAAAACAAGCTCCTGTAATGTGTTTTGTTGTTTATAAATATATATACAAAACAATTATGCCATCTGTTCTTGACCATGGTGGGCCCTGTTGTAATAGATGCACAGTGGGCTAGTAAGACAATAGTAAATGGATGGAGCTACCTGTATTTTCCCTATAGTAGCCATAATAATAGACCAGCAGTGGGTTAATAAGACAAAAGTTACATTTCCAAAGTAAAATAAGTATGGTTAATCTGCAATTATGTGTTTATCATAAAGTGGCCTTCAAGCTATGAAAGAAAATGTTCACAGAAGTGTGATGGTGAGATTGAAAGGGTACAAAGAGAATATGGAACAATTAGGATGCCTGTAGATCAGGAGGTATTACTGAAAAAGTTGGGGAACTCAGAAGTAGAAAAACATTGGGCCCTGATGGCATGCATCTTAGAATGCTGAGGGAAGCCAGAGAGGACACAGCTGAGAGTCTGACCGCAATTGTTCAAACATCATTCCATACTGCAGTCTTGCCAGAGGACTGGAAAGCTGGCAACGTAGCAGCTCTGTCCAAGTTGGGGCGGAGGAGGGGGAGGTATAAACCAGGTAACCATAGACCAGTCAGTCTAACGTCAGCAGTGGGTAAACAAAGATTTTTGTTGGGTAAGGGTATTAAGGGATAGGGAGCTACAGTGGATAAATGGAGTTAAGGTACAGATCAGCCATGATCCAATTGAATGGCAGAACAGGCACGAGGGGGCTGAATGGTCTACTCCTGTTCCTATGTTCTGAAGGAATAAAATTAACACTAATTAGACATGAGCCAGCCAGTAGCGAATGTGAAAAGGCAAGGCAAGTCATGTCTGGCATATTTAATAGAGTTGTTTGAGGAAGTAAATGAATGAATTGGTTAAAAAAAAGTGCAATGGATGTTGTGTATATGGATTTTCAAAAGGTATTTGATAAGGTGCTGTTGATTAAAATTAAAGCACACAGTTTAAAGGAAACGAAGCTGTATAGGAAGTTGGCTCAAGAATGTAAGAAAGGAAGTACTTGCATTTATATAGCACTTTTCATGACCTCAGGATGTCCCAAAGTGCTTCACAGTCATTGAAGTACTTTTGAAGTGTAGTCACTGTTGTGTTGTATTGTAAGGAAATGTGGCAGCCAATTTGTGCACAGCAAGATCCCACAAGAGATAAACCCCCAGAGTGTAATGGTTAAGGGATAATTTTAGTATTAGAGGGATGTAAACAGTCGTGTCCCCTGTGGGGGGGAGGTGTCAGTATTGCTCTTCGCAATACATATGTGGCCTAGACTTGGATATAAGGGTACAATATCAACATTTGCAGACAACAGAAAAATAGGGAATGTGGGTAACTGTGCAGAGGACTGTAAGTGACATCAGGAGCACAAAGACAGATTAGTAGATTTAGACAGATATTGGATGAAATTTAATGTGGAGCAGTGTGAAGTGATACATTTGGGGGGGAAACATACAGTAAATGGTAAAACTTAAAAAGAAGTAAAGGAGCAGACATACTTGGATTTAGATGCAGATATTTTTAAAATTGAGAGGACAAACTAATAAAAGTTGCTTTTTAAAAAAAAATGGTATGGGATCTAAGGCTTTGAGTACAGGTAGGCATAAAGTACAGAAGCAATGGGGTAGTGCTAAATCTATTCAAGTAGTTGTTTGGACTGCAGTTAGAATATTGGATGGGATTTTCTCCTTTTGCAGGCCCAGCCTGAGATTTTTCACCTATCCGTTTTAATTGGTAGAAAATTGGAAGAAGGGAGCACTGAAGTGGAAAATCGCAGGCCCTTATGTCCGGTTTTGGACTTTGGGAAGGTTGTCAAGACCACAAAGAGGGCACAGAAGAAGTTTACAGAGATTATACCTAAAATGAGAGACTTTAATGATGAGGGACTAGAAAAATTGGGTAACTTTTCACTAGAACAAAACAAAATCTGATTGAGGTGCTCAAAATTATGAGGGGCAGCAATGTGGATAAGGTAAATAGGGAAAAATAATTTCCACTGGTTGGTGAGTCGGTAACATAAATTTAGAACATCAAAAAATGAAAGGAGATGACCAGGGAAATGTTTTCTTCTGAAGATGATTGTTAGGACATGGAATGTTCTGGCAGAAGCCGAATCCATAATCATTTTTAAAAGGGAGGGGGATAAATATTAAAAACGGTGCAGGGAGAGGGCAGAGGACTGGATCTAGGTGGATAGCCCTTTCAGAGAGCCGGTACAGGCACGATGGGCTGAATGGCCTCCTTCTGCGCTGTAAAATTCTGTATAGCACTTTGTCACGTGTTTCAAGCGTCACAGAACATGTGACATATAATGAATCACATTGAAGTGCAGTCACTGTTACGTAGGCAAACATGGCAGCTGATTTGCATATGGCATAGTTGCACAAACAACAATGATTTGAATGAGCAGTTAATTATTTTTGGTGATACTGGTTAGGACAGTCACCATTGAGACTTTTGCATTAAGAAGGCCACTTGGATGAGCTGCCACAGAGCAGTTGGCAACTGTAGGATGAAGATCCACCGTCAGTCATTGCCAAAAAAAAGGCCATGCGTAGGTTGACAAGAGTATAATTTTAGTTCAGTTGTTGTATCTCCCCTTCAGTGGAGTCGTAATAACTGTGATGTTTTGGGCAGAAGAGCACCATTGGACTGTCTACTCACCCTTTCAAATTGCCCATTCTTACCTGGTTCTAGAGCTAATTCCGTTCTTTCCACTTTCCTAGCAGAAATTCGTCCAGTCCCTTTTCAAACCTCGATGTGCTTTTCTGTTCCACCGCCTTACTCCACAATCTGTCCTACAGTTCTATCTAATTTGCCTAAATTTCCTATTTTCCTTTGACACCTTTAGCTTCAAACTGTGTCCCCTAATCCTGGAATCCTGTGTTTGACAGAAGAACTTTCAAGGGTCCAAATTCTCCATGCTCATGAAAATTTAATACCTTTATTGAGTGTCTCCGCCGCTATCCTCCTCGTATTGAAAGTAAAGCCCCAGGGTGGACAATCTTTCCTCAGCTGTCTAATTTTAAGACTCACCCATGTAGCCCCCCCACCCCCCACCCCAACTCCTCCCAATAATCCTGTTACCTTTCTGTAATGTGAAGACTAAAATTTAACACAGTACTCCAGAAGTGTTCTCCCCAAATTTAGATCCAGAGGCCTTGACCTCCTTGATTACAGCTCACACCCATAGCTCCACATCCAGACATTTTATTTGCTTTCTTGAGCACCAGTGAGCATTGAACCAATGGTTTTTCAATCTATTCACTAAAATCCCAGAACGTTTTCCTAATCTGTTAGCTCAAGCAGGTTACCATATAATGTGTTCCACATTCTCGCTTCCAACTAATTGTGATTTTATTGAATACCACATGCATGGACCTAGCCAGTTGAGGTCCCTTTGGATTATTGAACGTTGGTTAGTATGATTAGCTACTGCCCCCATTTTAGTGTCATTTTACAAAATTAAATATCTTTCACAATATTCCATCCATTTCCAAGTCATTTATAAAAATTATAAACAGCCATTCCAACACTCACCTCCCCCACCGCCCGGGATTCCACTGGAACCAGTTTTCCACTCTGACACCTCACCATGCACACCCACCTTTTGCTGTCTTAACTGCAATCCAGCCCTACAGTTGCCATCTATCCCATGGGCACGACCTTGAGAATCAGTACCGACATTACAGCTGAGCTGATCCTTCAGATAATCCAGATAGATAACATCGACTGCTTCACCCTTGATTAACCCTCCTCAAAGAATCCAGTAAATTGATCAGGCATGATCTGCCCTTTCTGCACTCGTGCTAGCTCTCTCTAATCAGACCCAGTCCTTCTAGATGATCCCCTATTTTATTCATCAAAGTCTCAAATACGTTCCCCACCGTCATGATAAGTCTCACAGGTCTGTAATTTGAAAATTTATCCCTTGAGTCCTCCCAATGTATACAGTAGATGCCTTGACAGTGAGGTACATCAGGTACAGTGCTTACGTTGTACGTATTATTGAAGCTGAACTAGACAATCCAAGGACATTTAAGTTCACATCACATGTTTAACCTTGTTGTTGGCTGAGTGTTCCGTTCATAAACACAAGCAACTTAAAAGTGGGTCGAATCTTTTGCATATAGATGTAAATGCCTTCAGGGTTGGACATGAGGTGGGGCGAGTGCACACTGATCTCTGGAGCTATAAATTTAACAAAATAAAACTTGTCCCAACTAAGCAATGCCTGCCCAAGAAGATATATTTTGTAAGGGTTGGCTCCTATTTAGTATTAGAGTACAGTGTGTGCTTCTTTTGTTTGCCACTCCTCTTCCTTCCTCTTTCCATCCCCTGTCTCCACACACAATAAATTGGATAAATGAAACTGTTTCTATACTTTTCCTCCCACCCTTAACTTTTCTCAACTCCTATCTTGAACTTGCTGATTCATGTCGGAGTACAGTTTTCACTGGGACTGGCAGCCCACCAAAGTGGGCACTCTTTGCATGTGAACCTGGACAGTGAGTGACAGCGGACTATTTCAGTCTTAGTATTATTGCTGAGCCTAATCCTGTCCACACTCGTGCTGTTAAGCAGAGGTTACTGGCGAATGACCAGAAGCAGGAACGTTCACTGATACATATTTTTTTTTACTCTTTGTTTTATTTGTTTCCATCACTGCTCCGGGCAGTGCCGTCACTCCCCACTACAGGCCCAGCTGAGATCTACTAACTCAGCACAGAGCACACGTCAAGCCTGCAATCGTTCTTGTCTGTGTGGCTACAAGTAATAATTATTGAGGCGACTAGCTGATCTCTTGTGGTGTTGCTCAAGGTAAATCTGAGAATAATGCTGTTCTATAATGATAGAAACATTGTACCGTGTAACACACTATGTATTATCCTGCTGGTGAAGTGTAAGCGTGTAATTCAGTTATCCCCTTTAGGGATTTGATCTAATTGTTGGACAGATCCACAGCTCATTCTGTGTTTTTTATACTGTGCAAGTGTGACACTGAAATTTCCATGTGTTGATGTACATCTGAAGTGCAATGGATGTATCTCAAAACCTTGTGTGTAGAGATAAATATATAGTCTTGGGTTTTAGCATATACTTATTACACTTTGTTGAAGAAGAAAAATAATCTTTTTAAAAAAAAAATGAAGAAAGCCAGGCATTTCAATCTGGGCTCTTGTGAGCTGCAGCCTGAAATTTACGAGCAATTTACTGAGCTCTAATTGACCTCACCAATTTACAAGCAGCTTTAATTACCTGGGTTTCCACATTAAGTACTTGAACAGTGGTCTTAAAGGGACAGGCCAAGTTAGTAGCTAAACATCAGAATCATGCTCCAGATCCTAGACTACCCGTGAACAATGCCACGGGAAATCTAATGTAGTTGTTTTTTTTTCTCTCTCTCCTGCCCTTAATATACCTTCATATAACCAAGAGGGTGGTCAGCCTGCTGTAATAGCCAATGAGCAACTGAGCACAGTGAGAGGGATTAACCTGACTCCCACCGTCACGTGGCGCTATGCATCGGTGCTCCGCCTTTTTTAAATATTTTTTTAAAAGGAAGATTTATTTGCAGGCCACTAATTTACAATGACTGAATAAGTCAAATTCTGTTTTTATTACATTGGTTTCTAGAACGCTCAATTCCTGATGCCAGTATTCTGTGCTTCAGTCTGTTTTTGTTTGTGTAAAAAACAAACCAGTTGCATTTATAGTGATCAAATGAGTCAGATTCCATTTTTATTGTACTACATAGAATTCTGGGCATTTTACAATTGTTTTAGGTTCATATCCTGTGGATTTTTTTTTCCCCTCCTCTGGGAAAACAGAAAATCCAAAGGCTTTGGTAATATGAAATAGTAGCTCCACTCAGATAACTCTTTTCGAGAGAGTGATGGGACAGATACAAACAGAACAACTTCATAACCCTTAGGATTTGTCTTCTTGTATCCAATGAAGTCGGCGTGTGCTGCTTGTTATCTATGTGATGTAAGTCGAACAGTAGAAACTTTGTGTACTGCACAACCCTCGGACCACGTAATTGCTCCTTGATAAGTGGTTCTATCTTTAAACAAGTCAGCTTGAAAGTGAGATACTGCACTTAAAAAAAAAAAATCAAAACAGTTTAACCAACTGCTCCTTTTGCAGCAATGCATGAATTATGCTGCTGCTCGAGGGACGTTAGGTCAGATTTTCAACTTGCCTCTTGGCCGTGTAACTGCGAATCGGCCGCCCGTTATAGAAAGCTCCTGATCTTGATTTCTCAGGCGCTTTCTGTAGCAGGCTGCCGTTCCGCAATGTCGGTCTTACGCCCGGGCGGCAGGCCGAAATTCCTCCCCATTATTTAACGTGTTGATGGTTTAGGGTTCTATGTTTGTTTCTTGGTAATGTTCATCCAGCTGTCCTTTCCCATCATTTGTCTCTCGCAGCTGCTTTCTTCCATCCCAGCGTTCGGAAATATCTGCGCGGTAGGGATGTGAAATTCATCATAATCCCAGCAATCAGATTTGAAAATATGTTTTCCCCACCCCTCCCCCTTCAGTTTACTCCTCTCCTATCCCTTTAGACACTGACTAGTCAATGGTGTAGGCAGGATTTTGGGGGGGGGTGCGGGATTTTGATTGGATATGAGCTTGCCAGACCAAACACAACTACTTCAAAAAGTCTATTTTTCAAATAGGAATTTCACAATAAGGTTCAAATAGAAACATTGACCCCGATATTTCCAGGGGGCGGGCGGGGGGGTGAAGGTGCGGTAGTGAGGGAAAAATCCGGCTAAGCCAGGGATGCAGAGGTCTTGCCGAATTTAACGGCAGGACCTCATATAGTTTTTTTTTCTTCCATTTCCTGCCCAGCAGCTGGTCAGATTGACAGGCTGGGCGGGAAAACCAGCGGCGGGAGGCATCAGCCAGGGACCCTTGGGGACCGTCCCCAGCGGGGGGGTGGGGGGGTGCAGGCTTCCGATTGGAGGTTTGGGGTTGGGGCCGGCAATCGTGGGGCATCGGGTTGGGGAGCATTCCCTGGTTTTTTTTTTTAAGAGTTTAGTCGCCGAACCCCTCCCGCCCGTCGTGGGGGTTGGGGGGGGTGGGTGTCGTATTAATATAAGAACATAAGAAATAGGAGCAGGAGTAGGCCGATCAGCCCCTCGAGCCTGCTCCACCATTCAATAAGATCATGGCTGATCTGATCCTAACCTCAAATCTAAAGACGACAAGAAGTAGGAGCAGGACCCGGCCACTCAGCCCCTGGGCCCTCTCCGCCACCCACAGGGCCTTGACCGATCCGAACTCAGCTTCATGTCCAATTTCCTGCCCGCTCCCCGTAACCCCTAATTCCCTTTACTTCTAGGAAACTGTCTATTTCTATTTTAAATTTATTTAATGATGTCGCTTCCACAGCTTCCTGGGGCAGCAAATTCCACAGACCTACCACCCTCTGAGTGAAGAAGTTTCTCCTCATCTCAGTTTTGAAAGAGCAGCCCCTTATTCTAAGATTATGCCCCCTAGTTCTAGTTTCACCCATCCTTGGGAACATCCTTACCGCATCCACCCGATCAAGCCCCTTCACAATCTTATATGTTTCAATAAGATCGCCTCTCATTCTTCTGAACTCCAATGAGTAGAGTCCCAATATCGAGGCCATTATTTCTTTCATTAATCTAACCATTCAAATAAAGCAAATGAAAAGAGAAAAGCCATGTCAGTCAAATACTCCAAAGTGCGAAGTCCAAACGCTGGTTATGTGTCGCTAGTCTATCAAGAACTTCGCTACTATTCACTGCAATATCCCGGTGAATATTTAGAAGCCCAAGCCCAACTAATCAGCTTTCACTGGCTGAATTGTGGAACTGACCAGCTCCGGAAGAACATCCATTGTTTCTGTGTTCTATCAAGTGATCTAAGGCACGTTCTTTTGAACGAAGAAGCGGTCCTATTTTTTTTAAAGAAAGAATCATAGAAATTTCAGGTGGGTTTTGAACACCCTGATTACGCCACTGTTGGGCTGCGTTTGCATGGCTGCCCTAGCCGAAGTCTCTCTGGTCGCCACTCTGAGAGAGCCTGGAAGTGAGCGAGCGTCAGCAGGCTATTTTTTCATGAGGCGCATTACAATTGAACTCAATCCTATCCTGTCCTGACATCCCACATGCACATTTTGCAGTAGGAGTCACTGAATAGTGACCGTGTGTGGGTGCCCTAATTGTGAGCTGTCCTTTTGTAGAGCAAAGCTCGAGTATCCATTTTAACAATTTTTTAGTTTGCTAAGCCTTTGTAAGTACATATTACAAGGCCGTATATATTCATAATCAAGAATTAGCCATTAATTACCTCGACTGAAAACAGTTTTTGGACTCCCTCTGTGTTGCACCCAAAGCCTTATCACCCACACTGTGAGCTATTCTTTGCAAAAAAATAAATTAATTAAACCTGTTTCCTTCATACGTCATAGGGACTTATTCAGAGCCAAGTTTCAGAGCTTGCATTACTAATACAGTTATGTGAGGCACATAGAAATTACAGCACAGGAGGAGGCCATCGTTCCAGTCCCCGGTGCTAGCTCTTTAAGTGGAACAATCTACTCTAATCCCTTTTACTGTATCGCTTTTTATATTTCTTTTCAAATGCCAATCCAACTTTATTGTAAATGATGCTACAGGTGCTGCCTAATAGCCACCTGCAGTTTTGCATTCCATGTCCCAATGATGTCCAGCGTGAGAAAAAAAATTCTTTAACTTCCTGCTTCGTTCATCTAGTGATCATCCTCAGCTAATTCTCCCTCTTTTCCGCCGCCGCCCCCCGCCCCCGTTGCCGATTTGTTGACCGTCGGCAGTGATCTTTCACTATGTACCCGCTTGGAATATTTTGTGAACTTCGAGTCCCTAATGCGAGATGAAAGGCATGGGCTAAGCGAGGGCGCTCAGCATGGATTTGTGTCAGGCAGGTTGTGCTTGACTAATTCATTTTGAGCTTTTTGAGGGAATTTAGATTGTATTGATAAAAGGAGTAGGGTGGATATTGTATACATGGACGTTCATAAGGCATTTAATAAGTGCCACATAAGAGACTTGTTATGACACTACATCTCATTGATCTAAGGTGCTATATCAAGAAACAAATAAAGAACTTGCATTTATATCCTCAGGACATCCCAAAGCACTTCAGAGAACAAATTATTTTTGAAGTGTACTCATTGCTGTAATGTGAGAAAACACAGCAGCCAATTTATGCCCAGCAAGGTCCCAAAAACAGCAGTGAGATAAATGAGCAGATAACCAGTTTTAGTGGTATTGGTTGACAGATAAATATTGGTCAGGATACCGGGGAGAACTCCCTGCTCTTCTTCGAAATAGTGCCATGGGATCTTTTACATCCACCTGACAACGCAGACAGGACCGTGGTTTAACGTCTCATCCAAAAGACTGCACCTTCCACAGTGCACTGCTTCTTCAGTATTACATGAAGTGTCAACCTAGATTATGTGCTCAAGTCTCTGGAGTGGGGAGTTCCTACTATGAGTTGGATAGAACTGTGACAAACCTTCTTCAGTTCTGTATTTTAAAAACAATAAAGGCCACCATTGGAGTGGTATTTTTGTGTGTTCCTGTTCCTTCCTATGTGGCTTGCTTGATTTGCAGATTAAGCAGTTCGTATGATGCACCAGAGTGTTTGGTACAGGAAACAGAAATGTCTTGTTCTCAAAAGCTACTAGCATGATGCAGCTACTCTAAGTGAGCAACCCTCACCAACATGTGAGGTTTTATTTTGTTTTATTGCATAATTTCAGAGCACGTGTAGCTCCTGTTTCACTGAGGTTTTTCCGGTGTGTTCCACTACCACTTTTTTCCTTCTTCCTCAAAACGCCACCGGGGTCACCCAACGGTATGAAACCAAATATTGCCGATATTTGGCAGTTTTATAGTGAGTGGGGAGGAGGGCGAGGGGTCCGCCTCTTTCTTAATGAGACCTAAAAGGTTCTGAAGGAGTAAATCCCAATTGGGGGAAAAAAAATTGTTGGACAATGCTACAGAAACGTTTTAGGTTGTAGATACCATCAGTGTCTGTTGCCAAGCGCACCTGTAAACCAAAGATGAAAGTAAAGCTGCATCTGTGATGAGTTATAACCAAACGAGACAATTTCAATGATGAAAATTGCCAGCGAAATTTAGAATATTAGAGGGAAAACACAGATGCAAGATATAGAACTAGCTTTAATGTATTACTGGATCTACTGCAAGACATGGTATTGGGCCTAGGACAGTGGTTTTTAAGCTTTTCTTTGTGTGTGCGGTGGGGAGGGGGTGCGTTACAGTGCAGACTTTTCCTCAGCACTTTTACTTTGCAGTCGTGACAGAGACATCTTCCAGAAGCATGCGATTCTCACGTGAACCCAAACCTGCAACACTTTGCATGTCTTGAGCGAAATGGTATGTTGTGAGATGAGGAATTGTCCTTCAAAAATAGATTATTGCACCAGAGACCACATGCAAAGCTCATCGTGTCCTCCTGTTTATTCTAAAAGTCAGCACATACAACACTGTCAGGCCTTCATGTTCAGGCTAAAATGAATATCTGGACTTATTTTGCAAGTAAGATAATTATACAGAAGCGGAATTCCAATAGAAGTGCAATACTTGGTTTGCACACACTGATCTCTGGCCATCAATTTGCTTTTAACATCTAATTCCTCATGGACCAAAGCTTCCTTGATGGTACAGGCATTTGAAATGATGAATTTCATCTGTAAGCTTGCACGTTTTTGACAGTTGACAGCATTCTTGTCAAAGTGGCATGGTTTGAAATCTACAATAAAGTACCCAGGAAGCTAAGCAGTCACACTGGGATTAGACCTGGACGGGAGGTCTAGGAATACCAGGTGATGTAAATCTTTTCAAAATAGTACCCATTCATTGAGTATACGTTTCATATTTTCTGTTCCAATATACACTATCTTATCATATCCTTCTGTTATTACATAGAATTTACAGCACAGAAACAGGCCATTCGGCCCAACTGGTCTTTGCCGATGTTTATGCTCCACACATGCCTCCTCCCACCCCTCTTCATCTAACCCTATCAGCGTATTCTTCTATTCCTTTCTCCCTCATGTACTTCCCTTAAATGCATCAATGCTATTCGCCTCAACTATTTCTTGTAGAAGCGAGTTCCAATCTTACCACTCTTTGGGTAAAGAAGTTTCTCCTCTATTCCCTATTGAATTTATCTTCTATTTATGGCCTCTGGTTTTGGTCTCCCACACAAATGGAAACATTTTCTCTACGTCTAGCCTATCAAACCTCTTTATAATTTTAAAGACCTCTATTAGGTCACCCCTCAGCCTTCTCTTTTCTAGAGAAAAGAGCCCCAGTCTGTTCAGCCTTTCCTGATAAGTATAACCTCTTGTACTTATTCTCTTCAATTTGTCTCTATGTTGATTGCATTCAATGAGATAGTTTAATGTCCTCACCAAACTTTATAGTGTTATTGGAACTAACAGAGCAGATCCTTGCAGAACTCCATTCACCGACTGATTCTTTTTATGTATCACCTTTTGCTTTCTATTGACAAGCTAATTTACCATTAATTGTCCTAATCTTCAAAAGTCTCACATATGGAACTTTAGAAAATATTTTCTGGATATCCAGGTAAACCATGTCCACTGGATGGTTCTCACCTGCTAATTTAACTGAGATGAAATGTCATTTCCAGTTAACTACACCCAAGAGCCTAACAGAAAACCAACAAGAAAACCCCGAGATTTGAAACTAACCTGTTTGGGAGTCGGGCGGTCTGCTTTAACTATTGTATCATAATTGTTAATTGGTGAATAGTTGACATTTGTTGTATTGCAACAGTTTGTAGACAGAGGGTCTATCTACAGTGCTTGGAATTATAATGCTTAATGTTTCGATATTTTCTATTTTTCCTCCCTCTCCTGAAGGTGCCAGCTCTTTGTGATGGTTGCACTGTTGTCAGCAGCTCTCCAGTAACTGCCCGAGTGCCAGTCTTCATGTGTGAGTGTAAATGCTGAGCCTAAATGTTGAATGTTGGCCATTTTTAGCCAACACTCTTGTGGCCAGCTGTTTGACTGTGGAGGACACAACTGAGGCTGGTTTTCCAGAATGGGGGGTGGCCACTAGTTCTTCCCCACCCTTCCCCGACCCAGGGTGCTCAGCTCAATTGTATTGCCCCAACTCTTCTTGCAAATTAAATAAGCACAGACTAGGAATCAAATCTGGCACCCTCCGGTGTGCATGGCTTGGTATAACCAGGCATCACATGTGCCTATTAGGTCATTGAGTGAGCTTTTTTGCTTTTCCTTAATGCATTACTTCTTTAGTTTTCTGTATTTTTTTAAAAAAAGGTCTTTTTGTATCAGAAGCCCAGTGTAACGAGAGGAAATCTTTAGAATATGGACACCTAATTGAATAACGTCCAGCTCGGTACAAAGCAGGTTTCTTCTCTTCTGGAAGAAGAAAATCATCCAGTAAATGAAAGACATTTAGGTTTTCAGATCCAATGCAGAGGTGAATTGACATCTTGCTTCCTTTGTAGATTAGCATAGGAGCCAAATCAGGATGCAAATTTCTTGCTGGTTTGTTGGAAGAAAATAATTGATTGCACATAGAAAATTTGAATGCTCTTCCTAAGTAGAATAGATGTAACATGACACATTGAGGTCAGTGATACTGTTATGTTAGCAATGCGGTATAGTTTCTTCATTTGTTAAAACCTTTCTTGTACTACCAGTGTTGTGGTAATTTCTTCCAGCCCCTGGGTCAAGGAATAAGTAGTGATAAAAGAAACTGTTGGGTAATGCCATGGAAATGATCATGAGCTCCAAGCGATTCATCATTTAAATGAAAAGACAGATTAACATTTCAGCTCTAGATGCCTTTTTCACTGAGAATCTACACCCGAAATATTAATCTGTCTTCTATCTTTTCAGATGTTGTGGAGCTGCTGTTTATTTCCAACATTCTCAGCTTTGATTTCAGATTTGCAGTATTTTTTAACTCATTTTATATGTGTGTATTTCCACTCATTTTCCCCCCCCCCGCCCTTTTTTTTTCTCCCTCCTCACCTGAAGGTGGTACCCCCATACTGGCAAACAGTTCCACAATTGCTAGCAACCCTTTGGGATCTTGAAGTGACCGTTCCTCGTCTAAACCTAAACATTTGAGTGTTGGTCATTTTTGGCCACAAGAGGTAAAGAAAGAAATAAAGAACTTGCATTTATATAGCGCCTTTCGCATCCTCAGGACATCACAAAATGTTTCATAGTGAATTAAGTGCTTTTGAAGTGTAGTCACTGTTGTAATGTAGGCAAATGTTGCAGCCAATTTGCGCACAGCAAGGTCCCACAAATAGCAATGGGATAATGACCAGATAATCTGTTTGTGATGCTGGTTGAGGGCTAAGTATTGGTCAGGACACCGGGGAGAACTTCACTGCTCCTCTTCATATAGCGTTATGGTATATTTTGCTTCCACCAGAGAGGGCAAACAGGACCTTGGTTTAACATCTCCTCTGAAAGACTCCCTCAGCACTGCGTTGAGGTGTCAGTTTAGATTATGTGCTCAAGTCTCTGGAGTGGGACTTGAACCCACAACCTTCTGACTGAGAGAGCTACCACTGAGCCAAGGCTGATACCTAGCTTTCCTGGCTGAGTCCTGATCCATTGTCCACATATACATCAGGTGTTGATGAGCAGGAACCCTGTCTAATTTCTATACCCACCAAAACAAACTCTACCCAGCTAAAACCAAGTGTAGCATTTCCAGCGCTATCCCAGCTGTGATCCAGTAACAGCATAGACTAGAGATTAAATCTGAGACTTCCTGGTCAGTCTGGTTCCATGCGGTACATTCACCTTGGTCAGTCTGGTTCCATGCGGTACATTCACCTTGGTCAGTCTGGTTCCATGCGGTGCATTTACCCTAGTCAGTCTGGTTCTATATGGTGCATTTACCTTGGTCAGTCTGGTTCTATATGGTGCATTTACCTTGGTCAGTCTGGTTCTATATGGTGCATTTACCTTGGTCAGTCTGGTTCTATATGGTGCATTTACCTTGGTCAGTCTGGTTCTATATGGTGCATTTACCTTGGTCAGTCTGGTTCTATATGGTGCATTTACCTTGGTCAGTCTGGTTCTATATAGTGCATTTACCTTGGTCAGTCTGGTTCTATATGGTGCATTTACCTTGGTCAGTCTGGTTCTATATGGTGCATTTACCTTGGTCAGTCTGGTTCTATATAGTGCATTTACCTTGGTCAGTCTGGTTCTATATGGTGCATTTACCCTGGTCAGTCTGGTTCTATATAGTGCATTTACCTTGGTCAGTCTGGTTCTATATGGTGCCTTTACCGTGGTCAGTCTGATTCCATGTGGTGCATTTACCCTAGTCAGTCTGGTTCTATATGGTGCATTTACCTTGGTCAGTCTGGTTCTATATGGTGCATTTACCTTGGTCAGTCTGGTTCTATATGGTGCATTTACCTTGGTCAGTCTGGTTCTATATGGTGCATTTACCCTGGTCAGTCTGGTTCCATATAGTGCATTTACCCTGGTTTGTATAGTTCCATATGGTGCATTACCTACCGAAGCAGCTTTGGAAGTTATTTTAGGATTTTCAACTAACAGTTACAACATTGTAAACATACAGAAAGTTATACAGATCAAGACCAAAAGTGGTGCACTCATAGGTTTGTTAGCAACACTCCATTTAAACCTTGATGAGACTTGTCACACCATTCTGTTTCTTTCAAACTTGCTGGCGCCTTGTACTATTCACTGCAGCCCCACCCTAGAGGTGACTGAGCAAAAATTATTACAAGCCATTGATCTCATTTAGGAGGCTCAGGTGCCTTTGCCATTACTTATTACTGTCATTGAAACTTTAGATTAAATTGAAAGGTTAAACAATGTAACTTAATGCCTAAGTTTAAGTGACAATCCGCAATTGGTTACTAAAAAGGTACAGGCGCTGTGCGTCACATTGGTTTAAAGAAGTGCCATTGTTTTTGCATGTCTCCACTACATTACTCATGGTGAATTAGAGGATAAGCTGTTGAAAATATTGTGGGTGTTATGCTGTGCCATGCACTGAATTTTTTTTTATATACATTCCCTACCTCTTCAATTCTGATTCGCTGCTATTTTACGTTGAGCCAACAAAGTGTGACGGGAAGTAAATGTGATGCGTAAAACTTTAAATGTACTATAAAGATAATTACTGTCGGTAAACATAGGAACAGGAGTAGGCCATTCAGCCCCTCAAGCAAGTTCCTCTATTCCGTTAGATCATGGCTGATCTGTAATACAATTCCTTTGCTGTGTATCCCTCGATACCCTTACCAACGAAAATCTATCGATCTCAGTTTTGAATATTTCATATGCCTCAGCAGCCACAGTCTTTTGGGGGAAGAGAATTCCACTACCCTTAGTGTTTTTTTTTAAAAAACGCTTTCCAATTTCACTACTGAATGGCCTAGCTTTAATTTTAAGATTACGCCCTCTTGTTCTGGATTTCCCCACAGGAGGAAATAGATTCTCCTTATCTCCTTATCTAACCTATTGAATGCATTTATCATTTTAAACACCTCGATTAAATCACCCCACAACCTTCTAAACTCAGCAACAACAATTTGCATTTATATGCGCCTTTAACGTTGTAAAACGTCCCAAGGCGCTACACAGGAGCATTATTAGACGAAATTTGAAACCGAGCCACAGAAGGAGCTGCTTTCTAAACTCAAGAACAATAGATTGTACAGTGAGTTACCAGAGGAGGCTATTAATGTGAATAGTATAAATGGGCTCAAGGGGCAACCAGATCCATTTTTTGAAAGAGAAAGAGTTGAGGGACAAGGAGAGAAGGCAGGTAGGCGGAGTTGAGTTCTGTCAAAAGGAACAAGCTTCTTGAACCTAATGTCCTTTCCCAATTTCTAAAACCTCTTGTTTTTAAAAAAAAAATCTTAAGATTTGTGCAACCACAAAGTTGATTCGTCTGTAAATGTTCATAATAACTTTTTCATCATATACTTGAGTGAATCCAGTCACCTAACTCTGTTGAGCACAATAGGTATATTGCGACTGTGCCAAGTTGTGTGCATTCTTTGTGGTCAGCAGAGTTACAGTTTCACAAGTGCTACGTGAATAGTGCACTTGTTCCATCTATTTTAGTTGTAGGAACAAATGATTTTAACTATATGTTTGGTAAAGTTGCTTGGTAACTGTGTTTCACAGGCCTTTTTATATTTATATTCCTTTGATGTCTTCTGATAAGTATATACCTGTGGAACAAACAAAGAGAATGACAGCGAATTGCATCAGATTATTTCAACAAAAACTAAAAAAACTTTGTATGCGTGCAACATGCCCACACTTGGTTAAATTTTGTGTGTAGGGTAATAAGTCTCACTGGGGGTTAGATCTCTTGACTCAAGGGTGGGTGATTTTAAACCCCAAGAACGTGTGGGTTGGCAGGTGGGAGTTGAAAGTAGTTGTTTTTTGGGTCACGACTGCAACCTGGCTTTATTTCCAGGTTTAATGTTGGCGCGGAAAAGTACAGGCATTGCGTTGGGAATGCAAAGTCGGAAAATTTTGCGGTTGTGATCCAAAAAAACAACTATTTTCAACTCCCACCCGCCCCCCAACCCACCCGTTCTTGGGGTTTAAAATCACCCCCAAGATGTCAATTGGGCACTCTTATCGGTTTATGGTGCAGGTTTTTATAATGTGGAGATGCCGGTGATGGACTGGGGTTAACAATTGTAAACAATTTTACAACACCAAGTTATAGTCCAACGATTTTATTTTTAATCCCACAAGCTTTCGGGGGCTTTCCCCTTCCTCAGGCGGTGTGGAAATGACAATTTCGAATCCTTCGCATTTTAAGATCACATAACAAAGCCTGGTGATTACTGCCCGTTGCCAAGGCAATCACAGTGAGCAGACAGAAAGGTGTCATCTAAAAGGCCACTGAATATACAATCCCCCCCAAAAAAAAGAGAGAGACGGAACGAAGACAGTCAATGACCCGTTATATTAAAAACAGATAACATTTGTTCGCTGGTGGGGTTACGTGTAGTGTGACATGAACCCAAGATCC
The DNA here is from genome assembly GCF_035084215.1 of Heptranchias perlo. Lineage (NCBI taxonomy): Eukaryota > Metazoa > Chordata > Chondrichthyes > Hexanchiformes > Hexanchidae > Heptranchias > Heptranchias perlo. Next base: position 9,438,272 of record NC_090345.1, on the reverse strand, counting down.
CGGTTGAGGCCGTCCTCATGGGTGCGGAACTTGGCTATTAATTTCTGCGCGACGATTTTGCGTTGTCGTGTGTCTCGAAGGCCGCCTTGGAGTATGTTTACCCGAAGGTCGGTGGCTGAATGTCCATGACTGCTGAAGTGTTCCCCGACGGGTCATTGACTGTCTTCGTTCTGTCTCTCTCTCTTTTTTTGGGGGGTTGTATATTCAGTGGCCTTTTAGATGACACCTTTCTGTCTGCTCACTGTGATTGCCTTGGCAACGGGCAGTAATCACCAGGCTTTGTTATGTGATCTTAAAATGCGAAGGATTCGAAATTGTCATTTCCACACCGCCTGAGGAAGGGGAAAGCCCCCGAAAGCTTGTGGGATTAAAAATAAAATCGTTGGACTATAACCAGGTTTTTATAGTGAGGGCAAACAAAATTCAGAAGATTAAGCTTAATTGTATCCCTCTACCAAATATTCAGCAAAAGTGCTTAATGTCACTAAATGGTTCTGCTTAAAGAAATGTGTTTAAATTCATAACTTTTATTCAGCATCTCCCTGTAAACCTGAATAATTGTACAGTCCATACAGATCTTACTGCCTATATTTTTTTTATGTAAGGACTTGCACAACACCAGGTTATAGTCCAACAGTTTTATTTTAAATCACAAGCTTTCGGAGCTTTCCTCCTTCGTCAGGTGAGTCTGACTCACCTGACGAAGGAGGAAAGCTCCGAAAGCTTGTGATTTAAAATAAAACTGTTGGACTATAACCTGGTGTTGTGCAAGTCCTTACATTTGTCCACCCCAGTCCATCACCGGCATCTCCACATCATATTTTTTTTTCTGATTGCTACGAGTTCTCTTGCACATAAATATAAATGCAGCTACCATAACCATTTAGAATTTATTACAAAATGCAAATAAAACTGAGTGCCAAATTTCAAAGTACGTTTTCATGTGTCACACATGTAACATGCCATATTTGCTAAATAAACAACGTTGCCATTTTTTCAGCAGTGTTATCTTGGATCTTGTTTTGGCACTTGATGCAAAAAAGCACGTTCCAGGTTCTTTCACTGCTTACTCAGAGACAAACACAAAAGAAGCAGCAAATATTCTGTGTCATATAAAAATACAGGGTGGGTGACGAGGGTTTGACAGCAGATCAATCAACGAGTTGCTCTTGGTTCCTAGCTAACCAACAGCAAAAAAAAAAGCTTCTAGTTAGACTTTAGACTTTAAACTGTGTGATCGGTGGATGGGAAAGGCTCTCAGCACAGAGGATCCACTTCTGTGGAATATGGCTTTCCGGTGCTCCGCGGGAAAGCTCTATGCAAGTTTACTTGCGTCAAAAAAGTTTTTGTCAGCTTTTGCGGCTAGGGTTGCTGACCCACTAGGATTGTCCTGAAGTCTCCAGGAATTAAAGATTAATCTCCAGGACCCTGGCTTCCAGCAACAACAACTTGCATTTATATAGCGCCTTTAACATAGTAAAACATCCCAAGGCGCTTCACAGGAGAGTTATCAAACAAAATTTGCCACCGAGCTACATAAGGAGATATTAGGACAGGTGACCAAAAGCTTGGTCAAAGAGGTAGGTTTTAAGGAGCGTCTTAAAGGAGGAGAGAGAGGCAGCGGGGTTTAGGCAGGGCTTAGAGCCTAGGCAGCTGAAGGCGCGGCCGCCAATGGTGGAGCGATGAAAATCGGAGATGCGCAAGAGGCAAAACTGGAGAAAAATTATTGGGGCATTAATACATTTCTTTTTCATTTTTGAACAATTTCATTTATTAGTTATAAAAATATTGGAGATGGGAACATGTACTGTTTTGATGATTCTTGACCATCAGTCAATCAGGTAACGAACAGTCTGTTCGCTTCCAATTGGCGCGGGACGACGATGTGCCGTGGGGATGGTTATATCGGGCGACCACTGGCAGGAACATGGGGGCGGGGTGGTTGGAGATGGGAGGGTCATGTGACAATACCTCCAGGAATACGGCCAATCAAAGTTGGCAACCTTAATCGCGGATCCTGCATTGAAATTGCCCACTTACATTAAAATTTAGCTGTGGTGCCTGTGGAACTGTACATGGCACAAGTCATTGTCTTTGGGAGAAGACTAGTGGTTGGAGAGAAGGAAATAAAAGGTTTAACAGAAATTTTGACCAAAATCTTTGCACATCGCACAACCTTTCCTTCATTTTCCATATCTACTTGACTTCAACTAGTTTTATTTATATAAAAGTCATTGTGGGGGTGGGGGGGGGAAATTTCCTGTTCATTAAAAGTTCAGTTTTAATGTGAACTAAAGGTGCTCCAATTCTGGCCTCTTACACATCCCCGATTTCCTTTGTTCCACCATTGGAGGCCACACCTTCAGCCGCCTAGGCCCTAAGCTCTGGAATTCCCTCCCTAAACCTCTCCTTTTTATGTTGCTCCTTAAAACCTGCCTCTTTAACTGAGCTTTTGGTCACCTGTCCTAATATCTCTATGTGGCTTGGTGTAAAGTTTTCTGATGTTCCTGTGAAGCGCTATTTAAATGCAAGTTGTTGTTGTAGAGTGATTAGCACATTCGTAAATGTTACTCTAACCTTCTTAAAAATATATATATATTTTACTGCTACAATTTATCAGTCAGTAAGTTGCACAATTAACTGCAGTCAGTGTAAGGTTCTTAATCGTTTCCTGTAAGTCATCATGCTTATCTGCACATTCTGTTCAGTTTATCATTCAGTTGAGTGGTTCCTCCTACCCAGTTTTAAGCTTGTTTTCTTGGCCGTTGAAATGCTGCACTCCGTGACTGACACGACAAATTAATCCTGTGTGATAGTTATGTGGAATAAGAGAGAGCAGGGATTTGTTTCAAGGCGAAAATCTCATTGAGGTGTTCTGATTCCATCGTAACCTACCAGAACAAAGCTCGGGGAGTTTACGACATACATTGGTACCCTAAGATTAAGTTATGGTTTTCCATTCAAACCTGGGCTACCAGAAGGTGATGCATTTCTTAATCTTGATCCAGATGCAGAACTGAGGTGATGCAGGCACCATCTGACAAGAATGGGAACATGCTCCTATCTTGATGTGGATCTGGAACGCACTGCCTGAAAGGGTGGTGGAAGCAGATTCCATAGGAACTTTCAAAAGGCAGTTGGACGTGTACTTGAAGAGGACGAATTTGTAGGGTTGTGGGAAAAAGCTGGGGTGTGGGACTAAATTGGACAGCTCTTTCAAAGAGCCGGCAAAGGCACAACGGGCCGAATGGCCCCCTTCTGTGTTGTAAGATTCTATGATTTTATCTCTCCTCTCGTGGTATAATTTCCAAATGTGGTATTGCAACAGGAATACTCTAAGCAATCTTGTTAGTCAAGTTCCACTGGCTCTCTACGACTGGAAAATTGACTTCAAGAACCACGTTGTTGCTTTGAAATATCTTTATGGCCTTGCTCCACTCTATCTGAGTAATCTTTTTCAGCATTACATCACCAGGCATTCTCTCCATTCCTCCTCCAATGTTGGATTACTGCTTGTTCCACGCTCCAGTGGCCTTTCATTTTGGAATGCACAGAGATGTGAACCAATGCAATAAGCCAGAGCTTATTGTGCTCCAACTTCTCGAGTGTACAATTCGCTCTTTTTTTTTTCTCTCCCTCTCTAATATAATTCTACTTTTGCTGCCCTCCTGAATGACTGACTGGTAACCTGAACCACTCACCGCCTATTAAACATGTTTCAAAAATACGTGACAATGGGGAAGTTTTCCTGTGTGCCATGTGTGATGAAATCATAGACCCTGTGGCCAAGGTTGCCTTCCACCCCCACTTCTCCCCTCGACGGTCCTTAACATGTGTTCATGTCGTTGCATTCTGAGCGAATGAAACTGGAATCGGGAAAAGCAAAACTGAATTTTCCCATGTTTTTTTTCTCTCTGTTTATGAATCTTGGCTGTAAAGAATGCTGCAGTTTGCTGAATTACTGCCAAATGGTTCTGTAATAACACAAGTGCTTGTTATGTTCATAAAACTGTGCACTGTTCCTCAGGAGGTGATCTGACGTGCCCTCGGCCCCAAAGGCATTTTCCAAATGTGGTATTGCAACTTTCTTAAAGGAAAACCCGAAGTAATCTTGTTGATAGAGTTCCACTGGCTCTCTGTGGCCAGCAAGTTGACGTCAAGATCCGAGTTGCATTGAAATATCTTCATGGCCTCGCTCCTCACTCCACTCTATCTGGATAAGCTTTGTCAGCCTTACGTCACCAAGAATTCTCTCCGTTCCTCCTCCGATGCTGGAAGACTGCTTGTTCCACCCTCCAGTGGCCTTTTAGCCACTACGTCCCTGTCTTCTAGAATTCTCTTCCAAAATCTTTCTTTGATTCGTTGCCTCCCTCATTCAGTACCCTCCTCGTAGCAAATTCTCTTTGACTGTCGCTCCCTTCTCCTTCTCTTCACCCACTCCCCCTTTCTTTTCATTTTTTCTTCTGTTCTGCCCCAACCCCCTTTTGACCTAGTCATGCACTTGGACACTTTTTTGCTTTGAATGAGAAGACGATGGAAATGTAAGTTGTGAAGTCGGGCACTTGGGATACTTTCACCACTTGACAAAGATTTTTTAATTTGGTCAAATGTTTCTATTGAGGGTGGGCTTCCAACCAGATGATCAAGCCTGGAGTCCCAAGATTACCTGCTACTTGTGCTTGTATCATGGTTTGCTGGTTCTAGTTGGTGAAATAGGATTGGAGGGGGGCTTGAAGAGGAGACACTAGTTGGTAGGACCTAGTTATTTACCTGTGAGGGGTGGAGAGCCTGTGGAAAGTAGTTACAAGAAGGACTCTGTAAGATCTGTATGTTCCGGATCATTCCATGCTGTGTGTTTTTGATTGACTCCTGAATAAAGAAGGGAGAAGGATGTGAACTCTAGGTATTTAATGTAATGCTGACTATATTTAGTGGGGGGGGGGGGGAATGCCAGATCTCTCTCATTTTGAGAGTTTATAGAATTTATGCATGTTGCTTTTGTCAGCAATTTTATCTTAATTTTTACTCCTCCTCCAAGTATATAAGGCCTTTTTATTCCCTCCAGTTTTATCTCCCCTTCTGATGGTACTAACTCAAGGTGGGATATGGTGACCAGCCAGTACTTTTCCCAAATGGCTATTCATGAAGAGTTTATCTTTTTTATTCATTCTTGGGATCTGGGCATCGCTGGCAAGGCCGGCATTTATTGCCCAGTGGATGCCCCGAGAAGGTGGTGTTGGGCCGCCTTGAACCACTGCAATCATTTGCGATTTGATACAACTGAGTGACTTGCTGGGCCATTTCAGAGGGCAGTTAAGTGTCAACCACATTGGAGAGGGACTGGAATCACAAATAGGCCAGACTGGGTAAAGACGGCAGGTTTCTTTCCCTAAAGGACATTAGTGAACCAGTTGGGCTTTTACTACAATCCGATAGCTTCATGGTCACTTTTTACTGATATCAGCTTTTCTATAATTGTTATGGTGCGTGGAAAATAGTTCAAGATATTCAAATTGTCCTTTCCAAAACACCCTGAGAGATTGCCTTTGGATCAGGTGAAGAGGTATCACTGTCCTGGAACTACAGTAGTTATTAGACTAGGCCTCTGAATTACTAGTCCAGTAAAATAACCACTATGCAACCATACCCCACCCCCCCCACCCAAGTGTGAGCTTGGACAGTGTGTCAGCAGGCTATTTGACCAGGGGGCTTCACAGCCGAACGTAATTTAGGAACATAAGAACGGGGATAGGCCATTCAGCCCCTCAAGCCTGTTCTGCCATTCAGTTACATCTTGGCTGACCGGTACCTCAACTCCATTTACCGGCCTTTGCTCTATATCCCTTGATACCCTTACCTATCCATCAATCTCAGTCTAGAAAGTTTCAATTGACCCAGTATCCACTGCTTTTTGGGGGGAAGAGAGTTCCAGATTTCCTGTACTGTTTGTGTGGAAAGAATACTTCCTGATTTCACTCCTAAATGGCCTAGCTCTAATTTTAAGATTATGCCCCTTTGTTCTGGATTCCTCCACAAGAGAAATAGTTTCTCTGTATATCTTGTCTCTCAGACATGCACACATCCAGTCGGTGTTGCTGTATAATCATTAGAAGCAGGAGCCCTACGTGATTTCTGTTTCTTATTCTGCAACTTTCGGACACTGCGCTCAGCTGTAGTGCCTCTTATTGTTTCCTCAGTTGACATCAGCTAATTCGGCACAGGCTGGGAACTGGACGCTGGGCACTTCCTGGCCTCTCTGACTCAGTACCACAGCACATTTACTCTCTAAGCCATCGGGGAAGCTCCTGGTTTGAGTCTTGAAAACCACGCAGTTGTTGCTACACCCCTTCTGAGTTGCCTTGAATGTGGCCCCGTGAACTGTTGAATGAGGCAATATGTGGAGCTATTTGGGCCAAAGTTGTGGAGAAGGCATATGTCTGACACACACACCTGGCAATGTTTCCCTCATTCTCCTCCCTCCTTTTCTGGAGCGACCTAAAGTGTTCTGATGGGAACATGAACACATTATGACTGGTAACAGTACAACTGTTGTGGGTATGTAATCCAGTAACTAGAATGCTTTCTCTATTTTGGTGTATACTGGTGCATAAATCCTTTTAACCCTCAAACATATATTGCATTTGAAAGCTGTGATAAGCCAGCTGGTAACAGACAAGGAAAAATTCTATCTTTTTAAACTGGTAGGTTATGTGAAAAAAAGAAAGACTTGCATTTAAATATAGCGCCATTCATGATCTCAGGACATCCCAAAGTGCTTTACAGCCATTGAAGTACTGTGGACCTGTAGCTGGATAAGGAATAGGACCAGAGCCACAGTTGTAATGTAAGAAACGCGGCAGCCAATTCACGCACAGCAAGGCCCCATAAACAGAAATGAGATAATGACCAGATAATCTTGTATTATTAATGTTGGTTGAAGGATAAATATTGGCCAGGACACATAAGAAACATAAGATAAGAAATAAAAGCAGGAGTAGGCCGTACAGCCTCTCGAGCCTGCTCCGCCATTCACTCAGATCATGGGCTGATCTTTTACCTCAACTCCACTTTCCTGTCCTATCCCCATATCTCTTGGTTCCCTTGGTGTCCAAAAATCTATCGATCTCAGTCTTGAATATACTCAATGCCTGAGCATCCACCGCCCTCTGGGACAGAAAATTTTGGGGAGAACACCCCAGCTCTTCTTTGAAATTGTATCATGGCATCTTTTACATCCACCTGAAAGGGCAGACGAGGCCGTGGTTCAATGTCTCATCCTAAAGACGTATTGTTGTGCTGCTCTAGAGCGTCAGCCTAGATTTTGTGGGACTTCAAACCGCAACCTTCTGACTCGGAGGCGAGGGCCACGGCTGACACTTGTGGAAACTCATTGTTAATGGTTATAGCACAAAATTGAAGTGTTTCTTTTGTAAAAAGTTAAAACACCATTTCTTGTAGTCTGCTCACTAACAGTCATATGTGCGTGTGTGTCTGTATATGTATTTAGTGTGATCTTCATGTAAAGGTTTGGCAATCTTGTACCAGAAGATCGGACAGACACTCCTTTAAGAAGCACAAAGCCATGGAGTGAACACTCTGCAGGAAATGCTGTTTCAACTTGTTTTTTTTTATTAAAAATGGACTTTAACCTAACTGATGCTGAAGTGTTATGTTGATTGCACATTTGGCAGTGTGACAAAGGTAATTAAACTGATCGGAGACCTGGATGTGCCGCCTGTGATCTTCATACCCACCACCTGGAGTTATACTGCAGACTGACCTTGCTGAGTCAGCACCAAGCTGCAGTGAGACTAGGGGCTCCGTCCTTTGACACAAACTTTGACTGCATACTCTTGTCCCTGTAACATTCAAGACCCCATCGAGGAAAGAGTCTCGCACGGTTTGGGCTTAACACTGCATGCGATATTACTGAAGAGCAGTCAAACTGGGTTTAAAAACTGCTGGAGGGGGGAGGTTCAGCAGCACTCAATCTCTTAATGCATTTAGCAGTGCAGAGGTCTCCTAGCTGGGTATACAATCAATACTGCATCTACCGATCCTGGATCGATAGCTATAATACAACCACAGTCTTTGTCGATCCCACCAAATCTTTGGTACAATAACTTGCCTGTTAAACATCCTGATCTCCACCCACCCCTCCCCCCGAAAAACCTGCTTTGCATTGATGTGACAGATGAAATGGTATTTTATTGACTTTTACAGTAAGCTTTTGCTTGTTATTCATATTAACCTGTTATGTTGGGATTTGTTGATATAGAATAATTACCCACTCATGTATATAATGCAAGCAGCTTGTACTGCAAGGGTATTTTTGAACCAAATGATGTGTAGTGTTCACACAATTTCTGGGATCGCTGCTTTGCAGTCATTTTTGTTGCGTGCTCTATGGAGATATTACTAATCACTGAATAAAACCTGTTTTGACAATGGGATTACCAGGTCTGTATTCCACACACGTGCAGCACCTTTTGCAAGTGAATTCTGGTGATCAAGCACGGCTGCTCTTCCTTTTTTCAGTGAAGGTCAGCAAACCTGGAAAGACATGATTTGGAAATCAACTGGCTCTTTTTTTCTCCCCTTTGCCCTAAATTTCTCTCTCTCTCGTCCCGAAGGGATGTTTCCTCAGGCGCCAACAGTCTCAGTGTTTTGTTTAAGCAGCCATTCTTAATGAGTCAGCCTAGACGGTGGGTGTGGGCTAATTGACATTGATTGGGGGGGGTTGCTAGTTGCCATCACAGCTGGATCCAACGCTGGATGTTTGCAACCACATGGCAGGGGTCACTGCATAGTTGGCATGCTGGCTGGCTCTTGTTTCTCCCCTATATTCATTCCTTTTCCTCCCCCACCTCCCTCCCCCCCACCCCCTCCCGGTCCCAGCTAACTGAACTCCTGCTGCAATCTGGCTGAGATTCACTAATTCAGCACAGACCCTGGGTGGAACCAGAATCCTTCCTGGCCTGAACAGCTCAGTTCCACGTTGAACAGTTCCAAATGTGCTAACCAGGTGTCTGCCATTGTCTGATGTGTTTAAACTAACTTTCTGATTCTGTGTTAAAAGTATCTAAACTGTATGTCACAACTTGGTATCCAGCTCAATCACTGCACTGGTTTCCCAGCATATACAGTGTCTGAAATGTGTGTGTATATATTTTTTTTAAAACGATAAAATACAAGCTGTGGAGCTCTGTGGTACACTGGCAGTCCACCTTTTGGACTCAAACCCAGACTGATTGGACGAAAAGTTTGTTTCTGCTAACTAAAGGCCCTGTGTGAAATAAATTTACAGCAGTCCCATTGCCATTCCCAACCTCACGACACAAATTTGACAGTAAATTGTCAGTCTGTCTGAGGCTCTAAGGATGAGTGCGGGAAGCAGGAGAAAATCATGCTCACGGTCTAGCAGGTGCTCATTTGAGGTTGTCTCGTAGGGAGTTTTACTCCTGCACTGCATCTAATCCTGATGTTGATACTGGTTGCCCCCAAAAAAAAGGATGAACGTTCACTTTCCCCTAGTACTGACCTCCTTCACCATAATGAATTCACCCAAAAAGTTAATAGAATCTATGTATAGATTACAAAACCACCGTATTTCGCAACACTGTCTCAGCACTGAGCACTTCCCCTTTTCCCACACTAGATGTGACGTACTCAGACAACCACATTTGAACCATGTGCTCATAAGTTTACAGTAATTTCATTTTGTTTAATCAGAAATGGGATTGCTGACTCGCTTATACCTCACCAGCTGAGCTCCATTCCTGTGGAGATTGTATGTTTGTATGGTCGAATTGTATCAGCCCCAACATGGTACAGCTCACGATTTTAATAACTGAACAACAAACTGGTAACAGACAAATACGTAGACTCTGTGGTATCGCTGCTGTAATTAAACAAGTTCTGAAGTGTTGGGCGTTTTTAGTGTAAAGCAATACTTGCATTTATGTTCTGCATTACATCAACAAATTGCCTCCAGGCGCTTCATGCAATTAATTCTTTTTCAAGTGACTGTTGCTATGTAAGCAAAAATGGCAGCCATTCTGCATCAGAATGTGCCAAGAACAGGCATTGAGGTGATTGACCAGTTGTTCTATTTTTGGCCGTATTGGCTGAAGGAGGAATGTTGATTGGGGCACTGGGGAAACTCCCTGCCCCTCGTCAAATAACGTCAGGAGAACTTTAACATTCATCTTGAACAGGCAGCATGGCTTCGGTTTAATATCTTACGTCAACACAGGATGTGTCATCCTTTGACTATCAGCCTAGATTGTGTGCTCAGCAGTGACCAACATCCAATCCTCTCCCTTTGCTCAGGTGCAGCTCTTTGACCATTAAATACAATTGACAATGGTGTGCCTCTCTGGGCAACTCCATCACATGTGCTGCCCTTGGAGCAGGAGGCAGCGTTTTCAAGGGAGAGAGGAAGTTGGTGCTTGGCAGCGTTTACAAACATGACTGGACTGTGCCTGGCATTTTCTTCCCTGAAGGGGCGGGATCAAAGGAGAGCAGCAGGCAACATGGTGAATGGGTAGGGGTGCCAAGAGCGAAGAGCATTCAACAGAGTGGTGAGAGATGGTTGTGACTCAGTCATGATTGTTGCTGATAATGGAGAGCGCTATTTCAAGCTTAATAACAACTGCTTGTATTTATATAGCGCCTTTAACATCGTAAAACATCCCCAAGGTGCTTCCGAGGAGAGTTATCAGACATAATTTGACACCGAGACACAGTGATATTAGGACAGGTGACCAAAAGCATGGTCAAAGAGGTAGGTTTTAAGGAACATCTTAAAGGAGGTGAGAGAGGTAGCGAGGTGGAGAGGTTTAGGGTGGGAATTCCAGAGCTTGGGGCATAGGCGGCTGAAGGCACGGCTACCAGTGGTGGAGCGATGGAAATCGGGGATGCGCAAGAGGCCAGCATTGGAGGAGCACAGAGACCTCAGGATTGTAGGGCTGGAGGAGATCACAGAGATAGGGAGGAGCGAGGCCATGGAGGGATTTGAACAAAAGAATGACCGTTTTAAATTCGAGGTGTTGCCTGACCGGGACATAATGTAGGTCAGCGAATTGCACAGGGGTGATGGGTGAACGGGACTTGGTGCGAGTTAGGATACGAGCAGCAGAGTTTTGGATGAGCTGAAGCTTACGGAGGGTGGGAGGCCGGCCAAGAGTAATGCTTAAAAACAGAGATGTCAAGTGCTGATTAATTTGATTATCTTTGGGAAGTTGGGGAATAAAGTGAAACCTTCTATAGAATGTTTTATCCCCCCAAAATAAAATATTTTCAAGGCATAAACTACTATCCTCCAGTCCCAGTATGATGGAAAATGAGTTCTTCTTGGATTAGAGGTGAGGAAAGATGATGTTAAATGGGGCAAAGACGCATAGGATTGGTGTGCTATGCGTGTTTTGAATTGTTGGTGCTGATCTGAAGGTTTTCCTTGATCAATTCCAAAGCCCGAGGGTGTGCCACAAAATGTTTGTCAAAATGCTGAATTTTGGAGGTTCAGCCTTGTGAGAAATGTCCAGTCACTAAGACTGTGACTGTTCACCTGATTTTCTATGCCCAGTTCCACCTCTGTGCGCAAATCTGTGAAGTTGAAATGCAGATATGTCCTAACTGTCATTGACATTTCAGAGGAAGGCAGTGGAATAAAATGCGAACAGACTTGTTACAAACTAGGTAGAAACCAGATTGCAAAGAATAGGGGGAGAAACAAGCCTGTCAAAAGTTCCATTGATTTTTTGCATCTGACTGCATCTTGTGGCATGCAAAGTATATTTTTGTTGCAATTCCAGTGCGAATATGCCTGAGTTATCAGTTACTGCTGGTGGTGAGGTTTCCATTTTTTTTTGGGATGGTGGGAGGGGAATTATTGAATTTTGTTAATTTTTGTTGCTGGGATTAGTGCAATTTATGGACATGAACAAATCTGAATTGCAACGGTGACTTTTTTTTGTCTTCACGACTCTTCAACCAAAAACGTGTCGTAGCTACAACGGAGCCATCCATACGAGTGCCCCTAGCAGTACATTTTAAAGGCGCTTTTATGATGAAGGACTGCAAGTGGGTGGTTGCTGTGCTGTGAGCTGCAACTTTGATGATAAGTGACCCAAACTCTGTCGAGTCAACGAGAGGAGTGAGACCCACTCTGGCTCCATGCTCACAGGACCCGAGCTGTGACTTAAAAAAGCTTGTTCACTTGGCTTTTTATCTCTGAAATGTTTCTTTATCCAGCTCTTGAGCCGCCCCTGGTACATTGCAACAGGGAAAGTGTCAAAAGTAAGTCAATAAATACAGACATCTGCTGGCTTTGCAGATCTTCCTCCCAGTGCATGATTTGATAATACCGTACAGTCAACACCGTACACCGTACATAGTCATAGAATTATCAGGGGTTTATCCGGTGTTAATCAGATGCATTCTTTTACAGCCACTTGATGAGTCCAGAGTTTAAACCGAGCCCCTTCATCGGTATGTCCAAATATCAAATTGAGGACCTTTTTAGTTGTCAGTGGAATACTAGCCTTCAAAAGGATGGGTTGGCACAGCCTGTACTCAGAATGTGAATGTTCAGATACGAGATAAGATTTTTCTAGAACTTGCTGATGTGCCACTAGAGGGGGCAGGGCTGCAGTGATCACATTTACAATGCAGTGTGCTTTGATCAGACGCGCTGGTACGGTGTATACATGCAGACTTAAAATTAGGCAGACTCCTGAGTTGTTACCTTGGAGATTATTAATGGGAAACTCAGGCCATGACATTGTGCTGCAGTCAGAAGAGATAACATATTTGATTTTCTTTGAACACTGAAGGAGTTTTTAAAAAAAATACATTTTTTAAAGAATATATCTTGAATCAGGTTGCTGGAATTCAGCAGCCCTTCTGACTTTTGAAAGAGCAAAACATACTCCATGGAAGGTGAGCTGTGAGCTCTGAAGTCTGTTACATTTTTGGACTTTTACCTGTTGACACTTGTGCCCAGTGCAAAAGTCACTCCTAGAAGTGAGTCCTTGCTCTCCACGAGCTGGAGTATGTATCAGATATCTGGGTAATTATTGCAAGCTTGAGGGTTGAGCTGAAATCCTTGCGGCTGTCTTTGGCCTTCTGGATATATCGCACCCGGCCCCCCCTCCCCTCCGCACATAATCTCCTTGACTTGAGAAAGCAGCGAAATAAACATTTTGTAGCTTAGACTATAATCTATCAAACAAATCTTTTTTTGACAAATGTATTAGTAAACAACAGCGAAGATAAAACAGCAGATTTATGGTAGCTGTTCCTCCTCAGAATGTAGAAAATAACAAGTCGGGTCCTCTGCACTAAAACTCACGGTAAAACTGGACCTGGAACGAGGTCCCTCACCATAATGTTTTGTGATGGTTCATTGCTTACCTACTGTAGCTTCTGCCCAAGTTATATTTTGCAGCTCCTTTTGAAGTTTAACCAAGATCAAGGGCAATGAAATCTATATTTCCCGAGATTGCGTTAGGCTGACTAACATCAACGGTACATTGAAGACAAATAAGGCTGAACTTTCTCGAAACTGTCTCCAAGACGATTGTTCATAATGGTTTGTGTGTATAATAGCTCGCTGAAAATATTTGCAGATGTACCCAAACACAAAAGCAGGATGAGCCACTCTGCATTTAATGGTTGCAACAATGATATTGTCACCTGAATGTAACAGTGCATCTTTCAACTCTGAACAAGCCAAGCAGGTAACTTTAAGGTGTTTACACATTAGTTCCTCCCTGATAGCTTGGAAGAGATCTGTTGCAGGTATCAAACCAACTGGGTTATTTTCTTTAATCGTCTCCGCCCCTGCCTCAGGCCGTCTGCTGTTCAAACCTTCATCCATACTTTTGTTACCTCCAGACTCGACCATTTCAATTCTCTCCTGGCCGACCTCTCATCATCTTCCACCATCTATAAACTTGAGCTTATCCAAAACTCTGCTGCCCATATCCTAACTCTCACCAAATCCCACTCACCCCAGTGCTTGCTGACCTACATTGGCCTCCCGATCCAGCAATGCCTTGATTTTTCAAAGCTCTCATCCTCGTGTTCAAATCTGTCCATGGATTCATTCCTTCCTATTTCTGTAACCTCCACCAGCCCTGCAACCCTCCACCTCTGGCCTCTTGTGCATCCCCCACATCATCTCTTCCTCCACCACCCCCCCCCCAATCATTGGTGGTCGTGCCTTCAGCTGTCTAGGCCCTAAGCTCTGGAATTCCTTCCCCACACCTCTTTCCCTCCTTTTAAGATGCTGCTTAAAACCTACCTCTTTGACCAAGTGTTTGGTCACCTGTCCTAATATTCACCACCTGTTCTTTGGTTCGGTGTCAGTTTCTTTCCGATTACGCTCCTGTGAAGCGCCTTGGGATGTTTTACTACATTAAAGGTGCTCTATAAATGCAAGTTGTGTGAGAGGGGGAAGCTGGGCCTATATTCACGGGCAGAGAAGCTAATAGAAACGATTCAAATTTTAAAGGGGCTTGAGAGGGAAAACAGTGAAAGATTATATCCACCGTTGAGTGAGCTGGTTACAAGAAGACCTAAATTTAGGATTAGTAATAGAAATACAAAGGAGGAGGAAGGATGGAAGAAAATTTTCACCCGCAGGGTTATTAGAATATGGAATGCTTTAGTACAAGTGGCTCCTGAGTCAATCTCAAGATTTGCAGGAGTAAGAAGAAAAATATTAAATGTTATGGGAAAGAGCATGGAGAAGAGATTGAAGTACATGGCTCCAGGAGTAGCTAGCACTGGGACTGGTGTAATAGGTCAGAATAGGTCTTGTACAGATTTACAGTATAAATCAAACGTGTGCAATATGGTGCAATGTCTCTTCATTTCCATCATTACAGATACATTTTTTTAAAAAGTCTGCATTTACCATAAATGCCATGGGGTCATGCAGCAATAAGCTGGGTTTGTTTGGGATTGATTAAAGCAAATATTGTACTTGTGTCTTGACAAGAAAGGTACATCGTGGCATATCACTCTTCGATGTTTAATTAGGCTGCTGTGGCGATGCTTATCAAAAAAGCTCCAAGATATAACCTTAATAGGATTTGGCAGATGCTAATTTGGCACTGAGTGGTGGGCTCCCTAAGGTCGTGATTTAGCCAAGAAAAAATTTCTAATTTTGCTCTTTTTTAAAAAAAAATCTGTCCATAGAACTTGAAAGTGAATAATACTCTTGTATTTGTATCCAGCGAGTAATAAATAATCTCTAGTTTTGAGGACCTGGTAGCAGAGTAGACAACAAAGTGGGGGGTGATTTTAACCTACTCCTGGAGAGTAAAATCGGGCGGCGTGTAAAACCAGCGTTGCACCGATCCCATCAGTTTTCCGATGGACGGGTTACGTTAAAATTGTGCATTTGATATCGACAATGTGCACGCGGGGCAAGAAAGCGCAGATAAGATGGCACATTTAGAATTTAGAGAAAGATTCATCTGTCCAGTGACTATAGCAGCGTTGACAAAACGGCTGAGAGGGTGTGACCGAGAAAGAGAGGTCGGAGGAGAATTTTCCATCAGAGAAGCTCCTGCTTGTATCCTATCCGGGGGCATGGGGGAAGACTTTTCAGAAGAATATTTCCAGATATGAGAGCAGTATTCCTGTCTTGATGACCTTGGGATTTATTGAGTAAACAGACTGCATCCTTGGCACTGTTTGCCAGTTATTGCAAGTGATCAAACTGTCCTTTCTTTCACTTGAGCTGACCTGATGGGAGGCTGCTGAAGCAATTGGAGAATTAAATTAAAAATGTACATTTTTATTTTAAAAAAAACACTCCTCACTTCACTTACTGCCCCATGTAGACGAGTGTTTGGGAAAATTAGTGTCCAGGAAAAAGCTGAAATTTTTTTAAAATTTAGTTTTGTCGGCAGAAAGGAGGGGGGTGGGGGAGGATGGCAGAAAAGTGGGGGGGGGGAGGATGGCAGAAAGGAGAGGGAGGGGGGGAGGATGGCAGAAAGGAGAGGGAGGGGGGGAGGATGGCAGAAAGGAGAGGGAGGGGGGGAGGATGGCAGAAAGGAGAGGGAGGGGGGGAGGATGGCAGAAAGGAGAGGGAGGGGGGGAGGATGGCAGAAAGGAGGGGGGGGGGAGAGGATGGCAGAAAGGAGGGGGGGGGGGAGAGGATGGCAGAAAGGAGGGGGGGGGGGAGAGGATGGCAGAAAGGAGGGGGGGGGGGGAGAGGATGGCAGAAAGGAGGGGGGGGGGGGAGAGGATGGCAGGAAGGAGGTGGGGTGGGGGGAAGAGGATGGCAGGAAGGAGGTGGGGGGGGGGGGGGAAGAGGATGGCAGGAAGGAGGTGGGGGGGGGGGGGGAAGAGGATGGCAGAAAGGAGAGGGGGGGGGGGGAGAGGATGGCAGAAAGGAGGGGGGGGGGGGGAGAGGATGGCAGGAAGGAGGTGGGGTGGGGGGAAGAGGATGGCAGGAAGGAGGTGGGGGGGGGGGGAAGAGGATGGCAGGAAGGAGGTGGGGGGGGGGGGAAGAGGATGGCAGAAAGGAGAGGGGGGGGGGAAGAGGATGGCAGGAAGGAGGTGGGGGGGGGGGGAGGGGGGAGAGGATGGCAGGAAGGAGGTGGGGGGGGAGGACCGCAGCGAGGGAGAGAGGACATAAAAAAAGTAAGTAGTACTGATTAGGTGAGGCTGAATTTGGGTTTTAAAAACCTGAAGATTGTTGGAGGAAATTAGGAGGGAGAGATCTACAGTTAACGAGGTCCTGGGAAAGAATGGGTTTGAGTGGGAGATGGAGCAATGAATTATCATTTCTGATGGTTTTTGACGTGTTGGATACAAATCTGTTTTTGTTTTGAGGCACTGTGGCTAAGCATTTGGGCAATTGAATTTTTAATTTTTGAATGATGAGATTCTAATAGGAATTGCTCTTGAAATGGAAGGGTGTGAAAGAAGCTGCTGCAGCGGTCCATTCAGACACCAGCTGCCTGTTGGAAATGGGAAAACTGCAATAACACCTGCACATCAATGAAAGCCCCAGTGTTGGAGAACAGCTTAAGTTACTTACATTCCTGCCGGTGTTTTAATTTTATAAAAATATTTGCACAAGTTTAAGATTTTATTTGCCGCTAGACAAGTATCTTATTTAAAACAATGCTGTTTTCTCTCAATATACTTGGGATTTCAAGGTAGACTAAATCATGACGAATCTGGTGGGCCACATAAGCCAGATGTGTAATTTCATTTCCTTTGCAGCATTTCTTTTTTTCAATATTGCGTGTGCCTTATTTAAACTTTTTGAAAGATTTTCATGAGGAAGTTGCTTTGATGCGTGCTAGCCATGTTTTACTAGTTTGTGCTGTAATTATAGAGATGCAAGTCCCACATGCCTCAAGTAAATCTTTATTTGAGGAAGCATGATAATAGCCTGTACAGAACGATACCAGGGCTCAAAGGGTTAAATTATGAGGACAGGTTGTATAAATTTGGCTTGCATTCCCTTGAGTTTAGAAGGTTGAGGGGTGATTTAATCGCGGTGCTTTAAAATGATTAAAGGATTCGATAGGGTAGATAGAGAGAAACTATTTCCTCTGATGGGAGAATCCAGCACAAGGGGGCATAATAAAATTAGAGCAAGGGTATTCAGGAGTGAAATCGGGAAGCATTTTTTCACAAATCTGGAACTCTTTCCCCCCACCAAAAGGCTGTGGATGCTGAGGGTCATTTAAAATTTTCTAGACTGAGATCGATAGATTTTTTTGTTAGATAAGGGAATCAAGGGATTAAGAGAAAAAGTTGGGTAAGTGGAGTTCAGATCAGCCAAGATTTAACTGAATGGCGAAATAAGCTCGAGGGGCTGAATGGCCTACTCCTGTTCTTGTATAACTGTGCATCTTAAGTCTCATTGGGGCTTTCATTGTCTACAGTCTAATCCCATTAATTTGGGTGTTTGTGGTGGGGAGCAGTTCAATGATCATTTATCGGGCTGAAACCAGGATTTTGGGTGTCAGTTGGTACCATATAGTGTTTGTATGTCATTGAGGTCAGCTGTAACATGGGGGAAAACTTAG
This sequence comes from Heptranchias perlo, assembly GCF_035084215.1. NCBI lineage: Eukaryota > Metazoa > Chordata > Chondrichthyes > Hexanchiformes > Hexanchidae > Heptranchias > Heptranchias perlo. Next base: position 9,420,207 of record NC_090345.1, on the reverse strand, counting down.
ACCACTCCCCTCCACCCACTTATATAAGTAACATTTTGATATTCTATCTGATCAACAAGTACCTACAAACCTTGATTCTTATCAGTTGCTCTTTGCATTACCTTTAAAAAGTTGGCACTGTCAAAGGGTTACTTTTTAGGGAAATTCTACTGGATTTGCAAAGCTGCAAACACATCTCGAATCACAGCATGACTCATAGAATCATACAGCACAGACGGGGGCCATTCAGCCCATCGTACCTGTGCCGGCGCTCTGAGAGAACTACCAATTAGCCCCATTCCTCTGCTCTTTCCCTATAGCCTTGCAAATATTTCCTTTATAAGACTCATTTGCATTACATGCAGTGTGTGGATGGCATGTATGAGAGGTGGGGAGAGGAGTGTTGGGAATGCCTGTTGATTGCGGCCTTTGCGGCAGTGTCCGATCAAACCCTGCACTCGGCGGGCATGTTTTTGTGGTTTGTTCGGCTAGGCGGCATGTCCCACAGCGGGGACTGGATAGAGAGCAAAAAAACTGATGCGACTGTGACCCAAGTAAGGAGTCACTGTCTGCTGCCACAGCTGTAGAGCTTTGAAGCTTAAAACAGCCAAAACTCAAAAGTTTTTCTTTAAACAGTTTTTATATTCAAAAGCAAAATAGTTTTCCAGAACAAGTTGCACCACTGGGATCCTTCTCTTAAAAGAAAAAGGTGCAAAAAGCTGATTCATTTGGTGTATGTCCCCTCTTGTTTTCTCAATTTATTGACTATTATTTTGAGGAGCAGGGAGGAGTTACTGTCTCGACTAGTGCGAGGAAGTTGAATTTTCGCATGGCTCCTTTTTTTTTTAAAAAAATGTTTTTTTTAAAAAACTGCAGCCAGCAGTAAACGCACGGTTCTCTCCCAAGAACAACCCACCAGACTTTGTTTTGGCAGGAGTGGAGAGCTGGAGTTGCCAGCTCCACTTTTGCCTGGTACCCAATGGAGAATGGCACAGGATAGGAGTGTAAAGGGAGCGCGATGCCAGGTGCTGCTATTATTGCCACTCTATGGAGACAGGTGCAGCAACTTAAAAACATCTGCAGAGTTTAAATGATAATTAGTGAGGAATGATCGTGTCTCTGCTGACGTTAAAAGGGAGAAACATTTAACAAAAACCTGTTTGGATTTCTGATAAGACTTATTTCATTGAAGGCCAACTGCTACTGATTTTACTCTGACCTTGACAGACTAGAAATAGACAATATTTTTAACTGGCCTGGTGGGTGAAAGGCGTGTTGAATCCAGCAAAAATTGTGTCTAGTGCAACAAATTGTAGGTCTAGAGCAGGGGGCACTCGTTTTATAACTCACTGAGCAATCTGATCTGATCAAATCCTGCACCTTTCATCGTGCTGCAGCCTCCTCTGGTCCCACTCTGCATCGAGATCTAAGGCTCTGGTCCCATTCCCAGGTCCACTGTACTTCATTGGCTGTAAAGCGGGTTGGGGATGTCCTGAGGTCATGAAAGGTCGCTATAGAAATAAATGCAAGTCAGTCAGTCTTCTTTCTTTCACTTCCCATTCCCAGTCCCGTGCATGATCTGATATGACTGCTATGCTTTAGAGATGTGCAGAGTTGACAGTAAACACATATAGGGCTGGCTCAAAGCCATGGAGACCAAACTATTGGGAAATCGGCCAATGACATCATGATTTTGGATTTCTTTCGGCATTTTTTTAAGTGTATCTGATGGTGCTGTTTAAAAATAGGCACAAGGACATACCTTTATGATGGGTTTGTTAGAGTGACCTTCAAGTTTGAAATTATATCCTGACCTAGAGAATCTCCAGGTGAGCTCAACTAGGTCATGCTGCTTGGTGCCCAGTTACACGCACCACTGGTAGATGTTTATCTTTAGATCTAATAATGAGCACAATCGCGATTTGTCTTTTGTATCAGGGCTCCTTTGTGACCTTAAGGCAATGACTTCAGAAAGCGAGTGGCTGAACTCTGAACTGTCAGATAGATTTGGGTTTTGGTGAGTAAATAAGGAGAAACTGTTTCCAATGACTGAAGGGTCGGTAACCAGAGGACACAGATTTATGGTAATTGGCAAAAGGGCCAGAGGTGGGATGAGGAGAAATGTTTTTACGCAGCGAGTTATTACGATCTGGAATGCATTGCCTAAAAGGGTAGTGGAAGCAAATTTAATAGTAACTTTCAAAAAGGAATTTGGATAAATACTTGAAGGGGCGAAAAGAGCAGGGGGAGTGGGACTAATTGGATAGCTCTTTCAAAGAGCCAGCATAGGCATGATGGGCCGAATGGCTTCCTTCTGTGCTGTAAGATTCTATGATTCTAAGATGCTGCACAGAATGGAATTTGCCAGGAGGGGAAAAACAACTGAAAGTCATATCTGCTGCTGGTTGATCTCAGACCAATTTTGGCAGATGCCCATTGCCAACCACTCTCCTGTCAGCTAGAGTTTGTGGTATGGGATCTTGCCTGAGATCAAACACTTTATAAAGGAAGTGTGTAAGCAGTGATGTGGGGCATTGGCTGGGTGACATTATTAATTGGTAATCCTATTTATCGGACCTGCAGTTGTCAGGTGTTCAAATTATGATAACTGCGACTACTTGTGAAGGATACCCCCTCGGAGGTTCCAAGCTTGTATTTAATAGTGTCTAATACCCCAGTGTAAATTCACCTTTTCCCATTTGTTTTTTTTTTACTGTTGCGTCTGAGCAGCTGTTACCAAGCGTGCTCTTGCTGTTTGATACTGTTAATTAGAATACGTAGGGAAACTTAGAAATGCAATTAAATTGCCCCTGGCGCTGCCCACGGTTGGTGAATACGATATTTCATTTGCAAAATTGGTGATAAGTTTGGAAGGGAGACGACAAAAACTCAATCCACAGAGGCACCTAGTGGCCAAAGCCTGCAACCACAGCACGATAGTTGAACCTAGCAAAATTGAATGGAAAATACTGACCAAAAATCATAGCAGCGGGAAGTAAGGTTGAACAGGATGTGCGTGCCCTACTTTAAAGATTTTTAAAATTATATACTCTAGGAGTTGTTGATTTTCTGTCCAGAATTCTGGTGAGACTAAAGTGAGTTTAATGTACGTCACTCCTTGATTTCTATGTAGTTTCAGCAAGGGGCAGTGATGTCATTGTATACGGTGAGGATGCATCGAGAGCAACTGATGGCTGTTCTCTGCCTGTGTAGAAACATCCACTTTGAAATGTGTTTGTGTAGTTGAAATGGTGAATTGAATTATCGCCAGGAAGTAGATAGTATAGGAGCATTTTTGTGTTGATAGAAGTTGTTTGCATTTTAATCAGTATGTGCTCCCTTCCAGCTTAAAATATATACTTCATAAAGGCTTTAGGGAAAAGGTGAGAGTGCTACCAGCTGAGCCAAAGTCGACACTTGTGGGCATCCTTCATCAATTTTGTTCTCTCTTTGGCCCCTCAACCTTTCTCTGCCAGTTTTCTCTCCTCCCCGTGCTCCTGGACCTGAAGGCATTGCTTCCTTGTTTGGGTGTGGGTGCTACCCTCGCACACGTGGCCATTCTTCATATGCGAGCGTAGTGGTCGGGCTGTGGAGAGCCGCTGAGTTTGCTCCTCTCCTCACCTGACGCGCGCACAGGTTTTCCTATCGTCCCCGTATTCCCAGGGCCCATTGTAGCTCCTCTGCTGAAATCAGCTAACTCAGCACCATAGGTGATAGCTGGGACCTCTCTGGTCACTTTGGCTCAGTTGCACACTAGACAGCAAATTTGCAACTGAACTGTCATAGGGAAACCTTTTTTCGTTGGGATTTGTCTGTTGATTATATGAAGCTTTGGTCTTGAGTAATCTTTCTAGGTCTGTTTTTTTGTAAGGAATAAAATGCATGTGGTCATGTTTTTTAAAAATTCATTCTCTGGATGTGAGCGTCGCTGGCAAGGCCGGCATTTATTGCCCATCCCTAATTGCCCTTGAGAAGGTGGTGGTGAGCCGCTGCCTTGAACCGCTGCAGTCCGTGTGGTGAAGGTGCTTCCACAGTGCTCTTAAGTACGGAGTTCCAGGATTTTGATCCATGTTTGCGTATACCCCTTGTGCTTTTGTGAGTTTGACATGGAAAGACACCAGCCACCTCTGTTTTAGCTGAAGCTTTCTGCTGCTTTTCAAGAATATGACTTCAACACTGGGCACAGTTGCAGCACTTACAAAATATTGCAGTATGAGATGTCTAGGCTTCAAAATTTGGGTGAGGGGCATGAGCTGGGAGGAAAGCCAAATGATGGTTGAGAGGATGACGAATAGGCAATGTTTAGGCCTGTTTATGGCAGTAACATTTAAAATAGGAGTGCGATATTTTAGTGTTTAGTCATAAATAGCCGCAGACATTTGCTTGTTTATGCCTCTGGTATTACAGCGTAACTATAGGGTGGTGTCGGCAAAACAAATTCCGGTCATGTTTTTGAACTTCTGCCTCTCGCTAGTAAAACAGCTGACTTGTGGATGAGACCATGGTGTGTGGTGATGTAATTTATTCTTGGCAGTTGCTGCTGTTACCGAGCCCCAGCAGTGTCGTACACGATCCTTGACTGTGAGGCTGTTTACTGACATTTTCTGGCACTTTTACAAGCATTGAAATAACATGCGGCGGAGCCAGGCCTGCAGATGCTGGGAAGTGGTTGCTGGACAAAGATGACTGAAGTTCAGTTTTCTCATTCTTCACCCAGGATTGAGTTGAATATGACTTTCCTTCTGAGTTCCAGACAGGTAATACTGCTGACTTGTTGCTTTCACCTGGAGTTTGCATAAACCCCTCTCCCTGCCTTGTGTTTGACTTGGTTATTCTTCATGCCTGATATGCATGCAATTTTATCATTTTACAGTAACACCCCGCACCGTCAAAACTAATGATTTGGCGCCTGTCATGCATGGCGTTGTGACTTCAAACCATTGTCCCGTAACACTAGATTTCTAGATTAAAATTAGTCGAGCAAAGACATAGCTTGTTCAAGTTTGTACGGTGCCATGGTTGATGATGTAAGAGTGATGGAAGAATAGTTTGTTTGAACAGATAGGGAGAGACTGCACGTGAGATAGAGTATCTTGCATTCCTCGCTGACTTGTTTTTTGTTCTGTTTGTTCCTCCTGAAGTCTCTTTATCTTGCTATTCTTAACATTACTTTGACTCCTTGCTTTCTGTCTGACTTTCATATCACTGTTTCCCCTATTGCCTGCTCTGTTTTGTTCCCTGCTTATGTTTCCCCCTCCGTCTGCTCAGGTGTTCATTCCATCCTTCTATATACACCTCAAAAGAAAGATTGGACTTTCTTTTATATAGCGCCTTTCACCGACCTCAGGAACTCCCAAAGCGCTTCAGATCCAATGAATTATTTTTGTAATGTAGGCAAACATGGCAGCCAATTTGCACACAGCAAGGTCCCACAAACATTAATGAGCTAAATAACCAATCAAACTGTTTTTGGTGATATAGGTTGAGGAATAAATCTTGGCCAGTACACTGGGAGAACTTCCCTGCTCTTCTTCGAAATAGTGCCATGGGATCTTTTATGCCCACCTGAGAGGGCAGACAGGCTTAACGTCTCATCCGAAAGACGGTACATCCGACAGTGCACTGCTCCCTCACTACAGAATGGAGCGTCAGCTAAGATAATGTGTTCATGTCTCTGGAGCGGGACTTGAACCCACAACCTTCTGACTCGGAGACGAGAGTGCTACCCACTGAGCCACAGCTAACACCTTCAAGGTTAAGAAGAAAATTGACAAAATCTGATCCAGGTAGATTTGCTGCCCCAGGAAGCTGTGGAAGCTACATCATTGAATAAATTCAAAGCAGAAATAGACAGTTTCCTAGAAGTAAAGGGAATTAGGGGTTACGGGGAGCGGGCAGGAAATTAGACATGAATTTAGATTTGAGGTTAGGATCAGATCAGCCATGATCTTATTAAATGGCGGAGCAGGCTCGAGGGGCCGATTGGCCTACTCCTGCTCCTATTTCTTATGTTCTTATGATTGTTTTCTATATTGAAAGGGTCAAATCCTTGGAGACAAGTTGAAAATTCGGAAGTTAAGACAAAGCAAAGTCAGAGGGAGCTTTTTCAACCCAATGGGTAATCGAGTTGAGGAATAAGTTACAGGAAAGGACACTGAAGCAGACAATATAGTTAGGATCAAGTGCCAATTAGGCACATTTCTGGAGGGAGAAGGAATTGAGGGGTATGGTAAGGAGGCGGGATTGATCTATCAATAAGGAACAAGCTAATGGGCTTCTGATGTTGTAGACAACAGATTGTTTCAATTGGGTGCAGGAATGCAGCAGTCAAAACGGCAAAGTTCCTACTATCTGAGGATTTCAAAATCATGATGATGACTTTCCTCCCCACCTCAATTTTCTCCCTGGCCCTCTTCACCTCGTGGTTGCTGGGAAACGGTTTCTCGCCCCTCTCCTGTTCTCTAGGAATGCTCTTCCACCACCTCCCAATGCTCAGGTGGTTCATATTTCACTTTGTACCATTAACTTGCTTGAATAGCTCCTTTCATTTTCACCAAACTTCAGAGGTCTATTCTCCTTGCTCTTGCTTTCTTCTAACATCAAGCAAGTTTAGAAGCAACATCTGCATGTCTGTACACGTAGACTTGTCTCTTTGCCTTGATAAAACTTGATGTCTCTTTCTGTGCAACCGCTGATTTGTTTACATCTAGTTTAAAAACAATAATTTCAAGGTGGGAGCTTTGCTTGCCTTTGCTGATGTGACTATTTTGATGCATTGCACTAATTGCATACCAGCATATTGAAAAAGTAGTGTATGTATTAGTTGTGAAATCTTTAGAATGCTCCTTGTTTTTCATCTGAACTTAGGAGAAAGAGTGAAGGAACAGTGGTTTCAGGCCAGCCTGTTGCATTGCCCCTGATTGATGACCCCTCAGTCCAGCTATTCTGGTATAATGCCCAGAAGTAAGAAAAATACAAAGCACCCACTTTAAAAAAAAACATACAAGCACTTAATCATAGAATCATACAACACAGAAGAAGGCAATTCAGTCTATCATTGGATGCATTGGTTGTAATCTTCCAAAATTCACTAGATTCGGGAAAGGTCCCAGCGGATTGGAAAACCGCAAACATAACACCCCTATTCAAGAAGGGAGTGAGACAGAAAGCAGGTAACTGTAGACCAGTTAGCCTAACATCTCTCATTGGGAAAATGCTAGAATCCATTATTAAAGAAGTAGTAGCAGGACATTTGGAGACTCATAATACAATCAAGGAGAGTCAACATGGTTTTATGAAGGGGAAATCGTGTCTGACAAATTTATTAGAGTTCTTTGAGGAAGTAACGGGCAGGGTGGATAAAGGGGAACCAATGGATGCAGTATATTTGGATTTCCAAAAGGCATTCGATAAGGTGCCACATAAAAGATTACTGCACAAGATAAGAGCTCATGGTGTTGGGGGTAATATACTGGCATGGATAGAGGATTGGCTAACTAACAGAAAACAAAGAGTCGGGATAAAAGGGTCATTTTCAAAATGGCAACCTGTAACTAGTGGGGTGCCGCAGGGCTCAGTGCTGGGGCCTCAACTATTTACAATATATATCAATGACTTGGATGAAGGAACAGAGTGTCTTGCGGCCAAATTTGCTGATGGTACAAGGGTGGAAAAGCAAGTTGCGATGAGGACACAAAGTGTCTGCAAAGGGATATTGACAGGTTAACCGAATGGGCAAAAATTTGGCAGATGGAATATAATGTGGGAAAATGTGAAGTCATCCACTTTGGGAGGAAAAATAAAAAAGCAAAATATTATTTGAATGGAGAAATACTACAAAATGCTGCAGTACAGAGGGATCTGGGTGTCCTCGTACATGAAACACAAAAAGTCAATATACAGGTGCAGCAGGTAATCTGGAAGGCAAACGGAATATTGGCCTTTATTTCTAGGGGGATGGAGTATAAAAGCAGGGAAGTCATGCTACAACTGTACAGGGTGCTGGTGAGACCACACCTGGAGTACTGCATATAGTTCTGGTGCCCTTATTTAAGGAAGGATATACTTGCATTGGAAGCAGTTCAGAGGAGGTTCACTAGGTTGATTCCGGGTATGGAAGGGTTGTCTTATGAGGAAAGATTGAACAGGTTGGGTCTATACTCATTGGAGTTTAGAAGAATGAGAGGAGATCTTATTGAAACATACAAGATTCTGAGGGGACTCGATAGGGTAGATGCTGAGAGGATGTTACCCCTCATGGGGGAATCTAAAACTAGGGGGCATAGTCTCAGAATAAGGGGTCGCCCGTTTAAGATGGAAATGAGGAGGAATTTCTTTTCCCAGAGGGTCATGAATCTTTGGAATTCTTTACCCCAAAAAGCTGTGGAGGCTGAGTCATTGAATACATTCAAGGCCGAGTTAGACAAATTTTTGATCAGCAAGGGAGTCAAAGGATATGGGGAAAGGGTGGGAAAGTGGAGTTGAGGTAAAAATCAGATCAGCCATGATCTCATTAAATGGCGGAGCAGGCTCGAGGGGCCGAATGGCCTACTCCTGCTCCTATCTCTTATGGTCTTATCATTCCTGTGCCGGCTCTTTGTAAGAGCTATCCAATTAGTCTCACTCCCGTGCTTTTTCCCCGTAGCCCTGCAAATCTTTCCTTTTTCAAGTATTTATCCAATTCCCTTTTGAAACTCATTATTGAATCTGTTTCCACCATCCTTTCAGGCAGTGCATTCCAGATCATAACAACTTGCTGCGTTTAAAAAAAAAAATGACTCCTAATCTCTCCTCTGGTTCTTTTCTTAAATCTATGTCCTCTGGTTACTGACCCTCCTGCCAGTGGAAACAGTTTCTCCCCATCTACTCTATCAAACCCCTTCATAATTTTGAACCTCTCTATTCAATCCCAGCTTCTTTAGCTTCTCCACATAACTGAAGTAATTGTATCATTCTAGTAAATCTCCTCCAAGACTACCTGGATCAATCTAATTTTGTACTTAATAAAAGGTTAACCCTTCTTGTGTTGGTCCCGCACAATTGAATGTTGGGCCTGTTCAGTTTGGGTTTATCTAATGATATTTGACTATTCAAAAACATTATTAGGCCAATTTCTTGCGTATTCCTTAAGATGCAGCTTTTGAATGAGACCATCAGTGGCCTTCCTATCTCCTATCTCCCTGTCACTCTTAATTGGTCTCTTGAACTTGACTGTGTCTGCGAGGTGACTCGCCCTTAAGTTTCCTGCTCTCCTGCGGGACAGTTGTGCGACCATTAGCTTAGGCGTGGAGAATCGAGGCTCCTTTTGCCAAATCTGAAACGGGCTCAAGGTGTGAGGCAGCTGGGTGGTGAGATCATTGTTAATGTTTACTTTCCTGACGTGATCAGGATTTGTCAAACTTTGGTCTTACAAACTAGGGCCTCCACCTCACAAAGCAAAGAACTAAGAGGTGGGTGGGTGTAAAAAAGTAACTGAAAAATACAGTTTATGGGGATGGGAAAGGTTCTTTTTTTAATTTATTTTTTCATGACCATCAGCTTTCCTATGTGCTGGTTTGACGTTTGGCCCAGTAGATTTAAAATTGAAGGTCTTCACTGCTTTTGATTTTGCATCTCTCACAGTCTTAGAAATTTCAGAGTAGGGGGCCATTCAACCCATTGCACCCTTGCTGGTGCTAGCTTCACATCTTGAGTTGCCTACTTTAATCCCATTTCTCAGATTCTTCCCTGTACACTTTAATATTCCTCAGATGTTTAATCTAATTCCCAATTAAATTGTGATTGACTGACTAATGCTCTCCTTGCTACTCTCCAAAGCTCCAACCCATAAACTCCAACGACTGCATTATAACCCACACTAAATCCTGCTCACTCGTCATCCCAGTCCTTGCCAACAATCGCTGCCTCCCTGTCCCCCAACACATCAACTTCAAAATCCTTGTCCTAGTCTATATAGACAGCCACTAGTGGTAAAGCATTCCACATCCTAATAACCCTGTGCATGAACAAAAAATCTTTTGAGCTCCGCTTTTATGTTTCTGGCATTAATCCTAAATTTATGCATTCACTGAATATAGTGACATGTATGTGAAATTTTCAAGGCATTTCTGCCAAGGTGTGACTCTACTCTGATTCCTGTCTCCATTATTTTTCTCTCTCCCCTCTCCTTTCCTTGGCTGGAAAGTACTGCTATAGCTTCTTGGTACCTCCTCAATCAACGTGCGCAAGTGACTCTGGACTTTACGTTGATATAGCACCTTCAATGTGGAGTCCCAAGGCCAAAGGAGAGGGGGCCAAAATGTGTGATGTAAAGAATGAGGTTTCAGGGAGTCTCCTGAAGGTGGAGAATCGTAGCAAGGCAGAGGAGATTTGGGGCATAGTTCGAATGTGGAGGCAAGAAGGCTCAAGTTTCTGCTGTTGATGGTCGAGCGGAGGGGTGAGGCTGTGCACTGATTTTATAGACTAGGACAAGGATTTTGAAGTTGACGTGTTGAACAGGGAGGCAATGATGATTGGCAAGGACTGGGATGACGGGTGAGCAGGATTTAGTGTGGGTTATAATGCAGTCGTTGGAGATTATGGGTTGGAGCTTCGGAGAGTAGCAAGGAGAGCATTGGAAAAGTCGAGTAGACTTGACTATTCCAATGCTGTCCTGGCCAGCCTCCCACCTTGCACCCTCCGGAAATTGAGCTCATCCAAAACTCTGCCGCCTATATCCTAACTCGCACCAAGCCCCGTTCACCCATCACCCCTGTGCACACTGACCTACATTGGCTCCCGGTCCGGCAACGCAGCGAGTAAAATTCTCTTCCTTGCTTTTGATTCCCTCCATGGCCTCACTCCTCCCTATCTCTGTAACCTCCTCCGGCCCTACAACCCTCCAAGACCTCCACACTCCTCCAATTCTGGCCTCTTGCACATCCCCAATTTTAATCGCTGCACCATTGGCGGTCGTGCCTTCAGCTGCTTAGGCCCTCAGCTCCGCAGTTCCCTCCCTAAACCTCCCTGCCATTCTCTCCTCCTTTAAGACGCCCCTTAAAACCGATCTCTTTGACTGAGCTTTTGGTCACCTGTCCTATTATCTCTTCATGTGGCTCGGTGTCACATTTTGTTTGATAATCGCTCCTGTGAAGTGCCTTGGGCCATTTTACTATGATAAAGGCACAATATAAATGCAAGTTGTTGTTGTCTGAAAGGTGACAAAGGCATGATTGAGGGTTTCAGCGCCAGTTGGGATGAGGTAGGAGAGGGGTAATATTTTGGAAATGGATTTATTGATGACTGACTGGATGCGGGGTTTGAAGCTCAGCTCAGTTGAGCAGGAAACCAAGGTTACACTTCGCTCTCAACAATATTGAGTTGCTAAAAAGAAAAAACAACTCCAACTCATCCACAACTTAATGTTAGACAACACAAAGACAGTAATGGCATCAAGGGGGTAGTGGTAGAGGAGAGGTGAAGTTGACCATGGTTCGCCAAATACGAAAGCTGACCCCATGCTTACGGATGGTAGCCAAGGATGGCGCCATGGGGCACACTGGAAGCTCGAAGCTCTGTCCATCTGCATTTAGCGGTGGTGCCCATTCGCAGACTACTGTTCAGTGCCTCTACACCACTCCGGGTAATTCCTCCATGCGCATCCTGTTTGAAAACTGCAGCAATTGAAAATATACAGAGGAGTCACCGCCTTCCTTGAAAGATTTTTTTTTTTGGGCCTGCTGTTGCAACTGCCCTCCGGCAAAACGGGCTTCAATTTCACATTCCTGGGCACAGACCTGAAGCCCAAGAGATGCCATTAAAGGAATGTTAAATAGGCTGAAGAGTGTAAAGATTCTTCCCATTGACTGAGGCATATATATTCTTTATACATGCCCCTATTTTATTTGCGTTACGCACTGGTGTCTGGAAGTGCTGAGTCTAGGGTTGCCAACTCTGGTTGGCCGTATTCCTGGAGGTTTCATCACGTGACCTCTCTCCTCCAACAGCCCCTCCGCCCACGCTTCCGCCATTAATCGCCTAAAACGTCCGTCCTCGCAGTTTACCACCTTCCCCCACCAATTAGAAGGCAGACTAACTCATCGTTGCCCGATTGAATGATCCTTGTCTTTTTTCTAATCTCCAATATTTCTCCTAACCAGTAAATGAAAGTGTTCAAAGAAAAAGAAAACCACACCATCTTTTTTAATGCCCCTATGATTTTTCTGCTCGGTTTGCTCGCATCAGTGTCCTGGAGATTAATCTTCAATTCCTGGAGACTCTGGGACAATCCTGGAAGGTTGACAACCCTAGCTGAGTCTGGGTACCCAGAATTTCTATTTTGTCAAATTTAGACACAGTACATTCAGGTGTTTATCCCACCCTATGGAGTCAGCTGTCGTGTGGTTATAGAATGCAGTAATCATTTCTTGGGTTGTTTTTTGTTAAATTTAACTTCTTGTCCTGAGTTAATAACCAGGTAATTGGATTGAAAATTTGAGCTTAATAATTCTTTCCTGGAGCGTTTCCTTTATAGATTCTGCTTCAAAACTGAACATCAGGTTCTCTCACCACCAAACTTCAACTTCCTTTTCTGTTATAATCCTACTTTTTCATGTGTGAGCGAGAGTGAGACTCACTCACGCACATACCAATACTACAATGGTCATTTATCCTCTGACCTTCATGCTCCTGCTCTCCCCAAGTGCCAAATACACCTCCCTACACATTTAATCTGCATCTTTGCTGTGTTACGGTCAAGGCTCACCTCAATATTTTCTGCTTTTTCTTATCCTTTACCAAAATCTCAAACTTGCATCCCTCAGTGTTCCCTTTCTCCTACAATCTTGAGGTTTTTGAAACTTAAGCTTGGTGTCATTTAACAATTGCTGATTATTGGTTTTTATCTTAAACTTTTTTTCCCATCTTTTCAGCCTCCGTGGTATCCTCCGCTAGCTATAAGCCTTGATCCTTTATCTAGGCTTCTCGAAAATAAGTCTGGAGAGTGCCCACTGTCCGTAGTCTCTTAACCTAAAACTGAACAGTGTGTTTTTCTTTCACCTGTTTCAAGTGGGTTTTACAAGTTTTTAGAGCCACTTTCCCTTGCTGGACTTTTTTTTGTTAAAAAATTAATGAGGTGTCATTCAGAATGAATTGAATTAATGAAATTATGCATGTGTTTGACTATGCACAGGAGCACCCAGGAGTGGAGTGCATAATCTAGGCTGATATTCCAGTGCAATACTGAAGGAGTGCTACATTGTCAAGGGTAGTGTTCTTCGGATGAGATGGTAAACCAAGTCATCGTCTGCCTGTTCCATTGGTTCAGCTGTACATTAAAGATCCCATGACACTATTGGAAGAGGAGAGGGGAGTTTTCATAGAAATGTGTGCCAAAATTCTACACAGTGGAAATGTCTTCTTTTAAAGTAGCCTACATAAAGCCGCTGCACTTCAAATAGCTCATGTGTTTATAAGGTGCTTCCTGGTATTTGAGAGATATAAAGTGCCTTTCTTTTACCTTTAGCTTTTTGGGAATTTAGGTTGAAAATGTTAGAGGTTTTTTTTGTTGTACAACTTTTCTTCATCTTGATATATGTTGTAATCAGTAGTTTCATACTTAAATTTGCATTTGTAGTTTTAAATAGAGTTGGCTTTAGTGAACGACCTTGGTTATATTTGGGAATTTCCGTCGGTCGATTTGCACTTGGCTGTGGTTATAGATTTCAGAAAGATTTTCCCAGTAACCTTTTAAGAGAATTCCTGATCAATATTACAGGTCATGTTCTACCTTCTGTGGACGAGCAAAGCTGTTCTGCTAAACGTGGGGTTTGTTCCTCTTTTCCCTCCCCCCGCACCCCCTTCACTTTTCTCTCAAAGGTGCTGACGTAGCCTGGGGACCACATGCAAGTGGTTATCCTTCATCTTCATGTGTGAGCCAGACAACCATGACAGTTAGCATCGCACGTGAGCACTTTCCAGAAGGAGACAGCAACACCTTTGTTGATGTTTTTCCCCCTCCCCAGCTCAGGGGCACTGAGGCCAATTTAGAAAAAAGAAAGAACTTGCACTTTTATACTGCGCCTTCCCCGACGTCACACGGTGCTTTACAGCCAGTTAAGCACTTTTTTAAAAAAAAGTGTAGTCACTGTTGTAATGTAGGAAAACGAAGCAGCCAGTTTGCACACAGCAAGATCCCACAAACAGCAATGTGATAATGACCAGATAATATGTTTTAGTGATGTTGATTGAGGAATAAATATTGGCCAGGACACAGGGGAGAACTCTCCTGCTCGTCAATGAAATAGTGCCATGGGATCTTTTGCGTCTACCTGTGAGGGCAGGTTTAACGTTTCATCTGAAAGACAGTATTGCTCTGGAGTGTCAGCCTAGATTTTTTTTTGTACACAAGTGCCATTCCGACCGAGATCAGCTAAATCAGCAGGTTTGGTTCCTAGTTGCTAATACCTTTTGGGCTGTGTGACTCATTTACGCACTGCCTTCAGAAGCTGAGGTGTGGCAGAGGACTGGAGGTGGCTGAGGGGAGGGGAACGAGAGCTGTTTTCGACGTTAAACTTTTCCTACTGAAAGCACACTTTGTGTTTCTCTGCTTGAGCTTGTTTGTTCTGAATAGTAAGCATTGTTGGTGGCGGGATTGGGGGTTGGGGGGGGTAGACCACAAGATAATGAGCATTGTAAGATTTATAATGAATTGCCTTAGGTTATAAAATAGCTTGAAATTAATATTGCAACTAGAATCTGGAACTTGGGGGTTGGGGGGTATACCTGGTTGATATAAAATCTTCAGTACAGTGCTGTCAGTTCCCTATTCTAGCAAAGATTCCACTGTGCTGTTAATTGTAACCATCAGTATAAGCAAACTCAATAGATAATTTGAACTCCAGAATTACAGCAAATGGATTACTTAATGTTCACAGCAATATTTACTTTTTTTTTAACATATCTATTTACTCTGGATTAATGGAAAACTAGGTTTGAAAAGGTACAGGGAAATCTTTTATATAAACCAGTGTTTGACACAGTCACCTGTTCTTTCCAGCAGCAAGTGTGCTCGTGGCAGAGATGACTTTGCAGACTTGCTAGAGGCAGTGTTTTTATAAGTTAAATTACTTTGTGCTGCCTGATGGATGTCAGTTGCACGGAAAGTTTTTTTGGAACAATCTTAGGTGATCTAGTGGGTGAAAACGTAACTTGTTCAGACGCACGTCGTGGACTCGGGGAAAGGAGGCTGCGATTACTGACCTGGAGTTTCTCGAAGGCATAAACGGACGTGGTTCACAGAGCAAATGCAGTTAATGTGAGATACAGGGATTTTTCAGCAAGTTTTTGCTATGATTCTGCTTCAGCAATTAATGGCTAAGGTAAGGAGCCATGGAATGGAAGGTTAGGTATAGTGTTGGATAAGAAAGTTGGCTCAAACGCCATGTATATTAGGGAGCAGAAACACCATAGAATTTGGGAACTTTTATTTTTATATAAAGAGTCTTTACTACCCAAAGGTTGGAGTACCTGCTTTGATGCGGGGAAATTGTGACTGTCAAACTGGCTTTATAAACATGCAGAAGGTTCTGTACGTCGTGCCTTTTTAACATTGAAGCCTGGTACTGAAATATGTAACTCAGTGTTGTATAGTATCTGAAGTAATGTAAAACCAACGCTGTGCTGTTTAACACTGTTCAATAAGCCTATTTGGTTTCATTCCTACTTGTCCTGACTTAATCGTGGTGAATTTCTGTTCTGTAACTTGGAGTGATTGAATTACTGGAGTTTTAGACTTGGTTAGGTTCATTATCTAGCTGGTTATGAAGTTTTTACTATTGTTATTTTCAGGTCATCACATAGTGAATCCTGAAGTTTGGATTTGCTGATTTTCATAAGGTCTATCTAGTTATGACATGGCTCTAACCCTCTCTCCATTTTGATAATGCGAGACCTAGGTGTAACTTGAGATAACATTCTTTTCTCCCACTCAGTCTGGTTCTGCTTGTGTCTTAACATGAAGTTAGCAAGTGGTTAGGTTAAAGGTTTGAAATGCTAATCCTGGTATAAAAATAAATTCTCCTCTTTAGTCTTAATCACGTTGCTATAGTGACCAACCTTGTGGAAACTATAATGGGTGAGAGGTAGAGCAGGTGAGAAGTTCGATCTATCAGGAAAACCTGTTCACCAAGGCTGGGGTTCTGTATGGATCTTCTTACTCTCGTTTTATACTGATTCGCAGCAAAACCATTTGATTTGTGGTATGGGCTAACAGTGGTGTGCTCAAAGTTTCATTCGTCTAATGTGGACCTACAGAATTCCATGCTTCATAAAAGGTTGTGCCTAGAGAATACAGAATTCATTGAATAGTCCACAGTTAATTACACCGTATATGCGTATTCAGAGATGTGACGCGATTTTCTGCTATAGCCTTGTGATAACTGGATTGAGTGACTCTGGATGTTGCTTATGAGACGGGAAGCACAATCTTTCACTAGATTGCTTGTATCCAGGTTCAGTCGTGCCTAATACTAGCCTCATGTGTTTTTTTTAACAGTACTGAGACAAGGTATCTCTCATGAATCAACAATTTTTTTTTAAAGAATGACTGCCAGAGCAAAATGGCAATCGACTTTGCCTTGTCTTTTTTGGAGAATCTGCATATCTCTTGTCCCCAGCGACCTCCCATCTGATGTATTGGTCTCTGTTCATTATACTGGTACTGATGCTATCCAGCTGTACACATACGCTGTGACTTTATCTGTGCAGCTCGATAGCATCTGGCATTCTTTACAATGGGCTCACCATAAGGTCTAAGATGCATGTTTATTTTCCAGCACTGTGCATCACACATACATGTTAGCAATAGCCTTTGTATTCTTGGACTTTAAATATTTAAACACCAAAAACTTTTACAGCCTGGCTATATATAGACCTATGAACTATTAAAGTTCTTGTAGATGGTGAGCACTTTACAAACGTTACTTTCTGTTGTCATGATTTTTTTTGTGTAATGCTTTTATGTCAACATATATAATGAGAATCCATTTGTAAACATTTTATAATGGGAATTTCTATGTAAACTGTTGCCTGCTGTGGTGCTTCCCAATTCCCAGCCCCCCCCCCCCCCCCCGGCTCTTTGTTTCTCTCAGTCTCAAGACAGCTCAACTCAATGAATGTGGACATCCTTTTTAGCCTCTCCCATTTCCAGGGTCCTGAAGCAGGTTGATTTCCAGCCATTTCACTCCTATCTCACTACCTGCCACCTGAATGAGTGAGTGGCACTGGAGATTCCAAATAGAACCCTGAGGCAGAGATACTTCCTGAAAGGTGCATTGGAAGTAACGCAGGTGCAAACTTGCATCATTGAGGCACAGTTGGTGAAGTTTCACAAGGGTTCATCCAATCTGGAGGAGCAGTCAGGGACAACTGGAAATGCTTCCAACAATGGGCATTGTCTTCCAGGCTCACAGATTAAGGAGCTTTCAACTGCTTCACTGTCTGTCCGTTTTACCATCCAGATTTTTGGCACCACTTATTATTGCAGGTGAAAGAACCTAAGATGGGGAGTATAAATTAAATGGAACAATGGCACAGCTTTTTGATGAGGGAGATCTAGATGTAATTATCGATCTGTTGGTGCTTGGCTGTGATTTTGTTTTTAATAGCATATCAACGCATTACTTTAGTGCAAGGATGGAGCACAATTCAGAGGTTGTGTAGTTGTGGTACATGGCAACGTTCAAAAACTGTCCAGAGTAATGTGTGCAATTCTGGCTACTTATAATCACAACAACTTGCATTTATGCAACACTTTTAATGTAGAAAAATGTCCTAAAGCGCTTTAGAGAGGCATAATCAGAAATAAATGGGCACCGAGCTAAAGAGGGGATATTAGGGGTGTTGATATGCTTGATCAGAGGTGAGTTTAAAGGAGGAGAGCAAGGTGATGAGGAGGAGAGGTTTAGGGAGGGAATTCCAGAGCGTGGGGTCCAGGTGGCGGAAGGCACGCTTGCAATTTTTGAGTAAACGGAGGGGAGGGGTCAGAGTTGGTGGAACGTAGAGTTCTCAGGGAGGTTGTAGAGTTGGAGAGGGACAAGGCCATGCAGGGGTTTAAACATGAGGATGAGAATTTTAAATTGGAGGCAATAGAGGGCCGGGAGCCAATGTAGGTCAGCAAGGACAAGGGTGATAGGTGAGTGTCACTTGGTTTTGGATGAGGTGGAGATTGGGAGGCTGACCAAGGGAACATTGGAATACTTTTGTCTGAAGGTGACAATGGCATTGATGAGGATTTCAGTAGCTGATGGGCTGAGGTAGGGGTGGAGGCGGATGAAGCCTTAAGCTGCCTAGGCCTAAGCTCTGGAATTCCCTCCCTAAACCTCCCCGCTCGCTATCTCTCTCCTCCTTTAAGACACTCCTTAAAACCTACCACTTTGACCAAGCTTTTAGTCACCTGTCCTAATATCTCTATGTGGCTTGGTGTCAAATTTTGTTTGATAACGCTCCTACGAAACACCTTGGGACGTTTTTATTACGTTAAAGACACTATATAAATGCAAGCTGTTGTTGCTGGAGGTTACAAACAGTGTGGTTTTCCCTGAGGCAATAGCCGGAGCAGGGGAATGAAATGGTGGAATTGGTATAGAGTTTGTGATGGGGGTCAAAGATGATGGCTTCGATCTTCCCAATGTTTAACTTGGAGGAAAGTGCGGTGTGTCCAAGATCGAATGTCGGACAAGTTGTCTGACAGCACAAGCAACGGGGTGGGCGGAGAGGTAAAGCTGGATGTCGTCAGCATTCATGTAGCAACTGACCCCACATCTGCATGTTATGTCACCAAGGGGGCAGCATGGCGAGAAGGAAGTGGAGGGGGTCAATGATTGATAGATCTGTGGGAAATTCCAAAGGTAACGGGGCAGGAAGAGAAGCCATTGCTGGAGATGCTCTGGCTGCAATCGGATCGGCAAGTGCAAAACCGAGCAGGGCTCTCCCACAGAGCTGGACAATAGAGGAGAGGCATGGAGGACTGGTCAACCACGTCGAAGGCAGCAGAGAGGCCAAGGAGGGATAGTGGCATCGTGCTCACCGTCACAGAGGAACTAGTTTGTGACTTTGGTTTAGGGGTGTCTCGGTGCTGTGGCAAAGAAGGAATCGGATTGGAGAGATTCAAACATTGAGTTGCGGGAAAAATGGGCATGGATTTGTAATTATGTTCATTAATTTTGACTGGGATAAAATTATATTGAGTGTTATGTTAGACTTTAGATGTAAAAATTTTAAACTGTAACATAGGTTTGTGTTCACTGTGCGCTAACCCAAGGTGGAAAGCTGATAAGATATTTTACGCACTGGTTGTAGACTTTCCTGGTAATTAAATGCAGACTCTTTCTTTGTGTCGTTATTGATTATCTATCAATCATTAATCCTTTAGTGTGAACCCTGAAGTGCATCACTATACTGTGTGTACTGACTGTAGCAACTGCTCCTATTGGGTTCTTTCATTAAATCTAGGTGAGGGGCCAAGGCCCATATTCCAGGGCACCACCAAGAACTCAAGAAGAAAGACACAACAGGCCAATTGTACCAGTTAAGTGATGCTAAGTTTAGGTTCTAATAGGCTAAAAATCATAGGAGGGAGCCAAGACTGAGGGAGGTGAGCAGTTCCACAGTTTTACGGTCTTGGGATAGAATGACATAGATTGGGCGAAATGAATTCTTGATTTTCAAATGAGAGAGATCCCAAACTGAACCCATCCCTTTCCCATAAATGAACCATATATTACCGTAAGATAGTAAACTAAATTCTGGGTCATGATGGTGCAGGAAACTAGGTGGCTAATGACATCTTAACCCCATGGTTAGATAGATTACTGCCTTGTAATCATTTGAGTCTCTATGATTATCTCCACTGTAATTGTTTTTGTTTTTCTTTTTAAGTCTCAAGAAAGAGAAGTATGCATCGGAGTCAACAACCAGAGTTACTTCTGCGAAACAGGACATTGTTGTGGAGAATCTCAGTGCTGTAACTATTATTACGAACTTTGGTGTAAGTATTGACCCTTTCAATTCTAACTCTGAGTACACGGAGTCAGCTACCGTCACCAGTTTTGGCAGTTTTTATTGTGTCGCAGGCTTCATTTTACCAACCTATTGTATACTGCTCATCCTTCTCTCCGTCACCCCACCACCCCGTCTCTTTGTCGGGACTTCAGTTATGTGGAGAGACCGGAGAAGCTGGGGTTGTTCTCTTTAGAGCAGAGAAGGTCAAGCAGAGATTTGATAGAGGTGTTCAAAATGATGAACAGTTTTGACAGTGAATAAAGAGAAACTGTTTCCAGTGGCAGAAGGGTCAGTAACCAGAGGACACAGATTTATTGTGATCGGCAAAAGAGCCAGAGGCAACATGAGGAAAAAATTTTTTACGCAGCAAGTTGTAATCATCTGGAATGCACTGCCTGTAAGGGTGGTGGAAACAGATTCAATAGTAACTTTCAAAAGGGAATTGGATAAATACTTGAAGGGGAAAAAATTACAGGGCTATGGGGAAAGAGCAGAGCAGAGCTATGGGACTAATTGGATAGCTCTTTCAAAGAGCTGGCACAGGCACAATGGGCCGAATGGCTGCCTCCTGTGCTGTATCTACTATGATACCTTTGTTACTGATAATTGGCCTCATTTCCTCTAATATGAGCAAAATATCTGCACCTACAAATGTTCTCCCCATCTCTGTTGAAAGCTGTGAATCTCACTGGGATACAGTTCCATAGACACTGACTGCTCTCCGTGTAACAAATGCACGGAATAAAACTGGTCTTAACCTATTCTCTCCAGTTGTGTATTTAAGGAATGCCTGTAGCTTACCTACGCTAAAATGAAGACTTGCATTTATACAGCACCTTTCACAATCTCAGGGCATCCTAAAGCGCTTTACAGCCAATGAAGTACTTCTGAAGTGTAGTCACTGTTGTAATGTAGGGAAACGCGGCAGCCAATTTGCACACAGCAAGATCCCACAAACAGCAACGTGATAATGACCAGATAATGTATTTTTTAACACTTTGGTAACAGCTAGACAGAATGTAGTGCTCCCAGAGCATTCTTGAACATTACCAGTATATTGGGCACTGTACTCTGTTAGCTCACCCCAGTGGCCATTCTTTCTATTAATGGGTCTAGATATTGAATGCTGTTCAAACATGGCAGGGGTGGGGGGGATATCACAGCCAAGGTATATCGTGTTCTGTCTAATACCAGCAGGTGTCACTGAACAGTAATCAGGAGCTGGAGTACTGTCTCGTTTTTCTCATTCACTTTCTTCCCCTCCCTAGCTCACAGATACTGGGACCATCAGTCGTGCCTTGAGCATTGCCTCTACTGAGGCAAGGTAACTCCGCACAGAACTGGGATCAAACATGGAGCAGCTGCCCCATCTAAGTTTTTTTTTAAATAGGGAGGAGAAGCCTGCAAGTGAGCTGTGAAAATATTTGTCTTATAGTTTTGCTGTTATGAATTGTTAAAACTTTAGTCTTGCAATTTGTAACATCAGAACTGCTGATTTAATCATTGCTTAATACTCATTGGCAGCTTATTAATCTGTTAAACTGAGGCTCCGTCTGCCCTCTCAGGTGGACGTAAAAGATCCCATAGCACTATTTCGGAGAAGAGCAGGGGAGTTCTCCTCAATCAACATCGCTAAAACAGATTATCTGGTCATTATCTCATTGCTGTTTGTGGGATCTTGCTGTGCGCAAATTGACTGCCGGGTTTCCTACATTACAACAGTCACTACGCTTCAAAAGCACTTTGTTGGCTATAAAATGTTTTGGGACGTCCTGTGGTTGTGAAAGCACTATATTAATGTAAGTTTTTTTTTGTATGTAATAACTTTTGAGTCATTCAGTAAAAGTCACATAGACTGCCATTCGAATAAATCCATTACAATGAATACCTATTCACGTATGCTAAGACTGATCTTATCTCCCTTTTGGTAAGTTTACTCTCACCACTAAATTCCTTGGCCATTTTGTGTTTCTTCCTCTTTTTGTGCATCAGAGGTGCAAAAATCTAGGATAATTTTACATTTCTGATGGGGAGGGGGATTATGATGGAGAGAGAAATTTCAAAGCTAGAAATACAAAATAAAATCAAAAACCATTAGGCATGCCTGTGGTCCATCAGATGCTGACAGTCTTGCTGTGTATTTCTCTAATATTTTGTGTGTTTATTCTCGTAAGCATTTCGGTTGGGTATAGTATTGGCTTGCATCAACTTGTATTCTAGGTTATTTGGCTGTATTTCAGCTGAAGCAGCACCAAGCAATGTTTATGCTGGTTGTATAACATCTCTGCTGGTTTTCAGTTTGAAAGCGCTCTAGCCTCTGGGCTTGAAAGTTGGGTTTCAAGCCTCAAAGCAGATGTTTAAACTGATGGTCTAGGCTGACGCCCTAGTGCAGCACTGAGGGAATACTGCATTGTTAGAGGAGCCGTTCATCTGAGGCCCTTGCTGACTGTTCTGGTTCAGGTGGATGTTAAAGATCCCATGGTGCTACTTGACGAAGAGCAGTGAGTTCTCCCGGTGTCCTGGCCAAACTTTTCTCCTTCAACCAACACCGCCAAAAACAGACTTAGCTGGACACCCTTCTCATGGCTGTTGGTGAATATTGCTGCGCACAAAATGACTGCTGCATTTGACTCCATAAGTCACTTCGGAAATAATTAATTGTGTATGAAGTGCTTTGAAATGTTTCAATGCGATGAGGTGCTTTTTAAATGCAAGTAGAATCTTGCTTCTTTAACCCAGGGTCTGTGAAGGCTCCACTCGGTCCCTGTGTCTCTTCGAGTCAATTTCAATATCCTCGTCCTCACCTTTAAGTGTTTCTAAGTCCTTGCCCACTACCTCATTAACCTCCTTTCTCTCTTGTTTCTCCGCACACACCCTTCATTACTCTGATGCTGCATGTTCACGGTATTTTCGCTCCAAGATAGATTGGTCCTTCAGTTCCTGGCCTCCTGAGCTACTTGCCAAAATCCCCCTCTGTATCTCCTCCCTCCCTTTGAAAGAATTCGTTATTAGGCCTCTCCCTAGATATTTCTTTCATTCTCAACATCAAGGACCACTCCTGAAAGAGAGCCCCCCCACCCACACACTCTCTCTCTCTCTCTCTCTCTCTCTCTCTCTCTCTCTCTCTCTCTCTCTCTCTCTCTCTGAACCTGGTTGTGTTGTGTGCGCTCGATATCTGGTAATGTAGCATTTCCCAGGGGTTGAACAGAACGCCCTGGTTATTGCTCGCAAGAATTTACAGGAGCCGTCTCCATGTTCTGAGTCTTCAGATCGCTGGGTCTTGTGACGCAGGCTATAAACTATGAAATGCGATTATTAAAAGTAAAAATTGGACAGTAGCATAAAATCAATTATAGTACATTTAACTTTATTACAGAACTTTTAATTTGCACATCCTCAAATGGAAAAATAATAAGACGTGACTCTAAACATTACCAAACCTGGACCAATGCCAATAACTCAAAATGTATATGAGAGGTCTGGTCTACTCTCAAGGCAAAAGATCCTTTACAAAATAATGAAGAGATTAGATTCTATCCACATGGATAGGTTACTTGATCTAGATGGGTAGGGGACATCGGTACAAGTTACAAACCCTTAGAGTTGGGTCAGATGCCGGGAAGTTCTTTTCACAAGAATTGTTAACCTCTGGAATAAGGGGACAGTACGTGCAGTGAGCATTAACTGTGTGTTCAAAAGGGAGCTGCATGAGTTCCTGCAAGTGGAAGATAGCTCAAGTTATAGAAAGTAGGTGGGGTAACTCCTTGAGTATAGAAGATTGAAAGGTGAACTGATCGAGGTGTTTAAAATGTTAAAAGGATTCGATAGGGTAGATACAGATAAATTATTTCTTCTGGTAGGGGAAATCAAGAATGAGGGGACATAATCTTAAAATTAGAGCCAGGCCAGTTAGGAGGGAAATCAGGAAGCATTTCGTCACACAAAGGGTAGTAGAAATCTAGAGCTCTCTCCCCAAAAGGCTGTGGATGCTGGGGGACAATTGGAGCTTTCAAGACTGAGATGGATAGATTTTTGTTGGGTACGGACATCAAGGGATATGGAGCAAAGGTGGGTAAATGGAACTGAGGTACAGATCAGCCATGATCTAATTGAATGAAGAGGGTCTAGACAGAGTGGTTAGAGAGAAATTGTTCCCATTGGCGGAAGGGTCAAGAACCAGAGGGCATAGATTTAAGGTGACTGGCAAAAGAACCAAAGGTGACACGAAGAAAAACTTTTTTACACAGTGAGTGGTTAGGATCTGGAATGCACTGCCCGAGGGAGTGGTGGAGGCAGATTCAATCATGGCCTTCAAAAGGGAACTGGATAAGTACTTGAAACGAAAAAATGTGGGAATAGGGCGGGGCAGTGGGACTAGCTGGATTGCTCTTGCATAGAGCCAGCGCGGACACGATGGGCTGAATTGCCTCCTCCCGTGCTGTAACCTTCTATGATTCGAGGGGCTGAATGGCCGATGATTAGGTTCAGCTTTAAAGACCCCCTGGTGGAATACTTGCTGACACACTGTCTAATTTCATAACAAAGGAAGTGGGTTGCAATTAAAATATTAGGATAATGACATTTTGACTTAAACTGGCTGCAGAATGTTGGGTTAACACTAAGATCAAAAACACTGGCTTAATGAAACGTATGGGTTGAGTTAATTTAAGAGAATCTGGTTTAACTTTGGGAGTGCCAAAGAACAAAACACCCCATTGAGAAAGTATTATATTTTCTCACTGCCTTCTCAAAACTCTTCTGTTCACCTGCACTATTGGCCCCATCCCTTAATTCCATTCTACCTGTTCTTCCTTCCAGCTGGCTCTGTGAAGTGGTTTGAGATGTCTTTCCAGCATGAGGGACGTTCTAAATTTACACTCGAGTGTGGTGCTGAGCGATACAGACCAGCAAGGTCAAAAGCAAAACACTGCGGATGCTGGAAATCTGAAATAAAATTAGAAAATGCTGGAAATACTCAGCAGGTCAGGCAGCATTTGCTCATCGACCTGAAACGTTACCTCGATGCTGCCTGACTTGCTGAGTATTTCCAGCATTTTCTGTTTTTGTTTCCGATCAGCAAGGGTCCCCTGCTTAATCCAAGCATAATACTGGGGTGCTACAATTGATGGCAGGCCTTGCAAGGTAGAAATGTAAAAAAAATTAACCAGGCTTCCTGCTGCAGGTTAATATCCAGAGTGAAACCTGCAGGAAAGTGCAGATACCTGGATTGGGGCTGGGGAGTGGGGGGGGCAGGAGTAGTGGGAGTAGGTGGGAATGGGGGAGGGGGTGGGAATGGGGGAGGGGGTGGGAATGGGGGAGGGGGTGGGAATGGGGGAGGGGGTGGGAATGGGGGAGGGGGTGGGAATGGGGGAGGAGGAATGGGAGCGGGTGGGGCGGCAAGAGAGGAGCGGGAATGGGAGCGGGTGGGGAGAGAGGAGTGGGAGGGAGTTGGGGGGTGGGTGCCATGATTCACTCCATAGTCCAAATGCCTGCTGACCTTTGCCATCAAGGTTTGCATGCGCACGATCACTTGGCCAAGGTACTGGTAGGCTGGCCAAATGCCAATGAAACCGTCTGCCGGCGCAATGCGGAATCGTCAGGAGAAAATTGGGAAGAAAAATCTAATTTGCCGCCAGCATTGTAACCAGGGGCTTGTTCTTTAGCCGTACAGAGGCAGTAACGCTTTTACTGCAGCTCGAATTAGTAAGAATAAACAAATTGGTAGGAACAGGAAAAGGCTCTTGGATCCAAAAGGCCCTTCCCTTTTATGATGAATCTGTATTGTAAACAGCTCTTGCCCATGAATTGTACCACTCCTGATTAATCTCCAGAATTGCCACGGTCTCGAAGGCTACTTTGGGCAGCTTCACAAGATCACATCCGACGTTGCTAAAGCCTCTCTGCTAAAGCGCTTCCAGCGGGAAGGAACTTTATACACAAAAACTAAGAATAGAAGCTAATTATCCTTGTGCTTTAATAATTCCGGTATTCAGCTTATGCTCCATGGCTTAAAATGTCTTGGTGAAATCATTTCCAATTTTACTGGATGGTGCGAGTGTTTTATTTGGGTTCCTGTTTATGAAATCGTCCTGGAGGTGACTCCTTGCTATCTTGAACATCTCCAAAGTGGGGATATGCATTCATAGGAACGCTTCTGCCCCCCCCGCCCCAATAAAGCTGATTCACCGGATAATGGCGCAACCTCTTCTGAATTTTTTTTTCAGCTCCTAAGGGGGATAAAAAAAATCCCACCGATTTTATTGCCCATCGCAGTGGGGGAGGCGGGGAAATCAAGAACGAGGGGACATGATCTTAAAATTAGAGGCAGGCTGTTTAGGAGGGAAATCAGCAAACAGCTGAAGGACTAGAAGATCAAAGTTCTATGGGTGGTCTGGTCTTTGTGTGTGTGTGTGTGTGTTGAGTATTATTTGTATAACGACTTGAAGTAGCAAATCAAGACATGTTCAGGAAAACATCTGAAGCTACAAAATGATGAAATTAAATCCTGCCGTAAAACTCTAACCAAACCATGTAACTTTTATTGGGAAACTGCAAAATAAAAAGTGTCGGCAATGACGTCCAGAAATATGAGATTATTGAATGAATTTGCGTAAGAAAAGGTCAAACGGAAGCAGCGGGAGGGGGAGAAAATCGTTTGTCCTTTTAAAGCCCTCAAAAAAAAACTTGGACTCTTTTTTTATTTTTTTACATTCTGTGCAGAGGGAGCTTTGCTGAGTCAGAGCCTCGGTTTGCTTCTGCACATCCGTGTGAGACAGCTGCTCCAAGCAGAGGGATGTGCTTCCCAAAACACGATCAGTAACCCAGGCTGTGCCCGGCACGTCAGTAAACACATTTCTTGGGACCATTTCACTGGGAGCTGAAGCATCTGAATGTTCCAGAAGGTTGTGATATAGGGGGGGAGGGGCAAGAAAACATAACTAGCAGTGTCCTGTAATGTTTAAATATCATATAGACAGCAGAGCTAAAATTCCCTTCCAACGATATGCTGACTTGGGAGAGGACTTTTTTTTTTATATAAAGAAAAACAAACATGTACACTGGAGTGTAAAGTAACTCTCGCACATAATTTGGCCCCTCTTCCTAAATTCCACGCAAAAAACAATCCAGGACCCTCGTATCGATAAGTGGTAGCATTGAAAAACTTCCATCCACTGCTGGCTGGTATCTATAAACACATTCTCTTTATTTCCCCCCACCTTCCTTGCACTCACTTCAATCCCATTGCCCTCTCAGCTGTTTTGTTCAACGCTGGTGATATTTAAATAGAGACTTTCCCACTGCCTTTCAAATCGGAGATGGCCCGGGTTGGTTGGGGGGGAGGGGTGGTGATAGATACAGAAAGAGGAAGTTTAAAATCAACAGCGGGGCCCAGGAGTGGGGAGAGTTGGAGGATCGGACAGTGCTGCTACGGTGTTCCTCCAGGGTCCTGATATTTAAACAGCACCTCTCCAAATCCCCACTCAGGTCTGGCTTCTAAAACTGATACAGCCGAGCAGGATAGATGGGATCCACATGTAAAGTGACCCCCTATCTGCTTTTGGTCATAAATAGAGTACTTGGATTTTTTTCATCTAGTATGTGAGGTTTATATATAGACTTGAGTGTATAGACTTGACACTCACTCACCTGACGAAGGAGAAAGCCTCCGAAAGCTTGTGATTTTCAAATAAAACAGTAGGACTGTAACCTGGCGTTGTAAGATTCCTAACATTTATATATAGATAGATAGATGTGGTTGATGAGTTATTTCCTCCATGCTGCCTCACCTGAAGCTGTTGACTCCTCGTCTGCTCGAGCCTGCCGTCCTCCGGTACCTCTCCCACGTGGCCGTTCTTGGCGTGTTGAGATTGGCAATCTATTCGAGCCGTAGTTTTCTGCACAGCCGAGCGCACTCTTCTCATCCAGTACCCACACAGGTGCACTTTCCATCAGGGGTCATGGATAGTGAACGGGAGCGACAGCAGCTTGCATTTATACAGCGCCTTTAACGTAGTAAAAACGCCCTAAGGAGCTTTGCAGGAGCGTTATCAGATTAAAAATTGACACCGAGCTACGTAAGGAGACATTAGGACAGGTGACCAAAAGCTCGGTCAAAGAGGTAGGTTCTAAGGAGCGTCTTGAAGGAGGAGAGAGAGGCGGAGAGGTTTAGGGAGGGAACTCTAGAGTTTAGAGCCCAGACAGCTGAAGACACGGCCGCCAATGGCGGGGCAATGAAAATAAGCGATGCGCAAGAGGCCAGAATTGGGGGAGCACACAGAGATCTCGGAGGGTTGTAGGGTACAGAGATGGGGAGGGACGAGGCCGTGGAGGGGTTTGAACACAAGGATGAGAATTTTAAGTTTTAGGCGTTGCTGGACCGGGGCCAGTGTAGGTCACCGAGCACAGGGGCAATGGATGATCAAGACTTGGTCTGAGTTCAGATACGGGCAGCAGAGTTTTGGATGGATTGAAGTTTACTGAGGGTGGAAGATATCTGACTTTTTTTTCTTTTCACTTTCTGAAACCCATGGGGACTAAAAGGCAGTTTTTAAGCACGATAGGTTGAGGTCAGACAATTCAGCTGAGATTGGGGGTTTATACTTGTACCTTCCTGGCCAGTGCATTTACCCAACTAGGACACCAGGGCCCGCATGTACAACACACCAATAAATAAAGAAGGGTTTTATCAGGGCCCCTGACTTGATAATCAAAATTGCTGCTGGCCGGTTGGACCATCAATGAAGATACTGCCGGCTATTTATCACAATTGGATGGATACAGAATGAACATTTATGATCACTAAGTTTTACAGAAAGGACAACACTGGAGGGGTTACTTGGAAAGACTAATGTGTGCAATTTTTTTATTTTTAATTTAACTTTTTTTATGGGCCCCTTCAAGTCTCTGTGTAGTTGACTGGACAATAGAAGCTGCGGGTTTGAAGTTGTTAAATTGTAATTTAACTCTGATATTTCTTCTCCTCCTCAGGGTTCTGGCTCGTTTGGACCATCATCATCATCCTGAGCTGCTGCTGCGTCTGTCACCATCGGCGGGCCAAGCTCCGCCTGCAGCAGCAGCAACGGCAGCACGAGATCAACCTCATCGCCTACCAGGGGGCCCGTAACTACTCCCTGCTTCCACTCTACCTGAGTACGTCTCTCTCTCTCTCTCTCTCTCTCTCTTTTTCCCGCAGTCTGTGCATTGTTAACCCCTTCAGAACATTGACATTGTATTTTTCGTTGTGTTCCCGATGATATGCTGTGGTGGTGATGTTGTTGCTTCTACCGTCTGTCTATTAGGGATGGTTTTTCTGACTTGAGCGCCGCTTGCTAGCGCTGTGTATTGGAAATTCGGCCATGAGCGGCGCACAATTTTCTGCCCAATTTGGTCCAAAGGTTACATAGAATTTAAAGCACAGAAACAGGACACATTCGGTCCAACTGGTCTATGCCTGAGTTTATGCTCCACACGAGCCTTCTTTCCCCACCCCCCAACCCCCCCCCCCCCAACCTCCCTCCCCTTACTTCATCTCACCCTATCAGCATATCCTTTTATTCCTTTCTCCCTCGTGTGTTTATCTAGCTTCACCTTAAATGCATCTACACTGTTCGCCTTAGCTACTCCATGTGGTAGTGAGTTCCACGTTCTCACCGCTCTCTGGGCAAAGAAGTTTCTCCTATAAAGGAAGGAAAAGCTTTTTTTTTCTTTTAAAGAAGTTGTGTACAATATGGACCTGAATTTTCGATATGGACTCCTGACAGATAAGGCTCCCCCGTAAGAGGTGCAGTGTCAGAAAATGTGACTGCTTGTGGGTGAAGGCTTTGCATGGCACCATAGGGAGCCTTGCAGGCTGGGTCTAGTCCCAGGGCTTGATCCTTAGTCCTGCTGAATTAGCAGTGGAGACACTGGAATTAGCATCAGTGTTCATGGGCTCGCGGGGGAAGGGGGTGGTTTTTATTTGTTCATGGGATGTGGGCGTCGCTGGCGAGGCCGGCATTTATTGCCCATCCCTAATTGCCCTCGAAGGTGGTGGTGAGCTGCCTTCTTGAACCACTGCAGTCCGTGTGGTGCAGTTTTCTGCTTCTGGTTATTCATCGACTCCTGCTAGAGGATTTGTCGGGGGCATTGATGATACTGTCCGTGGCCAAATAGACTCAGTACTTGCTATCTAGGCTCGCACTTGAAGTATAACACTTGGGCAAAGTACTGGAGGATACCTGGTCTCCTCAAGACTGTACCCCAGCAAGAGAAAAGAGAGGAAAAAAAAACTGGAAAGGAACAAAAAAAATCATTGGGGTTCCTGAAAATTATCTTTTTTATTATCATTTTTTAAAGTTGGTGTCATTTTTCCAGATGCATGTTCTGTAGGAAAAGATATCTTTCTTCATGGGTTAATTGTAATTTCGCCTGCAACAAATCCCTACTTCCGGAGACACGAGTGGAACAAACAAACTCTCAGATGACCTAGTTCCATCTGTTAAGCTTTTCTTTTTGCCCTACTTGTACTTTGATCACATGGGTTTGACGACAGATTTTATCCTTAACGATGTAGAATAATTGTAAACA
Organism: Heptranchias perlo; assembly: GCF_035084215.1. Lineage (NCBI taxonomy): Eukaryota > Metazoa > Chordata > Chondrichthyes > Hexanchiformes > Hexanchidae > Heptranchias > Heptranchias perlo. The sequence goes on along the minus strand of NC_090345.1, from coordinate 9,389,625 downwards.
ATTTTACAACACCAAGTTATAGTCCAACAATTTTTATTTGAAATCTACAAGCTTTCGGAGGCTTCCTCCTTCGTCAGGTAAATGTTCAGGAGCTCCTCGAAGCCTACGCATTTATACATATAGAACAATACATGGTGTTTACAGACTGCCCCTGCAACTGCCCATTGCCAAGGCAATCACCGTGTTCAGACAGAGAGGTGTCACCTACAGAACCCCCGAATACACATTCAACAAAAAAACAAACAGGAAAAAAAAACAGAGAGAGGCAGAAACATCCGGAAGGCAGAGAAAGCCAGATGTAGAATAAGACCGGGTGTTCGCAGCGAGTTAGCCATTGGTCTTTAAGCCGTGGGACCCGGGTTTGGATCCAGTCTGGTGGGTTAGCCATTGGTCTTTAAGCCGTGGGACCCGGGTTTGGATCCAGTCTGGTGGGTTAGACATTGGTCTTTAAGCCGTGGGACCTGGGTTTGGATCCAGTCTGGTGGGTTTAGACATTGGTCTTTAACCTCTGGGACTTGGGTTCGAATCCAGTCCGGAGTAATGAGAGAGAATTCTCTGCCGGTGAAATGAGTTTGAGCACTTTCGATCCGGGTCCCTGGTGGGTATGGGTCCGCAGGGCAACACTGGCACTAATTTTGATTTTAATTGGCAATCTCATTCGAAGGCCACAGGATGACTGCTGTGGGAAATGGCACAGGTCTGAGGCCGAGGTTGGAATAGAGTTGAGGCTTTATCCTGCATCTAACCATGCTGTCCGCACCTAACCTGGTGCTTGATGCTGACACTGAAATGGAAAGTGTTCTATTTTATCACTTGTATTTCTCACCTTGAGAAACGGAAAATTCACATTTTGGTTGGGGACGGAGGGGGGAAATCAAAACACTGGAAAGAATTTGGATTAGTTATTTTTATTTCATTATACTTTTGTTTAAACAGCAACTGTGCTAATATCAACACAACTTGGAAAGGTTACTGACCCCAACAGTGTGACAGTTCCTCACTCATCCCGAGAGCTCTGTTAATAAGTTGTACTTCCTGTTAGTCTCTAACCCATCCAGCCAGTATTAGCACATTGTTTCGCTCTCTCGCTCTCTGCGTCTGTGTGTGTGTGTGTGTGTGTGTGTGTGTGTGTGTGTTTCGCCTTCCTTCACCTCTCTATGCCTCTCCCTTTGTGTCTCCTTCCTTCCCTTTTCTCTCTCCATCTTTTTAAAGCAGGACTAAATTGAACACAACAAAAATCTTACTCCGAAATCTTTGCAACTGTTTTTAAAAGGGGCCATTTTACCAGGGTCTGATGGTGAGAATTCCTCTTTAAATGACCTGAAAAGCAGCCTCTGGTCAGACTGTGCTAGAATGAAGCATCAATAGTGAAGACACAAACAAAAGTGAAACTTTCTCACTCTTTTTAACTTTCTTGCTAATGTTTACAGAAGTATAGCAGCAACTTCCATTTGCCTAGAAAGAGAATGACATCAGACAGCTGTGGTTGACTGATTATGTAGAGAATACTTGTGTTAATGGCCACAATCCCAACCGATGTATTGTTCAGTGGTTACTCTCAGAAATGCTGCATCGCCTGAGATGCCTGGTAGTGAACACCTGATTTCAATCATACCACAGTGGGCATTTGCCAACTGGAGGCCTGGCATTTCTCCATAGGAAGAGAAAGCCTGTAGGACCAATAGTTCTATTGAATAGTTGCATTTTGACTGGGCCCCCCTCGAGTTGAAGTTGGGATAACCCAGCCTCCCTTTGCCTTTTGCCAGAGAGCAGCTGAGCAAGTGACGAAAGCACAGGGTTTCAGCGGAGACCACAGATGGATCAGAAGCAAATTGCAAATCAATACCATTCTTTATATTGATCAGAATGGGGCTCCTGGCACTTAGACACTGTGAAGTTACCTTCAGAAAAGTGGGTGCAAGGTACTGAAAATTGGGGGAGTGTGCTCTTGTCCGCCCTCTGGTGGCAGGTCCTAGAGCTGCTTAGGCAGTGGCCTGGGAGCAATCCATCTGCTTGTGCCTTCGATGAAGAACGTACAATGGGGCGTACCTTGAGGGGGAGAGGCAGAAAATAAGATTTTTTTTTCTTTTAAAGACCTTTTGCCTCCAATGTATGGCAATTTTTCTGTTCCTATCCCAATATATTTTAATGTAACCTGCAACCCAGCTGTATTGCAATAAAATATACATATTAGGGTTGCCAACTCTGGTTTGGTATATTCCAGGAGGTTTCTTCACATCACTTCCGGTCTGAAACCACTCCGCCCCCACACTCCCACCATTGGTCCATCTTCCAGGCGGCCTGCCTTCCCACGGCCAATTGGAAAGGGAACAGACTGTATGTTACCCAATTGGAAAGGGAACAGACTGTATGTTACCCGATTGGAAAGGGAACAGACTGTATGTTACCCGATTGGATTAACCTTGACTGTTGTCCTCCCCCCCCACCCCACCCCCCCTCCCATCTACGATATTTTTTATAACTAAGGAAAAGGAAAGTTCAAAGAAAATGGAAAAAAAACAATTTTGTTTAGTTCCCCTATGATTTTTCTGCGTGGTTTGCTCGCAGCAGTGTCCTCGAGATTAATCTTCAATTCCTGGAGACTCCAGGACGACCCGAATACACACTTGCATATCTTTCCCAATTTTTCTTTAAACTTGCAAACCGCAGGAGATTTTTGCACACAATGTCAATTGAAATCATAGGACGATAGAAATGTCAGCACAGGAAAAGATTATTTTTCCATTGGATCTATGCTGGTGGTAACTTCACATTGGAGCTAGCTAATCCCTTCATGGCCTCTCCCCTCCCTATCTCTCTAACCTGCTCCAGCCCTACAGCCTTCCGAGATCTCTGCGCTCCTCTAATTCTGGCCTCTTGCGCATCCCCAATTTCCTTCGCTCCTCCATTGGCGGCCGTGCCTTCAGCTGCCTGGGCCCTAAGCTCTGGAATTCCCTTCCTAAACCTCTCCACCTCTCTACCTCTCTCCCCTCCTTTAAATCGCTCATTAAAACCTACCTCTTTGACCAAGCTTTTGGTCACCTGTCCTAATATTTCCTTGTGTAGCTCATTGTCAAATCTCTTCTGATAATACTCCTGTGAAGTGCCTTGGGATGTTTTACTATATTAATGATGTGGAGATGCCGGTGATGGACTGGGGTTGACAATTGTAAACAATTTTACAACACCAAGTTATAGTCCAGCAATTTTATTTTAAATTCACAAGCTTTCGGAGGCTTCCTCCTTCCTCAGGTGAACGATGTTGGAAATGAACATTCACAACAACGTTCACCTGAGGAAGGAGGAAGCCTCCGAAAGCTTGTGGATTTAAAATAAAATTGCTGGACTATAACTTGGTGTTGTAAAATTGTTTACAATTACTATATCAAAGGCGCTATATAAATTCAGGTGGTTATTGTTGTAAGGGTTAAGTGCTAATTAACAATTATCATTGAGTCGGTTCTTCAGTCTTGTGAAACTTTTACAGCTGAGGGCTTGTCACTCATGATTAAAATCTAAGACCCAGAAGAATCATTGTCCTTGTCTATTGTGCACCCCTTGATAATTCTGGTATTGCGATGAAATATGTTTGCGTTATAAATAAAAGTTTTCTTTTTCTTTTTTCCTCCTATAACCCTCCCCCCCCCCCCCCCCCCCCTTTCCCTCCTCCCTTTTTACATTTAAAAAAAAACAGGGTTTTTGCCAAGTTATTTACTCCCGCCTTATGAAGAAGTGGTGAACAGGCCCGTGACCCCGCCACCTCCCTACAGTGCCTTCCATCAGCAGTGTGTCTCAGCCTGCAATGGTACCTCTAACCCTGAGCCGGCCGCCTCGAGTAACTCTGTGCCAACCGTCTGTGAGGTGGTGCCGCGCCAGGGGAGTGCGCTGGACCTGGAGTCTCCGGTTACCTATTCGGAACGTAGCATGAACAAAACGCCGGCAGCCGACCAGCCGGAGGACCTGGTTGCCGGCACCGAACTAGAACCCGTGCGAGCGTGTTGCTTGGACTCTGAAGAGGAGCTGAGCTGCTCCGAAAAGGAGCAACTGACCGATTATTATCCCAGCTCTTCCTCCAGGATCGAGAGCTGGCATCACCAGTCCTGCTTGGAAATAAAGGACGTAGATAAGACTCCCGGGAGGCACCGCAGGTTCACCGGAGATTCTGGCATCGAGGTTTGCGTTTGCAACAGAGGCGACGACCACGATGACCCGAAGGAACTTGACGGTCTGATTGACGGGTTGGGGAGCGCGATGGAGTTCTGCGACAGCTGTAACGTGTGTGACTCCTGCCCTCGTGCGGACACGGGAGAGGAGGGCCTCGCCGAAGCGCACGAACAACAGGATCACAAGGAACAGCACGGTCCTGACGTAACGGAGGAGCCCGTGTGTCTGTTGCTGGACACGATTAATGAGAATGAGTTGCTGCAAGCTCATCAGCATCACGACTCCCAAACCTAAACTGCAGTTGCCTTTGGCTGCATCATTTGACATTTTTTTTTGCGCTCAAGGACTCCTAGTACCTGATTTCATCGAACCTGAGAACCATTCTGGTGTTGAGTGTACTTGGAAGAGAGAGAAGAAAAAGACGGTAAATGCCAGATTGCTGGGGTTGTGGAGCTAAAGACTGAGCTGGCAGCATCGAACCAAGAGAATTTGGTCAGCCTAGCTACAAGAGTGGCACTCTGTGATGGTTTAGCCTTGACCTGTCGTATTGTGGTATAGAAGCAATTATGACGTCAACTGGAATTTTATATCCAGCATTTAAATTTTTAATCAAAACATATTTGCATGGGATCGTGACCCTTCATTCGTGTGCCATTTGAAGAGACCACTTTACTTTCCTTTACCTGCGTCCTTGTAAGAGAGACGGCTTTATACATCTGGGTTGAAATCACAAGCGGAATGAGAACTTGGGAGACTTTAGTACTGATGCACTGTGTACTTTTGAGTAGATGGGGTGATGGTTCTCTGCTTCTTCTGGGACTGTGAATACCAGCTTTAAACTGCACAAAAGTCATCTTTCCGCATCATCTCTTTCTCTCTCTACAGAAGCACAAGTTTCATTATTTCGGTCGCTAAGGCTTTTATTTTTTTTTTTTACCTTCGCTGCCCGTGACATTGTGTATGAAAGTTCAGGAAGCTTGGGGAGGTGAGATGAGCAGACGACCTGGAGAAGGTGACGTGCAGTGAAAAAAATTTTTAAAAAGCCACAACTGGGTTGGATAGGCAATGTTTGTCTTGCTGGGTCTGTAACTATAGACTTGTCCTTAATATGGGCTGTGCCTGCCTGACATGGGCGCTCCCGTCGAGCTGAATTCAACAAAAAAAAGTCTCCTACGTGAAACTAGGTTGGTTTTGGATGATGTGCAGGTGCTGCCTGATCGGTGTGCTTTACATTTGTGATCGACTCAAAACCTGCAGTGCAAGTGAGGTCAGTCCCCACCCCCTCTCTCGCCAGAGCCTTCCCTCCACCGGTGCTGTGCTTGCAATTCATTGGATAACATGAGAGAAGGATTTCCTCTTGTGTGCGCCTCGTGTAACAAAATCGCAAGCCCATTTATCGGAAGCATTTGTGTCTTGTACACAGAGGAACCTGTTCCCCCGTTCTGATTATGACCACTGTGTGTATAAAATAAAAAAGAAAGAAAGAAAGACTTGCATTTCTACAGCGCCTTTCCTGACCTCAGGACGTCCCAAAGCGCTTCACAGCCAATGAAGTACTTTTGAAATGTAGTCGCTGTTCAATGTAGGAAACGTGGCAGCCAATTTGTGCCCAGCGAGGTCGCACAAACAGCAGTGTGATAATGACCAGATCATCTGTTTTGGGTGTTAGTTGAGGGATAAATGTTTGCCAGGATACCAGGGAGAACTCCCCTGCTCTTCTTCGAATGGTGACGTGGGATCTTCTACATCCACCTGAGAGGGCAGACATGGCCTCTGTTTAATGCCTCGGACAAAAGACAGCACCTCCAACATTGCAGCACTGCACTGAAGTACAAACGTTAGGTGAATCACAGATTGTGCGTGCGTACACGCTGTCTAGTTGTTCACAATGAAATACCAAACCTGTTGCCAAGGCCTGAGCACACCTCTGTAATCCATCTATTCATCATATTGTATAACATACAAGGCCACCTTTTCTCTCTTCCCTTCTCTTTAACCCCCTCCAACCCCCCCCCCCAAATCCCATTACTTCTGTAACTTTGAATCTGGTGTTAGGTCACAATGAATTGTAGATTTGTACCAATATATTTTGAGTCACTTACTTGGTGTGCTGCGTCAACAACTCGGGGAATGACTCTCATCGAATAATGTAGTGTTTTTGGAACTGCCGGTTAAGCTTATTGGAGAGTGAACCAAACGGCTCTTGCCGTCTCTCGACTGCTTCAGACCACGGTCACCAAGTGCAGGTTTTCAATTGCTTTGGTGGCATCGTGTCACAGCGTAAATCTGAAGTTGACCTCCGAGGGGGAGGAAGCCATTGCTGGCGGGCGGGCGGGGTTCAAGATGTCATGTGATGCCATGGTGGAAAATTATGGGGCAATCCAAACGTTCCAACGGATCAAGAATATACAATGGAGCCAAAGGAACTACTTGTATCACGTAAGAGTTTGACCAATCTGTAGACACTTGGTGGGCTCAGAGTCAGCACTGTAAGCCTAATGAGTGAGGGTGCCATCGAGGCGCAGATTGAGACATGAATAGTAGCAGGCAGCAGGGCTGCTGAAGTGAACCTGTTTTGTTTGGGGATCTGCACTGTGGTGTTGAGCTCCACGCTGACTGAACAGTGAAGAGTGCGTAGGAGAGTGACCGTGGGATTTGCAGTTCCATTCGCAAGACTAGTTTAGAGAGAGTTTTCTTTTAAGTGAGGGGGGGGTGGGGGAAATCTCTCACAATGAGACACGTTAGCTGGGAAAGTGTGGATTAAAAATTTAGATTCGCTGTTTCAATTTGAAAACAAATTTTTAAAAAAAGTCTTTGATGTATGCAGAAAAGAAATGCTTTCATCTGAACTGCAGGGAACTTCATACAGACGCACACTGAGCTGGGCTGGTCTTAAGTAATCACGGTTTTCACGTGAAGGCGCACTCCTTGGAGTACTCCTACCTACTGCTAGCTTTAACTTGGTTTTAACATCACATTGTAATTTTCCAATAGATATTTTAATGATTTATTAAAAAATCAATAGTGTCTTCTGATCTCGTCATTATTTTTCTTTCAAGAACGTTATTACTAGGACCCGTGATTAGATATCACTCCAGTCGCCCTCGAACTGGCACTTTTACCGCCTCTGGGACTCTTCTTAAATACAAAATTGCAGCAGTAAGTTCAACTGCATGCAGTTTATCAGCACAGAAATTCACAGGGTTTGTCATGGGATGTCACGTAATGTCACCTCACAACAAATCACTCGCCGTTTACCTTACTGTTCGGCAGCAAGGCAACATCAGGAAGAATGGGCCGTGCGCAGCATCATGTTACCGCACGTCATCTGGGCGATAATTGCAGCGCAGATCACCACAGTCACTGGAAAACCACGAGCTGCGTCCAATTGTACCTGCGAAGTCTGTTTAACTCGGTCGGTCAGTGATTTTACTGAAGTGAAAGTCATTCACCATCGTGGGCTAATTTTAGAATACCTGCTGTGCTACGTACTTCAAATAATTCGTTCTCCACACTCTGCATCCTCACTGTGTTGAAATCGAGACTCGTCTCACTGTCTCCTCTAACTCACTCCCTCCCAGGATTTCGAAAATGACAAACTCCTTATCTTGCATAGAATGACTGGAATCTACACCACAGAAACAGGCCATTCGGCCCAATTGATCCATGCTGGTGTTTATGCTCCACATGGGCCGTCTCCCTCCCGACTTCATCTCACCCTATCAACATAGAATCTATGATATCCTTCTATTCCTTTCTCCCTCGTGTGTTTAGCTTCTCCTTAAATGCATCTATGCTATTTGCCTCAACTATTCCTTGTGGTAGCAGGTCCCACATTCTAACCACTCTCTGGGTAAGAAGGTTTCTCCTGAATTCCCTATTAGATTTATTAGTGACTATCTTATATTCATGGTCCCTAGTTTTGTTCTCCCCCCACCCCCCACATGTGGAAACATCTTCTCTATGTCTACCCTTTCATAATCTTAAAGACCTCTACCAGGTCGCCCCCTCAGCCTTCTCTTTTCTAGAATGAATTCCATCGGAGTGAGGGAATGGCGACACTTTCCTGTTTCCAGGTGTTCACAGGTGCATCTGTTCACCAGTCAGGGCGGGGTACCCTTTGCCCCCTTTAAGCCGCTGTTGCATAAAATCTTGGATGCTGTGCAGTCAGACCACAACAACTTGCATTTATATAGCGCCTTTAACGTAGGAAAAATATCCCCAAGGAGCTCCATGGGGACTAGGTGCAAAATGGACCCCGAGCCAAAGTAGTCGAGATTTAGGGAAGAGGTTCACCAAAAGCATTGACGGCAAGATGGGTCTTAAAGGAAGGAGAAGTGAAATGGAGAAGTTGGGGAGCTTGGCGAGAGAATTCCAGAGCGTGGAGCCCAGAAGGAAATGCTGTCACTGGTGGAGCAAAGAAGGGAGGGGAATACACAAGAGGTTGGAGTCAGAGGAGGGGAGTTTGGTGAGGGAGGGGGTCTGAAACACTGAAGGAGGTTACAGAAACAGGGAGGGGCCAAGGCCAGGGAGGGAATTAAACACAAGGATGAGAATTTTAAATTTGAGGTGTTGGAGGGGACCGGGAGCCAGCGTAGATCAGCGAGGACAGGGGTGATGGGCAAGCAGGACTTGGTGTGGGTTAGGAATGGTTTGGGATGAGCTGAAGTTTACCGAGGGTGGGAGTCCAGCCTGCAGAGCATTGGAAAGTCGGGTTCAGTTTGAGAGGTCCTCTCGTCAGAGGAGTTGTGCTGTCGAGTGCCATTTTCTAGGACAATTGCCTTTTCTCTTTCAGGTGCTGTCTGATCTTGTGTTTCCAGTACTTTTGCTTTTTTCAAATTTCAAATGTTGGTTTTTCTTTATCTCGAGAATCGACCTTCCCTTCTCTTGGCAACAATTTATATATTTCACTTAGAATGTTCCAGCACAGGAGCAGATTTTTTCCCCCCCACATGAGCCACGTAGCCTATTCCCGCTTTCCCCTTTTTCAAGCAGCTACCTGATTCCTTATTAAAAGAATTTATGGACTCTGCTTTGACACAGGTTTGTGGCAGAGAATTCCACATTCTAATCTCCCTCTGTGCAAAGACATTTTTTATAAACCCAACTTTTATCTTTTTACTGATTATCTTAATTTTGTGCCATCTTGTCATCCAATGGCAGAATCTATCGCTATTTCCCTTTTATAAACTTTCATAATCTAGAAAATCTCTATTCACTCACCCTTCGCCATCACTGCTCCAGTGAAAAAAATCCCTAATTTCTCAAGTCTCTTGTGATTGTAACCTCTCATCCCTGGTTAACATCCTAATGAATCTATGCTGCACCTTTTCCATTGCTTTTATATCCTTCCTAAAATGAAGTACCCAAAACTGTACACAACTGAGGTCATTGTATAATTTCAACATTGCCTAACTGATCTTGCACTCTGCACCTTAGCTACAAAACCACAAAATCTGTTTGCCATTTTATGCGGGGTTTTTTTTATTTTAAAAGTTGTATTATCTTGCGTTCAATGCCCGTTTGTGATATTGTTAGAGATGTAAAACGATCGTTTTTTTTTTAAAAAAGGAAAAGAAAGGCAGTCATTGACCAGGAGCTTGAAACTTACACGTGTCCTCTGACCTCAGCAGTTCAGTGACTAGAATTACTGGGATCTGCCCATTTCGTACAGTGGCCTTCCAGAGACAGGTTAGCTACTAAATACCAACCCAAAGCTACCCACGAGCAAAGGCGTAGGACATCTGGTGTAGATCGAAAACCTCCATTAGTGTGCGTGTTTGCGCAACCCTCGTTATTGTAAAAAGTTGGACTGGTGACCTGTTGCCCTGGATTCTGGAGTCGATAGTAGCCATGATGTGGAGATGCCGGTGATGGACTGGGGTGGACAAATGTAAGGAGTCTTACAACACCAGGTTATAGTCCAACAGCTTTATTTGAAATCACAAGCTTTCGGAGGCCTAAATGGAATCCTACACTCACCTGCCGAAGGAGGAAAGCTCCGAAAGCTTGTGATTTCAAATAAAGCTGTTGGACTATAACCTGGTGTTGTAAGACTCCTTACATGGATTCTGGAAGTCTCTTCATTCTCTATTTTTGCACCGACAATGGCTCGAGGGCCTATCCTGGCCTCTGAACGGAACTTCACACTCACGCTGTTGCTCCAATCTCCTGGTAACTGCGACGGGCACAGTCCTGCCCCTTAGGTTTGCTGTGCGCTCCACCACTGCCATGGTGCCATCCAGCTCCTCAGTACCCAACCAATGGCTAGGACAAACCTCCAGACTCCAAGCCCCACACTACCCATCAGCAGCGCTACGGGAAGTCAACTTTTTAAAATATTGTTAACACATTGTTAAACGCGACAAGGTGTTCACCCATTGAACTGACCCCTGTGGATTATAAATTGCGCTTTCATGGACTTAACCTTATTCAATTGCCTTTAGTTAAGTTGAAGTAAAAACTCCAAGAAGATAAAGCTGTTTGAAATTGCTCCCCAACTCCCTCCCCAACGTAATCCAGTGAAGCTCCGGGATACGGTTATGACCTTACTTAGATTAGCTCCCAGTCCACCAACGTCTCAAGTTTAAAATTCTCATCCTTGTGTTCAAATCCGTCCATGACCTGGCCCTTCCCTATCTCTGTAACTTCCTTCAGCCCTGCAATCCTCTGAGATCTCAACAATTCTGGTCTCTTGTACATCCCCGACTTCCTCCACCCCACCATTGACGGCCGTGCCTTCAGCCGCCTGGGCCCTAATCTCAGGAATTCCCTCCCTAAACCTCTCTGACTCTCTTCCTTTTAAGGCGCTCCTTAAAACCTACCTCTTTGACCAAGCTTTTGGTCACCTCTCCTAATATCACCTTACGTGACTCGGTGTCAAATTTTGTCTGATAATCGCTCCTGCGAAGCGCCTTGGGAGGTTTTAGTACGTTAAAGCTGCTATATAAATGCAAGTTATCGTTGTGATCCTGGCGGTGCATTCACACTCTTAAGCTTGTGCAAACCTGCACGTTTCTGTGAAGTAAACCACTTTGGCGTGAAGAAATCAGATCATGCCTGGAATCGGGGTAGCAATCCCAGGCATGTAGCGCACGCTTGCAGGTGCCTTAAAGAGGCCGGTGGCACCGTTTGTTTAATGTGGGCTCCTGTGAAGCGCCTTGGGACGTTCTAGTACGTTAAAGGCGTTTTATAAACGCAAGTAGTTGTTGTACCTGTTTACACACGATCTATTGCTGTTGGGGTTTTCTTGTTACTTTACTGCCATCTGGTGGTGATGACCAATGTTTACCATTCACTGGATTCTAATCACAGAATCATCGGATGATGCAGCACAGAAGGGGCCCATCGTGCCTGTGCCAGCTCTTTGAAAGAGCTATCCAATTAGCCTCATTCCCCTGCCCCTTCCCCATAGCCCTGCAAAACTTTCCCTTTAAAATATTTATCCAATTTCCTTTTGAAAGTTACTATTGAATCTGCTTCCACCGCCCTTTTTCAGACAGTGCGTTCCAGATCATCACAACTCGCTGCCTAAAAAAAAAAAATTTCCCCTCATCTCCCCTCTGGTTCTTTTGCGAATTACCTTAAATCTGCGTCCTCTGGTTACCGACCCTTCTGCCACTGGAAACAGTTTCTCCTTATTTACTCTATCAAAACCCTTCATGATTTTGAACACTCTATTAAATCTCCCCTTAACCTTCTCTGTTCTAAAGAGAACAATCCCAGCTTTACCAGTCTCTCCACATAACTGAAGTCCCTTATCCCCAGTACCATTCTAGTAAATCTCCTCTGCGCCCTCTCTAAGGCCTTGACATCCTTCCTAAAGTGTGGTGCCCAGAATTGGACACAATACTCCAGATGAGGCCTAACTAGTGATTTATAAAGGTTTAGCATAACTCCCTTGCTTTTGTACTCTATGCCTCTATTTATAAAGCCAAGGATCCCGTATGTTTTTTTTTAAATCAGCCTCATCTACTTATCCTGCCACCTTCAAAGATTTGTGTACTTAAACCCGTGCACAAATATGTATGTATTATATATTTATTTTGTTTGCCCATTTTTCAATAAATTTACATTTTAGTTAAAAGTTGAACTGATGTCTGATGTTTCTATCACTTCTTGAAGAGTTGCAGTGAAGGCACCAGATCCATTGAGTAGCTGGGTTTCCGGTTCCTTATCCTGCCCTTGCTATCATCGGCTTACCCGGCTACTGGGGCCAGTGAAGAATATCTCAGAATCCGACAGTAGTCGAGAATCACTTTATGAGAGTGATCTAAAATACATCCTAGAGGAAGAAGGGTAGAAGAGATCCCAAGAACAGCAATCACTACAAGTTTATTGAATAATAAAAGTTGATTACCAGGTAATAATCGTGAATATACGTATTTCATATGTATGAATATTAATGTAGCCATCGCAAAGCTCTGTGCAATGTTTTAGAATTGACGTAACTGCTATGTTAAAATTCCGGGTCGGGTTTGCCAATGGAGAGTAAATAAAATATGACCATAAATGGGGTGACTCTCACTTTTCAAATGAAGGACTTTAGTAGCCCTCGTAGCTCAGGCTTGAACACTCCAGAGATATCCTCCTTGTATTCAGGCAAGAAGAGAAAGAGAGGGTGCTATGCCTTTAATAAACTCCCATTAGTTGATGCGAAATAAAGGAGTTACATTTTGTTTTATAGATGGGGGGACTGACTGTACGTTTTCACCAAAATTTGAAGTGACCGACCTGGAAAGTTTTTTTCAGAGAAGAAAGGAAAGCATTTGTATCCATTAAGATGTCATCCTAAACTGCAAAACGGGAGCCAGTGCCTATGTTAGTATGCTCTATGGGAATTGTATAGTAGCCCTTATATAATAAAGAAAACAGAAAACTAATGCAGGCTTAAAAAATAAAGAAATGCTTTTCTGCTATCTGACAGGTAACTTAATTTGGTTAAAGTTTGAGTGGGGGGGGGATGAGGGGAGGCGGAGTGCTCACCTAGCAGAGGAAAAGGTCCCTCTCAAGACTGAGCTTCAGAGTTGCCCCAGGAAAGGCCACATGGCCTTGGTTGTAATATTCGCTGCACCAACACAAAACTATTAGCAGCAGAAATCAGCATTGACCTGATTACATCATCTCGCCACCAAATGCATTACTGCAAATTTCAGCCTACGCTGCAGGTGAAATGTGTGCTGGATAATTTGCAGTGCCTATTGAACCTACAGTTGGTTCGTGTACTGAAGAGGGTGACTTGTCCTTGGCCCCTTTTCACCAACCAACACCCTTTTAAAGAGGGAGTCTCCTATTAATGCCTTCTTTAAAGAGGGGGAACCCCACCACACAACCCAACACCCTTTTAAAGAGGGAGTGTCCTACCTTTAAAGATGGGGAGTTTCACTATTCAGACCTTCTTTAAAGGTGGTTTTATTAGAAAAATTGCCTAGGAGGACGTCAAATGGCCTGTTTCTGTGCTGTAGACTCTCTGTAACCATCAGGGAGCTGACTAAGTGGAAAGACCCTGAGTGAATAACAATAGCTGCAATAATTTAGCTCCCTCGCACTATCTGAGTAACTTGGGATAGTTCCCTTCTTCAAACCAACAGCAGCCACTGTTTACACCAAGAATGTCTGGGGACTTGGTAATGCTGATCTGAGCATTCTGTCCTTTCACCTCTTAGATCTGGGTTTGAGTCCACCCCAGACTGATGAAATTAAAGTCTGCTGTATCTGTCAGGCATAAGGAATCTGTATAAAATGCGTTTGAGTAACTTCAGTCTAGACGTGGGACTGTGGATCCACAGCATGAAACTGACATGAATTAGGCAATTTCACTCCGAGAGGCTGCAGGATGTCTGGTCTGGGGAATGGAAATTAATGTCGCACTAATGCAGTAGTGGATACTGTTCAGAGATTGGAGCTACGGAATGTTTTTTGGGGCAGAGTAGAGCGACCCTCAAATTTTCCCTGAAAACTCACGTCCATTTGACCCAGGTATTGTTATTTTCAAGGTTTTTCCTGCTTGGACCTGGGATTAAACTTTCTCATAGACCCTCTCTTAGCCTTGCAGACCCCACCAATATTAAGTTGTGCCCTTTCACCCACCCCGAATGCATTTCTCCCGACGTGCTTGCAACCTATATTTTGTTACTGTTTTCTAGCAGCTTATAGTGAACACACTTTAAACACACAAGGCCATGCAATGTGTAAATAACTACATTTAGCAGATATGGGGCCCAGTCAGCTTGCAATTGCTTTCATTGTTTCATTTGTGGTCAGTAGCACTACTAAGACTGGTTAGTGCTTCTTAATTGATGCAGCATTTTGTCTTCAATCTTACAATCCACGATTTTTCCATTCTTTCCTGAGTTTCAGCTGGACTTTGAATTTTGCTGGTTGGAGGACAACCCCAAATTTTCCTCTCAAGTCTGGCAGGGGGTGACCTGGAGGGATTTCGGCCGTGAAGCGCTGGAAAAACCATGACATAAGGAGGAAAATTTGCATCTTTGCCAGGACCTCTCCGACACAAGCTCTGACACCAGCCCCAAATGGCAGGTAACTAATCGAAGGAGAGTAGATGTGCTTTCCGCCGTCATCCAAAAAACGGCCTGAAATAGAGAACAGAAGGTTTATTTTTTATAACATATTCACTTCAGATACTTAAAAGGTTCCTTTCAGCAGCTTTGAACTGAGGGTGGGATAGGAGAACTCTGACAGTCACTTTTATGTGTTCAAGGTCATTTTCTGCGAGGAAGGAGCAGTTCTTACCTGGATCAAAGACATCTGGGTTCTTCCATTCCTTTTCATCGTGATGAATAGCCCAGAGGTTGATGACTACATGAGCTCCTTTAGGGATTGTGTACTCACCAATGCTACAAATCAACAAATTGGAATCAATGTTAAAACTGCATCTCAACGGTATGTTTAAAAAAGAACAGATCCTCTCCTAGAAAGAAAGAAGAAAGAACTTGCATTTATATAGCACCTCTCATGACCTCAGGATGTCCCAAAGTGCTACACAGCCAATGAAGAACTTTTGAAGTGTAGTCACTGTCGTAATGTAGGAAACGTGGCAGCCAATTTGCACACGGCAAGGTCCCACAAACAGCAATGAGATAATGACCACATAATCTTTTTTTAGTGGTGTTGGTTGAGGGATAAATATTGGCCAGGACACCGGGGAGAACTTCCTTGCTCTTCTTCGAATCATGCCATGGGGCCTTTTACCTCCACCTCAGAGGGCAGACGGGGCCTCGGTTTAATGTCTCATCTGAAAGACGGCACCTCTGACAGTGCAGCTTTTTAAAGGTACTGCACTGAAGTGTCAGCCTGGATTATGTGCTCAAGCCTATGGAGTGGGACTTGAAGCTTCTGACTCAGAGGATACTGAGTTACTCAGATAGGCTCGAAGAGCTGGTCTATTTACTCTTGAGCAGAGCAGACTTAGAGGAGACCTGATAGAGGTTTATAAAATATTGAAAGGGCTGGATCACATGCCTATGGATAGATTATTCCAGTTTGACAGATTGGGAGGGACCTGGGAAACGTGGGTTTAAACTATGCAAGAGTAGGAATAGACTGGATATTAGGCAGCTCTTCTTTTCCCAAAGAGTAATGAGCTACATGTCTCTGCATGACTTCAAAATGGAGCTGGACTGGTTCTTGACTGGAGCAGTGATTGCATCACACAGAAAGTAAGTGTCTTTATAGATAACACTTGGTCCATGTGATCTCCTGGACTGGTTTCGATTGCCTGAGGGGATCGGAGAGGAATTTTCCAGAGTATTTTTTTCCCTTATTGGCCCTCGGTGTTTTCTCTGACATTTTGCCTCTTCCTGGGAGGTTGGGTGGGGGATGGGGTGATGGTAGGAAGTGTCTAGGCGGGATGCTGCAGCAATCATGAGTGTGGAGCTACTGGTCTTTTCTTCCCCGTCATTTTCATATATTCGTATTTAGTGATACCAACAGAGCCACAGCTGATGCCTGTACCCCCTACATCGATCCTACTGAAGTATGGTATCTTCCAATCCACTCCAGCTCGCAGTTTTATTCTTAAAAACCTGGGTGAAAAACCCAAGAGCCCCGTGGTGATGATATTATGGCTGGCCTGACCCCAGTTGTTGAAGTATGAGGGGACGATTTGAACCCTACCTGTTGCAGACATCATCCACCTGCCCAAAATAACTAGTGCCACAACACAGGATTTTTAAGCACCAAAAGTCTTTGTGTGTGATATGCTCTGCTCCTCTCCCCTCCTACCTCAGGCCTTGAATTTTACTGTCCTTGTATTTTTGGATTACTTTTTGGCTATTTTTTTTAAAAGTACCAGACTTGAAAAGTAATGGTACTTGGAAATGTCAGATTGCCCAGATATGTTCTCTTCACAAAACCAATTCTGGAAGTTAGAGTTACCGAAGGATTTAAATGTGCAGCCATTGTAACAGGGCTATCAAGATCAATTGACAAGGGAATTGGTTAGGACATAGGAGACAGAGAGTAGGGATAATGGGTACATACTACAATTGGCAGGATGTGACTAGTGGTGTCCCCCTAGAGATCTGTACTGAGGCCTCAGCTTTTCACTATATTTATCAATGACTTGGATGAAGGAATAGAGAGCCATATATCTAAGTTAGGTGGCACAGTAAGCAGTGTAGACGGAAGCAGAAAGTTGCAACGGGACATTGATAGATTAAGTGAGTGGGCAAAACTGTGGCAGATGGAGTTAAATGTGAGGTCGTCTACTTTGGACCTAAGAAAGATCGATCAGAGTATTTTCTAAATGGTGAGAAGCTAGGAACTGAGGAGGAGCAGAAAGACTTAGGGGTCCTTGTACAGAAATCACTAAAAACTAGTAGACAGGTTCAAACAATAATTAAAAAGACTAATGGTACGTTGGCCTTTATCTCAAGGGGGCTGGAACACAAAGGGGTGGAAGTTGTGCTACAGTTGTATAAAGCCCTGGTTAGACCGCACTTCGACAACTGAGTTCAGTTCCAGGCACCACACCTCAGGAAGGATATATTGGCCTTGGAGGGGGTGCAGCGCAGATTCACCAGAATGGTACCGGGGCTAAATTATGTGGCCAGGTTGCATAGACTAGGCTTGTATTCCTTTGAGTATAGAAGATTAAGGGATGATCTAATTGAGATTTTTATGATTAAAGGATTTGATAGGGTAGATAGAGAGAAACTATTTCCTCTGCTAGGGGAGTCTGGAACAAGGGGGCATAATCTTAAAATTAGAGCTAGGCCGTTCAGGGGTGATGTCAGGAAGCACTTCTTCACACTAAGGGTGGTGGAAATCTGGAACTCTCCTCCCCCAAAAAGCTGTTGAGGCTGGGGGTCAATTGAAAATTTCAAAACTGAGATTGATAGATTTTTGTTAGGTAAGGGTATTAAGGGTTATGGAACCAAGGCGGGTAGATAGAGTTAAGATACAGATCAGCCATGACCTAATTGAATGGCGGAACAGGCTCGAGGGGCTGAATGGCCTTCTCCTGTTCCTATGTTCCCAATAGACAATCCAAGAGACACAGATGCATTTACCTGCAGTCTTCCAAAGCCACGTGTGGAATTAAGAGAGGGGACACTGGTTGGATCCGCAGGATTTCACTGATAGTTGCATGGAGAAGATGCAAATTGCTTCGATCACTCATTTTAGGAGTCCTTTCAAATCCGATGTTGCTATCAATTTCCTCCTGTATTTTTCTCTGCAACTGCAGTGAAAACAGATGGTCAAACTTTTCAGCTGCCTTACTAGTTGAATAATCTACCTATAATATATTAAAAGTTTCTAATATAGCGATGATATAGAGATGATCTGAAGTTCTGGTGAAGACACCCTCAAAGGCATGGGGTGTTGGGACTCACCTGTGAGAGTGATCTAAGGTACAAGAGCCAAAAAGTCTGGAGTAAGTCGGACAGAGAAGGCTCATAAAATGTTACAGGCATAAGGGAAATGATCGTAGTATCATCGTAGGTACAGCACAGGAGGAGGCCATTCGGCCCATCGTGCCTGTGAAGTTTGCTGATGATACCAAGTTAGCGGGCTTGGCAAACAATCAGGAAGAATGTAGGATATTGCAGAGGACGTAGATGGGTTAGCAGGATGGGCAGATAGGTGGCAGATGGAGTTCAATGCAGAGAAATGTACATTTTTTCAAAAAAAGAACACGTCAAGGAAACACAATCAACTTCTCCGAATTTAAAGCCACTCAATTCAGAATACCTGATAATTGTTTAAAAATTAACACTAAATTCCCACTTGCTGTGTTGTTGATGTTGCTTAATTCAAATTAATCGATATTTCAATTTTTTTTCAGTGAAAAAAATATGACTTTGAATTATCAGGAGCAGACTGTGTCCCCTAAGTGGTAAGATTTGAACAGAGTGATGGAACAAAGGGATCACTGGGTGCAGATGCACAAATCTTTAAGTGTGGGAGTGCAGGTAGAAAAGGCAATAAAAAGTCAAAGTAGATTCTTGTAGGTATAGGTACACTGTATATATAGCAGAGAAGTCCTGTTGAATTTGTACAAGGCATCAGTTGGAATTTTGTGCATAGTTCTGGGCACGCTAATATAGCAAGAATATTAGCGGCATGGAAAGGTTCACTAGAATTTATCAGTTCTGCTGAAAGGTCATCGACCTGAAACATTAACTGTTTCTACCTCCCCAGGTGCTGCCTGACCTGCTGAGTTTTTCCAGCATTTTCTGTTATTTACTTTAGTGCTAAAAACATCCCTTTCCAAACCTACCTGCCCGCCCACAAAATTCCAGCACAAATAGAATTGGGTTTCATCGGCTGGACTGGCGGGGAGCTCTTGGGAAGCTTGTGGCCTGTAGGCCATCATTTGAACACCCTCGCACTTGGATAAAGACTCTTCCAGTAACTCGCCCTCCCAAAAAAAAACTCCCCACAGCTGAAAGCAAAAAGAGAGCAGTAAAAGGAAGAAAGTTCTTGCATTGATATAGTGCCTTTCACGACCTCGGGATGTCCCAAAGCGCTTTACGGCCAATGAAGTAATGTTTGTTTTGAAGTGTCGTCACTGGGTGAATGTGCTACCAGTCCACGGCACAGGTCGCAAGTGCGTCTCGTTACTGGTAATCCCTGTTATATAATTTTCTTTAAACGTTTCTTTTACCTCAGGGTAGTGAAGCAGATAAACAAACGCCCACCCAAGCACTGTGCTCGTGGTTTCCACTCCTGCACCGAATATGTCTGCCACTATCATGAGCAGGTGGTCGTCTGACAGTTCCACCTCGCCAACTGAGCTGTTGTTGTTCTCTGAATTCATCTTGGCTTTTAGCAGAATATTGACCAAATCATTACGAGAGTCACTGCTGTAATTTGCCTGGAAGGACATAAAAAAAAAACACAGTTGAGAGCTGCATACGCTGAAGAGATTCATCACTGCAATGATGAATTAGGCTGTTAAAAAAACAAGGTAACTTACTGAATTTGTACAGGTCTTGTGCGGTCGGGCCGCATCTTGATTATTGCATTCAGTTCTGGTCACCGTGACGACAAGAGAAATGTCGAGGCGCTGAAAAACTGAGGGATGAGCCTTGAGACTGATCCCGAAGGGGGGAATTTTAACCCCCAAGAATGGGTGGGTTGGAGTCAAGTGGGAGGTGAAAATAGCGACCGCAACCCGTCTCCAATGTGCCCACTTCCGGGTTTCATGTGGGTGCGTTTGGATGCTCAGGAGGAATGTACCGGCCAAGGTCGCGTCCCCAGTTAGTGCCGGCAGGTGGGTGTTTAGCGGGGCAATTAACGTCGTTGAGAGACGTTAAGTAGCGTTTTTTTAATTGAATTTAACTAAGCTTTAAATTTAACGCCTCCAGGACGGCTTTCCGGGGGCAATCGCGAATCTCGCCAGATAAAAGGAGGCAAGAAGGGCCTGTTCATCGGGTAAGTGCCTTTATGGCACTGCTTGTGGGCCAGAGGGAGCAGGTGGGTATCCTCCACACCCGACAAGCTTACCTCCCGTGATCAGATCCACTCGAGAGGCTGACCCCTCCCCCCCGCCGCCCCAACCCGTTGTCCGAGACGAGACCCGCCCCTCCGATGGCCGAGACCCCTCCCGCCCCGGTTGGCTGTTGCGCGGGAAACTCAGAAATAAAATTCCAATCACTCATTTAGGTGGTGATCACACGTTCCGACCAGCCAACTTTACTTCCGGGTTTCGCACCCCAAAATTCCCCCCCCCCCTACTCCCTCCCTGGCTCCAGGTAAAAATCATGCCCCTAGTGTCATAGGATTGAATAATGAGGAAAATTTTGGACTCTTCAACTTAAAAGGAGTTGGAAATAAATGAGAAAGGAGAGCTTTATAGGGTATACACTATAATAAATAGAATAGAAATGTTTCGTTCTGAACACCGTTTCGAGTTAAACCAAGACTGCAGAACAAGACGTTGTAGGTACAATCTGCTGAAAGGCAACTTTAGAAGTGATATCAGGAAGCACTTTCACAGACCTGGATTAATGATCTTCTGGGCAGAGAGTGGATGCAAACACTATGGAATCATTCAAGAAGCAATTTGATCCTTTACTGGGGAGATCTTTTCTATTGGAAGGATGAACTAGATGTGCCAAATGGCTTACCTTATCTGTACTTTGTAATTTTTGCAAATTTGGTGCAGGAAGCCAAAGGCAAAGTCAGTAACCCGGTGATCTTCAGTGGCTCCTTAACCAGTCGTAAAGGGAAAAGATATACAGGTAATGTTGCCCTGATAGCTCGGTGGATAAATGTACTGCATGGTGTGATACTGAGTTACGCAGACTAGGGAAGTACCGTGTTGAATCCCTGGTCGGGGTGTTCTCTGGAGAGGCAGTTCACACTATGTGATTTGCACATCATGTAATACCACAAAATAGGAGGCAGAAATGACCCCATTCACTAATATTAGCAAGAAAATCGGAGTAAATGTAAAGTGAGTTCCCAAGCTACATTAGCCAACAAAGGAATTTCACATCAAAGTGTTTCTCCCATGATGAAGACAGTGCTTTTGTGAAGCAATCGCCTTCATTAAAATGGCTTGATTGGCAAGTGTGGTTCATTCAGCAACTAATGTTCAGTGTACTATTGACCTAGACTTCACTTTCTCCTGTGAGGCTTAAGATTTTGATTCAAATGCACTAAAGTTCTGGTGTATGTTATAGACAACGGTTGCATATAAATAGGCTCATATTGGAAAAGAATCAGAGACTGGAAAAAAAAAGCTTAAATATTGGAATTTACAAATATAGGATTGTGCAATTGATTGTGCCTCACACTTATTTGTACAATTGTTGACTGATCTGATAGCACACACCATATGCAATAGCACACACCATTCAACTGCTCCCATTACACCAATGAAATTGAGGTGCTGTACATTTCACACCAAAGTACCTTGTGTTCTTCAAATTTCTTCTGAAGCAGAATGTCTCGGACTGTGATGCATCGTTTCAGAGTACGGAGACTTTCATTGGGAAAATACTGAAAGAAGTAACAGAGAGCGTCTGTAACAACAGATTACCGCAGGGTCTGCAATCAGAGGTTAATGTGCACAAAATCTGCAATCAGATACTTGCGCACTATCCAGGATCAGAATTGCTAAGCGCTGTCGGCAATCAGAGATTACTGCAGTCAGAGTGTAAAAATCTCAAATTACAACTAGAAACAGTGATTCAAAATGAAGTACCTGAAGCCAGGGGAACGTGTCTATTAAGCTATCCTTTGCCACAGTGTCCACAATGCCTTGGCTGTAGTCAAGCATGTTCTGAAACTCTGGGTCGTCTTTCTCATACCTTGAGTTGAAGCACAGCAAGCAGATTACATTGGTGACTGCTTGTGTCACCTCAGGCTTTATGTCTACCGGTGAGTCAAGAAGGTGTTCAAACGTACAACACATCATGGTAGCTTCTTGGCAAACTGTTCATCACCAATCCGTGCCGAAATAAATAAAGAAAACATGTTATCATTAGAAGTAGGATTGCCAGAGCATGATATCCGCACTTAAAGGAAAATCAGTGTGGTGGGCTAGACCTTTCTACAGGGAGTATAAAGCTTGGATAAAAACAGAAAATGTTGGAAACACGCAGGCTGGTCAGGCAGCATCGGTGGAGAGAGAAACAAGAGTTAATGTTTTGAAAAGTTAACACTGCTTCTCTCTCGTCACGGATGCTGCCTGACCTGCAGAGAAATACATTTTGTGTTTTTATTTCAGATTTCCAGCATCTGTAGTATTTTGCTTTTGTTTTAACATAAAGCTTGGGTAGCGTTGTAATGGGATGTAGGTTTAGGAATGTAGCTTCACTACGTGGTGAATTGAGGTGCAGAATCAAGGAAAACCAAAAAAAAATAGTTAGACTGGGAAATCAGCCCAATTCACTCTCCTTTATGCCCAACTGATGGAGAAAGTGGCAGCAGCCTGGGAGCAGGTGGGTTGGCCTTTGTGGGTTCAAGCCACACTTCCAGACTTAAGGGCATAATCTAGGCTGACCCTCCATTAGTTCTGAGGGAGTGCTCCACTGTCAGAGGTGGAGTCTTTTGGATGAGATGCTAAGCTTGAGGCCCTATCTGCCTATTAAGGTGCGATGCTAAAGATCCCATGGCACTATTGACAGAAGAGCAGGGAGTACTCCTGATGTCCTGGCCAATATTCCTCCCTCAATTAATTACCACCAAAAAACATTACCTCGTCACGTATCTCATTGCAACTTGCCTTGTGCAAAATGGCTGCCACATTTGCCTGTGTAACAACAGTCATGGCACTAAAGTAATTCATTGAACGTAAAGCACTTTGAGACATTTCTGAGCAATGTAATAGGGCACCGTATAAATAAAAGTCTTTTTTTCCCTTCATCCTCTAGATCAGGGGATTGTTATATGACTTGGTGGTGGGGGTGGGGATGGTTAGGGGGACGGAGGGAGGAGGGGAAAATAATATCACTTTTAAAAATTAATGCAGGAAAACAACGGTAAGTGCCCTTCTTCACTTGGCCGGCATGATTACAATGGTCCTTGATGGCCCAGTGAAGGGCTGAGTCACACAGATTACAAACCAGGAAGTCAGCTCTGGACTAATAATGGGAATGAACCAGAGCCAGGGTTTCTTGTCCTGATCATTTTTCTGTAAGCCCTGCAGGAAAGTGTGCCCACATGCAGTGGTCAGGTGAAGACAGATCGGGACTCAGTTGTGATGACTCCCAAGGCTGGATGCCCTGCAGATACTCGCAGTCCAGGCTCACAAAATGAATGGGCGGTTGGGTGAGGTTCTGCAGGACAACCAGAATCTCCTCTCAACCTTCTCTGCTCTAAGGAGAGCAACCCCATTGAACTGTCCTAAATAATATCTTTCTTCCGCAACAATTTTTTCCAAACTCCCCACTCCTGAAGGCATTGACTCCTTCATAGGTGTGTGGTTCTGATGCTGTTCATTCTCTGATATTTCAGATCAGTGGCTACTGTTTATGCATGAACCTAGACAACATGCAATGGCAGGGAATGGCACATTCACTTCCACCTGGACTTACTGGATAACAGGCAGGAGCAACAGCCCTATCTGATTTTCTTCTCTCTAATTCAGGCCAAGAATAGCATCCCTACAGCATCCCAGCTTAGATCAGCTAACTCAGCACTGAGCAAGGATTAAACCTGGGGACCTTCCCACTACGACTGATTGATTCAGCCACTCACTGATAAACACATTGAGCCACCAGCAAAGCCATAAACCATTGCCGGTGCATGACTGTTAAGTATACTCACTCTTTTCCTCAAGAGTTGCTATCCCATCACCAAACAGAGATAAAGCTGAATAAACAAGCTTCCTGTGAAACTTCCAGGTAGGGCTGTAGTTTGCGAATGCAATGTCTTTGCCATCTCTGGACATCAAGTCTGTAGTCACCTGAACAGAGAGAGGAGATTAATAGGTGCTTTTACTTTGATACTTAAACATCTGGTTACAATGATCCTTGGGGGGGCTGGGCTGTAGGAAGATAAAAATGTAGTTTGTTATCCCTGAGGAAGGGAAAGGGGGCTGCTGGGTACATAAGAGTGGTTAGAATGTGGAATTTGCTACCACAAGGAGTAGTTGAGGCAAATAGCATTGATGCCTTTAAGAGAAAGCTAGATAAACACATGAGGGAGAAAGGAATAGAAGGATATGCTGATAGGGTTGGTTGAAGAGGGGAGGGAGGAGGCTTGTGTGGAGCATAAACGCCGGCATAGACCAGTTGGGCCAAATGGCCTGTTTCTGTGCTGTAGTTTCGATGTATCTCGATGCAAGACAAAACATGGAAGTTTCTGTGGAGAGACGGGAAGAGGTGAAAGCTTATGTGTTGTGTAGCTGACCTATACCATAGTTCCTGTTTATATGCAGTTTTCTCTGTACATAATCATGTCAAAGTTGTGTTTGAAAGACCTTATTATTCGGTGCTATATGTGAGTCTTCATAGGATGAAGAGATGTCGGTTCAGCATAGCAAACTCCTCTCTCCTCCATTTTATGCTTGCTTTGAGGAGCTGATTGTTGCAGTACTGCTGGCCTCTGTAGTGCTATTAGTATAGGAGTCTGGACTGGCTCCCTACATTTATATTACTGATAATGGGAGTACTAACCCGAAGGCACATTCATAGACTCACATTTGTGTGGGTATACAGTGCCATTAGTTCTGTGAAAGTTGGGTTGGGTTGGGTTGTTTAAACTATTAATAGATGAAAATTTGTCATCAGCTGCAATCCTATAGTGGGGAAGTACCTACAGATACTAACTCGATCCTTCATTGGATCACAGTGCTTACAGTAAATCTGTTGTCCTATTCCGTTTTAAAATAGCCATGTGGTTTTGAATTAGATAATCCAGTTTTTCAATGAACTATCTAGTAATTTCTAAAATACAAACCAGGCAATGAAAGTCTGTTTTGGGCATATAGCCTATTTTCCAACATTCTTGTGTGCTCCATGATGTGACCGTATTAATTGTTATGGCTGTTAAAGCTTTTTATCCCCAAATAGTCCCATTAATCACCCATTGGCTGAGATCGGCTAACAGACCAAAACTTGAACATTAGCCCCTCAGGTCTGCAAGGTTCAGTGCAATCCAACATGAAAGTCACTTGTGAGCCAAAATTGTTAACCAATTTGAATCTTTTCGGCTCCCACGGGCCTCTGCCTCTAACTGTATCAACCCTCCCTGGCTGCCTGCTCGGGCCGAACCCAGCGTTGTGTACCTTCAGTGCCCTGTTTGACCCTGAGCTGAGGTTTAAGATCCAAAGCTGGTCCAGCATCAAGTCCATCCTCTTCCACCCCCAGAACCTTGGTCACTTTTGCCCCTGCCCCAGTCTCGCTACTGCTGATACTATTATCCATGGCCTTCATCAGCTTGAAGATCAATTTCTTAAATACTCATCCGCCTCCCAACCCCCACCCCTCATAAAGCACTTGAGTATGTGAAGAATATTGCATAAATATAAGTTGTCACCATTAGTGACAAGATTGTGCCATCACTTCCTAGGCCACTAGGGGAGCCTGTGCTACATTATTAATGACACAAAGGGACAGAATTTCCTGTTACTGCACCTGGGCATTTTGGATCACCTTGGCACAGCACATAGAAGAAAAGCAGGCAGGGAGGATAAAGTGCCTTTCACGGAAGCTGCCTGATATTCCACCCATTCATTTTTGGTGCAGAGAGCATTGTTCCAAATAGAGCCAGTGTATAGCAGGAGATGGCTAATTGTGTGAATGCTGTCTTTTCTGGGCATTGAAGAAATGAGGAGAAGGTTCTCTGGACTAAGGAAGAGTGTCAAGGTGAAGAAGATCAATGGGTACCCAACAAATGCAAGTGGATGGTTGGACTGTGTATGTACCAAACATTCAGCCCAAAGTATGCAGCCACATCTGCAATGCACTGACCTCTTCTTAAACCTTCTTAAATATCTAAAGCTGTACCTCCAACTTGGTGACTGCCACTCGCACAATGATAGAAGGTGCAAAAAAGATTTACAAGGATGATACCAGAACTGAGAGGTTACAACTATCAGGAAAGACTGAATAGGCTGGGGCTGTTTTCATCTAGAAAACAGAAGGCTGAGGGGTGACCTAATAGAGGTCTTTAAAATTATGAAGGAGTTTGATAGTGTAGAAGTAGAGAAAATATTTCTGCTCATGGGGGAATCCAAAACAAGGGGTGATAAATACAAGATAGTTACTAATAAATCCAATAAGGAATTCAGGAGAAACTTCTTTACCCAGGAGCTGTTAGAATGTGGAACTCGCTGTCACATGGAGTAGTTGAGGCAAATAGCATAGATGCATTTAAGGAGATGTTAGATGCGTACACAAAGGAGAAAGGACTAGACGATTATGCTGATTGGGTTAGATAAAGTAAGGAGGGAGGAGGCTCGTGTGAACCATAAACACCGGCATAGACTAGTTGGGCCAGGTGGTCTGTTTCTGTGCTGTAAATTCTATGTAAGTCTGGCACGTTTTCTCACTAAATGGTCCCTAGAACTACTCGCACACACTCCGAGGTGAAGTTTTGCATAAATATTCTCTGATCCCCCAAAATGTAATCAAGAGAAACTCCAGATTTAATTAGTGACATAGCCAGCTGGTTACCGATGACACAGAGGAAAATGTGATCCCATCCATCTGGGCTGGATTCAAATCCAGGTCCCAGAGGTGAAAATACCATGTGCTGACCCTCTGCTTTTCATGTAAATGGTTTCCCTTTAATTTCTGAATTGTTGCCATCCTTAGATGAAGTTTTGTGCAATAAAATGGACTCTTGATCACTTCTCTGACTCAAGTAGGGTGAGCCTCGTGTTCTTTGGTGTCTGTTTTCCAATAGAGAAATCGATTGGGGATCAATGAGAATAGCAGGAGACAGCGCCTCCTTCAGGAGCTAACCTGGAGGGAGTGAAACTCACTCAACTACAGCTGACAGCAGAATGAAGGCTCAGGGTAGTTTCTTTTATCTGAGGTTCCTGCATGTTGGCACACACCCGAATCCTAAACTCAACACATGAGGAGACAGACGTGCCAATGGTATCACGGATATGTTTCAGCTTTGGGAAGTATCAACAGTTAAAACAGTGAATATACAGTATTTACATTTGCAGTGCAATACCCATCTCTACCTCACTCAAAACTCACGGACTGAAATTGGGCGCTCAACTTAGGAAGCCATTGATGATACAGTATTAATGATCAGTAGGAGTGATCAGGGTTGTGTGAAGGACATCTGTTTGAATGACCTACTACTGACATCCCACTGAAAGTGGGCCAATACAAATCTGTTTTAGGATGCAGCGAAGATACAGTGACCCTAAAGTAACATCTAAAACTTATCAAATGTGTTGCACGGATTTTGTTTGGGCTTTTTGTATTAGAGCTGAGTCTAAGAGCAGGCATCTAATTGTTGAATTTTAATAATAATTGAATTTGTTTATTTATGACAGAGCTTCAGCGTCACAACAGGAAGGAAAAGAAAATTGTAAAATGAACCTATTGTGTCAAAAATCATCATGGTTGAAAGGAGGAAAGACTGGATCAAGGAGAAATGCTTATGGGCTACCGAGCTCAGATTTCAAAAGTATGAAGAGTTAAGGAAGACCAAAGGTACCAAAACTAGGGGCCATAAATATAAGGTAGTCACTAATAAATCAATAATAAACCGTAAATCATTGAAACATATAGGATCCTGAGGGAGCTTGACAGGATAGAGGCTGAGAGGTTGTTTCCCCTGGCTCGAGAGTCTAGAACTAGAGGGCATGGTCTCAGGATAAGGGATCAGCCATTTAAGACTGAGATGAGGAGGCATTTCTTCACTCAGAGGGTTGTGAATCTTTGGAATTCTCTACCCCAGAGGGCTGTGGATGCTGAGTCGTTGCATATATTCAAGGCTGAGATAGGTCAATTTTTGGACTCTAGGGGAATCAAGGGATATGGGGATCGGGCAGGAAAGTGGAGTTGAGGTCGAAGATCAGCCATGATCTGATTGAATGACGGAGAGGCTAGAGGGGCCATATGGCCTACTCCTGCTCCTATTTTATATGTTCTTATGTTCTTATAAATCCAATAAAGAATTCAGGAGAAACTTCTTTACCCAGAGAGTGGTGAGAATGTGGAACTCGCTCCCACAAGGGAGTGGTTGAGGCGAATAGCATTGATGCATTTAAGGAGAAGTTAGATAAACACATGAAGGGGAAAGGAATAGAAGGATATGCTGATAGGGTTAGATGAAGAGGGGTGGAAGGAGGCTCGTGTGGAGCATAAGTGCAGACCTAGGCTTGTTGAGCCAAATGGCTTGTTTCTGTGGTGTAGATTCTTTGTCATTCTATGCAGGATAAAGAGTTTGACACTTTAAAGACCCTGGGAGGGAGTGAGTTAGAGAAGGAGACAGTGAGATGAGCCTCGATTTGAGCAAAGTGTGGAGAACGAATTATTTGAAGTTTGTAGCAGGGCAGTCATTCTAAAATTAGCCCAGGATGGTTTGCAGTGTTTTAGATAGGAGTTGCTCCCTGTTTCATGCATAATTCCTAGCTGATAATGTTCCACCCAGAACGCACACCGGTCCTCAAGCTGAGAGAACATATACACTTGCTCTATGTCTCAGGCTTTTCTAATCGTTGATGGCAATTGGGGCCATTCAGTCTTTAAATTTTCCATTCAGCCCCTTCCCAATAGCCCAGATAAGATCAGAAGCTCTTAACGTGGGAAACTATCAGGAGTAGGGAGAGGAAAATCTCAACACTACAGTGCAGTACAATGTGTCGGTGGTGATAGGGTTAGAGGAAGTAAGGTGGGAGGAGGCTCGTGTAGAGCATAAACACCAGCATAGAGCAGTTGGGCCGAATGGCCTGTTTATGAGCTGTAAATCATCACAAAATCACTTACTGTCAATTCAAGAGAATCAACAAGAAACACAAATCTAGAAACACCTTAAATCTCATTAGTTTCTTTTTTTCCGAAATCCAGAATCTCAACCTCGAGCAACTTGATTAGATTGCGGAATAACTGCACGGAACACAATTCGCACGTTATGCAAAATATCTCAACTGTTTAAATAAAGTGCATGAAAAACTTTTTTTTTTACCTGATATGCATGCAAATTAAATTTAAAGGGAATATAGATTTCGTATGAGCAGATATAATTTATTGTGAGACTTTAAACTTCTTAAAAAGTAAATTATGGTTATTGCATAGTGCTTTAGCTGAACAATGCAATTGTAAAAATATTCTTTCTATCATTCAATGAAATCTTACCCAACTGGGTCTGCCGGCAAATATTTTGCCCTTTTTTAACAGGACTTCTCTGGCATGTTGCTGGCTGTTGACCACCACCACATACTGCGATCCCATCATTAGGGAAAAGAGATTCCCGTAGGTCTTCTGGAGTTTATGGAAGAGCAGGTGAGGAGGGAGGTCACTCTTTAAGCTTAACAAGCTTCCGATCAACGGGAAGGATGGCAGGCTTTTCGGAAGTCTGCCTCCTTTCAGCTTTCTTTGAATAAATCCAGTGAAAGAGAAGATGGCAAAGCCCACCGTAAGGATCAGAGCAGCCACCAGCAGACTCATCTTCCCTGTGCTCTGAAACCTGCTGTTGGGATGTCCCCAGACTACAGTGCGGGAACCCTTTTATAAGTTTGAGAATCAGTGCCTTGACACAGTGTTATCATCTGCAGTAGCAAGGAGACGATGCCTGTGCCTTGTGAAATAATTCATAAGTCAGCATTTTTGTTATTGAACCAATCCCAATTACATGAAATTCTACACAGACTGATAATATGCACCTGTAGAGGGCACTCCAATTGTAACATAGTCACCACAAAAATATTTCAAAGCAACTTGACAGATGAAACGCAGAAAAATTCGAGGTGATGCATTTTGGTAGGAAGGATGAGGAGAGGCAATATAAACTAAAGGGCACAATTCTAAAAGGGGTAAAACAACAGAGAGATCTGGGGGTATATGTACACAAATCGTTGAATATGGCAGGGCAGGTCGAGAAAGCGGTTAAAAAAGTATACGGGACCTGGGCTTTATAAATAGAGGCATAGAGTACAAAAGTAAGAAAGTCATGATGAATCTTTATAAGACACTGGTTCGGCCACAACTGGAGTATTGTGTCCAGTTCTGGGCATCGCACTTTAGGAAAGATGTGAAGGCCTGAGAGAGGGTGCAGAGGAGATTTACTAGAATGATTTCAGGGATGAGGGACTTTAGTTACGTGGATAGGCTGGAGAAGCTGGGGTTGTTCTCTTGGAACAGAGAAGGTTGAGAGGAGATTTGATAGAGGTATTCAAAATCACAAAAGGTCTAGACAGAGTAGATAGAGAGAAATTGCTCCCATTGGCGGAAGGGCCAAGAACCAGAGGGTATAGATTTAAGGTGACTGGCAAAAGAACCAAAGGTGACTTGAGGAAAAACTTTTTCACACAGCGAGTGGTTAGGATCTGGAACACGCTGCCCAAGGGGATGGTGGAGGCAGATTCAATCGTGGTCTTCAAAAGGGAACTGAATAAGTACTTGAAAGGAAAAAATTTGTAGGGCTACAGGGATAGGGCAGGGGAGCGGGACTAGCTGGATTGCTCTTGCATAGAGCCGGCATGGACTTAATGGGCCGAATGGCCTCCTTCCGCGCTGTAACCTTTCTATGATTCTTTGAATGTACTTTAAGCAAACCTATGTATGATAACCAGTTTGGGAATGGAAAAGCTTGTACGTGAACTATATGTGTTTTTTTTTCTCCTAGTTTCTCCCCTGAAGGTGTTGAATCCTTGGTCCCTATCTCTGTAACTTCCTCCAGCCCTACAACCTTCCGAGATCTCTGTGCTCCTCCAATTCTAGCCTTTTGCGCATCCCTGATTTTAATTGCACCACCGTTGGCGGCCGTGCCTTTAGCTGCCTAGACCCTAAGCTCCGGAATTCCCTCCCTAAACCTCTCCGCCTCTCTACCTCTCTCTCCTCCTTTTAAGACGCTCCTTTAAAGATGAGTGCAGCTCCAACAACACTCAAGAAGCTCGACACCATCCAAGATAAAGCAGCCCGCTTGATTGGCACCCCATCCACCACCCTAAACATTCACTCCCTTCACCACCGGCGCACTGTGGCTGCAGTGTGTACCATCCACAGGATGCACTGCAGCAACTCGCCAAGGCTTCTTCGACAGCACCTCCTAAACCAGCGACCTCTACCACCTAGAAGGACAAGAGCAGCAGGCACATGGGAACAACACCACCTGCACGTTCCCCTCCAAGACACACACCATCCCGACTTGGAAATATATCGCCGTTCCTTCATTGTCGCTGGGTCAAAATCCTGGAACTCCCTTCCTAACAGCACTGTGGGAGAACCGTCACCACACGGACTGCAGCGGTTCAAGAAGGCGGCTCACCACCACCTTCTCGAGGGCAATTAGGGATGGGTAATAAATGCTGGCCTCGCCAGCGACGCCCACATCCCGTGAATGAATTAAAAAAAACCTACATCTCACCCGTCCTATGTGGCTTGGCATCAAATTTTGTTTGATAACACTCCTGTGAAGTGCCTTGGATGTTTTGTTACATTAAAGGTGCTATATGAATGCAAGTTGTTGGTGGTGTTGTTGAGATTCCGTTCAACAGATGCTGGCAACCCTCCAGTACCTTGTTGCCTTGACAGTGAGAGTCAACTGGTTAGTTGAGCATCATGGCCTGAGCAGGTCCTCACCCAACATTCACCTAAGTGAAAAAATATCCATCTAGCTATGTAAAAGTCTAGCACGTGGCCATCATACTTCAGATGTCATGCTTCAAAGTGTATAAATACATATATAAAATAAGAAGAAATCCAGTCATTTCCTGCTGGTTTACCTGGCCTTGGTAACCTGGCTTCTCCCCTAGAGCAAGAGGCGGGAATTTACAAGCAGTTGCCAATCTACAGAAACTTCCAACAATTA
Organism: Heptranchias perlo; assembly: GCF_035084215.1. Classification (NCBI taxonomy): domain Eukaryota; kingdom Metazoa; phylum Chordata; class Chondrichthyes; order Hexanchiformes; family Hexanchidae; genus Heptranchias; species Heptranchias perlo. The sequence continues at coordinate 9,357,543 of NC_090345.1, read as the reverse complement.
GCCTCAATTTGCTTGTGGGAGACTCCCTCCATGATGAGGACTCTTTGTAAGGCAAAGTTGCAGCATGCAACCTTAATCCCTCTTTGCATCCTCCTCACAACTCACATTCCCATCTAGTTTTGTGTCATCAGCAAACTTGGAAATATTACATTTGGTCCCCTCATCCAAATCATTGATACAGATTGTGAACAGCTGAGGCCCAAGCACTGATCCCTGCGGTACCCCACTAGTCACAGTCTGCCAACCTGAAAAAGACCCGTTTATTCCTATTCCCTGTTTTCTGTCTGGTAACCAATTCTCAATCCATGCCAGTAAATTACCCCCAATTCCATGCGCTGTAACTTTGTTCACCAACCTCCTGTGTGGGACCTTATCGAAAGCCTTCTGAAAATCCAAATACCCCACACCCACTGGTTCCCCCTTATCTATTCTACTAGTTACATCCTCAAAGAACTCCAATAGGATTGTCAAATATGATTTCCCTTTCATAAATCCATTTTGACTCTGCCAAATCCTGTTATTATTTTCCAAGTGTCCTGTTATCGCATCCTTTATAATAGATTCTAGCATTTTCCCTACTACTGATGTCAGCTTATTTTAAATAGAAAAGTTTTATTTTTAATCGGCTACAATAGATTTGACATTGCAATGATGACATGCCAGGTGATGTAAGACCCCAGGATATTGGATTTGCGATGCTGGACTTCACAGGATATGAGATTATTTTTGGTAATTAATTTTGGTGTCGTGAGGAAATTTACAGGGAGACTCACCTTTTGGGATCGTTGGAACATTTCACCGCAGATCCAGGGTGTCGGGTACCGTGCCAGTCTTGGACTGTAGTGGCCGCCCTTTACCAAATTGGCTTGCCCTGAAAGCGGCCGGTGCTGGCTGCCTTCAGGAAAACCGGGTCCACTTGCAGCCTAACATGTGGTCCTTAAAGTGGCCGCTTTGGGTCACCACCAAAAAGGTAAGTTTTAAAAGAATATTTACTTGAATATGGAGCCGGCCAGTGCTCCCTCCCCCCACCCCGATCACTGCCTCGGCATTTCTCCCGATTGCGTTCCCCCCCAATCACCCTCTCGGCAGCAGCCCAAACTTCAAATGGTCTTCGCCAGCGAGCTGCCCGGGGACCCCCAGCAGACATCTGCAGCTTGCTGGTTTGATGTAAATGAGGCCCAAGACCCAATTTCAGGTGGGCCTCGGGCCTACCCATTCCGGTGCAGGGATTAATCAGGCAAGCCGGCACGAATCCATTTCTAGGCCTATATTTTCAATGTGATTTTCATATTTTTTGTTTTAGTTTATAGTAGCAGTGGGATTTTAAAAAATTGCAACAGTGAATACAGTCAGTGACATGATGACACCAATGGATGGCTGATTTAGCCATCGCACCCTCATCCATGTTGATACAAGCCATTTTTCCATGTAAGGCACTTTACAATGGTAACATTGTGCCCTTAATAGGACTGCAGAGAAATAATGGGAAGCATAAAACTTAAATTTAAAATTCTCCTTGTCTTTAATCCCTGCCCCTCCCCATCCCTCTAGCCTCCTCCAGCCCTACAACGCCCTCTCCCTGAACTCTCCATTTCTCTGATCCCAGCCTCTCATGCGTCCCCCAACCCTCACACACCCTCCGTCCCTCTCCATTAGTGGCTGTGCCTTCAGCTGCCTAGGTCCCACATTCTGGAATTCCCTCCCTAAATCCCTCACCTTAAGAGCCTCTTGAAAACCCACCACTTTGACCAAGCTTTGGTCAAAGCTGATCAGTTTGAGTAGACTATGCATATTGAGGCTTCAGGGAAGTTACAATGCACATTCACTCGGTTGCTGCCTGCTGAGGAAGCACAAATAGGCAGAAAGACTTGAAAAATTGAGTCTTTTGTCGTTTGAATACAGATTAAGGGGTGATATGACAGAAGTGTTTAAAATTATGAAAGGATGGAACAGGGTAGATAGAAGCAGATTGTTTCCAGTGGTTGAAGGGCCAAGAACGAGGGGCCATCGATACAAGATTAAATGTAAGGGATTTAAAACAGAGGGCAGGAGAAACCTCTTTACACAGAGAGTGGTGAGGCTGAGGAATTCATTTCCAGGGTTAAGGGAGAAACTATGTCAACATTCAAGATTAGATTGGACAGGGGGAGGAAGGAAAAGAGGATAAAGGGAAATGAGAACAGGGCAGGTAAATGCAATTAGGACTATGCGTTTGCATGGAGGGTAAACACTGTCACGGACTGGTTGGGCCGAATGGCCTCTTTCCATGTATCTATGTTTAATCTCCTCCTTTGGCTCGGCTTTGGCTGTTTTATTCCTTACGCCTCCGTGAAACACTCTAGGACATTTTTCTACATTAGGCTTGTACATAAATGCAAGTTGCTGTTGTAGCAGTAACCAGTATTAAGCTTGCCAGTGCTCTATGCTTTTAACTAGCTATGCCTAAACTCCTGCAGTATCTTTACCCACACATGCTGTCCCTAAGCCTTTGGCTTTTGCCAAACTGTTCTCTGGAATTGTAGGATGTGTCCTTCAGGGAGTGAATGTGCTGTCAGTATCGGGCCAACAGAAAATCCATCTACGTGGATTTTTCAGTAGTTTGGAATGGAAATTCTTAAGCATCGTAATAGATTTCTGTGTATGACAACTCCTGACTGACCAAAACCAACAAATAACAATTAGAAGTAAACAAAAGCAAAATACTGCGGATGCTGAAAATCTGAAATAAAAATAGAAAATGCTGGGAACACTCAGCATGAAGGGTCATCACCCTGAAACGTTAACTCTGTTTTCTTTCTCCACAGATGCTACCTGACAATTGGAAGCATAATGTTACTCAGGTGGACCCCCCGTATTGTTTTCCCCACGCATCTTTCAAAGTTTCCAGCAAAATGAACTTTAAATAGAGTTAATGGGAGACCATTCGTTCTAAATGTTCGAGTTAACTAGTGATATAATTGCATTGTACACACTTTTACTGATTGAGAGACACTTTATTATCAGATTGGTTTGTATTCCTTTGCAATAAATGTTAAAAATGTTGGAAAACCGCATTTGCAACTTTACAAGGGGGAAGTAAGTCACATCAAAGTGTATCACTCATCCGCGATTGTACATTGTCACAAATGACCCACCGCTCAGCTTCCCCTTTTAAGATAAACGGGTTAACGATTGAGGGAAAGGAACTTAACGCCCAAGACGTCAGAAAATTAAACCCCCATGTTCGCTTAAAAACAGCACCCCCCACCCAAAAAAAAAATCAAAATTAAAAGCTCTTGCATTATGCAAAAAAAAACTGCTAAATGTAAATTCTTGCTATGCAAAGTTTTAAAAGTGCTAAAGTTAAATGTGCCTGGAGCAGGAATATATTATAAGATATTGCTGCCCAGCCTTTTCCTTCGTGCGTGTCGCCAGGCGATTTTGAAACGCTGATTGTGCGTCTCTGGGCTCTCTGGGCCACCGTACGCCTGGTGAAGATGGCGGCCGCGGACCCGCAGGCTCGTTTCGGTCAGTCGGTGAAAGGTTTACTGTCGGAAAAAGTCTCCACCTGCACCACGGACGTGATCGCGCTCACCAAGCAGATACTGAAGGGTTCCCGCAGCTCCGAGGTACGGACGGATCCGGTCATCCATACGCTGAGGAGGAGGGGGGGAATAATAATATTTTTAAAAAAAAACCGCCGACAGAAAATCGTCCTGCTGGTCCATCCCCTTTAAGGCCAGGTGCCCCGACCCAGGTCGGTTCCTGGGTCACAATATTTTGGTTCAGACCCCCCCCCCCCTCCCTCGGCATCACCCCACACAATACTGAGCAGTTATTAGTGGCGAACATCCTTTATTACGGGTAGAAAGTGCCAGTTTGGCTCATTTGTTGGCACTTTTTACCTCTGAGCCATGGGTTCAAGCCCCACACCAGAGACTTGAGCACATAACCCAGCCTGACACTCCCAAGTGCCGTGCTGAGGGAGCAATTACAGCCAATTTCAGTACTCTTGAGTCGTAGTCCTTGTTTTAATGTAGGCACACATGGCAGCCAGTTTGTGCACAGCAAGATCCCACAAAGAGCAATGTGATAAACGACCCAGAGAATCTGCTTTATTGATTTAGATTGAGGGATAATTATTGACCAGGACACCGGGTCAATAATTATCCCTCAATCTAAATCCCCTGCCCTCCTTCAAATAGTGTCCTGGGATCTTTTACGACTGTCTGACAGGGCAGAAGTGGCCTCGGTTTAAAATTTCGTTGGAAAGATGGCACCTCCGACAGTGCAGCACTCCCTCAATACTGAACGTTTACCTCACCTCAAAGTAATCCATTGTCTGTAAAGCGCTTTGTGGCATTTCTGAGAGCTATGATAAGGTGCCGTGTAAATACAAGTATTTCTTTCAGTGATGAGATGAGACTTGCTGCTTTGATCCACAGCGTATTTTTTAAAAATATTTACATATTGAAGCAAAATAAAAGCCTGGAAATGTGTTTCAGTACGTGCTGACAGTATTATTTAGGAGTGGGCGTTGAATACAAACTTGGTATGTTTTCTACCAAAAGGAGGGCGTTTCCTCCAAATTTCTGAAACTCTGTTTTTGTTTGGGGAAGTTCAGCATTTGTCATTAGCGAGGTGGAACGGTGGACAAGTGATATTTTGTACTATGTCCATCTGAACTCTGCAAGTACCCAGCAGTACAGTTATAGATTGTCTCTTTGGCTGTAGCCGAGAGAATGTTTGGAGCTGTATAAAACTTGGGTGAAGTACAGGTGGTGTCAGTGATGAATGTAGTGGTGGGAGCAACTTGAGGTGATGAATTAAGGCCGTTAAACAAGAAGCATTTTGGCATAATGTTAAAGTGTATTGATTTGTTATTGTTTTTTCCTGTAGATTATTTGTACCATGCTCTTTTTTGTATTTTCATAGGTACAATAAGCTTTCTTTGGAGAATTACCTTTGTTTGGGACCCTACCTTGACAGCCCAGCCAAGATAGAGAACTCTCTGAGCAGGAAATGCTGTTGGTGTTTCATGGCTGTTGCCTCTAGAACAGCCTTAATCGTTCTGAAGAATGGGCTTTCATAGGTTCGCTTTAGGCTGTAGTGGCTGAGCAACAATATAAATGTCCTTTATTTTGCCCATGGTTTTCTGTTTGCAGACCTTGTCCAGTCATCAAACGCTTTGTCAGTTTGGCTCAGTTGGTAGCACTCTCGTCTCTGAGTCAGTAGGTTGTGGGTTCAAGCTCCACTCCCAAACTTGAGCACATAATCTAGGCTAATGCTTCAGTGCAATACCGAGCGAGTGCTGCGCTGTCAGAGGTGCCATCTGTCAGATGAGATGTTAAACCGAGGCCCCGTCTGCCCCCTCAGGTGGATATAAAGATCCTATGGCACGAAGAATTAAGTGTCTTTTATCCCTCAGCCACCACTAAAAAAAGATTATCTAGTCATTCATCTCGTTGCTCTTTGTGGGATCTTGCTGTGGGAAACTTGGCTGCCATGTTTGCCTTCATAACGACATTTGCCTTCATAACGACAATGACTACACTTCAAAAGTAATTCATCGGCTGTGAAGCAGTTTGAGATGTCAAGATGTGAAAGGCACTATCTAAATGCAAATTCTTTTTTAATCCCTCTCTGGCATGACATACAGCTCCATTGGGACGCCTTACTTTCAAAACAACAGTTAAAGTCACCACATGCCGAAAACTGCTGTAATGGAACAGTTCGACTGAATAATCCCTCATGGAAACATGTTTGTGTTTGCTGCTGCAAAATTTCCCCAGTGTACAGTATTAAGGAGCAAATTTTGATTTTTGTTTTCCCATTTCAGCTCCTTGGTCAGGCAGCTAGAAACATGGTGATGCAGGAGGACTCCATACTACACTCTGAGGATGTAAGTACATCACTTCTGATGCCACATGTACCAAAACACTCCTCCTTGAAACGCTGGTGTAATAATCTCGACTGCCGGTGCTGTTTACCTCACAGCCGGTTCCCACGGCACAGCTGCTGCACACGTAGTTGTCAGAAACCACAGCGAAAATATATTTTAAAAATATAGGTGTCAGCCGTGGCTCAGTGGGTAGCACTCTCGCCTCTGAGTCAGAAGGTTGTGGGTTCAACTCCCACACCAGAGACTTGAGCTCAAAATCTAGGCTGACATTTCCAGTGCGGTACTGAGGGAGTGCTGTGCTGTCGGAGGAGCAGTCTGTCGGATGAGACGTTAAACCTAGGCTCCATCTGCCCTCTCAGGTGGGCGTATAAGATCCCATGGCATAATTTTGAAAAAGAACAGGAGACTTCTCCCCGATGTCCTGGTCGATATTTATCCCTCAACCAACATCACTAATCAGATTATCTGATCATTACACATTGCTGTGGGATCTTGCTGTGCACAAATTGGCTGCCGCGTTTCCTACATTGCAATAGTGACTGCACTTCAAAAGTACTTCCTTGACTGTAAAGTGCTTTAGCACGTCCTGGGGCTGTGAAAGGCGCTACATAATTGTTTATTTTGCTGTTGATGAGAATTCACAGTAACCTTTGGTAATTGATAATACAGGACACAGAGTTAAGTCGATTTGTGGTACCTGCTATTTAGAAATTTCCGGGCAGTCCGCTTGAAAACCAGATAGGTGACAACACTGGATCTCCACCATGTCGCCTGACATGGTCAATTGTTGGGATGGAGAGGGGATAAAGAATGATAGAAAAGCTCTCATACAGCAGATGATAGCGGCAAGTCACCAGCCCACCCTCCCAACTCACAAATGGTGGGGGCCATTGGTTTTCAAATTAGGGTCCACGAGCTCATCAGATATTTGAGGGCTCGCTTACAGCACGCTGTTATACTTTCAGCACACTGTTATGAGAAATCATTTTCTGAATTTTTTCTGTGTTGACTGAAAACACATTTCTGTTGCTGTACACCAACAAAAAGTATCTTTCTGCAATGGGAGCACTGTATTCCTTGGGGTAGCTGACACGGTCTTTAGAAAGTTCAGACAGGATTCCCCGAGAGACTGTCCTTTTCATATGTAGACGGAGTCCCTGGGAGCGTGTCAATATATGCACACACTTGTAAAGAGATCCAAAGATTGCTGGGGTCTAAAATATAAAATAAATCACATGCTCATAAAATTGCACCTCAGAGCAAAGTGGAAATTTTTAATATTGTATCTTGGAGATTGTGCAAGAAAGAAGGACTTATATATATTTATTTTTCATGACCTCAGGATGTCCCAAAGCGGTTTACAGCCAATTAAGTACTTTTTGACGTGTAGTCACTGTTGCCGTGTAGCAGCCAATTTGCGCACTGCGAGCTCCCACTAACAGCAATGTGACAATGATCAGATAATCAGTTTTAGTGGCGTTGGTAGAGGATAAATATTGGCCACGACACTGGGGAGAACTCCCCTGCTATTCTTCGAAATAGTGCAGTCTTCAAAGATTCTATATTCTTCAGTTGAAGAGTCTCATTTCATCATTCTTGGTGTTGACTATATTTTCACCTCATCACTTCACACTTGCTGCTTACAATATTAATGTGTTCATCATTTTCCCCTTGTTTTGGACAGAGTCTACGTAAAATGTCAATTATAACAACACATCTGCAATACCAGTAAGTATTATTCCTTTATTTTCTTGTCTTCCTCCATCTAATTTTAGGACCCAGGCCACATCCGGGTCCCAGAAAACGCACAGAATTGCTGCTTGATTTTTTTGTAGAATTTCTTTTATTGCTCAATCTGTCAAAATCGTGATTCTGAGCTCCCAGTACTACCTCTTTTAGAGAGGCACTGGAGAAGATGCGAAAAAGATTTACAAGGATGATACCAGAACTGAGAGGGTACAACTATCTGGGATGATTGAACAGGCTGGGGTTCTTTTCTCTAGAAAAGAGAAGGCTGAGAGGCGACCTAATAGAGGTCTTTAAAATTATGAAGGGATTCAATGGGGTAGACGTAGAAAAGATGTTTCCACTTGTGGGGGAGTCCAAAACTAGTGGTCATAAATATAAGATAGTCACTAATAAACCCAATAAGGAATTCAGGAGAAACTTCTTTACCCAGAGAGTGGTGAGAATGTGGAACTTGCTACTGCATGAAGTAGTTGAGGCAAATAGCATAGATGCATTTAAGGGGAAGCTAGATAAGTACATGAGGGAGATAGGGTGAGATGAAGTAAGGTGGGGGGAGGCTCGTGTGGAGCATAAACACCGGCATAGACCAGTTAGGCTAAAAGGTCAGATTCTGTGCTATGAATTCTATGTAATTCTTTGCGCTGTGTTACTCGGCTGTGCTTCCATATCTGGTGGAAATGATCAGAGCAGCGTGCCAGACCCTGGGAACTTGCACGCCCATTATGTGGCTGCAGTGGGTGCTTGACCCGGGGAGGGAAGGAAGGAAAAATGGAGAAAATGAACAAGAATATGAGAGAAATTTGCCTTCGCAAAAATTTTTTAAAAAATGTTATAGGTAACAAGCATCGGGGAAGAGAAAATGGTTTAATACTGACAATATTTGGAAACTGTGTGTGTGTGTGTGTACGTGTACACGCACACACATATATATATATTTATATGATATGGGATGTTCCAGCTCTACACATTTTCAGTCAGGCCTTGAAATTATGCTGTGCAAATATTAGCTAAAAGACGATTAACATGTTCATGTCAAATTTCTTCATCCAATATTTTAAGCTGTTTTTAAAAAAAAACAGCTACTAGCTCTGTTAAAATAGGAGACAAAGGGAAGTACCTAGGAAGGTCTTTCACATTGGTCTTTTATTTCGGACTCTGCGAGCCTCTAGGATCTAACTTCTGGCATTATGTTGTTAGATCTGTTTTATATAAACTTGAAGCAAATCTGTACACTCCAGTAAAACCGTGTCTACAAGTCTGCTGCAAATCTACAGAAACTGGATTCAACAGCACGAATGCTGATCCCTGTAATCTGAACTAAAGGACCATGTAAAAGTGGCTTCTTCTGATGTAAGGAAGAATGGTTAACTTTAAATTCATTTATGTTCTTCTGAACTCCCCCAAAAAAATTTACTTTTGGTAAAACGTCTTTGATCTGTTTTATGTCTGCGATAAAATGTTTTTCACCCTTTTCTCTTTTACAGACAGGAAGCTATACAGAAAAAGTGAGTAATTTCTGTGCTCTCACTTGCACACTTCTAAACTTAATTCAAATGTTGTCCCGTATGCTTATTTTGAAATTTTACTACTTTTCTTGTTCATTTTCTCCACTTTTCCTTCCTTTCTTATTTTGAATCTGTTGAACTTAATCTTTTCATTGCCAGGTGTATCACCAGGCTTCAGGTCATTTGGCCTGTGAGCTGGGAAAAATCTGCCTGGTTGATGGACAATAGGCCCAACCTGGCCAGTTCACCATAGACCCAATTGGGGACGCTCGTCTTCATTACTACTGAGGCTAGTCCCAGAAAGACAACTTTTGTTAATGGTATAAGAATTTTTAGCAGAAGGAATTAGGGGTAACCAGCCTGACCCTTTTTTTTCCCACTACCTACCTGCCTCCTCACCATAACCAGCAAATCCTCTCTCTCGAGAAGTGCATCCAGTTGTCTCCTGATCCTACTGTCTGCTTCACTCGCCTTCCCCGTTGACTTAATTCCACGACTCCTATTACTCTTCAGGTGAAGAAGTCGTATCTGACTTCCCTTTTTACTTCCAACCTCTTTAATTTTATAGCGCGAGGCCTATGCTTGTTGTGCCCATCTTTATAGTGGACAACTTGGCCTGGATCATTTTTTTTTCAGTTCCCTTCATAAACTTGCAACCTTTTTTTCTCAGAACTAAAATTCCTAATGCTCAGAATGGTTTTTGTTACTCGCCTCTGGTATTCTCTCGAGGGCAATAATATCCATGCGGTGATTAAGTTGCAGAACTGCAACCGTACACCTTTATTCCATCTGATCCTGAGCTGCTTGTGCCACTTTAATTCCCATTCTGCCTCCTCCACCTTTGACCTTTTACACTGTCCCACCCAGGCTTAGTGCGAGGATTCAACAACAAGAACCACTCGCATTTATATAGCGCCTTTAACATAATGAAACGTCCCAAGGCGCTTCACAGGAGCGATTATCAGACAAAATATGACACCGAGCTACATAAGGAGGTATCAGGAGAGGCGACCAAAAGCTTAGTCAAAGAGGTCAAGAACAGTATGTCATCTTAACTCCTGGGCACTCTGCAGCCTCTGGTCTGAAATCCAAGAGCTTAATCCTTTATTTTTTTTTTAGACACAGTAGGGGGTGCTGATGATGTATCAGTGTCCAGAGATTGACGTTTCGGGTGTAGATGCTTCGTCAGAACACACTGCTAGTGATGGGGTCTGCGACCATGGTGTTGGCCTCTGTTATTTCTCTTTTTGGGACTAGCAGTCCCACTGTTTTCTCAGCTCTTCATCTGTCTTTTCTCCTGTGTTTTTTTTTTACCCCCAAAACTATTTTCACACTTTTTCTTTAATGTCTTTCCATTGCCTCACTGAAATTATCTTTTGTATCATCTTACAGTTCTCTATTGCAGTTTCAAGATGGAAAAAAAAAGAAAGACTTGCATTTGTTAACTTGTCCTTTCTCTATACAGATGCTGACTGAACTGTGTATTCGCAGCATTTTTCGGATTTCCAGCGTGTGCAGTTTGGTTTTTAAAAATTATTTATTTTGTTTAGCGGGTTGTGTTGTCACGGAGGATCAGAGACACCAGAAGTTTAGTCATACATGCAAAAGTTGCCCGGGTAAAAAGACAAATGCTGGAAATCTGAAAGAAAGGCAGAAAATAGTAGAAATACACAACAGGTCAGTCAGCATCAGAAAAGTCAGGGTAATGTCTGCCTCCATATTACAAAAAGCATATAGAGGCACTGGAGAAGGTGCAAAAAAATAGTTACAAGAATGATACCAGTTCGGAGAGGTTATAACGATCAGGAAGGATTGAACAGGCCGGGGCTCTTTTTTTAAAAAAAAAAGCAGGCTGAGAGGTGATCTAATGGAGGTCTTCAAATTATGAAGGGGTTCGATGGGGTAGATGTAAAGAAGATGTTTCCACTTGTGGGGATGTCCAAAACTAGGAGCCATAAATATAAGATAGTCACTAATAAATCTAGTAAGGAAATTCAGGAGAAACCTCTTTACCCAGAGAGTGGTTACAATGTGGAGCTTGCTTCCACGTGGAGTAGTTGAGGCGAATAGCAGAGTTGCATTTAAGGGGAAGGTAGATAGGTACATGAGGGAGAAAGGAATAGAAGGATATGTTGATAGGGTTAGATGAGGGAGGGAGGAGGATCATGTGGAGCATAAACACTGGCATAGACCAGTTGGGCTGAATGGCCTGTTTCTGTGCTGTAAATTCTATGTAATGTTAACCAATTTTTTTTCTCTTTCCAAATGCTGATGCTGTATATTTCCAGCATTTTCTGTCTTTATTTTAAAGGACCAGCATGCTTTAATTCTGGCCTCATCTAAGCTTTTCAAATTAAAAGTTTCGCTACCCATCTTTAGTCCTGTGTAACAGTATAGAAAGAGCTTGCATTGTACAGCGCTGTATCACATTCTCAAGATGTCTAAAAGCGCTTCACAAGCAATGAATGTAGGCAAATGTGGCAGCCAGATCTCGCCAACAGCAAATGAGAGGGTAGATGAGGGCAATGCAGTTGATGTCGTGTATATGGACTTCCAAAAGGCGTTTGATAAAGTGCCACATAATAGGCTTATCAATAAAATTGAAGCCCACGGAATAAAAGGGGCAGTGGCAACATGGATACGAAATTGGCTAAGTAATAGGAAACAGAGAACAGTGATGAACGGCTGTTTTTCAGATTGGAGGAAGGTATGCAGTGGTGTTCCCCAGGGGTCGGTACTGGGACCACTGCTTTTCTTGATATATATTAATGACTTGGACTTGGGTGTACAGGGCACAATTTCAAAATTTGCAGATGACACAAAACTTGGAAGGGTAGTGAACAGTGAGGAGGATAGTGATAGACTTCAAGAGGACATAAACAGGCTGGTGGAATGGGCGGATAAGTGGCAGATGAAATTCAACGCAGGAAAGTGTGAAGTGATACATTTCGGTAGAAAGAACGAGCAGAGGCAATATAAACAAAAGAGTACAATTCTAAAAAGGGTGCAGAAACAGAGAGATCTGGGGGGATATGTACACAAATCATTGAAGGTGGCAGGGAAGGTTGAGAAAGCGGTTAAGAAAGCATATGGGATCCTGGGCCTTATAAATAGAGGCATAGAGTACAAAAGTAAGGAAGTCATGATGAACCTTTATAAAGCACTGGTTCGGCCACAACTGGAGTATTGTGTCCTATTCTGGGCACCGCACTTTAGGAAAGATGTGAAGGCCTTAGAGACGGTGCAGAAGAGATTTACTAGAATGATTCCAGGGATGAGGGACTTCAGTTATGTGCATAGACTAGAGAAGCTGAGGTTGTTCTCCTTAGAACAGAGAAGGTTGACAGGAGATTTGATAGAGGTAGTCAAAATCACGAAGGGTCTGGACAGAGTAGATAGAGAGAAACTGTTCGCATTGGCAGAGGGGTCAAGAATTAGAGGACATAGATTTAAGGTGATTGTCAAAAGATCCAAAGGTGACATGAGAAAAAACTTTTTTATGCAGCGAGTGGTTAAGATCAGGCATGCACTGCCTGAGGAGGTGGTGGAGGCAGATTCAATCATGGCTTTCAGAAGGGAATTGGATAAGTACTTGAAGGGAAAAAATTTGCAGGGCTACGGGGATAGGGTAGGGAAGTGGGACTAGCTGGATTGCTCATGCAGAGAGCTGGCACGGACTCGATGGGCCGAATGGCCTCCTTCCGTGCTGTAACCATTCTGTGATTCTATGAAAAGATCTACGCATGGCGGCAGAGGGCGTGATTGAGGTACTAAATGAGAATTTTGTACCTGTCTTTACCAAGGAAGAAGATGCTGCCAAAGTCAGAGTGACAAGAGATGGTAGTTGAGATACTGGTTGGGATAAGTGGCAAGTAACATTCGCACCAGACAAGTGCCAGGCAATGACCATCTCCAACAAGAGAGTGTCTAACCACCTCCCCTTGACATTCAACGGCATTACCATCGCCGAATCTCCCACCATCAACACCCTGGGGGTCACCATTGACCAGAAACTTAACTGGACCAGCCACATAAAAACTGTGGCTACAAGAGCAGGTCAGAGGCTGGGTATTCTGCGGCGAGTGACTCACCTCATGACTCCCCAAAGCCTTTCCACCATCTACAAGGCACAAGTCAGGAGTGTGATGGAATACTCTCCACTTGCCTGGATGAGTGCAGCTCCAACAACACTCAAGAAGCTCGACACCATCCAGGACAAAGCAGCCCGCTTGATTGGCACCCCATCCGCCACCCTAAACATTCACTCCCTTCACCACCGGCGCACTGTGGCTGCAGTGTGTACCATCCACAGGATGCACTGCAGCAACTCGCCAGAGCTTCTTCGACAGCACCTCCCAAACCCACGACCTCTATCACTTAGAAGGACAAGAGCAGCAGGTACATGGGAACAACACCACCTGCACGTTCCCCTCCAAGTCACACACCATTCCGACTTGGAAATATATCGCCGTTCCTTCATCGTTGCTGGGTCAAAATCCTGGAACTCCCTTCCTAACAGCACTGTGGGAGAACCGTCACCACACGGACTGCAGCGGTTCAAGAAGGCAGCTCACCACCACCTTCTCAAGGGCAATTAGGGATGGGCAATAAATGCCGGCCTCGCCAGCGACGCCCACACCCCACGAACAAATTTTTAAAAAATTGATAGAGGTACTAGAAAGGCTGGCTGTACTAAAAGGAGATAGTCACCCGGTCCGGATGAGATGCAGCCTAGGTTGCTGAGGGAAGTAAGGGTGGAAATTGCGGAGGTGCTGGCCATAATCTTCCAATCCTCCTTAGTATGGGGTTGGTACCAGAGGACTGGAGAATTGTAAATGTTACACGATAATCTGGGCCAAAATTAATAGTCATTTGGACAAGTGTGAATTAATAAAGGAAAGCCAACATGGATTTGTTAAAGGTAAATCGTGTTTTTGATGAGGTAACAGAGAAGGTTGATGAGGGTAATGCAGTTGATGTGTACATGGCATTTCAAAAGGCGTTTGATAAAGTGCCACACAATAGGCTTGTCAGCAAAATTGAAGCCCGTGGAATAAAAGTGGCAGCATGGATACGAAACAGAAGGAGGCCATTCAGTCCATCGAGCCCGTGCCGGCTCTTTGTAAGAGCAATCCAGTTAATCCCATTTCCCCCCCACCCCCCGCCATTGCCCTGCAAATTTTTTCCCTTCAAGTATTTATCCAATTGCTTTTTGAAAGCCACAATTGAATCTGCTTCCACACCACCCTTTCAGGCAGCACAGTCCAGATCATAACTGCTCGCTGCGTAAAAAAGATTTTCCTCATGTCGCATTTGGTTCTTTTGCCAATCACCTTAAATCTGTGTCCTCTGGTTCTTGACCCTTCTGCCAATGGGAACAGTCTCTATTTACTTCATCTAAATCCTTCATGATTTTGAACACTTCTATCAAATCTCCTCTCAACCTTCTCTGCTCTAAGGAGAACAACCCCAGCTTCTCCAGTCTATCCACGTAACTGAAATCTCTCATCCCTGGAACCATTCTAATAAATCTTTTCTGCACCCTCTCTAAGGCCTTCACATCCTTCCTAAAGTGCAGTGTCCAGAATTGGACACAATACTCCAGTTGTGGCCGAACCAGTGTTTTATAAAGGTTCAACGTAACTTCCTTGCTTTTGTACTTTATGCCTCTATTTATAAAGCCCAGGATCCCGTATGCTTTTTTAAACTGCTTTCTCAACCTATCCTGCCATCTTCAAAGATTCGTGCACATATACCCCCAGGTCTCTGTTCCTGCACCACCTTTAAAATTGTACCCTTTTGTTTATATTGCCTCTCCTCATTCTTCCTGCCAAAATGTATCACTTCGCACTTCTCTACGTTGAATTTCTTCTGCCATGCGTCCGCCCATTCCACCAGCTTGTCTGTGTCCTCTTGAAGTCTATCACTATCCTCCTCACTGTTCACTACACTTCCAAGTTTTGTGTCACCTGCAAATTTTGAAATTGTGCCCTGTGCACCCAAATGCAAGTTATTAATATGTATCAAAAAAACAGTGGTCCTAGTACCGACCCCTGGGGAATACCACTGTATACCTTCCTCCATTCTGAAAAACAGCCGTTCACTGCTACTCTCTGTTTCCTGCCACTTAGCCAATTTTGTCTCTCCCTTTTATTCCAGGGGCTTCAATTCTGACAAGCCTATTATGTTGTACTTTATCAAATGCCTTTTGAAACTCCATATACACAACATCAACTGCATTGCCCTCATCAACTCTCTGTTACCTCATCAAAAAATTCAAATCAAGTTAGTTAAATACGATTTGCCTTTAACAAATCATTGTTGGCTTTCCTTTATTAATCCACACTTGTCTCAGTGACAAATTTTATCCCGGATTACCGTTTCTAAAAGCTTCCCCACCACAGAGGTTAAACTGATTGGCCTGTAGTTGCCAGATTTATCCTTGCACACTTTTTTGAACAAGGGAGTAACATTTGCAATTCTCCAGCCCTCTGGCACCACCCCCATATCAAAGGAGGATTGGAAGATTATGGCCAGCATCTCTGCAATTTCCACCTTTACTTCCCTCAGCAACCTAGGATGCATCCCATCCGGACCGGGTGACTTATCTACTTTAAGTACAGCCAGCCTTTCTAGTACTTCATCAATTTTTAGCCCATCCTGTATCTCAACTATCTCCTGTTTTACTGTGACTTTGGCAGCATCTTCTTCCTTGGTAAAGATGGAAGCAAAGGACTCATTTAGTACGTCAGCCTCCATGGGTATGAGTAACATTCTTCCAAAATCTCTTGATTGCTATATATACTCTCACAGGATGTCACAAACATATTCACTCCAGCTGTTAGTTGGCATGTTTATTAATGTTTTGCAAGTGCTTGAAAATCACATACTGCTTGAATAATCTTTAACGGAGTTAGATGAAGATGTACATTTTGAGGAGATGCCTCATCCATGCCTTTGTTACCTCTAGACTGGACTATTCCAATGCTCTCCTGGCTGGCCTCCCATCTCCCACCCTCCAAAAACTTGAGCTTATCCATAACTCTGCTGCCATATCCTAACTTGCACCAAGTCCTGTTCTCCCATCACCCCTGTGCTCGCTGACCTACGTTGGCTCCTGTTCCCGGAACGCCTTGATTTTAAAATTTTCATCCTTGTTTTCAAATCCCTCCATGGCCTTGCCCCTCCCTATCTCTGTAACCTCCTCCAGCCCTACAACCCGCCGAGATCTCTGTGCTCCTTTTAATTTTTGCCTCTTGCGCATCCCTGATTTTAATCACTCCACCGTTGGCGTGCTTCCAGCTGTCTAGGCCCTAAGCTGTGGAATCCCTCCCTAAACCTCTCCGCCCCTCTCTCCTCCTTTAAGACACTTCTTAAAACCTGCCTCTTTTTGACCAAGTTTTTGGTCACCTGTCCTAATACCTCCTTATGTGGCTCGGTGTCAAATTTTGTTTGATAATATCTACTGTGAAGCGCCGTGGGACATTTTACTACGCTAAAGGCGCTATATAAATGCAAGTTGTTGTTGAGATTGGTCGAGCAAGATCTGGAGGAACTTTACCTGTGTTCCTGTGATGGAAGGGCTCGTCGACAGTGATATCAAGCGGCACTTACTCACCATTAACCTGCTCACCGATGCTCAGTTTGGTTCCGCCAGGACCACTCTGCTCAAGACCTCATTACAGCCTTGGTCCAAACATGGACAAAAGAGCTGAATTCCAGAGGTGAGGTGAGAGCGACTGCCCTTGACATCAAGGCAGCATTTGACCGAGTGTGGCATCAAGGAGCCCTAGTAAAATTGAAGTCAATGGGAATCAGGGGGAAAACTCTCCAGTGGCTGGAGTCATACCTAGCACAAAGGAAGATGGTAGTGGTTGTTGGAGGCCAATCATCTCAGCCCCAGGACATTGCTGCATGAGTTCCTCAGGGCAGTGTCCTAGGCCCAACCATCTTCAGCTGCTTCATCAATGACCTTCCCTCCATCATAAGGTCAGAAATGGGGATGTTCACTGATGATTGCAGTGTTCAGTTCCATTCGCAACCCCTCATATAATGAAGCAGTCCAAGCCCGCATGCAGCAAGACCTGGCCAACATCCAGGCTTGGGCTCATAAGTGCCAAGTAACATTCGTGCCAGACAAGTGCCAGGTAATGACAATCTCCAACAAGAGAGTCTAACCACCTCCCCTTGACATTCAACTGCATTACCACTGCCGAATCCCCCACCACCAACATCCTGGGGGTCACCATTGACCAGAAACTTAACTGGGCCAGCCATGTAAATACTGTGGCTACAAGAGCAAGTCAGAGGCTGGGTATTCTGTGGCGAGTGACTCACCTCCTGACTCCCCAAAGCCTTTCCACCATCTACAAGGCACAAGTCAGGAGTGTGATGGAATACTCTCCACTTGCCTGGATGAGTGCAGCTCCAACAACACTCAAGAAGCTCGACACCATCCAGGACAAAGCAGCCTGCTTGATTGGCACCCCATCCACCACCCTAAACATTAACTCCCTTCACCACCGGCACACAGCGGCTGCAGTGTGTACCTTCCACAGGATGCACTGCAGCAACTCGCCAAGGCTTCTTCGACAGCACTTCCCAAACCCATGACCTCTCCAACCTAGAAGGACAAGAGCAGCAGGCACATGGGAACAACACCACCTGCACGTTCCCCTCCAAGTCACACACCAGCCCGACTTGGAAATATATCGCCGTTCCTTCACTGTCGCTGGGTCAAAATCCTGGAACTCCCTTCCTAACAGCACTGTGGGAGAACCTTCACCACACAGACTGTAGCGGTTCAAGAAGGCGGCTCACCACCACCTTCTCAAGGGCAATTAGGGACGTGCAATAAATGCTGGCCTTGCCAGCGACGCCCACATCCCATGAACAAATAAAAAAAGAACTATTAAGACTCTGTGCTCCTAAGTACAACCTCTGTTTAGTCAAGGTGTTTATCACCATTGAGCCATGAATTCTTCACTTGAGAGGCAAGATCTTATAGATGAAACAGAGTTGGGAAGAACTGACAACTCTCAGTAATGATGACTAGAGTGAGTCAAAGGCTGAAATAAGTTTTGTTTTCTGCCATTCTTGTTCAGTGTTGTTTATTGCAATAAAAAAAATTAACACAGTTGAATAATTGATAAGAAATATAGAACAATCTATGCTCCCACGCATTTAAATGATGTGGTTTTCAAACATTAAACAAGTGTATCCTTTAAGACGTGTATATTTCTCAGTCTGCACAACTTAAGGTATTAACCTTTATAATGTAAAGTAAAATCATGAGGGAGGGAGGTCGATGTTATTTGTAAAATCATTAATGAATGTTTAGTAACTTAAACTCAAATATAACCAGATTTTTTTTCCCTCTCTTAATTAAATATTTCAACAGTGTTGAACTTTCTACAAACCTTCAGGACCAACTGAAGCATCTCTTAAAATGAGTCAGAAGATGGCAGGATGATGAATTCCAGGAGATGAAGCCTTTTGGGGGGGAGGGGGAGGGAGAATGTTGCCTGTGCTTAGGATCCAGCAAGAAGCATGGATTTAAGCAAATCTTCAATTCCATTCAGCTTTCATGTGCAACATTCAGAACCTCCCCAAGTGCTGCTTAGACCTGGTGCTGATGTCTAACACATAGCAGCTTCTGCACTTGGGGAACACATAGTGTGCTTGTTGGCTATTGACAAGGTGGCTTTGTGTAAATGCAAACTGTTAACATAGCAGCAATATCGACCATGGTCCGTTACATTGCTGGGATACCTTGGTGGGGTGGGGTGGGGGTCTCAAAACAGGTCTGTCAGTGTTGCCACAACAATAAAACTTTTAGTAGCCATTATGTTTGCAGTACTGATATGAGTTTCTAGGTTTTCTTCAATACTTGAATGCATTATCGTAGGTAGAGAATTGGCATGTTCCAGGACAACAGTCCAGAAAAATTGGCAGTGGTACGTTTAATATTTGCTGTTTCTTACGAGACTGATGCGGTAATGTCAGTGCATTGGTCCATCTGGCAATCTTAAAATATAGTCCGGAATAATTATAGAATTGGTTTGTAGATAATTGGATGTTTCCACAAGGACTGTCCTATCAATAATTACTTGGTTCCACATCAATACCACACTGTCAACACAATTGGTCAAAATCACCCAGGGAAATATGTATTAAGAAGCATTGGGGTGTGATTTATAGGTGTTTATTTTAAAATGAAATGGTATAATGTTGTATTTAATATTTCATTGAACAAGTGCTAATGTTGCATTGTAAAACAGGCTATGAAAGGCCCTGTGTATTAATATTGTAAAAAACTCACTGTTTCTAAGTTATGTTTGTCCCTTCAGTGGAAGTGAAGTTTACGTTTTATTACATCCTCCAATGTGAGAGCTGTCCCAGCACTTTATTGGCAGCTTCTCTTTGTGGTAGTCGCTGCTTTAATGCTTGTTCCTCCATTCTCCAAAGTGTTTTTTTTGGGCCCTTGCTGCCTATATGTACATGCAGACTGCGCCTCACCCTGCTTACCAGTCTCGGACTAGTGCAGCAGTGAGTACGTGTAAGAAGCAGCAAGTTAACACGGGGACTTAATGTTGTACTGTAGCGGGACCTTCTATATAATATGTACATTCGTGCACTGTGATGTTAACAAGTATATTTCAAGTTTTTTTTAATTGTTACAAAGATTGGTTTACTAACTAAAGTTGAATTATTAAAGCAAGTATGTAAAGTGGGTTTTTTATTTTTCATCTCTATTTCTGAACTTCATCATCTTGCTGTGTTTAACTGATAGCAAAGGTCTTGATCACAATGCTTTTTAACCCCGTGGTGATACAGTCCCCACTGCTTATAGCGGGCGCGATGGTGTTACCGCGATTTGCCCGCTATACAGCTGGTCGGTAAAACCAAAAAGCGAAGTAACCAATATATTTTTAAAAAACAGGAAATCTCCACTTAGCAACTGCCTTTCCTAATTGTTAGCAGTTACATCCAGAATCTCATCACTAAGGTAATCGCACTTTAACAAACAGTTGATTGAAACTGCTTGAAGAGCCGGCTTTGCCTGAAATCGGCAGAGCTTTTAAAATCGGTAAACACTTATTGAACTGCCCCAAGTCGTCGGCGCACTTAATACGTTATAAGTGGCACCGTTGACTCCTATGTTAAAGGCAAATGGTTAGCGCTATTTGCCCGATATAGGTGGCTGCCTGAGATAAGTGGACGGTGTATGTGGTGGGGACTACCATTAAATCTTGCTCGTGGCATTCCTCATACGGTTGCTATTCTGATCTGATAAGTCTCACAGCTGTATAGTTTATCGTTTTATATGAATAGGGCACAAAATTGACTTTTCCTTCCTCTTCACTTTTTCTGTCCTCCCTCTTTTCCTGAAGGTGTTGTATTGTTCCACAGGAGCCCTTCAGCCCCTCGTCCAAGTAATTGTTCTTCATGTGTGAACCCAGATAGTTAAGTGTCAGCAGTTTTTTTTTCCCCCAGAGAGGGAGTTGCAAATGAGCCCAATCCTGCCTTCACCAGACATCCCTTCTTGCATACTTTCCATCAGTGGTCACTGAACTCCAAAAGGGAGTAAGAATCCTGCTGACCTTTCCCTTCCCTGAGTGGAAGAGGTTGGGAGTGTGGGAAACACTGAGGCTAATTGTAGTATGAAATGAGCTAACTCAACACAGACTGAATATCAAATCTGGGACCCACTCTACTCAGTGTCTTAATGAGCTGGGCCAATGTAGAAACTTGAAGATAAAAAGTTTTGATATAGTAAAATTTGTTGCATAAAACATGTTTTATCCAAAGACTGATAGTGCCACTAGCCAAAACTGTAAGGGGTCCAGGCCTCTAAGCAATGAGCAAACTTGTTAGCGGCTCTTGGAGCCTGACTGCACCTGGAATGTAGACTCATCTGCAGTACAGAAATATCTAGGACTGGAAGAGATCGTTGCAGTCCACTTGGCTTATGCCACAGTTGGAAAAATACCATGCAGTGCTCTATCTTTCACACACACAATTGCTTTCTCTGCCAAATACCTATCCAGTTCCCTCCTGAGTTAGAAGCACTATCCATCTCGCTCCCAATGTTGCACTCTAACTGCAAATCAATTTCTCAGACATCTGGCAAAAGTCTTTCTCGTGTCCCCAAAGCTCACACTCAAGTTTGAACAAAAAAAATAATCAAGGCAGTTGAGATGGTGGTATGGTACTACAATTAGGCTAGAGAGGAATAATCAGCTCTGCTGAACAGTACACAAAGTCGATATCAGGGGGTAAATATTAACACCCAAGAATGGGTGTGGGTGGGTAGTAAAAATACTGCATGAAGGAGCGTGAGAGGGTGTAAAGGTAGAGGATGAGAGTGAGCCGCCAGGTGGTCAAAGACATCTGCACGCTCTTTCAGCTGCTCCCGGCTGGGCCTGGTGGTCACGACTTGCCCATCGCATTCAATGTAACCACTGTCCTCAATTTCTTCGCCTCTGGATCCTTCCAGGCGCCACTGGTGACATCACCAGGGTCTCTCAGTTGTCTGCACATAAGTGTCTATGACAGGTGACAGATGGCTTGTTTGCCAGGGCATCCATCTACATCAACTTCCCCTGTGACGACATCAGCCAGACTGAGTGGGTTTCAACTCTAGCTGGCCTACCACGGGTGCAGGGCGCAATTGATTGCACACAAGTCGCAATCTGAGGACCAGCACGTGAGCCAGGACTGTTCATCAACCGAAAGGGATATCACTCCATCAATGCGCAGCTGGTTTGCAACCACCCGAAGAGGTTTCTGCAGGTATGTGCCAGATTCTCTGGCAGCTGCCATGATTCCTTCATTTTGCACAAGTCCAACAGCCTGACCCCCTTCCACGCACAAGACAGATTTAAAGGCTGGCTCCTTGGAGACAAGGGATACCCCCTGCAGACGTGGCTCACGATACCCATGAGAAACCACCAACGAGGCACGACAACAGTACAACAACAGTCACGTCACCACCAGGTCTGTCACTGAACAAGCCATAGGAATGCTTCAGGTGCCTGGATCAATCTGAGGGAGCCCTTCACTACTCACCGGCGAGGGTGTGTAGAATAATGGTCATGTGTTGCGTCCTGCACATCATTGCTCAACGGAGGGTTACAGGTGGAGGAGCTCCAATGCCCTAATGCAGCATCCGCACCTGCCGGCAACATTGAAGAAGACGATGATGAGGAGGACGACGATGAAGATGGACATCCCGTCGGCAGAGTAGCAGCACATGTGGGCTGCTTGTGGGTGCCAGGGAGTCACTCATATCTAACAGGTTCTCATAAGCAAATCTGCTAAATGAAGATAGTGAACTACTCAGGCCGCCTGGAACAACCACCACCAACTACTCCAGCCTCCCTCCGTTTGCACAAAACAGTCCTTCCACCACGCATAAACCCATTGTAAACGTGCCCAATGGGTGGCATCAAGTCTTGCCGTTCATGATGAAGCGCATGAAAGATCACTTTCACAAAAGGGATTCAAGAATGGGCAAGACGTGGCCATGGTGGTGACAATTATAACATTTAATGTGCGTGTAAGAAAAAACAAATATAAATGAATAACATGACATTGCGTCAGACACCCTTGGTGATTACAAAACCTTTGCATTCCTCTTCCTGGCGCTCCTATGTGGTCCATCCCCTGTGGCTTTAGCAGAGGTAGTGGCAGTTTGCTCAGGTCTCTGCCCTGACTGCTGAGATGCTCTTCGCTTATGCCCTCTGGGTTTTGAAGCCCGTCAGGGCCCTGCCAAAGACTGCTCCACCTGCACCTGTGCAGGGGCAGACTCGGCCATCGGGAGAGGAGGCAGCATTGCGGGTACTGGTCACGGGTGGGATGTGGGAGCGCTTTGCGTGGACATGTTCCCTTTTTCCATCATCCCTCTCCTAGGCCACGGCCACATCACTCCCACCACTCTGCTGGACAACAGCTTGGAGCACATCTGAGATGTGTTGTAAGGCCATGGCTAAAGTATGTCTGCCTGTTTGAGGTGGCAGAAAATTTGGCATCCTTGCTGTTGTCAGGGCCTGAATGGACTCATTTGTGAGCTGTGCTTGAAGCTCAATGGAGGCTGCGATTCTCTCCATCGTAGACGTTCCCACACTTACCTGTGCCACCATTCCACTAATGCAATCCTCTCAGCTTTTGTGGAGAGTGTGCATGGCCCGTCTTCCAGTACCTCGCAAAGGTGCAGCTGTACCTCTATCATTCTCGATCTCAATGATGTCCCCCGGGGTTCACCCTCTGGGTCCAGCTGAGCAGAGCTTGGAGAGGAGTGCGCCCCCCTGATGTGGTCTCTCCACAGCTGCCCCTGCCATCAGTGTCTGCTCGTGCTCACTTGTGAGTGGTGAATCACCAGGTGACAACCCAACTATCTGCCTAACAGGACCCACCGAAGTGCCAGTATCTGCGCTGGTGCTGGATATGATGTGATGGTGTGCCCTCAGAGGAATGGAGCTCCTCTGAGGAATCGTCCTCTTCCATGGCATGTGCCTCCTCATCAATCCTTTACGGCCCTGGAAGAGAACATAAAGCAATATTAACAATCATCGCAGAAGTTATTATGAAGATACTGAGGTGTGCAACAGGTCAATCAGTGATAACATCTATTCATAATGTGTGTGAAGGATGTTAAAGTTCTGTCACCGGCCGTTTGCGGAGTGGCAGTCTCGCCATCTCCGACCGCCAGGCATTCAACCATACGGCTGATCTCTAAGGCCTCCTCCTCTGCCTCTGTCAGGGGCACTATTTGTGGTGGCCTCCCCCTCCAGTCCTACTCCTCTCCCGTGCATTTTGACCTCTCCTCCTACAGAGGAAGAAAGAACAGACGTGTGAGTGAGTGAGGGTGACAGAGTCACCCGACGGATGCATTGCTTTGGGTGAGGCTGACAATGAAACAGATACATCAGAGGGTGACTATCAGACAGATTCATCACATTGCATCAGGATTGGGGTGAGTGGGAGTGATGGGTTCACAAATGGGGAGGTGAGGAAGTGCACAGAAAGTGAAGGTAAGTTGATAATGAGACTTAAGTGGGTGTGAGGAGTGATGTGATGGAGTAGGCTTGGCAAGACAGAGTGAGGAGGGGGGGGGGGGGTGGTGGTGTACACCACAGAATGTAGGTGAATCAGTAACTGTACTTACTTTTCCTGACCTGGTTAGGTCATTAAAGCGCTTCCTGCACTGCACCCACATCCTTGCCACTGTGCTCCTGCTGCTCAGCTCTTCTGCCACCTCAAGTCAGACCTTGGTAGCAGAGGGAGGGCGCTTCCTGCGATCACCCGTGTACAGTATGTCCATCCTGCTCCTGACACCGGCCAGTAGCAACTCAAGTGAAAAGTCATTAAACCGGAGTGCTGGCTTAGTCCTTTGGTGCTCCACATCTTCAAATTCCTCCTTTCTCCCTCAAAATCCATGGTTGCATTGGACCTTTAAATACTCCAGCTCCCAGCACGTCATCCAGGTGTGCAGTACGCCTGCTGTGCAGCTTGGAGACGCGAAAGCCGGAAGTCACATTAAGGGCCTTCAATTGAGTCGCGATCACTCAAGCCAATGCACGCAAAATTTTTCTGGGTTTCCCATGCGACCATTCACAACCCCCCCGCCCCCACTGAGTTCCTGACACCATGTTAAAATTATGCCCCAGGTGAAGCCAGGATCGGATTTGGCTTTGATTTCCCCCAACAGTCAAAAACAGAAACAGACAGCACACTGTCTGGTCTCACAGATGAAGAGGAACTGGTGGTGAGTTTCTGTAAAGTGCATCATTTATTTTGCTAATGGTAGGACTTAGAGTGAGAGAGCAGTAGCTCCCTGTAATCACACTATCACTAACTTGACTTCATGTAAAATTCCTTGAACTCCGTTGTTCTGTGCCTTATCTCCCTGCTGTAAAAATTCTAATATTAAAAAGCCTTGACAGTTTGTCTGTTTACTGCAGCTGTTACTGGCAGTGATAAAAGTGACCCCCTCCTCACCTCCCATCTGTTGGGTTCTTGAAACTCAAAAACTTGAGATAAAGATTCCAATGGCTTCTGGATTTACAATGAACTAACTATTTTAGACAGGTAGATATTATTATACATTTTTTAATGGGATACCTAAAATATAGTGAATCGTCCCAGAGCAAGCGAGTGTGTTGTGAACTACATTCTCACATATCTAAACATCTTTGCCCTGTTCCCAGGTTCTAGGCACCCCACTTTAGGAAAGATGGGAAGGCCTTAGAGAGGGTGCAGAAGAGATTTACTAGAATTTTTTTTAATTTTTTTTTATTCGTTCACAGGATGTGGGCATCGCTGGCAAGGCCGGCATTTATTGCCCATCCCTAATTGCCCTTGAGAAGGTGGTGGTGAGCCGCCTTCTTGAACCGCTGCAGTCCGTGTGGTGACGGTTCTCCCACAGTGCTGTTAGGAAGGGAGTTCCAGGATTTTGACCCAGCGACAATGAAGGAACGGCGATATATTTCCAAGTCGGGATGGTGTGTGACTTGGAGGGGAACGTGCAGGTGGTGTTGTTCCCATGCGCCTGCTGCCCTTGTCCTTCTAGGAGGTGCTGTCGAAGAAGCCTTGGCGAGTTGCTGCAGTGCATCCTGTGGATGGTACACACTGCAGCCACAGTGCGCCGGTGGTGAAGGGAGTTAATGTTTAGGGTGGTGGATGGGGTGCCAATCAAGCGGGCTGCTTTATCTTGGATGGTGTCGAGCTTCTTGAGTGTTGTTGGAGCTGCACTCATCCAGGCAAGTGGAGAGTATTCCATCACACTCCTGACTTGTGCCTTGTGGATGGTGGAAAGGCTTTGGGGAGTCAGGAGGTGAGTCACTCGCCGCAGAATACCCAGCCTCTGACCTGCTCTCGTAGACACAGTATTTATATGGCTGGTCCAGTTAAGTTTCTGGTCAATGGTGACCCCCAGGATGTTGATGGTGGGGGATTCGGCGATGGTAATGCCGTTGAATGTCAAGGGGAGGTGGTTAGACTCTCTCTTGTTGGAGATAGTCATTGTCTGGCACTTATCTGGCGCGAATGTTACTTGCCACTTATCAGCCCAAGCCTGGATGTTGTCCAGGTCTTGCTGCATGCAGGCTCGGACTGCTTCATTATCTGAGGGGTTGCGAATGGAACTGAACACTGTGCAATCATCAGCGAACATCCCCATTTCTGACCTTATGATGGAGGGAAGGTCATTGATGAAGCAGCTGAAGATGGTTGGGCCTAGGACACTGCCCTGAGGAACTCCTGCAGCAATGCCCTGGGGCTGAGATGATTGGCCTCCAACAACCACTACTGCAGCTGTTACTGGCAGTGATCCAGGGATGAGGGACTTTAGTTATGTGGATAGACTGGAGAAGCTGGGGTTGTTTTCCTTGGAACAGAGAAGGTTGTGAGGAGATTTGATAGAGGTATTCAAAATCATGAAGGGTCTAGACAGGGTAGATAGAGAGAAACTGTTCCCATTGGCAGAAGGGTCAAGAAGCAGAGGACATAGATTTAAGGTGATTGGCAAAAGAACCAAAGGTGACATGAGGAAAAGCTTTTTTACACTGCGAGTGTTTAGGATCTGGAATGCACTGCCCGAGGGGGAGGTGGAGGCAGATTCAATCATGGCCTTCGAAAGGGAACTGGATAAGTACTTTAAAGGAAAAAACTTGCAGGGCTATGGGGATAGGGCAGGGGAGTGGGACTAGCTGGATTGCTCTTGCACAGAGCCGGCACGGACTCAATGGGCCCAATGGCCTCCTTCCGTGTTTTCTATGATTCTAAGTAACACCTGAAAAAACGGGTGGAATGCAGAGGAAAAATGAGTGCTAATCCTTTGCTTCCGTTCTGCTCCCGAATAGCACTGCACCCGAACTTCCTCTGTGGCTTTTCACTATCACTAACTTGTCTTCATGTAAAATTCCTTGAACTCCGTTGTTCTGTGCCTTATCTTCCTACTGTAAAGATTCTAATATTAAAAAGCCTTGACAGTTTATCTGTTTACCGCAGCTGTTACTGGCAGTGATAAAAGTGACCCCCTCCTCACCTCCCATCTGTTGGGTTCTTGAAACTCAAAAACTTGAGATAAAGATTCCAATGGCTTCTGGATTTACAATGAACTAACTATTTTAGACAGGTAGATATTATTATACATTTTTTAATGGGATACCTAAAATATAGTGTATCGTCCCAGAGCAAGCGAGTGTGTTGTGAACTACATTCTCACATATCTAAACATCTTTGCCCTGTTCCCAGGTTCTAGGCACCCCACTTTAGGAAAGATGGGAAGGCCTTAGAGAGGGTGCAGAAGAGATTTACTAGAATGATTCCAGGGATGAGGGACTTTAGTTATGTGGATAGACTGGAGAAGCTGGGGTTGTTTTCCTTGGAACAGAGAAGGTTGAGAGGAGATTTGATAGAGGTATTCAAAATCATGAAGGGTCTAGACAGGGTAGATAGAGAGAAACTGTTCCCATTGGCAGAAGGGTCAAGAAGCAGAGGACATAGATTTAAGATGATTGGCAAAAGAACCAAAGGTTGACATGAGGAAAAACATTTTTACACTGCGAGTGTTTAGGATCTGGAATGCACTGCCCGAGGGGGAGGTGGAGGCAGATTCAATCATGGCCTTCGAAAGGGAACTGGATAAGTACTTGAAAAGAAAAAACTTGCAGGGCTATGGGGATAAGGCAGGGGAGTGGGACTAGCTGGATTGCTCTTGCACAGAGCCGGCACGGACTCAATGGCCTCCTTCTGTGTTTTCTATGATTCTAAGTAACGCCTGAAAAAACGGGTGGAATGCAGAGGAAAAATTAGTGCTAATCCTTTGCTTCCGTTCTGCTCCCGAATAGCACTGCACCCGAACTTCCTCTATGGCTTTTCTGGTGTCTCTGACTGCCTGAAGAGGATGCAGCAATTTAAATCACCTGCAAATGGATGTCAGAGGCCTTTGTACCCAAATTTCCTCTAATAGTGCCACATGCAGATCACGGGCAAACTGCCCCCATAAAAACCTGCTGCTACTGATTCCTGAGCTGCTGTTTATGTGCTGTAACTCTAAAGGGACAGGGTGATAGTGTCAAGATGGGTCTTTATTTTTGACTTTTTTGAATAAAAAATGGTGTTAGTCTTTTACACATGGTGATGGAGTCTGTTTCCAGTACCTTCCCACCATCCCCTCCCTCCTATCCCACCATCCCCTCCCTCCTCTTCCTGCACCTTTCTCCTATTCCTGCACCATTATTCTTCATTCCTGCACTTGTTTTCCCTGTTCTTCCATCTGTTGCATGGCAGCTCACTGCTGTCTTTTTACCAGCTCCCTCCAAGAGCAAACTAAGGGCACAGCAACAGAAAAATATCATTACACTACAGGAGAAGATCACGGCAATGACAAATCACACCTTTTGGTGGCTGTAATTAATTTCAACACTCACCAATACTCATCTGCAGCTTCTACTTTTACTATGTGATGTTTCCATGCAACAGGAAATCCCCCAAAAAGCTCTTTTTTGTGGGGCTTCCACTGTGCATGCCCCTTTTGGATGAAAACTGCTTTTAAGGCCCAGAATGCAGCCAGACCTCCTCCTGCCTTCATGGCTGCAGCCAATATTCCGCCCTCGAGTGCGTCCGATGGATGCCTGCAGAATCAAGCTGAGGCCCAGAGGAAGTTTGTGCACTCAGCTCTTCCAGTGCGCTCTGCTCCCACTAGGATGCCACTAAAAAAGTTCAGGGTGGAGAATTTACTTTGTAGACTGTGCAAGACTTTTTTGTGATGTCTTGAGCAATTGGGTTTTAATCTGATACTTTAGTCATTTGGTGTGGTGCTAGTGCTGGTTGAATGAGGGCCAGTGACTGAGACAGAGTTGGTTCCTGACATTATGAAGTGCAGATTTTCCTATGGGATTCTTGACCTTGTCTACAATGCTCGTGGTCAGGAGGAATTTTTAAACTAAGAGTGAGTGATGCCAGGTCTATATTATAGAATAAAAAGCAATTTATATACTTCACAAAAGTCAAAAATGCTGGAAATACACGGCAGCTCAGCCAACTTTTGGAACCATGATGTGGTTGAAAAAACTGAGCATTGTTCTGTGAATTATAAATGCGATTTCATTTCGAGGATTTCATTTCCAACAACGTTCACCTGAGGAAGGAGGAAGCCTCCGAAAGCTTGTGAATTTAAAATAAAATTGCTGGACTATAACTTGGTGTTGTAAAATTGTTTGCAACTTTTGGAACAGTTAACCTAGTTTCTAGGTTCCTTCATCCAAACGATTCTGCGCAGATCTCGTTTTTTATTGCAGCTTTACAGCATCGGCGATTTTTTTTTTCTCTTTGCAATTCCTGCACACATGAATACTCGGTAGCGAGTTCTAACGCTCACCCCCCCCGGGGTCCTGCATTAGAACTGCCCTCTGGAAAGGTGCGGTGCGGGAAATGTGCGGCCGCGCGCTCCGGGTTCGAACCCTGCAACAGATGATTGACAGGCGATGCCGGGTCACGTGGAGCGCGGGGCAGCGGAATGTTGCTGGGACTTTGAGATCCGAGAGTGCGGAGATGGCGCAGCGAGAGTGTTGTGGGAGAAGGTACATTGTATCCTTAACACTGGCAAAGCGGGCTGTTCCTCCCTAATCAGTAGAGTTAAGGAGCGAGAGCTGCACACTGTCCATAAACTGTATCCATTGGTATTGTAAAATGTTACAAAATAAACCCACATTTTGCTTTCTCCTGCGTGGTAAACATCCCATTGGTCTGACACCGTCTGTTGCAATTAGTTTACCAAGTAACATTGTATCTAGAATATGTATTCTATTGTGGGTAGAATGCAAAAAAAAACAAGACCTTAATGTTGAATGTGTGCAAGACGTTAGTTAGACTGCAGTTGGAGTACAGTTTTGTGCGTTCAAAGTAAAGCAATGTGTGGGAGGGTCCAGTGTAGATTCACTAGGCTGTTATCAGGATTTGAGGACTTCACTTGGGACTTCAGAAGTTAAGAGCTTTTTTATGTAACTGGAGCTGAGAAGATTATGGGGTGCCCTGATAGAGGCCTTCAAGATCATGAAGGGTTAATGATAAGGCGCATAGCGATAGGTTGATTCCACTGGTCGGTGTGGTGGTAAAAAGATGGATTCAAGATATTCACAAAACTACTTAAAAGGGAGGGCAGAAAACATGTTATATAGAGGGTGGTTCGAGTGTGGAATTCTTTGCCACAGAATATCGTTGAAGTTGAATCCATGAATACTTTTCAAGACCATTGGATAGTTTCTTTAAAAAAGAATACTAAGGGGCATGGACAGTGAGTAGGATTAGATTAGGTGGCTCAAGTGGAGAAAAAAGCAGACGTGATGGGCTGGAACACTTCATGCTTCTATCTGTCTCTTGTCTTGTGAGAAGTTCCTTTTTTTGAAGAGACACATTATGACTTAAAATTATCAGGAAAGTTGAATGTTTCTGTACACATACCTGTGGTAAATGTAAAACGTGTAAGATGAAAGGACATTAAATGATTCTCTTCTCTGGAGGAAATTTTATATTTTTTTTAGCTCAAAGCTGTCTGCAGGGTCAAACCTTCCTACAGGGTCAACTAAATTGACAGGTTATCACTTAACGTGTGTTATTGTGAAACAAGGTTGAGTTGCAGGTGATTTAAAGCCATGCCATATTATGACAAGGCAATGTGATTGCTCCTTTAGGTTATGTTAAGCTTTGGCTTCTCCCTTAATATTTTTAAAGTGGTAATCTAATGGTAGAGTTTCACAAATAGTGATTGTGTTACCACCACTTGGAGTAGGTACAAAAAAGATGATACCAGAACTGAGAGGATATACTTATCAGGAAAGGCTGAACAGGCTGGGGCTCTTTTCTCTAGAAAAGAGAAGTCTGAGTGGTGACCTGATCGAGGTCTTCAAAATTATGAAGAGGTTCAATAGAGTAGACTTAGAGAATATGTTTCCACTTGTGGGGGTGACCAAAACTAGAGGTCATCAAATATAAGATAGTCACCAATAAATCCAGTAGGGAATTCAGGAGAAAGTTCTTTACCCGAAGTGTGGTTAGAATGTGGAGTACACTACCACAAGGAGTAGTTGAGGCGACCAGCGTTGATGCATTTAAGGGGAAGCTAGATGAGCACATGAGGGAGAAAAGAATAGAAGGGTATGCTGATAGGGTTAGATGAAGTAGGGAGGGAGGAGAAGGTTCATGTGGAGCATAAATGCTGGCATAGACCAGTTGGGCCAAATGGTCTGTTTCAGTGCTGTAGACTCGATGTAACGCCTCAAAATCTGGCGAAAAGCAAATGCTTGAGGGTGGTAGATGTAAATTAAGTAACTTTTCACGATTATGCACTTAAGATGGATGGACTGGAAGAAGAGATTACTCACTGAATAACAACAACAACTTGCATTTTATATAGTGCTTTTAACATAGTAAAATGTCCCAAGGTGCTTCACAGGAGCATTATCAACAGGTGAAGCACCAAGCAAAGTCTGGGCATTCCCCAGCCTGAAAAGCTATTTTTGAATTGTTTTTTATTTAGGAGGGTGAGGGAATGATTGCATGAATAATTCATTGGCTATGAATTGCTTTGGAGCGACCTGAGGAGTTGAAAGGTGCTGTCTAAATCAAGGATAGAGTAGCCCAGTAGTTACAGTGCTGGACTAGCAGCCCAGAGGTCATGATTTCAAATTCCACCATGGCTAGCTGTGAAATTTAATCTGGTCATTTGTGGGCTAGCACTAGAAAAATAATCATGAAAGTTGCTGGATTGTTGTAAAAACCCAACTGTGAAAGAGTTCTGCCATCCATATCCAGCCTGGCCTACATGTGTCTCCAGTCCCACACTGTGGATGACTTGCAACTAGGAATAACCTTAGCGGTCGGTACAAATAAAAAGCATTAACAGGTATAAATATTAAAAAGGAAGTTGCAAAATGTTAATGGGACTTAGAATAGCTAAATCACCAAGCCCAGAAGGTCTACACTCCAGAATACCAAACTTTCTTTCTTTTCTCATTTAGAATGTGGATAATTTAGAATAGTCAACAGATTTGCAAAGGGCAAGTACTCTTGAATAATTTAATCGAATTCTTCTAGGAATTAATGAGGGTATAGACAAAGAGAATGCACATATGGACTTTCAAAAAGTTTGATAAAATGCCACACGAGACTTGTTGCCAAACCCTTATGGGCATTAATGGTAAAATGGTGGAATGGGTAGAAGAAAGGCTGAAGGATAGAGCATTGGAATAAATGGATGTTCCTTGGGTTGGCCAAATGTAACTGATGGTGTGTGTTGAGACCTTTTGTTCTCTATTTACAAAAATGATTTGGACCTGGGCATAGAGAGACTAGTATTATAATTTGCTGACATCAATTGAAATAATATATTTTGGCGAAAAATAGAAATAGACCTTAAATGGTGAAATTCTTAGTGGTGTGGAGAAACAGGGAGATCTAAGGACATGGATACACATCTTCAAAAGCAGAATTACAGGTGGAAAAGGCCATTAAAAAGGGAAGATGGAATTCTGCGGAATGGAAAAGGTGCAATATAGATTTATTGGGATAATACTTGGGATGAGCGGATATTGTTATGATGGGAGACTTGGAAGAACAAGAGCTGAGAAGGTTAAAGGGGAATCTAATAGAAGTGCTAATGTTTTGAAAAGGTTAAGAGGGTAAATAGTGAGATTATTTCAATTGGTTCATAAATTGTGTATTGAGGTTAACAGAAATTTTTTCACACAAAAAGTTATTAGAACATGGATTGTATTACTTCAGTGGCAGCTCATGATAAGTATTTGTGGTAATGTAAGTGATTTTGAGATTTTGTTATTATTTGTGATTTTTGAGATTTTGTTATTATTTTTGATCAGACGGGGTTGCAGAGCTGATCCTTTTCAGCCATTTAAAGTATGAGTGGGTAATGTGAATGCCTGTGTGCTCAAGGCAAGGTGCCTCTATTTCTTCTGTTCATGATGTCTTGGCAGATCAGACATATAACAGCTATAACATTCCCTAATCCAGCCCCACTCTAACCTCTACCCCTCTGGTCAAAAGACTGAAGTTGTCCTGTTTTCTGCAGAGGGGTATCGTGGCTTTAATGAGCTTGATGGTCTTCCGAGTTATACTGTCACTTTTTGAATTAATGCAGATTCAAAAAAAAATACTTTGCATTGATATGAGATTAGCAGTATAACTGCACCTGAAACCCCTGACTTGAGGCCAAGGATGCATGGCTCTTTTTGCCCATCAAATGAAATAAACGTGTATTCTTTTGTCTTGGGATTGGATATATTTTACAGGGCAGCCTCTGTTCCTGATGGTCAGGAGCAGCCTCTGCACGTGACACTGTGCTGGTTTGACAGTTTATTACTACAGACATTTTACCTCCTGTACTTTGAGCTTTATTTCTCTTTTTTTTTGTGTTGTTACTTTTTTTTCCCTCTTCCCCTGAAGGTACTGCTCATGCTCAGGTGTGATTCTACAGGCTTGGGTGATCTCCAATACCCCACTTAAGTGCCCGTTCTCCATGCTTGAACCTTGATGGCGAGTTTCGGCTGACTATTTAACAATTGGAGGGGATTATGGCCCAGCTCAATTCTGCCTTCACCCAATGTCCATAGAGGAACACTTCCTCATCTCCGTACAGTGAGAGCAGGAGTTGTCCCCTTCCTGACCCAGAGTGCTGAAAGTACTTTGGAGATATTTTCTGGCATTTTGTGCATTAATGATTTAAATACAAGCTTGAATTTTCCCTCCAACCCTTAACTGTATTCACTGATGTTTCTTCCCTCCAGTTTTAAGGTCTCGTTTGGGAGTGATGGGGGGGACTCGTTGCAGTGGATTTACAATCTGCCTTGTTCTGGTGGCCTATCCAAGGCGTTACTTTATTAGCTGCGCGAGATGAATCCAGCCCAGCTGTGGCTTTTGTAAAAGGGAATGCTGGAAGGTCAACTCTTTGTACTTCCCATCGGGGCGATTTGTTTCTTTAAACAAACTTTTGCCCCTCTTGAAGGTGGTGACAGCTGGGCTGGCCACCCTCCAGCCCCTCAACCCGAGTGGCCATTCCTCATGTGAATCAATGAAAAAGAAAGAACTTGCATTTATACAGCACCTTTCACGTCCTCAGGGCACCCCAAAGCACTTTACAGCCAATGAAGTACTTATTCAAGTGTAGTCACTGTTCTAATGTAGGAAATGCAGCAGCCAATTTGCACACAGCAAGATTCCACAAACAGTAATGTGATAATGACCAGATAATTTTTTTTTTTAGTGATTTTGGTTGAGGGCTAAATATTGGCCAGGACACCGGGGAGGAGTCCCCCGCTCTACTTCGAAATAGTGTAATGGGATCTTTTCCATCCACCTGAGAGGGCAGGTGGGACCTCAGTTTAACATCTCATCCGAAAGACGGCACCTCCAGCCTAGAGGGCACGAAAAGACCATCTGCTATATTAAGTCCACCCCGTCCATGCATCGTACCTGCACCATTGATTCTCCACCCCACCCCCCTAGTCATGCAGTCTCCTGGGAGAGGTAGAAAACTAGAAACAAAACCTTAGGAAAAATTCTTTTCTGCTCTTAAAACACAATAAAACAAGCTACAGCTGACCACAGTAACTCCTATCAATAATCCCAGCTACAACTTCTCCTACGTTCTGTAACCTTAGATGTCCTCCACTCCTGGGAACTCATCCAGCTCCCTTTTGAAGGAGTTCAGTGAGGCCATATTTACCACATCCAAGAAATACTTTCTGATGCAAGAAGCTTGTAATTGGGTTGCAAAACTCTACTTATTTTGGAATTGAAGTGTTGGCAGGTAGAGGATACCCTGTAATAGTCAAAGGCCAGTTTTCTGACTGTTGTGTGTTACTTCATGCCACTGCCCCCTTGAAATAACCTGTGCATACTCTTCATTTAAGAAGGACCCATAGAATTCTGTATTGATATCCTTTTGAGGACAATTGGCATATGGGACAATTGACTCGGGCACAATATGTAACCTTCTACAAGGAAAATGTATTTTTAATAAATGTTTATTTTTACCATGTTAATGTATACATTCCTAATTGTGAACTTTTTTTTAGAAAAGGCATAGCTAAGGGCAATGTTTGACCATTAGTTTTTAATTATTTTTTTCAGTCTCCCTTTATCTGAATGTTCTCACGATTTGGGAATTCATGAAGATGTGAAGGTAATGTGCTCCAAATGAAGTTTTATCTTTCTTTGTATCTGGTTTATTTCTAATTGCCAGCACCGCAGTCTTTTAGATTGTTGCATTTAGTGGACCTACCTTTGCACTGCTCGCAGCACGTTGCAGGATATGGTGTAAGTTCATTGTAAGTTATACATGGAAATGAACAGTGATCAGAGATGGCCAACGGTCCTGGATTTGGAAAGAATTTTGTGAGGGACGTGTTGTGAGTGTTAGTGTTTTTTTTGACTGGTTCCTGGGGACCCCTTAAGAAAAGAGCGATAGATTTTTGTGTTGTGATTTACGCTGTACACAAAAACTTTTAATAGATTACGGTTTGCAGTGCCAGGATTTCCACTCTCTTGAAGTAGGCCAGGCTGTGCTTCTCTTGTAGTATTGGGGATCTATCCCAGCTGTGTATCTCACTGTGCAAGCTTGGGCCAGTGAGGACATCTTCGAGGAATTATCCAGAGTGGGGACAAGGGGCTGACACTGATGTCGAACGAGCCATTGTGGTGGGGGGATTTGGACAGCATTTTCAACCATGGCATTGGTAACGCCTGTTCATACTCTTGCTCAGGGTAACACTTATGAATAGGGAGACAGAACTTACACATTGGTGAGGATGGAAAGAAGGCAGTCACACGACAAGCTACAACTCTCCTATTCCTTACCTTTTTGAGCTATGGTATGATTGCACCTGGTTAACACAGCAACTAAGCTATTGTTTGGTTTTAGTCCTCCTCAAGTTGAACAAATGTCAGTGTTAGGAATTTGACTGTCACTTTTGCACCCAGTGTTGACATGGAAGAATTTCCAGATCAGGTACCGGGTTAGGATAGATGCAGAATAAACGCACGCTCAACTACTAACAACACTGCTTCACCCCAGCATCGTAAAAGCATAACCTACTATGTAAATGCAACATTTCCACTTGGCACACCAGCCTCTCATGCCTTCGGGTTGGTCAATGCACCGCCCAATGTGAAACAGAATCAGTACAGATTAGGCGGGCCCCGGATTCAACTTTTGGTTTGTGCTGAGTTAGCTAATCTCAAGTTGGGTGGGCGTACGGGTATTATGATTAGGTTCAGTGCCCCTGGGCTAGAGAAGAGAAAGGTTAGCCCAGGGTTCCTCTCAGATGATTTCTAGTGACTTCTGCTGTAAAAGTGCATGTTTAAGGATTACATAGAATGTACAGCACAGAAACAGGCCGTTCTGCCCAACTGGTCTATGCTGGTGTTTATGCTCCACATGAGCCTCATCCAACCCTATTAGCATAACCATCT